>NC_141220.1:21196395-22396395 GCF_054856515.1 Filicampus tigris | reverse complement strand
GCGGAGAGAAAAGTGTAGGGCAGCATTTTCTAAATTGAAGTCAATACCAATCGGCCATTTATCTACAAGCACCCCTGACGCTCAGGGAAATACAGGCCAGCATGCACACAAACACGCAAATATACTGTACAGTACACACACACACACACACACTAATATGGCTGTGTATTTATTCCACAGGCAGAATAAATGATTTAAAGCCATGTCATAATTTAAAAATGAAACACATTTCCTTCATCGCATTTCATTCTATAAAAAAGCTTAATTGTATGTGAGCTCATTTGTAATTTGTATCAAGCTCCAGGGCCATATTTCGTCGGAAGCAGATTGTTTTTTATAGGTAACGGGAGGATTTAATATCACACAGCCTAATTACTCTTCACATTAAAACGGCATATTGAAAAATAGAACAACAGTCAATGGGACACACGATGGATGAGTCATCTGTCATGAAACACGGCAGATGACACACAAAATTTTGTGGACATTTTTATCATAATAGGACACATTCTTAGGACACCAAATCAATTGAAATTGGACTGTTCTGGTTGGCTCAGCTTCAGAAAACAGGTGAGCCGTGATTGGTGGCTACCTGAGCCCAGAGCAGATGTGACAAAATGGCCGTCCCTGCGATCTTTAAATTTCACGATTGCGAATTTTGCTGTTTAACTCGTATCCCACGAATGCAATATTAATCAGAATGCTGTGTTTAGACTAATGAAGGTGCATAGAACAGATTATTATAAAGAACATTTGGGGGATGACTTCCCGGGTTTCTCAGAAAGACTTAATATGTATGGAATATTTATTGTGGTGTCTGTCACTTTTCATTCACTAGTTTTGCTCCGATTCTACTAGGCATCACAGTGTTTATGTTTGCACTGGTGAGTAGCCAACTATAATTTGTTGATGATTGTCTGCTTTAGTCAGGTTCGGCTGCGTCGCTTGATGTGCAGTGGGCCTAAACTGGGCAGGTTATGGCCCTTAAATTTGACAGAAAAACACTGGATTCATACTCAAAATTATGCATGGAGCAATTGAATGCAAACCTTAACAAGTTAACAACAACCAGTGCCAGTGATTATATATATATATATATATATATATATATATATATATATATAGGGGGAAAAAATGGTAATAAAAGTGACATCAGCAGAAAGGACAGAACAAGAACGAAGATTAGATGTAACAGTTCAACACATTTAAATTACAATTGCAAACAGTCTCGCAGTGACTTTGAACTTAAGTCACAGCTGTTGAGCCGCAAAGTTACGGTTGAGCGAAAGGATTTGATTCCGGCTGTGACATGTTGCCGCTTTAAAACAAGAACGAAAATAACAAAGACACTCTCGAATGCTTACGCTAACCATATTGTTTATTTGAATAATGTCTTTCAACAGTTTCTTGTGGTATTATTTCCTCTATTCGCTGCTGGATTGGTAGTAGCAGTGTTGTCCGCTGATCTATATTCATGACCCAACGCTTCGCATTCTGAAAGGGATTACTTGCTCTCCAGGCAGGATTTCATATCCATTGATTTGGTCAAGAGACAATCTCAAATTGAGGAATTTTAATTATTGCTATTGAATTTCGATATCTAGGCTGCTACAGTTCATTCTCCATGCGCTTCTGGTCAATAAGCAAACTATTACCTCTTAGGAGAGAAAAGGAGGATATTATAGGATAAATGCATTTTATCTTTTTTTTCCAGCTATTAGTCGATCCAGTGTGTTGCAGCCAATGATGAAACTCACAGCATTAATTGCAGGCACTGAAATATTAATGGCATTTTTTTTTTTAACTGCATATAAGAAATGAGCTATTATGTGTAATATTAATGGATCTGGTGTGTATATCTCCCCATTATAACTGGCTGCTTATACATACTTTATGGTGCGGCTCATATTCTGTTGCAGCCTCTCCGTAACCCCCAAAAGCTTGTTAATTTACTTTTGCCTGCAGAGACCTTCACTCAAACTTTCCACTGATCAATATTTAACCGCTTATTGGTTTAGGAAGTGCTAATTATTAAACATTTCACACCGCAAGCCACTGAGGCATGATGTCTACATTTTAGCTCCACCTAAAACGAAACCGACTGAACTGTTGCGCAGTGTACAGAATGCTGCATTTCTTGAGTGGCCGCTGCTTTTGCTGTGATTCCAAATTTGAATAGCGTCACCATTTCTCAAAATTCCAAATCCCATGCGCTATAACATGAGCTATCAAAAAGAAATTTACGTTTCCGGGTACGAAGCCGTCTGTCGTCACAGCTCAACTATTTTCTCTGTTTGTTCACATGATGATGACAATGCGAGCCCGAGGGCATTTTGACATCAAGACCAGTCGATTCGATTGTGGATTAATCTGCTTAATTCTTAATCCACCAACACAATATTAATCAGAAAACGGTGTTTAGACTAGTGGTGCCACACAGAACATCTTATTGCAAAAATGTTCATCCAACTGTGTGCCTCTTATGCATCTTTTTTTATCTTTCATCATTGATGAAAATTGATTAAGCTGAGCTAAAGCCTTGTACAACTTTTGCGCCATATTTTCTCCAAATGATATGACCTTGAGGCGTGTTTGAATCTGCATTTAAAAGGATCATAATGCTCAGTTTTGATTGAACTCATTTAACAATATGTTTATAGTCATGGCAGTTGGTAGCATGCAGAGTTCTGCAACCGCACTGCATCATACCCAGAATTGTTCGTAATATAAAATAACAATCTACAGTAATACGAGTTCATTATAGATAATGGTAAGGAAAGAATGCCCTGAGGTTGTATAAGATGCATTAACACATGCAAATAACAATGGAATGACTTTTTGGGAGGAATATAACACAATAATTACAGCTATTGGAACCAGTGATAATGTTTAATGATGACACAGAAGATGATTACTATGGACACCGCAGCGGTGCCGGTGGTTTGTATTGACGTTGGTCGTAAACACGGGTGATGAAAGCGAGGACATTGATGATTTATGCTAAGTTCCATATATGAGGGATGATGGCGCTCCGGGTGTAAACAGACACAAATTATTCCCAAACTGTGTGCAGATGTACAGCCGGTAACTTTCTTGTTCAGTGCTATTTTTACCTCCTGATCCATTACAGCACTTTGCTGTGAAGCATGGAAATTAGGCAGTTCAATTTGGGAACCTTTAAAAAGGGCACTACTTGCATTTCAATCTGATATTTAGTGTGACAACATGGTAACGCATCATTTTTTTGGGCGGCCATTTGCTAATTTGTTATCATGAACTTTACAGTTTACGACCCAAAGCACGTCCACAATTTCAATATCAGACCAATATATTTTTGACAAGGCATCCGTCTTTGCCATTATGCGCAAGGTAAGTTGACTGAGAGCCTGTGGCTGCGCGCTGAGAGGCAATCCTCACTGAGGAGATGAAGCGAAGCTGTTGCAGCCTCTAAGTGGGAATGAATGGAAGGCTAATTTGATGGGAGCCACTTCTCTCTCCGCCACATTTAAAACCTCATTATACTAACATCCACCGCGAACACCCCACTGGTCCTTTCGAGATAAGTGAACTGCACAGGTCATGCACTAATAAATATACATGCAGTATATAGTACCGCAGCGCAGGCTTTGTTGAGGGCAAAAAAAAAAAGCAGTTATAGAAGGTGCCGGCTTAAATAAATGTGCCGTGGCTTTGTGGCTACTCGACCATGAAAGGTTATAGAACTCACCTAGTTTCTCTCTATCTCAGTCGCACACGCACAGACACTCACACAAATGTACAGACACACAATGAGGCCCATTAGAACCCCCACTAGTTCAACTTTTCTGACCCCCTTTTGGGAAAAGAGGAAACTCCCTTGTTGGTTTCTCTGCTGTAAAAAAAAAAAATGCAATGCAACACATACAGTCTGTATGTATATACAGTACACTAGAGTCCTGCAAATCCTTTAAGAACCAGAATTTCTCAACTAACTCACCAGCCCAGTGATTCTCAACAAGTGTGTCGTGGCACATTTGTGTGCTGCGGAAAATTATCCAATGTCAGCAATTTTTCCTAAAATGTAATATTTTCTAATAATTTTTGGGGGTGTTTAATAATGTATGACAACCATGTATCGTAACAGGCAAGGAAATTAGATGCTCTTCCGGTAGATGACTGAAGGTACATAATTAACCTGTATATACACTTTTTTGGGGATTCGTTTTGCTAAGTGGCGCATCGTGAATTTTTTTCCAGATGTGAAATATCGGCCTTCGCTCAACAAAGGTTGAGAAACATTGCAATAGCCTACATTAACACAGTAGAACTAGTCATCATCATTTTGGTAAATATTTGGATGAATAACACTTTTAGTAGAGGTGGGCATTTGGAAGGTCCATCAGTGACGGATGCCTGTTTTGCTGACTAATAACGAACCGACGGACCTGCTCAGTCCGTCACTAACGTATTCCCATTTTGCTGACGACTGACGGAAATACGCATTGCTTGTCAAGTGCCTGTCTTAATTTTTTTTTTTACATATATATAAATCAGGACCAGTGTAGCCTTATTTAATCAATGAACCTAGTCCTAATCAACCCTAACCTTAACACTGTCTACAAAAACTAACCTTGGCTGTCCTTCCTTGGTTTGACATTTCTCCACTTCTAGCACTTTTATTTCAGACGAGGTTGTTTTTAATGTGCTCCCTAAATACAATTGAGTTGAGCTAACTTTTTTCATTTTCACTTTCTGTCGGTGTATAGGCCGGGCGTCCAAATACTTTTGTCCACAAAGTGTTCACTGCAGTGCGGGATCACCTTCACGGGATTAGACCGGGATGAACTTCACTGATTCCCTCACACAGCGTGCACACACACCCCGCGGGGATCAAGTCAACACTATTAGGTGTGCTTGCATGAAATGGCATCGCCTGCTTTCAAATGCACATGAGTGAAAACAGCCCATCCATCAATGCGTGTGTGTGTTTGGGGCCGTCTTTGTTGCCTGTGTGACACATTGCGCATGTGGAGGTGGACGTACGGAGGGAAAATATCAATATAGTGATTCGGGACTGTTTGTGCCGTTATCGTCGCTATTTTACCATTTCGGTTACACCCCCGCATCAGCTATGAACGGATTAAGATCTTCATCCATGTCTCTGTAAAAGACACATTAACAACATGCACACACACGAACAATGAGCACACTTGTGCCCAGAGGTTAATTTCATAGGATCCATATGTATTTGTCCTGCTGTTTTGTTTCTTGGTATATTTACTCGTGCCTTATATGTAAGAAGAGCTCAGAGGGAGAAATACATTATGTTGGGTCATTGCACATTCACATGCACAGAAAACGATTCCAATATGTATTTTATACTCAATGCAAATGTGTTTTTCACAGGTTGCCCATCAAAAAGCGCACCTCCCCACTCATCGGACGGCGTGTGCCAAAGCACCGCCTCCAATTGAATGTTATTCATATCCTTTTCTTTTAATTGCCCCCCTTGTGACTGCACTGAGGAACAGGCAGCAGCGGTTTGTGCGGTGTTAAGTATCGTTGGCTGGGAATGATCTGTTTAGTCTCCTCTGTTTGATCCTCTGAAGCAACTCATTAGTTTCAAGCAATCTGCCTCCTTTTCCAGCGCGTCCATTTACACCCGTACTCTTCTTACACCCCCCGTAAAAACACGGCCGCTTTATTTAGTCAGCTTCACCAGAGCAGAGTGACTCAAATTGCTCACTTACATAACATATGTTCCATACCGTTCCTATGCTAAAGAGGATTTGTCAAATGAAAGCAGGACTTTGGTGCTCTTGAAAGGTATTGATTTTATTCTCTTTATGGCTTGAGAACAATATGGGAAGTGGGGCTTTTGCAACAGAGGCAAGTAAGGAAGTAGCCATACAGGGGGCCCTCGGTTTCACGACAGTTGTGAGATGTGACAAGAAAATACCAACAGTCTTGTGGTGACCGATTAATCGAAGGGATAATTGGTAGAATGCTTTATTCTAAACATAGCCATTAGCTTCCCACTTGCATACAAATTTGGGTTAGGTCAGTGCCGTAAGAACAGAAAGCTTCCATTACTCAGTAGGCCCTGTATTCCAATTGTACAAGGTGGTGGTCAGCATTAATGCTATTTACATAGGTGACAAATCGATCACACACTCCGCAATACAGCAAAATCAAGTTTTAGAGGTTCAAACTGGATACCGTGGCAAATCAACCTCAATTGGGCTGGTTTTGTTGATCGCCGGGTTTAGTAAATTGGCTGTAGGAAAATACATCAGACAATAGGAGAGAATTTGCCGGTATGAGGATTATATAAATTGTTGGTTTGCCACATTTTCTGTCAAAGAAAACATTTTCTAGCTAAGTGCACGCTTTTCAAAGCGTACATTTGTCCCTGTTGCTTAAACAAGGAGACAAAAGAGTACAAAAGAGTGTTAACCAACACTGTTGAACAACTATTATACTGTAACTGCCTAAGCTATTCGCTGTGTCTAAATGATCTTTACTTCCACCGGGCCTCTGATATGGATCCATGTCTTTGTGTAGGGAACAAGATCTCTCCATTATAAATGGGCTTCACTGCAATCTTATGCAGAGAATGGGATTATGGCCAAGGAAAACTTTATTGATCCACAATTGTTTTTTTATCGATTTCATTTGCATTCATCACCTAAACAGAAACCTAATTACATTATGGCAGAATGCAACTTTGTAAAAGCACATTATCAGTATTGATCATTTGTAAACCCACGCTACTGGTATGTTTTTAAGTACCAGTCTTGCTATAAGTGATTATAAGGTCTATATATGCATTCTCCAAACAAAATATGACTTTGCCCCCCGTATCATGGATTTTAATATTCGCTGCTCCAGTTTCCATTTATCCTCCAACCAGGACATTTTTCTCTTTCTCCATCCTCCGTGCTGTCTCCAGTCCTTTTCCCAAAGTATCAATAACTCCTGCCACACACACTCATATACACACATACACACCAATGGACCCGGTATAGTTATATAAAAGACTCTGTGGGTCCTGTAAAACCCTCATTAGGAATAAGTGTAGGTGTAAGCACCCTTGCTTCTGTCTCACAGCAAACTGCTAACATCAACAGAATGGTCATACACAAACACACACACGCCGACACACCCCCGCATTCATGCCTACTGTATGCACACAATAGACATTGATTAGTCTGTTTGCGCAGTTGTATGGACACATTCCAATGCAGAATATCTTTCCAACTAAAGTCCAATCAATAGCTTTATGGTACATTAGTGTGGATTGTATTTTGAGCGCCACAAAGGGACTGACTGAAGCCTTACTTCTGACAAACAACAACTGATGGGGCTGTGAATGTGAGGAAACAACCAAAAGCATCACTAAAAAAAGTGAAGGCTACAAAAGGACTTAAAAGTGCCACGCGAGGAGAACGATAAGCAGGTGCAGGAAAAGGGCAGGTGCAGGCTTCCTACTTCAGCAGATCAGCTCAGTGTTGCACAAGTAACTGCCCCCTGACTGCAAAGCCTGCTGTTTACATCACACAATCTCCAATGGTATCTACATTTAATGACGGTCACATATTTGCTGAGACGGGACAGAAAGGCGAGTGTTGCTAACTGAAGCTGTTTAAGCTAATACGTTTGTATTAATTTCTTTATTTTACAGGACAGGATGGATTTGAACTGTGATGTTGTTGTGATGTTGGCAAAATGTTGGAGCCTAAGCGACAGAAACGTCATTCTGCTGGATCAAGAGCAAGCGTCGTAGGTTTCCGCATTGGCTTCTATCTGTTGGTCTACAGAACTATCGGCATTGTGCTATTAGTTTTCCATTAACCAGAATAATTCAGTTAGGCAAGGGATGCAATTTTGTGGTACCCTCATTATTTGCGTATCAACTGCGGTGGTATGGCATTGGATTTATACCAATTTACCCTAAGGTAAGTGGAAACAAACCTTGATTTGGTCTATTGTTAGATAATCAGTGCATCAAAAGGAACAAGGAAGAACACAAACAGATTTGTTTTGACTCAGAAACGATGGACTACACGTGATCACGAGGCAACTGTAACTGGTCACAATATTCAACTGCACTGTTCAATTCCCGCTTCCAGTAATAATGTGCGTTTTTTGTTATGCTATATTAGAATTTCTACTGCGTTTACATTGCCAATTGTTGGTGTGCACTCATAAAGCTATAACCATCGTGCCCATTTGAAAGCCAATTAGTGATGAAAGCATCAGCGGGCTCTTAAAGTCAACACTCTAGCATTACTCTGGGATGTTCCCCAAACACAGAATCAGGCCGACAGCAAAAAAGCTACTTGAAGATCATCTCATTACTCGAAAAACAGGAACGTAATCACCAACATGTACGTGTGGATGGAAAACTAATTTATGGTTTTAATGTGAAGTGACTAATCACATGAGGAGAAGCAGATGTTGCTTCATATTTACAGATTATTCACGGGTGTAACATATGTGACTGAGTTATAACGCTGAACACCTGTGAAGACATTGAACACACGCATCCAAGGCACTTTTATTCTGTCTCCAAAGCATTTTCATTGTAATACACTCGCGCGCCAGCTCAAGAAGAAGGGCTGCTCGTTTGGCTAAGAGACCTCATTACATGGGTGGATGGATCATCGACGCCTTGGTGAAGGAATTAAAGACATCTCTTTTTTTTTTTCCTTTGCCCGCCACATAATGTGACATGATGGCCCGCAGATATTTACCTGCTCTGTGCAGCGTGACAGCTAATCTCACCTGCAGTCCCGAGAGCTTGAGTGTGACAGACCAACAGTCGACGAGAAAATTACGTAAGCCATGCCTGCATTTATTTCAAAGGCACAATTTGAAAAGTTTGAAACTGGCTCTTGACAATACTCTCATTCAGAAACATGCCAATTTTTCATGAGGCTATAATCCTTAAGGGTTTAGTAGAAAGTGAACAATACCGAATATTTGTAAAGTAAATCAGCGGTGGGCCATTAAATGACTTCAGACTTTTTGTAGTCGCGAATAAACCAATGATATAAAAGTCAACATCGATAGATCAATGACATCATTGACTTTTTTTTCCCGTTTCTTTTTTTTTACGTGAAAACGCTTTCACTTCCGAATTTAAGCGCGTTCACTCACTTTCGAAGACGACCTCGACACCAGTCCGACCCATACACTCGTTCATCCGATCACATTCCGTCACTCACTCATCCAATTCAATTCAGGTACCTTCGTGGTCTCGTAGAGAGTCGGAACTTGTAAATTGTTTACACCACTTCACGTGGCACAACTGCAAGATTGCTACTCACTACAATTGTTTGCCATGGATTGTTGCAAGAGTTTTAAATGATCTGACTGTCTTTGTGACCACGAAAGTGTCTGAGGATGATTTTTGGTTGGATAAGTGAATCGAGAGATGAGCTAACTGGAAGGAAGAAAAAGCGCTTGCAGTGTGACGGGCTTGAGCAAAAAACTAGTTGTTGGCAGAGGTACCGAGGAAGAGCTATGGCAGCGGTCAAAACAAAAGTACTGCTTGATGACGACGCTTCTGGGTGACACAAGTACCTCATCCAAACGACTATTACAACGTACAGTTGGCCTGCTGTAACTAGTGGATAGCAAAGGTGGGAAGCTGGCATCTCGGGACACAGGGAATGTTTGCAACAGTGACAACAGTGCCAGTGACTTGTAATGTCTGTAATTTAAGCATGGAATTGAGAAACTGTTGTTCATTTTATGACTTGACTAGTTGAGCTATAGTTTGCACCACACTAAAATGGGGTTTTATGTTTTTATTTGTGAATGGATGTGAAACTAAAGTGTACTTAAGAGCTTTAGTATACTTCTACAATGTTGCACTGTGTGAAACTGATTGATTGACCATATAAGATCTCTATTTTGTTGCTGTACTAAGTGGAATTGCATGTATTTTATTTTTTAGATTTGAGTTGATTTATGACAGCATATTTAATTGTAATTTGTTCACACTCTTATTTTGTTCTTTACCACTGGTAAGCTATAAAAGGATTTTATTTGTTTATTTTGTCTGAAGCCATATTGAAGCTTAGCATGCTGGGATACTTTTATTCAAATTAAAAAAAAGATCATTGAGATCATTTGACTTTTTTCTTTCCTATCCCCAATCAAAGTCTTTTATTTTTATTTGTATTCGAACCATAAACCATTTTTTTCCCAGGTATTTTTTCTACCCTCCCTCTATTGCTTTTATACTGACCTTCCCCTTCTCCTTATTCTAACCACAACCATAATCAAAATAGTTTTTTTTATTAACTATAATGTATTTTGGGAAATATCTCCCACCCCCTTTCTTCCTTTTTCTCACACTTATGTATTTGTTTATTTATTTATGTATTTATTTTTTCCTGATGGACTTTCCCCTCCTATTGGATAGATTTTAATTTGTGCTGTGTGACCTAGTCATTATAGTTTTTTAGAATTTTAAGTTCTTTTATTTTATTATATTTGATGGGAAACCCATTTTTTTAAACAAACTTCAAATTTAAGGGTTTTTTATTATGAACTTCGGCTTCCTCCCACGTTCCAAAAACTTGCTCTTCGGTTCACTGAAGACCTTATATTTTCCATAGGCTTGAACTTGAACGATTGTTTGTTGATATGCATATGTATGGGTGGTGACTATAGTCCAGGGTGTACCAGAGTCACCTTACTGTGTACAAACGACATCGTGAATAGATGGATGGTTACTTATAATATGTAATAAACTACATTTGTTCAATTGTTTTTCATCAATTAAGTGAAGCAGATGTTGGACATTACATGAATTGAAATGTCCACGCTTCATTGTGACAACACCTTGCAGGAAAGTGGACTCCCAGCAAAAGAAGTAATTGGACAAGAAAAGAGTGGTCATAGCGTATTGTACAAGTATACAATGAGGAGCTGCAGGCAACAGGCGGCTAACCTCCTAATGTCTGGTGCACCACAGCAGGGCAGTTGTGTCAAGTTCAATTTTTGAACGGCTTGAATGGAAAATCAAAGCACATTAAATTTCTTTTCACAGCCAATCATTTGATTCCAGCTGGCCATTGTGTGGCGGCGTGTTGCGTCCATGGCCTATAGCCACCTTTTTAGATTAGGGTTAGTCAAAGTTGGTAGTCGGAAATCCTAACGGAAAATCATAGGCAATTACTATTTTTTCCGGCCGGACAAAAAGGCGGATAGACGGACGGCAGAAGGGTACGCCGGCTGTAGGTGTTAGACAATAAACGGACCGCAAATTTTTTGTAAAAAGCCCAGCTCTGGTCAGGAACGTTTTGAAACTCGAAAATTAACAGAGTCCGTACAATTGTGGGAAGGAACCCTCTTGGTTTATCAAAGCAGCCAGAGCAGCTACAAGGGTCGATGGATGGATATTGTAGAATTTGTTTGTGTCCTTCGCTTTACTAGCATATGTGTGCGACGTAAACACGTATGTGACAGGAGCAGACCTGAGCAGAATTTTGAGTTTATGGGAACGCAACGGCAGACGGTATTCAACTTTTCCACCCTGGACGGTGGTTTCAAATTTTTGTTTTAACCCGTAAGCGGGCCCTTATTTATTCATTTAAAAAAAAAAATCCGTTTAAACTAACTTTTTAAGTTGTATTTTTGAGGGAAAAATTTCAAGATTAAACTCAAAATTTAAGAAGGACAAGTCTGATTTTATTTGTATTTCTTATTGGGGAATGCAATTTTATTTGTGCAATATTATGCCTTTTTGAGAGAAAAAAAAGCTTGCAAAAAATCTCAAATAAAATGAGAATTTTCTTAAAAAAGAAACACTTTTTCTGAAATTAACTACAACTTTTTACCTGGGAAAAAAAACATGACTTGATTTAACCTACCGGTAGTATTCTGATTTCATCCTTACAGTACATACAGTATATGTTTCCTTTCAGTGCATCCTTCTGACTGCCTCATATTAATAATGCATGTAAGCAAAATCCTTACATCAAATTTATTTATCTTGTTTTCTATTTACTCCAATTTGCTCAATTACACATCCAATAACATTGTAATCTAATTGAAGCCACACATAACAACACTGACCCGAACGATTTGTTTACTCGTGAGCTCCCGTCCGTGCAAGCGGGTATTATGCTATGCTAATTTCTTTTTATATCTCTGTGGGCCAGCAATGATATTGTTTATACTCTGCAGTTCAATTGTGATGACAGCATTTCTTCTATCCATTTTAATTGTGAGGCAATCAGACGTTCCAGATGTGTCCTGCAGAGGGAGGGGGGTGTGGTGGGGTGGACTTTACAGTCATGCCGCCATGGAGACTCAAATTATCATGACAACACTAATTAATATGATGACAACCAGCTTAATCCCCCCCACCACAGCTGGGCTGGGGCCAACATGGTAACACATCACCGCCAAGTGTACTTGACATTCTTTCCACAACATTGGGCATATTGTCACACATAAATCTCTCTCTCTCTATCTCTCACTCTCTCTCTCTCTCTCTCTCTCTCTCTCTATCTCTCTCTCACTCTCTCTCTCTCTCTCATACACACATATACACATAAACTGTGGACAGAAGCAATTACAGGCCTTCAGAGTAGGTGTAAATGTGTGACTGGATTTTGGAGTGTCTTGAAGCAACAGCTCATCTTGTGTGACCTCCCAGCTGGAGACCACTGGAAGAAAAACACTATCAAAGCAATGAGGCTTAGCATGGATATACTGGAGGATGGTGCTGTGATGTGTACAGAGGTGCCTTGAGATAAAAGTTGAATTAATTTCGTTTAAATATGTGTACCTGAAATCATCTTTTCCCATTGTAGTGAACGGGAATGCCATTCATTTGTTGCAGCACACGCCTGCCCCCCGCAAAAATAAACAACAACAATGCTTTTGTTTTGAAAAATGCATTTTTTTTTAATATTGCATTTTTTTAAATCATACAAGAATGACATAATTTAATGTAATAAAAAAAAAATTGTCACATGTTCAAATGGCTTCAATTTGGTGGAAATGGGCTGTCGTTAGCCTAATAGCGTAATCAACTAAGTCATGTTTCTAACATTTCCAAAAGCAAGGAAAAACAGAACAAATTCGAAAATGATCTTCATAACTGAGAAAAAGCACTTTTTTTTAGCAAGCACATTGGAATTTGTTTTTTTGTTTTTATATATTGTGACACTAAGTAAAAAAATGTGCCACCTCTCCAAAGGTTTTCTTGGAAAACATAGACACAAAAATATTTCCTCGGTGTGTATTCATCAACTTCTCTTGGAAACTGTGATGCTGTATTATTATTAGCGTTACTGTTGTTCAAAATGATCATTATTATTGAAAAGGCAGAATTTTTTTATGTACCTCTTGCATTGGATCGCATTAAATTGTGGAGGTATGCCTAAAGTGGACAATAAGGGTCTAGCAAATAGCCTCTTTTAAAGGTTCTGATACGTTTTTTTCGTGACTTGCCAATGAAAAGTATCAAACACATGAGGAAAATTTAATTGTGATTTGTGTGTGTTTGCGTGTGTGCATGTGTGTTTGAGGTTTGAGCAAAATTTGAATGAGCTGAATGACTTGTCGCCTTTCATTTGAATGTCTCAACAAAAGCCTTATCTTAATTCCACAACCTGTGCCAAATTGGCCCGATTATTTGCTCTTGCTGTTCTCCAACAATGAAGTGAGCACACAAATAATTGTCTGAAGACAACACACACACACACATGCATATATGAATGGGGACAAAGGGAGTAAAGGAAGACAATGACATTTTCTGTCATTTCCTTTTTGTCCCTTTGACTAAAAAATAAAATTACGACTTGAATGATTCTTTCGAACCGAATAAGCACATGAAATAGTCATTATATATCTTTTTCATATTACATTAAATCTCTTGAATTGCTAATTCAGTTTTTCACAGTCGGAGAGCCATCTTGTTTGACTGAATGCTACGGGAACTTTAGGGTTTAATGAGATTAAGAAACGTGGTTGCGAATAAAAAAGAGGATAATACGTATTATTCTAAAGCCTACTAAGTTAGCACATTCATTCATTAATTTTCCAAACCGCTTATCCTGAAATGTCGCTGGGATGCTGGGTTTGTGGGAGGTTCCTGATGAAGATCATACATTTAGTGTTGCGTATGTTCAATGACAACTGTAGCCCGGAAAGAATATTAGTAAAACTCTTCTGAATTGTTGACAGGGAAGAGTGGAGGGAGATATAAAAAGTATAAGTGTGTCATCAGTGTAGGAATGAGTTATATTGTTGATGTAAATGTAAATTGAAAAGAGTTGGACCAAGTATAGGCCCCTGTGGGACACCTTTGAGAAATGGTAGCAGGTAGCCATTCTTACAGACTGCGTGCACACCCAGAGCAATTGCTGTTAAACCCTCTCATAGAGTCCGTAATTTTTCTAGTTGAATGGAATGATTAACAGAATCAAATGCCTTTGCCAGATCCAGTAAAACAGTGGCACGATATTCTCTATTGTCTGTGGAACATCATTTACCACTTTCAGCAAGGCGCAGATAAGGATTAGTCCTGATCTAAAGCGAGATTGTAAAGGCATTAAGCTGTCGGTTGATTATTTTTTCAAAAGATTTTAGAAAGGCGAGTATAATGGAGATCTGAAACAATTTAAATTGGTTATCACCTGCTTTGAAGAGTGGGAGGAGAGCAGCGGAGTAATGTTGCTTACAAGGCAGATCGGATTAAACTGAGTTTGTACTGTAGATGTACAGGAACATATTGAACCGAAAACAGTTGCAATTTGGTTCCAAAATCATCTTGTTTTTCTAATAGTTCTTTTTTTCCAGCATTGTGAACCTAATCATATTATTTTCATCGAAATGATCATTTGCACAACTTTATTGACTAAAGTACCCACAATTCGATGTGAGTTTTCCAATTTATTACCCAATTCACAGCTCATTTTACAACTAATGTTATACAAGCCCCCTTTGAAACGTTTCACAAAGTGTGCTTACACCAATGCATGTTTGCCCCACTCTCATATGCACAGATTGTAATATGTAAAATTATGCAAAGCGGCAAAATGAATGAAATCCATCACCTTCTCTGTTTGTTGTCAACAGTTGGGCTGTACACACACTGGGGCAGAAAATGTAAATGAAACACAAACGCACACCGCCACACACACACACCCACATCCCGTGCGTGTAGGAAAAAAAAACACGTAGCAAAGGTTAGTATTACTGTAGAATTGCACACTTGCGCGGCTGCATGCGCGGACAAATGCGTGCTTTCAGACACACATTCACGCACATACATCCACACTCGTGCCAGTGATGAGCTGATTGCAATAAGAAGGCAGAATGCATGACGAAGGGCACTAAAGTCATCTCATGCGAGCCGAGCCGTGCCCTAGCACACGCGTGCAGGCAGAGTGGATGTGTTTTATGAAGACATCCATCCTACTAGAAAATATTCCACGTCAAAGCAACAGATGGAGAAGTGATCCCCATTGTATACCGCCTGTATTTTGTATTTTTGAGTATAGCTTTAAAAAAAAAAAAAAAAAAGAATGTATTGCTGCCGTTTCATTCCGAATTTTCAAGGCATTTTTTTAAACAGTGAAAACATATTTTATATATTTCTGTGCACAATCCGACTAAACTCTTATTCGAGCTGTGTCCAGTGATTGAAAGTACAATATATGTACTTTTTTCAGTTGAATAAATGTCTCCTTCCTTGTTCGACTTCACATAAAGGTTCAAAGAACAATACAGTAAAATTGACACAGTGTAAACATAAACCCTGTTTGCAAATCAATAGCTTGCAAAAACAGTTAATCTGTTGTTCGGTCAAGCACACATCCCTTTCCCTGGGGAGCCAAAAGAGCAATAGAGGAGCCCCCAGTGTCGCCATTTAGAACTATTGAGCCAAAGACGCAACCTATATGGGCCAAATGGCTTACAATTGTCTTTCAAGCGTTCCCAAAAGAACAAGGAAGGAGTTTGCAAACAATTCACTTTTCACATGAATGCTGCGTCTTCACATTGGGAATAAAAAGCAAATCCAGGCAATTTTTACAAACGAGCCATCCTGGATAAATGATGAATAACCTCCCAGCGTCGAGGCAGATAAGACAGCTTGACAGAGTGATGCTTCTTTTGAGGGCAGAAATGATGCCATGCTGGAAAAGAAAGTCAGGTCCTTTATCCTACTAGTCAAAATTACATTCGCTGACACCAAACGTTGATCTAATTAGCAGATAAGATTTGTTATAATTGACATTGTGCATATTTAGATACTCCAATCAGGAATAAGGTGTCTTACAGTAACAAGTACAAATGGGGGTTTTGTACAGTAGTCTTAGTTTCACCTGAGCAACTTTGAGGGTGGGTGTATGGATGGATGGATGGATGGCTGGATGGATGGATAGCTAGATAGATCAAGAGATAGAGAGATATAAAGGGCCAGTCCTCAGCTGTTCCATCGACCAATGAATGAACTGCATGCCGGATTGAAATCAGTCCCATAGAATAGAACTAAATGTCCTCTTCATTTGCAAACGAGGAACCACTCTGCTTCACTTCTACTGCGCCGACATGTGATTGGCAGGTGAAGCGCATACATTTGTGATCAGGTCAAAATGAGGCCTCTGATGTTTGCACTTCACAAGCCTCCTATGCTAATAAATGTTCCATCATCTTCTCTGCAGCCAGCATATGCGCCCCTGCATGTGTGGACTTACAAGCATGCGCTTTGATGTCATCAATTCATTTCACTATTGACATCCTGTGGCTGTGCACACCACGCGTTTTTTTTTTATTTATAAGCTAGTAGAACATTGACAAAAAATACCTTTAAATTGTCATCTCTGCTTTCACTTTGATTGTTGTTTCCACTTTTAGTCTGCTGCTACTATTGTTTCAATAGTTAGTGGTCTGCTGCATGCTGTTCAATTCTTAATTTTGTGTATTTGTTTACTCTATAGTTGATTGTTCTTTAAGAGTGTTTTAACTGTCCTGTACAGTGACCTTGAAAAGCTTGAAAGACGCCTTACCAATATTTTAATTATTAATATTTGGCTTTTATCCCATCTTAAAAAACAGCTAATTTGTACCCGGGCGGAAAAGTGGATAATTTATAATATTTGTACGAGATAGACCCAAGATAGATTTAAATACCTTCGGCTTGGGCCTAACCCTATCGGCATTGCCAAGGTATCGAATCGGGACTCCTCAAAATTAAGTGACTTAAGTGGATTTGGGTGAAAAAAAATGTGATCAGGAGGGTCTCTAGTAACTGCAGCTTATCCCAGCTGAGTTTGGGAGAGAGGTAGAGTACACCCTGGACTATATGGACAAACAAATTTTCACACCCACATTCATGTCCGGGCAATTTAGAGTCTCTAGTGAACCTAACGTATGTTTTTACACCATGGGAGGAAGCCTGAGTACCCGAAGAAAAATGTCAGCGGGGACAGACTCCATCTTACCCTAATGAGGATAAGCAGGAAAGAAAATGGATGGAAGGATGTCTCCTTTAAAAGTGTTTTGAACTAGGCATTTATTGTCTTGTGTCAGCGTGAGGAGGCTTCAGCAAGTATGGGAGTCAGTCTCTATAAAAGCTCTCTCTCTCGTTTGCTCTGCTTGTTACAAAATCACCCCTGGAGATTCTCCTCCCTCCGTTTAATGATTCTTAAAAAGTAAGCTGTTTGCTAGAAAGTCCTCGCCTCTCGCTGTGTCTTTCCTCGCATGCGTCCTCTCATCTTGGGCCATTTTACTCTCCCCCTCACCGGTCCTTGTAGCCTTGGGCTAAAGTGTGAGCACTGCGGTGATTTAGAGGCTCACATAAAAGTCTGCCACGCGGCGTGCTGAGACAAAAAAAAAAAAAAAAGACGGACGGACAGACGCAGTCGCAGAGAGGTGCACGTGTGGTCTCCATGCGTTAGAATCAGAGATCCCTTAATTAGCGACAGGGCCTCATTTCCATTTCATTTTAACATGTCAGTCTACTCAGCCACTGAACACCCTTTGTATTCACCCCCCTTGAACCCAAAGAAGAAATCAATTTCCTGACTGCGACTAACCCACTGAATTTGATTTGTCTTTTTTTTCTTTTTACAGTGTCGACACGTTGCAGTGGAGCTCACGCAGGGGTGGGTGTAGCAACACCCATATCTGTTATCAAGTAAAGTACAGATACGTGATAATTTTACTTCAGTAGCGTAACAAAGCATTTGTACTTCATAACTTCCCACCACTGCAAAACAAACAGAATGTGCTGTATGCAAATGAGAGGGAGTTAATCACTGTGTGAGATGCGTGGCAAAAAGTTGTGTCAGCACATTTAAAAAAAAAAAACAGTAAAGACAAATGTGAAGATGGAAGGAAAAATCGAAGTTTTAGTGTTGGCGAGTCCAAAAATAGTCTTGATGAAAGCATTCAAGTAAGTGTGTGCGTGTGTGTGCGTCTGTGTCGGTGTGTGTTGGGGCCGAGATGGAGAGTGAGTGACTGTGCCCAATTCTAGACACAGTGAATTTATTACAGTTAGCAAAAGTGCAGATTTTCAAGTCCTTCAGATAAATGACTGAAGGCCCCTGTGAGTCTTGAGTGTGAGGGTGGGTGGGGGATGGATGGATGTTCCGTGGCGTGAGTGGATGTCTTTTTTGCCCGTTGGAAGGATTGTGCGCAAAACCTAAAACAAAATAAGCAGTAACTCAGGGGTAGTGAGAAAATATCATGACAACACATTGATGGAACACAGATGTGGACCTAGCAGACACTTAATAAGGTACACCTGCACACCTGCACTGACTGACTGACTCACTCATTCACTCACTCACTCGCTCACTCACTCACTCACTCACTCACTCATAATTCGCCCTATATTAGTGCAGCGCAAGTCTAGCGTTAAGTGCAGTCTAACTGTGTCCATGTGTGGAGTTTTTTGTTTGTTTGTTATTTTCATAGAAGGGTGCAGGTAGAAAGGGGCGGTTGCATCGTTGTGGGAGTGAACACATCCAGTTTACATACCAGCCAATGAAAGCAGGGGGGTGTTTTAATAAATAAAATAATGATGATGTTAATAATGATCCATTTAATGAATTGTTTTCCACAATAATTCAGAGAGTTCAAAGCACGCTGTTGTCATTTTTCTGAATGAAATATGACATCTACCACACATATCAGTGGAGCGCAGAATCTGTCTGCATGCGCCTTGATCAAATTCACCCATATTGTGTGACACCACCTGCGCCACAACTTAGCCCTGCTCCAAACTGGTCTAAGGTGCCCAGAACATCAAGCATGGTGCAGCGCGCTGGCACGGAAATGACGATGCGCCAGTTTTTACGCAAAGCGCACGGGCTCAATGAAAAGAAAATTCACAAAACTAGAGCCCAATAAGCAGTTTGTCAGAATGAATGACTAACTAATGACCTAACTGAATGACTGACTGAAAGACCAACTAACTAACTAACTAACTAACATGTGAACTGTATGAACTCACTCACTTACCCATTGGCAGAGTAAATGACCAACAAACTGATTTGACTGACTTACAAGAGGCGTGGACTAACTCACTAACTAACTAACTAACTAACTAACTAACTAACTAACATATGAACTGTTTAACTCACTCACTCACTCACTCACTCACTCACCCACTCACTCACCCATTGGCACAGTAAATGACAAACAAACTGATTTGACTGACTTACAAGAGGCGTGGACTAACTAACTAACTAACTAACTCACTAACTCACTCACTCACTCACTCACTCACTCACTCACTCACTCACTCACCCATTGGCAGAGTAAATAACCAACAAACTGATTTGACTGACTTACAAGAGGCGTGGACTAACTAACGGACTAACTAACTAACTGAATGGCTGACTGACTAAATAACCAGGCACATCACGTACTAACTCCGCTCTAATACTAAAGCTAATACTAAAACAAACGCTCTTAGCAATTACATTTCTTGGACATTATTGCTTTTCTTTGTTTACGATAATTTGCTAATGAGGTTTTCTAAGGGGCTTCCCCAAACACACAATGAAAGAGAAGCAAGTCCTCACAGTTAATAAAACAAAAATGTGGCTGTTTTTTTTTCAAAATGATTGCAGAGAGTGTTTCGGGACATCTGGGATAAGGTTGATAACATGTCCATCAGATTCAAGTGTATTCATGTGGAGGCGTTTTGTTCCATGAGTCAGCGTCCAAAATAGTCTCATAATGTTCTGACTTCATTCATTTAGCATGAAACCGGCTGGTTCCGGAACGGCTTATTGCATAAACTGTTATTGCATATCGTCCAGTAAAGCGCTTTAAGGATACCGCTGACATTCATAGTTAATATCATCCCTCTCCTTTGCAAGTAGACCTCCCAACTTTAACAGGTAACACGCAATGATTTGTGTCTAGCTCATGACGAGGAATGAATCTCTAAG
The DNA here is from genome assembly GCF_054856515.1 of Filicampus tigris. NCBI lineage: Eukaryota > Metazoa > Chordata > Actinopteri > Syngnathiformes > Syngnathidae > Filicampus > Filicampus tigris. The sequence continues at coordinate 22,375,978 of NC_141220.1, read as the reverse complement.
CGGCGTGACGGACAGAGTTCAGAGGTTTAAGAGTGGAGGAGGATACGTGTCCATAAATCAAATTATCCTTGTGACAGTTTGATGGAAGAAGTGCCTCAATAACACTTGGCTTGCACAACATTGTTATTTTTGTTGACAAACCCTGCGCGTCTTCCTCTCTATACTCAGTATATGACAGATACTCCGAGGTGCTATTTTTACTATATGGTCAGATCCAACCTTGCCATCCTGTATTACTTTCGTAAACTCAGTGATGGGAATTGATCGTGATTTAATCCAATTTTGAGTCCCACCACTATCATGTCTCAATTATATAACACAATACAAGAAAGAAAATGTAAGAGCACGTAACTGTGCCATATATGGTACGTCATCTTGAACAGCTCGCGATCAATATCTATTTAATAACTTGATAAAAACATTTTTATTTGAAAGTTTTATTGGGTGTTGCTCACTTTTTTTTTTTTCTCTTCCATTACATGGATAAAAAGGTTTAATTATTGAATATACAGGATTTACCGTATTTTCCGGGCTATAAGCCGCTACTTTAAAATTTCACTCGGGGTGGGGTGGTGCGGAAAATGTTCTCCATTTCTGGAATGACCCACAATATGTCCTCCACCGGCTCTCATTAACACCTAGTGGCCATTTGGACAACAGTGTTAAGCATTCTTTAATGAGTTTCCCGACTGAGCAAAATGCTTGAGTGTCACTCTCAGTCAGCTGTAGTATGAGCTGAGAGGGGGACATGTGGGTGGACCAGTGGGCACTTTGTGTGTGGGTGTACATGTGTGCGCGTGTGCGCGTGTCTTCTGATGAGGCAAATACAAAGTAAACAAAGACTCTTGTGGGCAAACAGCGTGTGGGAGCAGGCAAAAAGAGAGCCTTTGTTGACTATCACAGCGACGTGATTCCCCAGCATGCAACCAAATCACAGACATTTTCTCTGTGCTTTTCTCTGTGCTTGGACTTTTTTTTCTTTTTTAAAGGCAATTATTCAATTAAGAGCCCACTCTGCCTTTGAGAAGCACAACAAATGAGATCTTTGTGATGAGTCTGACAGAGAAAGAAAAAAGACAGTGGATGGCCCCCTCACATAAATGCAGCAGCCCTTGCTTCAGCAGGTTAGCGTGTAAACAAATGTGCGATTTGAACATCGAAATAACTCCGACGCCAGTGAGCGCCCATGGAGACATTCTCAGGCGCATGATGTGAGCGCCTGCTTTGATTCAATGATAGGACGCCTGACTGATTTGCTGTTTTAAAGAAAGACAGCAAAGCCTCTGAGCCGGTTTTAAAAATCCAGGGACGTGCCTTGGCAGGACACAACCGTCACCAAACCAGGGGGAAATTGATTTGTTTTCCACTCTGTGACGTGATTGATACAAATTCACTTCAAAGCACCTGTAGAGGACACTAATTAACACCGTAAATCTGCTCTAATAAAAGTCGATGACAATTTATGATGATGTTTATGTGCTGCCGGCTTGTAAGTAGGCACTTCCTGGATTGTTGTCATCGCTAACATAAAAAAATGGTCAGAATTAGGGGAACGTGTGTGTCACAAAGCGGGACTAGGAATCGATTAATCTCCATGGTAAAGTGGAATAGTGGTGTACAAATTTGTCGCAAACTGAGTAGATCCAAGTTTGAATCTCGTTGTGTCATGTCATGTCATCTTCCAAACCGCTTATCCTATACAGGGTCGCAGGGAGTTGCTGGAGCCTATCCCAGCTGTCAATGGGCAAAGGCAGACTACACCCCAAACTGGTCGCCAGCCAGTCGCAGGGCACACATAGACACTGTCACTGAGCGGGAATTGATCCCACGCTGCCCGCACACAACTCAGGCGTGTGTACCACTACACTATCAGTGACCTTTGAATCTCGTTGTGGACCAAGGTTATTATAGTTAATATAAACTAACTAAAAAAAAACTACAATTGAAAAAATCGTTCCCTAACGAAATAAAACAAAAATGAAACCCAATTGAAACTACATGTTAACATGTTAAGAAAAAAGTAAAAATCAACCAAATTAAAAAAAAAAAACATTAAAAAAAAAAACACAACTCAAAATGACATAAAAAGTAACTAGTGGGCATCCGACTCGCTCCTCTTCAATCTCCTCGTACCTTGATGGAATTTCTGGTGGGAGGCGCTCGCAAGTAAAGACCACCGTCCACCAATTGAAGACCTATAGAAATTGTAATTACACAAATTAAATTAGTTGAAACTAGACCTTGTGACATGCAGACTCTTTAGCCAGAGCGGGTCAGAAATATTAGGGACAGCTCTCATTTGGGTGTATTACAAGCTATAACCACAACAGTGAACATATTGGTAAATTAATGAATAATCTTAAATCATGCAAGGTGGTATGAGAGTGAGTGACAGCCGAGGGGGGCCGGCTGGGATACGGGTTTGAGGACAGGAGGCACAGAAGGTGAAGTTGGGAGATGGAGAGGGAGGAAGAAGGAAACCGCATTCTGCAAATAACAAGAGGTTACAGTGTGAATTACATTACTGCTAATGAATATACTGTACCCGGGAAATACCAATACACATGTTACAGTAGTACACATTGTTACACACACTTGCTGCATATCACATGAGCTGCTTTGAAGCCACCTGCTTCATTTGCATTTCAGCCATTTGCCCGAAACAAAGGTCTCAGCAGATGTTTGATACGTTTCACAATATTTACATTTAGTTCAGTGGTACCTTGGGGAAAAAAAGGAGTAATGAAGGCATGTGGGCAAGGAGAGCCACAGTCAGTGATTGCACTTTAAGCTATTCATTGAACAAGAAATGTTTCCATGACAAATCATTTTCCTATGTTTGGTCAGTTCTTTACGCATGTGATATCCTTCTAAATGTAGTTAGAGAGCACACAGTGTGATGTTGGTCCACTTCACACAAGCGCCCACTTACCCTGAGTGGGGAAAGGATTCATCAAAACGAGTGCAATGAGGCACTTTGACATTAACTCAAGCTCTTGGCATTCACCGTTAAATTTTCTCGCCATTTTCAACGGCACGCAGTGAAGACGTCTGAATTGAAGCTCACCAAGAAATACACTTCCCTAACTACTTTAAAAATAAGTTGCAAGGGGGAAAAAAGAGTATTGTATAATTAAAAAAAATAAAATCTATGTTATGAAAATTAGTTTTTAAAAAATGTCTTCATGTAATTTGGTCAACAACAAGTTCCCTGCAATTCTGCCAGACAATGTAGTTTCATGTCATTTGGTACACAATATACAGTGTAATCATTCGGCTGTATGAATTTAAAATGTGGCTGTATGTTTGAGTGAGGAGCTTGATATTGTTTCCACTTTCTATTACCCGAAGGTTCCCCGTTGACTTGTTTTTTTACAAGTGTTATGAAAAGGTCTATTAGAAACAGGCCTCAGTATGATACAGTATTGTTGTACGTGACCACAAACAACAAGCACAATGATAAATAGAATGTAATAAGTGAGTATTCTTGTCTTTGAAAAGGCACCATTTTTGAACGTGATGTGCGGCGGTGACCTTCATTCTGAGTCAGCCGTTCATTTTTCCATTCTTTCAAGACAACCATATAAGGAAATGAAATAAATGGAATTTTGGAGCTGTCACATTCAAAGCAAAGCTGACCAGGCCTCGACTCTGAGCCGCTGTAGGAACCATTTCTTTGGTGTCACCAAAAGCGCACGACTCAGCAGAAATCTTTGACAAGCTGTTAAAAACTCTTCGGTTCCACAACCACTCTGTCTGGATATTTCTTTTATATTGCTTTCTTGTTTTACTTTTTTTCCCCTTCCTTCACAGACACAGTTGGGTTCATACAGCACTGGGCATTGCCGGTTACTGATATTTAAAAGTACAGTGGTGCTTTAACTCAAATCACTTCTCAAATCAACTTTTGCTATTGAAATGAATGGAAGTGACATTAATTCAGTGCAGCCTTTCTAAAAAAAATTATAACATGATGCACGTAAAGCACTTAACTTTTTTCACTTCACTTTCACAGAACTTAATCATTGTCACAGTTTTTTTGCATTCCGCATTTTCATCAGCAGGGACTTTTCAATAAGAACTAAAAACGGATTCGCTTTTTCCCCCAGCACTCGCTTTCTCAGGACTCATGTTTAGATACATATTTTTCAAAATACCTGCACATAGAATGGAAAATGCAAACACAAAAACCTGTGCTTTTGACTATGAGGAAACCACGGGAATTGAAGGTGAACTGAACATGATCTGTACCAAACATGTTCAAAATTTTCCTTACGACAACAAAAAATGTTTGCAACCATTAAGTGTTTCCAAATGTCTGGCGAACATCTTTGCGACCGTTTGCGACCTTGAACGAAAAAAGAAAAAAAAAATTAGCATTCAGTACATTACCAAAACACACACAAAACTTCACTGCTCAGTGGGACACAGGCTTTAGGGCAGTTTTCTTTAGCATCTATTTCCTTTGGAATTTGATTTAATTGAAGCTATTTTTTATAAGACAAAGCCTTACCAACTTACATGAGTATTGATTTGCAAAAAAAAAAAAAAAAACCTCTTGGGATTTCTCATTTGTCCATGTAGGCCTACAGGAAATGGACTTGAAGATGTAATGTTAATTGTTTTGAAGACTTTGCAAGACCACTCAACATATGGTAAAATGGGCTCTCACTTGTATAGCGCTTTTCTACCGTCGGTACTCAAAGCACTTCACACTGTTCCTCATTTACCAACCGGTGACGCAGTATCGGGAGCAACTGGGGGTTCAGTATCTTGCTCAAGGATATTTCGACATGGTCACATTGGCCGGGGATTGAACCCACGGCCTTTGGGTTGGGAGATGACCACTCAACCACTGATCCATACCGCACCAGCCAATCAGCTGATGAATGCATGTCCATGATGAAATTTTGTTTGGGGAACCAGACAGTTATCAGTGTCAAAATGAAGGCAATGTTCACACATCCAGATCGGGTATTGCGTAATGTCTGCTGGCTGAAAAACTGAATGCCAGAATGGAATGTTTGTGTGTGTGGGTATTGAAAGTGAATTCCCTACTTTCAGGAAAATTAATATCTTAATGACAATAAGGCTTTTTTTTTTATGATTACATATATACATATTATATTTATAATTGAGGATTTATTCACTGTTATTGGTGTGTCCGACCTGATTTTATTACTGGCATGATGGACAGTTTTTCACATGAAAGCTTGTAACTTCATTGGCCAGGTGTGATAAGACTATGGGTAAAAAAAAACTACTGACGATTTGAAGGTTTTCAGTTTGTATGCTTGGATCGAACCATTCCTTCGAAATGTTTAGTTCCTTCTCTCCAATGCATATTGTTCTGTTTGCATGTACATTGTCTGCTTTCAGTTACTTTTCAGAAGAAAAAAAAAGTAGGACCTTGACAAATATGCATTTCCAATAGCATGGCATCTACTTAATACAATGAATTTGAATGTCACTTGTGATCTGAACATTCATTCTCTGTGTTTCAATAAAAGGAGTGGTGGGGGACTGGATTACAAGGACGTGTGAAATGGGGAATGCTACATGGAGAAAAATATTCCTCAGTGCGTTCTTGTTGTTGAATGTCCGTATAATGTGACAAGCGCAGGACGCTCCCCCTTCACCGGCCTCATGCATTATTTCACCTTTAGTAGCATTGAGCGTACGACAGGGACCACAAAGACCGTCGAGTGGATTGGACGCCCGCATGCAGTGCTTCTTCCCTCCTCAGTGGCTGTGGGAATTTTAAACACACTCTGGTTGACAAACATCGCTTATTGTTTTTTGTTGTTGTTGTTTTTATGTTTGCCCATGATGACATCCGAGGCACACTTGGGACACGTCAAACAATAAGATTGATTCGCTCCATTGTTGTCGGTGGGAGTGCGGAGTGCAAGGAGGGGATACATTTTAAGGCATTGTTGTGTGAATGAAATGCAGATTTCTACTGGCAAGGCTACTGCTGATTAAAGTTATTGTTTCCAAGGGCGCATCTTTTGTGTCTGCCTGAAAGCTAATCAAATGTGGAAAATTCAGTTCATGTGTTTAAATGCATCCTCATAATGATTTCCCAGCCTGTGTAGAGCATATTTTACATTAGAAAATCTCATGGCATAGTTCCAAACACTAAGGTTACAAAACGTATCTCCAGCCAACCCCCAATAAATCACAACGTTTCAAGGTAAAGGTGAAATCAACCAAAACATATTTTTTTCAATAATATGTTCTATGCAGGCCCACTAGTTGAAACACGGCATTCTGATTAAAATTGCTTTGCAAAATCCACACCTTAGACATCTCAGGGGGCGGCCATTTTGTCACTTCTGTCGACTGAAAATGACATCACAAATGCTCAGGGCTCAGGTAATGGCTCAGCCTTGATTGGTCGTCAAGTGAGCCCTAAGCATTTGTGATGTCATTTTCAGTCGACAGAAGTGACAAAATGGCCGTCCCGTGAGATGTCTAAAAACGGGTGGATTAACTCTTATTCCACAAACGCAATATTTATCAGAATGCCTTGTTTCAATTAGAGGGCCTGCATAGAACACATTCTTGAAAGAAATATGTTTGGGTTTCCTCTTTAAGTGTTATCCTCATGAATGGAAAAAACAAAAACAACATGCTTTACCATTTTCACGGGTAGTGACCTTTTTCTTCACATTCTGGCCTAGTAGTAGCTATTAGCCTCACCGCAACTCCCTAGCTCCCACTAGTCATGGTATCAAAAACTGTAGTTAGCACTGGCCTCGTAGTTGAAGGGATGAATATTTTCTCATTTGTATGAGAAAGGATTCAACCCTCAAAACAAGCTACAGTGAGTACAGTGAGGCTTATAAAATAATTCAAAATTGATCCCCAGTGCTCCTGAGTTATTGATCCGTAAGGTGTTTTGATGAAAGTAGACACGAACAAATGCATAATGTGTCTGTGTTGAAACATCAAAACACGAAGACAACCAACAAACAAATGGCAACCAAAGCATACTATTTACCTGTCTTCATCTTTGACTAATTTGTTTTCACAACTTGGGCAGAACATTTGAAAACGGACCATGTTTGTGTATTTGGTCATAATTCACAGCACTTCCGTTTTGGCCAACACATTTGAGGCACACTGGCTACACGCAGGACATGCGCTCATCTGCCAGTCAGCTCCAATTGATTACTGCTGGCCGCCCGGCTGAGGAGAATTAATGGTGCTGACACAACCTCGATGCAGATCATACAATTGGACGCAGGAAAACACACAATTTATGCGCAACGCGCTCCCCAAAATCCATCTTGATGCATTCACTAAAGCCTGTTTGGCAATGTACTTAACCCTAACAAGTTAGGGAATATGTGCCTTTGTCTTTGTCTTTTGGATTTATATTAGCCAAAGCAACAAAAGTAACAGAGCAGCTTTCATGGATACTGGCTGGTGGTAATTGCTGACAACATGCAAAGACTGGGAGCTACTATATGCAGTATTAAATTCAGGAGACATAGCATAAAACTGTTTTTCATCATTTCAGTCTTCCTGATATTTTTGGTGCGGTTTGTGACACACTTGAGCCCTGGTATGAGTTTTCCCTTCCAGACTTTTGAACTTGAGCGCCTTTATTCGCATCAGCGGTGCTACCCGACATGCAGTTAGCAAGCTTGCACCCCGAAATGCATCTTTCTTTTGGATAGTCCATTGACCTGGCCGCTTTAGAGCACCTCATTGTCTGCCGTGAGTGCACAAATGTCACTGAGAGAAAGCTGAAGAGAGGAAATTTTGAAGCTGCATTTTATATACTTATATATATTTTTTTTCATTCAAAATTGGCAGGGTTGTACACAGCACTCTTCTCTAAGGTTGGTCAACTTTAAAAGAGTCACCTTAAAGTGAATTAATTTAAAGAGGATATTCTTTGTCCTAAATGCTTACTGCAAATAGTTGGGTCTCTGGAGTGCCTGCCCACCGATCAAGTGTGAAATTACATTTCAAATAAGGATTTTGTGAGCAGAGTACCCATTTTAAATTGTAAAAAAGTATACATACAGTTTGTTATCTGTAAGATATTTTACCTGACCGCATTTATTGCAAAAGATGCCTTGCATCTGTGTTTCCAAATCTCTTGGGGGGGGGGGGGGGTGTTGGAGAGTGATTTTTTTAAAATAGAGAAAGGCAGCAGCGGTAGAAGATGATCCCAGGTGAACTTGGCTTGAACAGTCAAACACTAGCATAATGAACATTTGATGCTCTCAGCTAATTTAAAACTCGTAACCAAGGCGACAATATTTCCCTTGAGCGGGGCACGTAAACTATATGAATCATCTTTGCTTGTTTTGATTATAAGTGCACAATTTTGGATAATGCTGGAGGGAAATAAATGAAGAGAGAGGAGAGGGGGTGGGGGGAGTTTGTTGATTTTTCTCATACTTGGCAAGGCTATGTTCATTAAAATCCATTTTTTTGCGCCAGGATTTTTGTTGCATTTTGTACGAATTTTGATTTCATAATCGGAGCTTTTATTCATGTAATAGTTCTAATTCTATTTAGCATTATCTGAAGCATTTTAAGTAGATGCACTGGCTTTTTAATGGCTTGTATTCAGAAAAGTTGTGTGTCTGGAGTGCCTGCCACCACCAATTGTGAAATTACACAACCAAAAAAGTAAACGTGGTGAGACTTACCCAAAATTTGTTTGTAAGCAAGCCGTTCAGAATTTTGTCATATTTTCACATACAAGTGAGGTTAAATTACATGATACTGCACAGACACTAAATTGCTATTTGGCAGCTAGCCTAGGTGACATGTCCACAAAAGTCCTGCAGTCCGACAAAAACAACGTCATATCAAAGCCAAAGGGTAAGCAGAACTGCAGTGTTAGCACTGATTAGTAATTGCTAGCAACATTATCAGTGTTATCTTCTGATAAGCGGCGCATACTTGAATGCACGCAGCCACTACACTCAATGGCACTTTCTGGTATGTGCAATATCTACGGCCCGACAGGGTGGCATTCTGTTGGCATGTAACTCATTGCCATTTCTATGGGGGATTATGTTCCCTTGTTGTGACGTTATGAGAGGCCTTCAAGGAGTTTACATGTAAAAGTTGAAATGAAAGGTGAAACATTTTTTCTCCTTCTCCTCATTATTCTGCCTTTCTCTCCACGAGCACACACTCATGCCAGACAATGAGGCGCTATGAAGTCGCCACGCCAGCTCGCCCGAACCTAGGTCCACTTGTTGGCTGTCAAGCCAGACATTTTTGTATTATTCTTTTCAACCTCGCATTCCTATTTTGCCTTGCTCTACTAAACAGGTGTACACTCACACCCAACAAAAGGCGCTCTAAAGGGGCCACGCCAGCCGTACACACACTGGCTTTATCGTTGGACATTTTGTCTAATTTCCCCCAACCTCCTTCTTCCAACTTTCTCTCTGTGACAATGAGGCAATCTAAAGTGGCCACGCCAAGCCCTGGTCCACACACTGGTTGTCAAGTCAGATTTTTTTAAATGTAGCCTACCCCATCCCTTTTACACCTTTCTGTCCATTATATGCGCACACTCACGGCTGACAACGAGGCGTTCTAAAGCAGCCAGTAGCCCCGGACCACACGCCCTCTGGCAAATTGGACTTTTTTTTGTTTTTTTAAAAAAGTCAAAAACCGATTAATGCTATACCTCCACAAATGAGAAATACTAAAGTACATCTCAGTGTTTGCGCAGATTTTCAGTGTTTATCTTCAAACAGGTGTAAAGAAACTGAATTTACTTTATGAAAACTGTATGTTTGTTATACTTTGTTATGCTTTTGTATATGTTGGCCGAAGAATGTCCGTAAAGATATATTAAGACCAGGGAACTGTTCTACGTGGTGAAAAAACATACCGCCGTGTGCCATCTTTTATTGAAAATGTCATAATGCTTGCTTTTAATCCATAGCAATTTAAACCTATCACCACTAATCCAACATCAGTGCACACTAATGAGACTCGTGTGGCTGATGTATGCGCTCGCCTCCAAAATGACATGGTCCTAATGCACATTTGCCAATCTCCCGATGATGAAGCTGTAGCACCATGGCACGGCGTTTAGTTACATCGGCGTCTTTGCAGTTATTTTTCTTAGAGCGTTTCGGCGGTCTCGCTGGATAAAGTGAGGTAGTCATTAGGAACCCCCTGCCTCTCCAAACCACCATAGCCATTACTCACATGCCACATGCTAAATATGGAATATATTTTTTCTTGGTGATGACATGTCATGGGAAAGCTGCATTTTTTTTCCTACTTTTTTCAACACTCACCCCCTGATTTAATTGGAGTTGTGTAATTACTGGGGCTGTAATTTCTTCTTAGAGGAAATAGAATGTGTAGTGTGGGATAGGGAGGAAATCCTCCCTCATGCCACATATCTCCCCAGATGTGATCATGAAAAGACTCCCACATTTTAAATGTGTGTGTGTGTGGAATTACAGCTAGTTTGTATCAGTATTTATTTACGCAATTAATAGTATTTTAATCCATTTGAATGTTGCATTTGCCGAACCGCCATCTCCAGCATTAAGTGCTTTTATGAAGAAAGAAGATCGTAAGATAAGACGATTGTGCAGTATGATGCCATATCGGCAGAGATGTTGATGCAATCTCACTCTCTCAGTTCTCTAATTCCTTCCCTCTCCAAGCAACTGTTTCTAAATGGGGGATTTATCCTTTAAAGTGAAGGCAACATGTAGCCTTGGGCTCTTCTATTCCCACTCCAAGCTCGAAGCGGGAGAGCCAGAGGGAACAATATATTCATGCTGGAGCTGTCGAAGCTTTGCCACAAGCAGGTAATGACAACTAAACTCCATGTGCTAAAATATTGGGAAAGTAGACCAACTAACTAGACTAAAAATGTTTGGGCTTGACATTAAAAGATGAAAATCAGCATTTCAAAGTATTCCCAACATTTCACCTTTTCCGCATTTTGTCATCTGACAGCCTTTGCGCAAAATGGATTACATTCTGATGATGCTGCAGAAATGTTACACCCAGATCCCTGCCTCAAGACAAAGTCCGAGGGTCTTGAAATTGAAATTTTCTACAGACAATTCCTTTGACTCCATGCTTGGTTTGCTCTCTGACATGCACCGTCAACTACGGGATCTTGTACAGTGGTACCGCGACTTATAAGTTACGATATGAGCAGCCGCTCAGCATTTTTTTTTTTTGTCTTGAGTTACAAGAAAAAAAAAGAGAGCCCTGGCTATGGTGGCCGCGATCTTCACAACAAACAGCAGTTTGACAAATAGTGAACAAATCTTAAAAAATGACAATTAAAAAAAAAAAAAACATCAAGCCGTTTAATGACAAGGATGCAAAAAGGACCCAAAATCATGATTCACAGGTTTTGAAAAAAAGTGATTTCGATTTATTGAGTAGTTAACAGAGGTATAAAGGTATCAACAACAAATTTAAATCACTGCAAAGCCGGAGGAAAACAATACAGGAAAAGTAATGACTAAAAATCTCTCAAATCTGGTGAAAGTGGTAGCAACAAAAGATAAAAAATTGTGGGGTTTTTTTTGTCTGTCTGTATACATTTTTAGTCATGCAGGTCATGGTAATCTGAGAGTTTGAATCAAGTCAACTAGACTCTTGAATTTGTTAATTTTTTTCTTCTTTTCAGAAAATGTTCATATTTTTTTTCACCAATATGCCCTGGAATTTTTTTTTTTTAAAGACTGTTTCCAAGAATATTTGTACTGATTGACAGGAAATTTTGTGAACATATCCATCATAACAGGACGCACAAATGAGTCTCATTTCCCTAGAAATTGGAAAGGACGATTCTCATCAAAATATGACCCTACTTTGATGACCTCCTTTTTGGGGATTTGTCTAGATGAGCCTAAATGAGCCCCAATCGGAAGCAGGTTTCCAAGACAGACTGGCGAGGCTATATTGCCAAGTTTGTTCCTACCTCAGCTATCTAATGTGGGCATAACATGGTATCAAAGTGGAGAATTTGCAGTGAAAAGGCTTTAATTATGACTATTACGGCTTTTATTATTATCTTTTGTCGTACATCTAAGGATGACTCCACGTGAAGCAATTACATTTGCTCCTCTGATTGCTTCCTTTGTGGTCATGGCAGTGCAGCCCTAATGAGACAACACATTTGCTTTCAGTCTCTCATTTAGTAAGTAGATTACAGTGGCTAGTTTTCCATCTGGCAACTCGCCTCTGGCACAGCTCGTCAGAGGTGTCTGACACAGCGAGTTTCACTCAGTCTATTTCAGTCTGTTTTACACGTGTGTGTGTGTGTGTGTGTGCGTGTGTATGTGTCACGTGTTACTAAAGTAAAAACAGAACAGTATTTAAATCATACAAACAAATACTGCCCAACGACTGTCTGTATATCGTCACCCCCTTAAAATAATCGGCTATGTCATTTTTGCTGTCTTTTCGGAAAAAAACGAAAAACTGAACCACTTTCTGATGATCTTACGTGTATTCATAATTTCATTTCAGGCGCAAAATTGAATGATCTGTTTAACTAAGGATGCAGCCGATTTTACTAGAGGTGGCCAGCATCCTGAGGAGATGTTTAAGGCAAAAAAAATAATTTTCTTCAAAATATGACTTGGGCGATTATTGGGTGACGATATGCAACCTTCTGACAGTTTAATTTCAGCATTAGCAACTTGTGATGGGAAGTAAAAAAGTACAAATACTATATATTATATTTATGATATATTATATTTAGTTTCTTCCGTGACCACACTCGCAATCCAAAGCAGTCGTATTGCAAATCATCTTTCGACATTGAATTGAATGGAAATGCCATTAATCGGTTCCAGCCTCCCCAAAAAGCTAAAAAAAAAAATGTTTCGTTAAAAAAAAAATAATAATAATAATATCACTATATAATATTTTACCTTAGAAAACCATTTTCTAATGATATAACTGAATAGTTTTGCCAGGAAATGGCAAACATTATGAAATGTTTATATTTTATAAACATTATGAAAGGCTCTGAGGGTTTGAGGGTCGAAGTGATTTTCAAACCCACTCCTCACACTCCACATTTTTGATTGGTGCATTTTGGGTCACACGTATCCCGCCTTTCTTCTGTCCAGGAAAATACCTGTGTTTGCTAATTCAAGCCACTCCCTGGGCTCACAAAGGCCTGAATAAGCTGCTTTTGTCTGCTTGACAGCATCTCTCAGCCCCCGTGTCCACTAGCAGCTCCTCGCTTTGTCAACGTGACAAAGACAAACGACGACCCCGGGAGACACTTCCTTGTCCCTATGCTGTTCCGATAAAGCCTTCATGTGTACCGGGCTTCGAGTATTGTACTCTTTTAACGCAGACAGATTTCTCTAATTGCTTTTTTTTTTATGTACGTTTAAAACATTGCTGTATAGTTAGACCAGGAAGCATGGTGAACTAGTGGCTAACACATTTGCTTCATTGTTCTTAGTTTTGGGTTTGAATCTCTTCCTTTGGAGGCTGCTGCTCCCCATCTGTGGAATCTGTGTGTATGTGGCACAACCACAACTGAAGCCGACTGAATTTATTGCCCTTTCAGAGGGCGGCTAATGTTAATAAGTGAGCAGGAGCTTGACGATCTATTAAAAAGGTGCTTTGAAGCTCCATTTAAGAAAAGACGCTCCTGTAACTCGCTGCCATGCAATTTAAAAAGAGGAATAGGTCATGTCACAGAGCATTTATCCAAATTAATATTAATACGCTCATGGAAAAATATTTGTCAGCATAAAAATCGTGTGGCTGTAATTGTCATCACGCGTTGTGATGCTACATGTGCTAAACGCCCACAGCCATTTGTCTAGCGATGCATGGAGAGGATGTGGCAACATCCTCTGAAAGCTTGTGTGTGAAAAAAATCCAAGCATTTAAAGCATGGTCATTTTTCAACATCTTGACCAATTTTTTTAAATGTGAGAGACCCCACACATGAAGAGGAAAAAAACTGCACGTGCGTTTTCACTGCTTTTATAGTATGTGGTGTACTCAAAATGACCGACACATCACACCGCGCATCTAGCCTTTGCCGATTTCGATTTTGCAGGTTGCTTCCTAATTTGCTATCATTTTGTTTCAGGTCACACCGACGGCGTCTGTGGCACTGAAAAGTCGGTGTTTGCCACACACGGTAGGATTTTTTCATAAATACTGAGCAGGTTCACCATTCATGATTGTCGGATATTTTCTGAGCATAGTGGTGTGGGAAAATCACTTTTTACAGATCCCACACCACAGGATAATAACACCTTTGCGGACTTTGATTGTAGGGACGGGACTCAATTCAGGCCTGATTTTAAGTATGTGTATACTCTGTTTTATGTTCCTAATTGGCTATCCATGTCCGTGGCTCCTCACAACTCAGTGTTGCGCACAAACATGCAGGCATTGTCTTCCATTTTTTGAACAGATCAGGCTGGAAAAAAAATTCTCATTCTACAATAATCACTCGGGATGATCTTTTGATAATCGAGCTTTTGCTGACTTTGACCGTAAAGGACGGGAAATGCTTATATTGGGCCTGTTTTGTCCCTATGTGTATATAGTACCTCACTTTGTCACTTCCTAATTGCATTTTATATCCCAATCACAGAGGTTTTGATGAATTCAGTGTTGACCACACGCATTTAAGGCTTTTGTGTTCGCAAATATTTAACTGGTTTAGCCCTCACTCTTGCCTTACCCCGCTCAGAATAACTCTTGAGCGGGTCTTTGCTTGGTTTGATGTCTGTCAGCTTGCTAGTTGATTTTTGGTCCATTTCACACCACACTCCGCCGTGTTCGTCACCCAGGTAAAATTCCAAGCAGATTGGGGAATAAAAAATCACTTTTGACACATCCCACACCACATGATTAATTGCTCAGGGTCATCTTTTAGAGAGCTTTGATAACCAGGCCTTTGTTGTTACTTTGATTGTAAGGGAGGGAACATGCTGTCAGTCTGTCTGTCAATATGTCTTTGTAATTGATGAAATGGAGGTGAAAATACGTAAACAGCAAGATCCACACGTGTTGTATGAAGATGTTCGTTACAAACGTCTATAAAGGCTCAGCTGGCCTTCCCGAGAGACCCGCTTCTCTCGCTGAGTGCTCAAGGAAGCTTTCCGACAGAATCGACTGGTCAGGAGGTTACCTTGTATGCACAAGGATGGGGGAAATGAACTCCAAGGCACACTGCGTTTAGTTACCGTGGCGACCGACGACTCCTCGGAGACGTGACATACGACTGGGATGATGTATCTAGAGGCTAGGGGGCGCTGTGAGGGGGCGCAAAAATGCGGCCTTCTCATGCGTGTGTCCGAAACAAATCAACCGAAATATTAGAAACAGCTGAAATGACCACGGGTCACGACATTTGGTGCACATGAATGGATTGTTCCCATTCATCTTAAAATGTAAAGGCTGCATTGAGACTTTTCGCTTCGATTTTCACTTCAAGAGTCAGCTCAAAACATTAGACCAGTTCCCTAATACACTGCTCAGAAACCCTCAGATCTAATGAGGAACGAATACTTCTTTGATCGTATTGTATTTTTACTAACTTGGGGGCAAGGTCAGACGACCAGAAAATGTTCCTCTGGATGTATTTGCTGATGACATAATATATTCTACGGACTCGGGAGCGACTGACCTTATGAAAAGCCTCTCGGAACGCAATGCGTTCGCGTACCTTGGTGACTTGTTGTGTACATGAAAATCACTTGACAGAGTGAGTGGTCTGATGGTCTGCAGTCACTCTCATGTTAAATAAATGCTATGCTCGATTTCACTTTACCTATATATGCTCTTCCTTGCTTTGTGGTAGTTTTAACGGAGATTAATCTCCAAGCGGTCGCAATTTTTGACAGCCGCCCCCATATCAAGTTGAAAAATTCAGCCATCGGGATGTGTGACCTCAGGTTTTAAAGCAGTCAGGTATTCAAAGTGAGGGTTTGGCTTCCAAGTGGGGTCGTGAATTTTAACAGTAGTTATAAAATGGAGTCAAAATTCATATGTAAGGCTGCACCTCAGATTTTAAACAAGTCAGTTTCAAAGTAGAGTTTAAACGCTCAGTTTGAATTCTAAGTAGTGATCTCATTTTACAGTGATTATAAAAGGGAGTTAAAAACTCTGTTCTTGAGATTGTCCCAGCACAGGATTTGATCCTACAACCCCTGTGTCCAAAGTCAGGGGTGCAACCCACTGAGCCTGTCTGTTTTCTCCTCATTTCAGCTGCAAAATTTTTGGTGCAAAATTAAACAAAATGTGCAGTAAGTTATGCTACCAATGGTTATTATTATTATTATTATTATTATTATTATTATTATTATTATTATTATTATTATTATTTTTATTATTATTATTATTATTATCAGCAGCAGAAGTAATAGTAAGAGTAGTGGTATAGTATTTTTTAAATTCATTTATTTGTGGTGACTCTTATGATTATTGTTCACAGATACAGTACATACATGATGACCTGATTCATAACGCATGTTAATAGAACCACATGTTCTATTTCCATTGGATTACATCACACAGTGACTAAACGACTACTATGAGTCTCCAACGAGCATTTGCCCGAGTTTTCCGACTGCTGCCTGCTTGCATTGACATACAAATACAACATGCCGTTTTATCTGTCGAGTCTATTTTCTATCACCTTTTTTTTTTGCTGTTTGTTTCCTCTCTCCTTGTTTGTCTTTTCTGTCCCCTCCCCGCATCCACCTCACCTCCGACAGCGGCAGAATGAAGGATGTATTACCATTGCGCGTGTGCGCGTGTTTGTACGACCTATTGTGCCCCCGCTGAAAGGCGTGCGCGCCATAAGGGCCACTCCATGTGATCTGGCGCATCTGCTATCAAGACAGGTAGTTTCTCCACCTGGGGGGGGGGAATTCTCATTGTGCCTTTGTGTCGTTGTCTCCTTCAATCTGTCTGACACACGCACACAAACACACACAATCAGAGTTCTGAGAATGTGTACCAGAGGATAGATTGACTGCCGTCAGTCATGTGGCAGTAAAAGACGGGAAGGAAGCTTGGGCGAGGTCTGACGTCCTCTGACCTACAGAGGCTTCTGCACTCCTCATTATTATCTTCAAAAAGGGCAGCATTGTTTCATTCAGCTTGTATTGGATTGTACATCAGAATCTAATGCAGTGTCTCTTATGAATGATTGACATTTTAATGTTTTTTTTTTCTAAATCAGTTAATTTCATATTTGATCAAATATATTCTTTAAAATGCACTTGAAAGGCTGCCTGACAACAATGGGCGAAGAGCGTCTCTTGGCTTTACTGTGACAAGTAATGATTTTTGGCTGTTAAAGTCTGAATGGCGTTCAAGAAGAGGGGATTTAAATTGCAGGTGGCGACTGACGGGGGCTGTCAAAATGTGTCCATAAGTAAAAGGAGCTTTTAGCACATTTGATGTCAAGACATTGGGAGAAAGAAGCTAATTGGACAACTTTATGATTATTTAGCCACATCCAGCATGTGTCAATGTAGTGATAATGATTAGAGCATTATCGGACAAGAAATTGTCGGAAACGGTCGAAAAAATTTGAAAATGTAACAATAATCATAAAAAATATTCAAATGTAGGGTTGTGTATGTGTCTACTATACACTTTTCAAAGTATTCTGACCAAATTTCATGTTGTTAAGTGCAGTAAACATTTCCTGTTAAAAAGGGCCAGGAAGTATAATATTCATTTTTCTCTCTTTGTCTTTTCAATCAAAATTTGCATTGTAAACATGCTGCTCTATTTAACAAATTAAAAAAAAGTCCCTTTGCAAAGCTGAATGAAGTTTGAGACCTATTACTGAGATCTCAAACTCAGTACTCTGGTACAAAATAGTACAAATATAAGCAACATGACATTGCCGATACTATAAATATTTATACTTTTGACCTCGATCTCTTCGTCATGGCTAACGTCACCCGTTAGCATCTTCTGGTATTCGAGCATGTGCTAAAATTCTAATGTAGCCATTGTCTTATTTTATGTCAGCTTCAAAAAACAGGTGAGCTGGGATTGGTCGATATCTGAGCCCTGAGGTTCTGGGACGTCATGTTCAGTCTACAGAAGTGACAAAATGGCCGCCCAATGAGGTGGCTAAAAATGGGTGGATTTTGCTGCTTAACTCATATTTTATATTAATCATAATTGCCTTGTTACAACTAGTGGGTCTGCAAAGAAGAAAAATATGTTTGGGTTGACTTCCACTTTAAGTGTTGTAAGACCATGACTATCAGTGATATTCATGATCCCATCTGTGGCATTTTCCATTGTGTGTTAGCATTAAGCTAGTGGAAGGATACACAACATCTCTCTTTGTTTTATTTTTTTAGTTGTGGAGTAAAACAGCTTGAAGCTTCTTTTTGAAAGAATTGCTTGAATGAACTGTATCTCTCGCAGCATATAGAGTGGTTGGGAATCGCTGGAGGATAAGCTACTGTATACACTCTCAATACACATTGGAACAACACTTCAAAATGGTGAACTCATTAAATAGAACACTATGGAGTGTATAGGGCGCAATTCCCAGCACAGCCAGAGAAACGCTTCCATGCAAGGGAGATTAAAAATGTGAATGTCAAGGTATCCTTTTAACTGTTCAACAAGTGTCACCAGCTCACCTCTCTCTCACACGCTCTCTCTCCTCCTCTCCATCCCTCCGTCGCTGCCAAGGACATCATCCCTGCTGTGGTAACCATGGAGACAGGCCCAGAAGGGCTGTGGGCGAGACATGTGAGGGACTGCGGGTGAGCGTGCGTATGCGTTTGTGTTCTCATGATTTGTCAAGCTGACTTCCTTGTGTGTTGTTTTCATGGTTGAGCCCACCAGGTGAACTGGCGCAAGTATTTTGGTGCAGCCAGGACGCCACTTTCCTTACTTTGCATAAAGTTCCATTTACGTTTCTGTGACAATTTTTTGCCGCCTTTACTGATCATCACTGTTGCTCACCTCTTTACGTTTGTCTTCGAAGGACACCATGAAATGTCCAAAATGAGCGTAAAATGGCCGCTTTCAACCAACATGGCAGATTTCCTGTTTTGCTTCGTTTTTTTTTTTTCCCAACTGACTTGTAGATTTTTTTATCAGTCTACTAATGATATACACACATGTCGCTAATATGAACTGAATTTGAATTTGAATCATTTTGTGTGGTTCTGGACCTTGTTCTTCAAAGAGAGCCTGTGATTCCGCAGCCTGGTGCAACTCCACCAACATTCTCAGTTATTGGTCATTTTAATGCATTTTTTTCAGTATGAGTGGCACAGTGGTTGACTGGTTTTGGCATGTGCACTTGACAGTACAGAGGTCGTGGGTTCAAATCTGTCCCCGTCCTTCCTATGTGGAGTTTCCTCCGGGTACTCCGTTTTACTCCCACATTCCAAAATGAGTGTGAATGTTTGCTTGGCTATGTGTGCCCTGTGATTGGCTGGCAACCAATTCAGGGTCTACCCCGAAGTGATTGTTTTGCTGAACCTTTTTTTTTCCACTATTCACAATATTTTTCCACTATATATATATATATATATATATATATATATATATATATGTATATATATATATATAATTCAGTACTCAGTAAATGATAGCTGCACAATATTGGAAAATCATGCGATATGCACTGTGGATATTGACTATAGTGATATCGATATTATTGCAGTATTTAACATGTGTACCTAAAGAAATGACATTTTTACTATGTAATGAAAGAAGTTACAACCACTAACAACACAGGACTCACAATGAAAAAGACAGATAAAAAGAAGGAAAAAAAAACACTTCTTTCATATGCTCAATCAAATGTGATATTTCATATAATGTAAAAAAAAAAAAAAAGATAGTGCGTGTGTTTGTGATAATGCATGTGTTGACATCCATAATTCACTCCATTTAGCAAATCACAGATCGCAACAAAGTGCTATTTCCGCGCCCCTGCACACACTCACTGAGCTAATATCACTTTCACTGCTGTCGTATAATATGGCCCCAATATCTTTCAGTAAAAGAGAAAAAAATGACAGATTTGCAGCAGTTGTGACAATGAATTCTATTAGAGGACAACACGGTATGGGACAATTCTCCGAAGCTCTCATTTAAGATGCGGTTCGCATGAGCTGATGTGAAGTGGGGTGAACACGATGTGGCAGCAGAGAGAGGACAACACTTCCCATGCTTCATTAATATAAAATCTGGATGGAGCACAAAAAAAACAAGACAAGACAAAACAAAAGCTGGAAAAAAAAATCTTCACTGTTGGATGAGTTGCAAAACATCAAGATGCACGGATGGAAACGCAGTCGCTGCATCATGTACGGCATCAGATTTGGATTATAGTCAGTGAAACACAATCTTCTCATCTGTTTGGATTTCGGATTGTTCCCAAGGGGAATGATGTAAACTAAACACAAGTGGCCTCCGTACCGCACTTTGAGAATCACTGGCCTATATTTATTTCAACTCTCAATGCTCCACTATGATCCCGATATTACTGTAGTTAGTTAAAAATACACCTTGATTGTGTGTGTACATGTAGATGGAGTGAAGAGTCTCCATAACTTCCACTAACAACACAGACCAAAGTTAGCTCCTTACCAACATTGTCTTTTTGTCAATGTATCACTTTCTTAACACCAAGTGTTGTACTACTTTCCTATTATCATAGGATAGGTTTCATCGGGGGGACATGAATACTGTAGGGGAATTCACAACAATTTTTTACAATTTTCATTTTTCTTTTCAAATTTTTTAAAATTATATAATGGGTTACTTTTTTCTAAACAGTTAACTAAAAAAAAAGAAAAAAGCAACCATTTTAAATATATATTTAAAAATATTAAATAGTTGCTTAATATATTTATTGTAAATAAAATCAAATTAATATATTAGTGAAACCAAAACTATCTATATTTAAAAAATATATATTATTTTTCTCAATTATTTGTCAGTGTATTTATGGTAAATATAATACCAATGTATTATACTGTATATTGGTTAATTGTTTAGAATCAAATGAATTAGAAATAATAAAATATCAGTATGGATCATTGCATTATCACAATAAACAATTTTATGTATTTTACATAGATTTTTTTATTTCATTACCTCATCTTCCTACTGGATAGTTTAGCCCATCTGTCCGTTTTAAAAAACAAATGTGGCCCTGAAGACAAAAAAATTGCACACCCCTGCTTTAGATGCTCACTGAGGTCTCGTCATAGATTTGGATCAAATTCCAATTTAGACAAGTCCTTGTTCTCTTCTGCAATGCCTTCATCTGGTTTCATAATGTGAACATCTCACATAAACAAACACTTGTGATGTCATTTTTCCTTTGGATTCCTTGCCAGGCCGTTCGACCCGGAGCATCAGAAACCCACAGAGCTGTTTCGCAAACATCCCGAGAGAGTTTGCGGTTTCTCACCTCAACCCACTGACTGCTCCTTAGATGCCCTGAGAGCACGGCGCCACGGAATCAACCTCTGAAAGTGCAAATATATAGTTGCGCACTTGGAAGCAACAACATGCAGTACTTCAGCTAATAATAATAATAATAATAATAGTAATAATAACAATAATATTAGTAATAATAAGCAGATAATTCATTTTTGTTGAAAGGAAATTGTGTGAGTGTGGGCATGTGTGAGACTGCGTATGATTGACTGAACTGTAATGCTGTTGAATTGTTGAAATTTAAAATGTCAGACAGGACATTAAAAATGTTGTAATAAGTCAAGAAATGTCATAGAAGGAGGTGAACATGTCAAATATCTGAAATGTGACAATTTTGTAAATTTGGGGAATTTTTCACATGATGTCCTGACTCAGCGGAAGAGTTTGGAATTGGAGTGGTTTGAATTTGTGGAGAAATGTGGAAGGAAGAAGTCAAAATGTCAAATGATTTGGGAATGTTCTGATGGCAAACTGAAAATTGTGCACATTTTGAAATATGTCGTTCCATATTTAGTATGCAAATTGTCATCATTATTTCAATAGAATGTTTTGCATATTTTTACATGTCCCAAATTTTGTCTCGATGAATAACACATGATGCTGCTCCACATTTCCCTTTGATGGAGCTGTGCTGTTTATTTTCAAGAGAGGACATGTTAGCGCTTTCATACGACATCAGACAATCACGCATGCAGACTGATGCGTCTTTTCCTCCATCCTCCGTCTCGCCCCCTCAATAACTTCTCAAGGTCGCTGTGCTCCACGTCAACACATTGAGGGCGGCTATTTTGTGCCAAAGAGAGCACGAAACTAGAAAGGGACAAATAGAGAGCAACGCGCGGGAGGTAATCACCTCCATTAAAGGGCCATACATTCACTCGGACAGGACGTCATTTGAAAATGCGCGTTTTAGTGTGTATGTGCTCGACTGCGGTGCATCGGTGGCATTGATGGAGCGTTGTCATCATCACCTCGTGGTAAAGTGGCTGTTTGGCTCTGCTCTGTGTGTGTGTGTGTGTGTGTGTGTTTGCGTGCATGAGAATAAGTGTGAGAATGAATGTTAGTTTGTGTCAATGAGAGTGAGATTGGGCGTTTGTGTGTGTTTGTGAGAGAGTGTCGTGAGATTGCGTTTGTGGGCGTGAGAACGCGTGTGTGTGAGAGTGCAAGTGTGAGCGTGAGATTGCGTTTGTGTGATTGTTCGCATGAGAAAGTGCGTGTGAGAATGAGTGTGTGTGTGTGCATAAGAGTACGTGAGAGTAGGTGTGTTGGTTTTTGAAAAATACAATGAGATTGAGCATTAGTGAGAGAGTGTCGTTAGATTGTGTTTGTTCGCGTGAGAATGCATGTGTGTGAGAGTACAAGTGTTTGCATGAGAGTGCATTTGTGTGATTGTTGGCACGAGAAAGTGTGTGTGAGAATGCGTGCGTGTGTGCGCGTGTGTGTGTGAGTGTAGGCGTGTATGTGTGCCTGATTGAATGAGACAGACGGAATGTGTGAGAGTGAAAGTGTGAGTGAGAGAGTATGGGCGAACATATTTGTGTGTTTGTTTTCACGTGAGAATGAGTGCGTGTGTGTGAGAGTGTGCATGTGAAATTGCAAGTGTGCACATGGGAGACTGTGGGAGTGTGTGTGCGTTTGTGAGTCTGAGTGAATAAGAGAGACTGTGTGTGTGTGCGTGTGTGTGTGTGCGTGTGCATGTATGTGCGCGTTTTAATGAATCGATCGCCTTACAGTGCTTTTATATTGCTCCCGTCCGCCATCAGTTTACTTCCGAAGTTAAATAAGAGACAAGCTCCGTCGGTAACCTGGCAACAGCCTTCACCCCCTCCTCACCCCCCCCTCGCATGTGCGTGTGCGTGCCCGCCGATAAATCAATTTGAGCTAGGTTGAACAAGAGGACAGATAGAGTGAGCGGAATGAATGCAATTATGTGCAGCATGTCATTAATTCTTGATACATTTCTCCTCAAGCCCCCACATTGCAATATTCAGGAACGGTCACACGGCAGACTGAGGGGAGGAAATTAATCTTGGTGGGGGTTTCATTCACATCGGAGCGCGTGTTTTAACATTCACATGAAGAACTGTCATTTATAAAGTTGGATGAATGAAGTTAAAAGTGTCTATTTTACGGGAGGTCAGTGGAAATAGTGACTTTTGAGTCGCTTGAATACTCATTGGTTCTGTGGAATGCCGGCCCGCTTTTGTGAAGTCAAACAAATGCCTATTTCCCCAAATGTAGAGAGAATGCTTTGAAAAATGTGTCTGTCCATTTTCAACTACATAAACTACACTCATCAAGCTCTATCATGTCAATGCCAAAAGCTAATTGGCTATAAATGCTGCATCCATGAGCGAATATGCAACGCAATGAATATTTACATGCATAGTGACCGCACTTTTTTGGGGGTCTTTTTAACCCATTAAGGCCTAAAGCACCTTGCGAAATATCTCTCTAAAACCTCAGGGCGATTTTAAAATCACCCTCTAAAACCTGTAGTTTACCCGGAAATTCAACACGTACAAAATAATTGATATCTCAGCCCCTTAAGTCCAAAAGAATTTGAGAGCTTTGGTATTCACACAGGTCTCAGTTTATCGTTATTTACCGCTTCGATCAAAAATGCAAAAATAAAGTGTCAGTGCAAGAGAAGCACTATTTTTTTATTATTTTTTAAAAAGCCAGTGGTAATTACCATCCTCTATTCTGTTACAAAGCCGTTAATATCGTAATTGTCTACAAACATTTATAAAAATAAGATATGTAAAATTCAGGGACAGGGCTCGCGACACCATCACGTGCATATTCTGATGCATTTCATTGGCTAAGAGACCAAGAATTGATTTTTTTTTAAAAAAGGAAAAAAAAGAATGACATATATGCTTCCCCGTCTGTAAAGGTAGAAAGACGCAACAGTGCTCCCGGCTTTAGTGGTAGAAATACGGTTATGCGCTCCCGGCCTAAATGGGTTAATGGCTCATCTGCATGAGAACGATACACCCCTACAAAACAGGCTAATTTCAGTAAGCTATAATTATTGATCTTTGGGGTATTATGACAAAAACTAACCCATTCATGTTATCAAGGCATTTCAAGTCTGTTAAATTGTAAAAAGTAATGAATGCAAATCATACTGTTTCACAGAGGGGTTTAGTCACTTTTGTTGCCAGTAATTTAGACATTAACGGCTGTATGTTGACTTATTTTGACGGGATAGTAAATTTACAACATTCATCCCTTAGTGTCGTCTCATAAAATGATGACATGCAAATGTCAGGGATGTGTTCACTTATGTCAGATATTGTATGTCTACGTGGAAGACTTTTTCTCGTACACCCACTCTTGACCACCAAGATAACAATATCACATGTGAGCTTTGATTCCCATTTAGCGTGTGTGACAGCAGCTTGTGTGAACCGTGTGATTCTCCACAGCATGGAGCACGGGTAGGTGTTTGTGTTGTGATGATGATTAGTGGAGGATGAATACGTGCCAATAGACACACACGCACCGACACACACGCAGACACAAACAGTTTGGCAGCGTCCTAAAAGAGGGTTAGCAACTTCTCACCTACGCCCACCGACTGTTAAGTAATTGCCCGAATAGAATCCGTGCGGCGCCTCATTTGTTTCACGGCGAGAAAAACCTGAATCCTCGCATATGCAAATCAGAGCTCAAATTATTTGGCCCAATGTTTGTATGCTTTATCCAGAGCTCTTTCTATCCAATACAAGGAGTGGGTGTGGGGGGGGGGGGGGGTTGGAGTGGTGATGGGCTATGTGTGGAGCAAAGCAAAATAAAAAAAAATCAGAAAAAACAAAAACAGAAGTCCAATAAATATTGCTGTAAACATCTAATAACGATAATAAATGAGTTGGATTTTCTCTTGAGATATTATAAGGTGTAAAAAAAAAAAATGTAATAAAATTACCTTGTTTTGTGTTATGGTTATATCTATTTTGAGCCATTAGTCCCTTCTTGGGCGGACTGGTGGTCGACTGGTTAGCACGTCCGCCTCAGAGTTCAGAGGTCGTGGGTTCGATTCCGGCCCCGGCCTTCCTGTGTGGGGTTTGCGTGTTCTCCCCGTGCCTGCGTGGGTTTTCTCCGGGTACTCCGGTTTCCTCCCACATTCCAAAAACATGCATGGTCGGTTGATTGGGCGCTCTAAATTGCCCCTAGGTGTGATTGTGAGTGCGGATGTTTGGCTGGCAACCAGTTCGGGGTGGACCCCGCCTACTGCCCGATGACCGCTGGGATAGGCTCCAGCACGCCCGTAACCCTTGTGAGGATAAGCGGCTTCGATAATGGATGGATGGATGGATGGATAGTCCCTGCTTTGGGAGACGGAACAGCCGATAGGAGTGCAGGTCAGAATGCCAACGGAGTAGCAATTAACTAAACTAAAGATGCATTTTATTCAGCTAAGTGTAATTTGGCATACCGACTCCCTTATGCTTTTAGATGAGTCACGGCTGCTATGAAATATTTGAGTATTCCGAATGCCTAAAATGTAACTTTGATTGTTTTAAAGTACTTGATATGTTTTACTTTCACTTAAGTTTTGGGCACTATTTTCATGCCCATTGAAAGACTAGCATGTAAGTGCAGTCTAATTGTTGAGCATAGGTGGAGTTTTCTTTCGTTTGGCATTTTCGTAGACGGGCACAATTAGAAGTGGGTATTTGCACCGTTATGGGAGTGAACACAGCCATTTTGATTCTCGGCCAGTGGAAGCGACTCCCCTCATTCCCTTTCGTTCAGCGCAGGTGAGGCGCTCGGTCTAAATGGGGGACGCATAACGGACTCACTGGAGTCCGTGCAGGAGATCGGCGGGCACAAAGTACGTTTATAAGGAACGGTAAGATCTCCACTTTTGGATGATATAAAGTTGGCCACCGCGAAGGTGGGCAATTGGAGACTCGTCATCCCCTGATCATGCATCTGCGTGTGACAACACGCACACTAGTTGTTCCGATGCTTTTAAAAATACATTAAAGATGATCATTTTAATATAATAATAAGTCATTAATTGAAGCTTCAGAAGCTTCTGCTTCAGAAAACTGGTGAGCCGTGATTGGTCATTATCTGTGATGTCAATTTTCAGTCGACATTAAGCGACAAAATGGCCGCCCCTGAGATGCTAAAAACGGGTGGATTTTGCTGCTTAACTCATATTTCATATTAATCATATTGCCTTGTTTCAACTAATGAGCCTGCATAGAAAAAAAAGGTTGCACCAGCATTGAAATTTTTTTAAAGACAGATTACATGTACAATAGGAAGGGATGTCATCATTTTTTAATCTCTGACGGACCACACGCTAACAATTTAGTCCTGTCTCGTCACCGAAAATGTACGTCACTTCATGTTTTCGTCATCAGAGCCACGTTTAGCATTAAAAAAAAGACGAAATATTTTCGGAATCGTCATCATTGACGAAAACAACATTTTTTTGGGTTGACTTCGTCTTTAAGTGCAGTGTGTGAGTAATTTTGGCAACTCAGCTGTTTTTACACATCAAAGAATTGTTTCTCCCTACAATACCGAATGTGAACCGAACCGTCACTTTAAAACCAAGGTAGGTGCCAAACTTTGACATTTTTCCGCCCTTGCCTTGGAAAGTCAGAGCAAGATCCTCCAAAATGAGAAGATCTCGGTTCGCTTTGGATGTACAGAGTCAATTTGGAATCGACTGGATGTCAGCATCCGACAAAAGTAAGCCGTGTAATGCAGCATGTATAATGCATGTTTGCCTGGTGAGGAGAAGGAAGCGCAAGCCGACAGACCTGACAGCCCCGGGGAGTCCAATGAGTGAATGAGAAAAGTTGATTATAAGGCTTTTAACGTCTTGGCTAATTACCACAGATGCTAATTAGATGGCGCTTGCTGCAAGGAGGGTAATCAGTGTGTGCGATGAGACAGAAGTTGGAGTCAAACTATCATCTCTCAACCCTTGCCAAGCACAGTTAGAGACGTTAAGTTGCTGATATTGTGACGCGAAGCCTCCAGGCAACACTTTGTGTCGACGCTTTCGAAGAAAAATCACGCCGTGGTTTTCGCTCGAGATGTTAAACCTATTCGAATAAATAAGGCCATCGGGGCGTTTGACCTTGGCAGTACACTGCCATTCATGGCAAACGGCTCAATGTAGCAGTTCCAGCAACATACAAACGTTGTCTATTTAGTGTGACTTATGTGGTCTGTGTGATACCTTGTGCTTTAAATCCAGGACCCCCCACCCCAACAATGCAGCACCACTATTTTAATATCTCCAACAGCTGATTTATGGTAGTCATTTTATCCTCACCGCCTAAGTCATAGATATCCAGCTCAAGACCTGGGGGCCAAATCTGGGCCACCACATCATTTTATGTTGGTAGACACTCTTGAAATTGCAGTCTTTCTTTCACTCTTTACTCATCAGATTAAAAAGCATTTATTTCTCCAAAATGCTTCTTAACATAAACTGGAAAATAGTTGTATTTAATTTTGCTTCAAGACATGAGCGCTGTTTGGTGGCAGTGAAATCAACTGAGTTGACAACAAGCAGCAGTTTGTCAGCTAGTGAATACGTCTTGACTATCCAACTAAACAAAACAAAGAGAATTACAGGTGTGTTTAAAACAACATAACTTTGCCGTGCATTAAACAAGCTTTATACTAACACACAATGCAAAACTCTATAGATGGGCTGATGAAAGTAGTACAGATGTTGTGGTTTATAACCCTTTAAGCCATGGATGTTTGGATACTAATATCCAAACAATACTCACAGACGTATATTCTTTATCCTCTGCAAAGAATATTAGAATACAGAGACTTTACCTTTATTTTGTCGGTCCCACCTCTGTCCTCGGTCCACCACCTGGACAGCTTTCAGTTATCGTCCCTCCGTCCTTTTAAAGCGCTTCCATCCTTACATTTCGTCAGTCCGTTGTCCTGCTGGGGTGTTCCAGCTTACTCACGAACCGAGTAAGGGAAAGAGTCATAAAAAAATTGATGAATGGCTATAATTGTAAATCAAACAGCATCAGTCACCAAAAGAACACCAGTAGACTAGGCTCATTTACAAATTATCCTAGTATGCTGTATTTTATGTACTGTAGCTATAAGAACAGATGAAGGACTCAATAATGTTCATCATAGTCGCACATGCAACAAATCCTACTCCATCTTTCCTCCCTCCTCCTCCCTCCACCATAATCAAATGTACACAAAAAGTGCGAGGGACTCATTCTGTGATGTCAGCGTGCAGTGGCAAGGTCAAGCTGCCCAATCAAACTGGCACATGAAAGGTTCTGACAACCAGCACGCCGGCAGACATTTTTTTTTTTTTTCCAACCGCACCACGAGGATGCCCCCGCTCTGAGGAGACTCGCGGCAGGAGACGCTTCCCTCGTGCCGGAGCCCCTTCGGAGATGTTCGCTCAGCAGCAACAGCAGCAGCACATCATCAAAGCCCGGCGGGAGGGAAAACCAGCAAAACAGAGTCGATTAATGAAGTCAAGCTGTTTTGCAGCTCACAGACATGGTTGACTCCCAACATGCCCAAGTGGGCTCTGACACATATTAGCTCATATCACACTTTAGAATGCTCTCACTGGAGATTAAGAGGGTGTCAGAGGAGATGTCTTTATGTGACAACGCATACACCCTTTTTAATTCATGAATCGATGTTGAATTGAGCATAATAACTATTCAAGTAACACCTCATGGATGCACTCGGATGCATCATCAGTGATGTATCCTGGGGTCATCGGGTGTTTCGGGTCTCGCAATATCGTACACCCTCGCCCAGGCGACCGAGTGATCAAGCCCCACAGATCTGCCCTCTTTATCCGAAGCCAACGGGTGGCCTTTTCAGAAGCTTCGCTTGCAGACTTGATGGCCCTCTTCTTTGCAACGCCTACGATGCCCAGGGGCCTCAAGACCTTGCACAGAGACCTTCCAGCAAATCCCCTGCAGCCTACCTCTACGGGCTCATAGAAGGTTCTCCATCCCCTGCACTCCTCCACCAGCTCCTGGTACTTAGCCCTCTTCCTCATTTGCTTCCTCCATGTGTGCTTCCCTGGACACTGTCAGCTCCAGTATGATCAGCTGTTTGGAGGACTGAGAGGTCCTGATCATACCTGGGCAGAGGGCTGTTGTTGCAATGTGCTGGGGGAACTTCAGCTGCCTCCCCAGGTCGACCTGATGTGTGGAGTAGGCCAGTTGCCGTATGTTGGTTTCGTCATCGATTTCAGGAGGAACAAGACTGAACCATCCCCCGTCTACATCAATGGCGTGTGTGTAGAGACGGTCCACACATTCCGGTTCTTGGGAGTCCAGATCTCGGACGACCTCTCCTGGACCCACAACATGACAGCAGTGACAAAGAAGGCTCAGCAGCGTCTGCATTTCCTAAGGGTCCTCAGCAAATACAACGTGGACAGGACGCTGCTGCTGGCCTTCTACCACTCGTCAATCGAGAGCCTGCTCACATACTGTCTCTCCACCTGGTACAGCAGTTGCACTGAAGCAGACAGGTTGAGGCTTCAGAGGACAGTCAAAGCAGCGCACAGGATTATTGACTGCCCTCTCCCCTCCCTGCCGGACATTTACACCACCCGGTGTCTGAGCAGAGCTCGGAACATCATCAAGGACAGCACACAACCTGGTTCTCAGCTCTTCGACCTGTTGCCCTCTGGCAGGCGCTTTAGATGCATCAAAGCACGGACAAACAGACTAAAAAAACAGCTTCTACCTGAGCCCCATCAGCATGCTGAACTCTCACACATGACTGCCTCTACCACCAACAACTGTGAACTCACTATGAGCACCTTACCTATATTATCCCCAGAGTCTTATCTTGTAGATAGCTCATTCTCATCTACATTTGCAGTGTTATTTTATTTTATTGTTGTTTATCTGTTGCCCTGAAGAGGGGAAGGAACGCAATCTCGTACTCTGAGCACAATGACAATAAAGATATTTGTATGTATATATACACATTTCTGGGATTTCTGTTCCTACTTTATCAGTCATTTGTGTCGGTAATCAAAGACTTTTTGTATTCGACGTTTTGTCTCTTCCTACATTTTGGGGATCCAAACACTCCATTGTCCACTTATATCGGACATTTGACAACTGATGTTCAACTTCAGAAGTTCCAGTGTATTTTTTTGTCATATGTACATGGCCTTTTCACTATCATTTGCTTTCAGGCTGTTTTGCACTTCCCACCTGAGTATACAACACATAATTAGTTATTGCACATGTCACATTAACTCCAGCCTCCCGTTAATAAGCCTGTGTCCAGATAATGATTGAGTTGCAAGTTCATATCTTCAGACGAAAATTCCAGCCCCTCATTCCTCTGCTCCCATGGGCGTTTGGCTCTCTGGATTAATTTGGTGCTCTGTTTTTACAGTGGCCCTCTCGCTACACGCTAATCACTCAGAGCCAAGAACAAATAAATAACATTAAGACAACAACAATGACATATCTTACAGTAGATCTCGAGGCACGCATTTTCCATGGATGGTGTCTGCCTTCTACAGCGCCAATTTACACACAACTTGTTATATTCTGCTTTTGTGTTATGAACATCTGCATTGACTTTGATGCCCAGATTAGAGGATGACTTCTCTTTCACCTGAACATATATGGTGACTGAGAGAGGGGCAGGGCGTGACTAAAACAACAAGAAAGTGGAGCTCCACAGCCACAAACATGCATGTAAACATTGCAGATTGTAACCACGATAAGTCAATGAGAGTCGCTTTCATGGTTTTACAGATTTTGCCGACCTTATACACTCCATTTCTTTGATTATTTCTGTAGACTGAAATTATCTGTACATGACATCAAGAGTTAAATATGAGACATCAACATTTTAACTTTTGTCTTCATGACAATGCGCCCACTCAAATTGCCCTGAGCATCTGACAGTTCCTGGCAGAGAAGAATATTATCGTGCTGGAGCAACCTCTCTACTCACCTGACATGGCTCAGTGTGATTTTTTTTTTGTTGTTGTCCTTTTTCCCAAACTTCAGGCGTACATCAAGGGGACCCGTTTTGATGTCAGACTTCAAGATATCCAGTGTGCAGTGAACATTTCCGGGATAAGAGGTGATTTAGAGTTAGAAAGCAGATATGGTGACATTCAAAACAAAACAAAAACAAACACGTGCCAAGTAGGCCTATTTTTAATGAGCAAGTAGTGTGGGGATAAGCTTAACTGACCGAGAGAGCATCTGCTTTGTCTCAAACCTCCAGGATTCCTGGCGGTTGTTGTGGGCATTATGTCCATAATGTGAATGGAGTCCGCGCTTGTAAATTAAGCCTCTGAGACACCCGCAAAGCAGCACTATCGTTCATCGAAATGTAGGAAGACATACTGTTTTAATTCCAGCATTGTCCATGTGTGTGTAGCTGGCAAATGAGCACCATGTCTGCTCCACTTTCTGGTCCCACCCGTTCTACAAAGTGTATTTTTCTGCCATCAAAAGACTATCCAGTGCTGCGTTTTTCACACAAAAAGTGGAATCTCACTCTGTTGACTTCTTTCATAGTATTGGCTGGAAACTATATGGCTTCATTCTTTCAGGATTAATGCTCTACGGATGTGGCATAGCTGTGTGTGTATATCATTGCCCAGTGGGATGGTGCTACAACATGGCTAGGGGGGCTATAGCCCCGTCAGTGTAGCCCCAGCTAACCCCCTCCGGCATTTTATTTGATATTGGAAAATAAATTTCTAAATTATTTTCTCAGCGCCCCATCAGCCCCCGGGCAAGAAAAAAATCCTGGAGAGTTCCCTGATCTAGTCCAACGTGTAATGAACACGGTGGGCCACTATATTATTATTAAAATCATTAATGTTATTAAATGTATATGAACAATAATGAAGTTATCAATTTCACTAAAGACAAAATATCATTTTACTGCTGCAAATGACGTACGTATGTGAAGTATTTCTTTAAGCATTTTTCCCCTCTCTTCCAATCAAATTCAGGAAAAGATGGATGGATGGATAGATGGATGTATGGATGGATAGACGGATGGAGGGAATCTTGGATGGAGTCTTTATGTGTCTGTCTGTCTGTAATAACAGGTAATGCAGCCTTGTGGTAAATGCAGTTGCACATAAAACCAACACTGAGCACAGCAATTATCCTATGCAAAAGCAATAAATGCATATATTACGGCAGCCGCACGAAGAGGAAATACACATATAATATGCAATCATATGCATAATTGAGGCCCTGAGAGGAAATATGTTCTTTTATTGTGTTTACTCTAATGACTATGCACCGCTCTGACCTCACACATGCATAAAAGAAAGGAGCACGAACAATAACGGCAAAACAAAGAAAAACAAACGGAAAGGCTGTAATTCAACGGATTGTTTTAAAGTCTCACTTCAAGAAGTTTGTGCTTGCATGGACCTTTTGCATCTTACTGGATGCTTTCCAGAAGCCTGCCGAGGGGCACTGATCCTGCGTGCGGTGGTCATGCTGCGCCTCATGAGGACATCAGGCAATAAACTCTTTTTTTTTTTCAAAACATACATGTTGAGCCCTTTGATGCAATGATGTAAACATCTGGTTAATATGACAATTAGGCAGGGAAATGATTGCAATATTTTTCTCAATCCCTACATCCAATTTTCTTGGGACTATTTGTATGTACTTTTCAAGCAACACTACCCACTTGCAGAAACTCAAATTGAACACATTGCACACAATGCAATAACATATGTAGATAATGAAACACAACAGTAAGTCACAGTAAGCCAATTTATTAGTCTATATTAGTATAATGATATGTAATATTAATCATATTAGTAGTCGAGCGAAAAAATTATAAAGTATGCTTGTGTGTGTTGTGTATGCTCTGCCTGCATGCGTTCCTGGCACTTTCTGCACCATTTGTGTTGAAATGACTTAAAGATTTATAACTATTGCATTATTTATGCTAGTATCATTAATCAGTGTTTTGCACTATGTGTTAGCATTCAGATAACAGCCTTTCAAATGAAATGAAGTTGTATGTGGTTTTGTTAAATACACAACATGTAGCCAAATTCTCAGTTTTAGGATTCATTTTACAGTAAACTTCATCTGGGTGTTGCAATAAAAAGCTTAAAGGAAACAGAAATGTTATTGAGATTGGGGCACTCCTAAAACAAGGTACCACTGCATGGCAATGAACATATTAAGTTAGCAGTGAAGCAGACATAGCATACATACCTGATGAGGTCAGAACAAGATAAACCCTTTGAACAAACGAAAGATTTTTTTTACGGCCATAATGGTGCTTACCACTGTCATTACGAACAAAGTCAAATGGGCAGAAATCAAGGTGCTTACATAACTTAAAGAAGGCAGTATCACATTATTTCGTGTAGTAGAGACATTACATCAAGGGAACACATCTGGTATCATTTGAATTTGCATGTTTTGTGTAATTACAATAAAGATAAAACACATTTAAAAAATCTTAACTGACCTGTTAAACAACCTTGTTCGAATAAAACAAAAATGAAGCAAAAATATAAAGGTCAAAAAAAAAATTTTGCCTCCCATTTTTCCTGAATTGAAATACTTTTTCTATGTACACAAACATCTTATTTCCCTCAAATATTGTTCACACATTTGAAATCTGTGTTAGTGAGCACTTCTTTGCTGAGACAATCCAGCCACGTCATATTAATGTGGCATATCAAGATGCTGATTAGGCAGCCTGATTATTGGGTGTGCCATGGGCTGCCCACAATACAATTGAATGTTCATTTAATCATTTAATTTAATCTATCATATCATATCTCCAAATGTGATTCGGAGAATTTGGCGATCACATCTAACTGGACTCACTGGACATCATCTACACCATCTTAAGTAGCCAAATGCTCACCATTCACTTGGGTCTGGCACGTTGGAGAGGTGTTCCATTTGCGGATGAATCACGCTGTTTTCACTGTACAGGTCAGAAGGCAGACAGCATGTATTGCATGGTTTCATGAGAGCGGCTCGCTGGTGTCGACATGGATCTTGCATGGCCAGGATACTCACTGGGCATGTTCCAGTTCATGCCCTTAACCAGCAACCTAACGCAACCATTGAAAAGGAGTAGAGCAACATTCCAAAGGCCACGATCAACAACTTGAACAACAGTATGCCAAAGTGGCAAATGGTAACACCAGACACTGAATTATTTTCTGGAACAACCGACACACATTTTCTCTGCAAAGGAGAGGAGCTCATCAGCAAAGCTGTGGACAGATGTGTGAATAATATTTGAGAGAAATGGGCCTTTTGTGTAAATTGAAAGAAGCTGTTGATCTTCGAGTTCAGTCCATGGAAAATGTCAGAAAAAACAAGAATTGCTTCTCTATTTTGTTCAGTATCAAAAACGAGTGACACCATGTCTTAGCTGTCTTCTCACATGTCCCGCGTCTCCTGTTTCCCCGCTCTGTTTGTAGTGAGCTAAGTGGAAGAAAAATCCCACCCGCCTGAACATCTCTTCACTGTAGCGAGAATATCGGCACTCCCCAATGCCCTAGACTATTTGTCTCCCCGAAATACAACTTAGAGAGATGTGAGCAAACTGGCAGCTTGAACCCACTCGCCTCCAGCCGTCGTGCTCAATATAGTGTTTTTTTTCCCTTCTTCTACAACTATTCTCTGGATTGATTGCTTGTGTACTGTAACTCCACTTAACCTTCATAGCTTCTCCACTTAATGGGTTTTCCCATGTAGGGCGGAAGTTGTTCTTCCGCCATACATTTGAGTGGGTGCAACCTCAGGAGTTGAACGTTCGCAAGGTCGTGCATTTTAGCACCATCCAAGAATTAACCTTTGCAGAGACATTCGCTTTTTCTTTGGCTTTTTTTGTACTCAAAAACCAGGGAGTTAAAGGGCGTATATATTTCCTCATGTTGCTGAAATTTAGTCCTATTCTAACATAAAATCCTAGTTCGGTTTTTGTTGTTTTCTACTAAATTGTACTGAAAGGCTTGTTTTGTGGGAAATTGCATTGTTTTGTGCATAGTACTATTCAAGGAAAAATACACAGCGTCATGGGACGCTTTATTGTGGACTCTTTTAGATTCAGTTGAGCTCTTGGCTTTTGACCATTTTGAACCGAAAGGAAGAAATTCAAACTGAACTCCCCTTTTCATGCCCCAAATTAACTCTAAAATTCATTTTTATTTTTATTTTATTTTCATTTCACATTTTTCACAAACGCATCTTGTGGTTTGGGGGAAACAGTACAATTGCAAATTAATATAGAGCAATAAAAAATATATTTTACCATTAATATACTGCATTAATGATACAGACTACAAAAACAGATTTTGGTCATCCCCAAAACAGTTGATTTAGGGCGTAAATCTTGCATTCGATTCTGGTCTAATGTATTTGTTAGGCTCCGTACAATACAAAAACGGTATTGTTGTTTATTAATGATGACCAATATACCGCTAATGCTGCTTGAATCCACTAAAAAGCCTGAGGTGTGTACGAATGTTGACGCGACATGTCAATTTAATGAGCCGTACCAACGAACACACACAAGTCCAATTATAAGATCAGTAAAACCAAAACACTACGAGTGACTTCTTGGTGTAATTGCACTGTTTTTGGATCGCTCTTGTATTTCATTAGTGTAATAAAGCTGTTATGTCATTCTGGGGCCGGTATAATGTATTCTTTGCTAGTGAGCCGGCGCTGGGTGGGTGGGAATCGCCCATCATGCACAAGCACCACTCCGCTGCTGAAGCTTAGAAGCAGCCATACACTTTTAATTGTGTGCGACCAAGCAGTAGCTAAAAGCCTGAACAATTGCAGCCAACATGGCCTAAGTCACATATTGTATATCGTTTCTGGGCCGATCCTTGCAGCTCGAAAATCACTACTTTTTGGGAACTTAAATTAAAAAATAAAAAAAACACCATCTTGCTTGAGTTACCAAACACTGCACCGTTCACTTCAGTTTTTAACAAAATGGGCTTACTCAAATGTATCCAACCTAAATACTATATTCACTCATTATTGTCTAGGAAAACGACATAGTGCCACACAGCTCCCGCAGGGAAAGGAAAAGACTTTTCAGACATTTCAAGGGTCCAAGAGAATTGTTCTAAAGCTATTTTCAACACTTCAACACTCAAATTGGTTAACAGACAATGTGGGGACAGACTATTAGTATCAATTTGTGAAAAAAATATTAAATCGATGATATTTGGACATCCATAACTATCTCCTTGCAGACAAGTTTTTATCAAATTGTATCTCTCATTACACAGGTCGAAAACACATTTTAATCAGAGATGGCTTTTTGTGTCTTGACTATTTTTCTAGCACATCATGTTTTTGAGATATTAATTTTGGGGGTTTTTACGTTTGACCTATAAAAGCCTGTGCAATACGGATTTCATAATTTACGGATTTGTCATTTATAGCTAACGGTTCGGAAAAAAACAATCCACCTGTTGTTAAACCTAACCCATAATTTATGAATGCTACTAAATATTTTGCTATATTACATAATATATTACTGTTATTATGAAATACTGATGTCCTACAGAAAAAATCGAGGGCAGACTTGGAATCAGCGCCAAAAAAATGTATAGAAATGTTTACTTGCGGGTTAACATTTTTCCCTTGGCAGTATACACAATACAATTAGTTGATTTCATTTCATGTAATATTCTCACAATGGCACATTGAGGGAAACCATAACTTCAATGTAGCCCCCATGAAAATGAGTTAAATGCACAACCGACAGCTGACTATTTCTTTGGTTTTAGTCCCAAATACTAAAATTATTTACTTAAATCTGACTCAAGTCACATGACCCCCACAGCTCTGCTATGTGCAGTCAACATTTGCAGTTATTACCTTGCCCATATGCTTGATAGAAGAAACACATCCAAACACAGAGAATAAATGGTCATATTGATCTGACACACACTAAAGTCCACACTTCTGCGCAGACAAATGCCCGCAATGCATCCCCCTCATTCATCAATCACTTGTGTTGGCTCAGAGCGGGTGGTCATGTCAGGTCATCGTTTAGCGGCGAGATTGACGTCTGAAGGAATATCACGGGATATCAGCACTTCCTTTCATCGCATGCTACAAGACTGCTTGCCAGAAAAAGACAAAAAAAAAAACTTTCAAAGCAACATTTCCCATTGAGCTCAATTATAATTGGAATGATCCAAAACGTTGGCATCGTAAAGGCTTTATTAACTGAAAGTATAAACAGAAATGAATCAGTCTAATATACAATAGTGCAGCATGGTATAATGTATCACATGAAAGCGAGCACAATTTCTACAGCACTTCTCATTAGTGTCACAAGTGAGTTTGAGTCAATCCCAGCTGACTTTGGTCTGGTTGCCAGCCAATCGCAGGACACATATAGACAGACAAACAACTACTCGGTGTGTATTCCACCTTTTTGCCTGTTAGCTGGGCTACGCTCCATGATAAGCGCTGTAAAAAACCCTCCGAGATTGAAAAGTACTCATATAAGTGCTTAGTAGAAGTACAGATACTTATGTGAAAAAGAAGTACGGATTAGCTCCTTTACGAACCTAAGTTAAAGAAAAAAAAAAATAAAATGTTACAGTTTTCTTTTTAACCTTCCTTAAACAACTCCCATAATAAATAATTATAAAAATATAGTATAGCTGGTATGCCGGCCTCCAACCGATTGTTAGGGATGGGCGGATTGAAACCAAAAAAACGATATTCCGATCCAGAGTGCTCAATTTTAAATATCAATCCTCAAGTTGAAGTTCCGATAGTTCTAATTCATTCATATATACAATATATGTATTAATCTATAATTTAGAAGGTTGTATTGTCATCCTATCCTAATTTTCGCTGTGTTGCCAAGGGCAAAGAGCTTTCTGCCTTGGCAGAAACAGACTACTGGCTCTGTTCCTGCCCACCAGAACTTTGTAAACACATTTGATTGGATGAAAAACGATCAGGGTGAAGGCCCATGTCCGTAGGCTCTGCTGGGAGTGCGCGCCACTGTTGACAAGATAACATGGAAGTGGAAGTTTGAAGTAGTTCGGTTCAAGTGATGATGTGTGCGCTCCCACTGGTGTGGACATATGGTTTTGTTCACAGCTTTGTGTAAAAACAAAAAGCCAAAACACGTCATTCCGGTATTGATATCGTATTGGTATCG
The DNA here is from genome assembly GCF_054856515.1 of Filicampus tigris. NCBI lineage: Eukaryota > Metazoa > Chordata > Actinopteri > Syngnathiformes > Syngnathidae > Filicampus > Filicampus tigris. The sequence goes on along the minus strand of NC_141220.1, from coordinate 22,337,314 downwards.
TGATATTTGGTCCAGTATTACTTGGTATCGAATCAAATGCAAAATCACTGGTATTACCCATCACTATAATTGAATTGATTCTTAACATAGAGCTCATTTTTAGCATATTTAGCTATGATGAACATGGTCCCACATTGTGCATTCAAAGGTAATGAACATCATTAGAAACATTCACGTCCTTTTAATCATACCCATAATGTCTTTCGTCATCTGACCTACTGTATATGATGCGTAAACAAACCCCATTCCAGGAACTACTAAACTATACCCATGTTTGGCTTTCTACTTTCTGAACGGAAAGGACAGTACTGTAACCAAGTATTTGTACTTCATTACATCCCACCCATGACTGCATGCACGCCTTCATTGCCTCCTTCCCGCCACTTGTCTTCAAATGTCTCCTCTGCTGGGCATTGAATAAAATGGTGATCCCATGTCAGGTGGAATCCTTCTCCCGCCTCACCCCACGTCACACACAAACACGCACACACTTTCGGCTCCTTAATACATTTACATCCCGAGCCGCCTGGGTGCCAAGAAGGTGTTTGCGCTGGCGTGTGTATGCGAGCCTATTGTGTGTTTGTGCACCTGGGCACGCATGGGTATCTCATCCCCTCATTGTTATATTCATGACTGACTCAACCTCCATGAATTTCAATGGGATGTTATCTTCGGCAGCGGGTGACACTTTTAGACGAGCCCCCTCAGACCCCCGCAAACCCCCCATTCCTCCCTCACCCGCCACCCCCTGCGCGGCGCTCCCGCAGCTCTGCATGAACAACAATAACAACAACATGCTCGTCTAATCCTGCCCCACGATATGAAATTCTCTGCTGGGATGCCCGCTACACACATTGCACTGGAAGTTGGACAAGAAATAAGATGTCCAAACTATGGCCCGTGGGCCATTTGCAACAAACTTGGATACACCCTTGAACTGAAGGTGAATACACACTCGGGCTCCCTGTGCACTCACCGGTCACATTATTAGGTACACATGCACATTCTATTGCACATCTTTTCAAACGCTGGGTGGAAAAAAGATGGCAGTATTCGTCGGTACCGTCCTCTTCTACCGTTTACGAAAAGATTGGGAAGCACAGAAAAGTGTCTGCGAAGGCACAAGTGATGGTCTGCAGGATTAATGGAGAAATGCACAGTGGATGATTTGTGACATGACTAGCTTCTATTAATCTCTCCAAACGCATTGCTCAGCGAAAGGGAAGTGAAAGGAGCTCTGAGGGGAAAATGGCAGCAAAAAGAAAAAAAAAAAGACAAGATGTACAGAATTTGACAGACAAACTCATGACCTTTCACCCCAAGACCAGGGTGAAATTTAAGATGCATGCTCACTACCTCCGAGCTAACGACTTAATTAGATCCATTAGCGCTTGACGTGCTGTTGGTCTGAATTACCCTCATGGAAAAATGAAGGTACGTTTACTCATTGGTTGTCTTGTCTGTGCTCAGATGTGCTCAGCATGTATTAGTGGCACAACAATCATTGTAATCCACAGTGCACATTCAATAGATACGACTGCCCGCCAGCTGATGGAAGACATAAAAAAAAAATCTATATTCAATGTGACTGTTATTTTTTGCTTCCACTTTACTGCTTGTATCCGACAGCCACTCAATGTTTGTTTTCCTATAATTATTATTTTATTCTAAATCAAGTTTTTCTTATGCCATAGTACTTTTTCATTATTGTATTATCGTTCTTTATTTTATCAATCAAACTGTGTTCAAGTTTTTATTATAATTTTATTTTAATGTTGGTTATCATAAATGGCGTTGCCAGTTTAGTCATTTTTACTTCATCAATCAAAAATGCATTTTTAGTTATTTTGTTATTTTACAAGTGAATTTATAAGTATGATTTTATTTTATTTTTTGAATGAAATAATTTTAAAGTGACATTTGCAACCCCCCAAATAATACTTTTGTCATATTTGTCAAAACTGTCAGTATGACCTGACATCAGACACCTGACCATTAGTAAATCGATCTGTGAAAATCAAAATCAGTCACTCCCATCTTGCATCTTTAATTTGTCTTATAACAAACCACCGCACCTGGTAAAAAAACAAAAAAACAATCAGAGACAGAAGGCGTGACCAACAATGTTTTAAAAATACACCAGCGGCCTCATGCTAACCTGTTACCTTGGACTTGAAGAGCTTTGCCAAAACTATGGCAATTACTTAGATGATCTTCAAAAATGCATAAGAGCTGAAAATACACCTCTGTATTGATATATTTGACTTTTATGGCAACACTTTCAACACACGGGTACATCCATGTCCAACGGGACGTAATATGTGTGTATAATAACTTTCCGGACAATCGTTCTGAAATTCAACATTCAACAGGACATAAAAGAAAAACAATGCCTTTATACACTGCAAAAAATTGCAAGGGATACAGAAACAACCCACGAGGTGCTCAAAGTTTTGTCGAGCTCCCGGTGTACACAAGGACAAGCAAGCATGCATGTGCAGTGAACATTTGAGGGGTGAGGAGTGTGTAGCCTAGTCCAACGTTTACATATGTGATGTGTTAAATAAACATGGTGGCCAGCTATATTATTTTTAATTTTTTTTTTTAAGTTATTAAGTGTACATTAAAATTAATCATGTTATCAAATTAATTAGATTAAAACTTTTTACCAAAATGGAGAACATACTTTGCGTGCTGCAAAGTATTCCTTCAAAAGTGAAGTGAGGCTACATACAAATCTTGCTAGCAGTTTTAGAATTGTAAACTCCCCCTCTAAGGCGGAAGTCAACAACATAAAAATGATTTGCAATAATATGTTGTGCCTTCACTAGTCCAAACATGGCATTCTGATTAATATTGTGTTTTTGTAATATGAGTTAAGCAACAAAATCCACACGTTTTTATCCATCTCAGGGGCTGCCATTTTATCGCTCAGGTAACAACCAATCACAGCTCATCTTTTTTCAGACGCTGGGCCATGATTGGTTGTTATCTGAGCCCTGAGCAACTGTGATGTCAATTTCAGTCGACAGCAAGTGGAAAAATGTTCTATTGTTTACATATTCTTGTAAAGCATTTTTTGGGGTGGACTTCCCCTTTGAGTACATTGAGTTACTTTTGTCACCTCTTTGTACTTAACTGTCACATCACGTGATGCGCCATGCATGTCTTAAAAATAGATTAAACTTACTATTTAATAGACTTTGTAAAAAAATATGAAGGTTGGAAGTATGGCTATGGTGCGGTTGCGTCACAGCACATCCTGTAAATGAAATATTGACGGCATTGAAGGCCAGATACACGCCACTGATTAAGACACTGTTCGCCGATATCAACACAGCTGTAACATTTAAGATCCTCGCACGTTTCCGATCCCATGACGTGAGCGCACACCACACGCACATGCATGATGAAGAAGTTATACATGTCCATGCGAGCTATTTGGCCGTAGATCTATAGGAAAGAGGCTGTTAATAAGAGCGGCTGGCCGGCTGGATTATCAGCCTTTCATCATGCGAACGGCGTGTGAAGGTTGCACATGCCTACAAGCACGTATATACGCCTCAGGGGCACAGACGCACACACGCACGCTCATGGCGAGGTTCTAATGCTGCCAGGTCGCGCTCTCACTGCTCCCGTGTTCCTTTCATCTCCTGTTCTGTAATTACTTGATTGACCTCTGCTGTCGGGGCCTAATTAGACATGGTAATTAAGGATTAGATGGGTCAGGGGGAGGAAGGTGGGGTGCGGTTTAGGGGTTGAAGAAGTGTGTGTGGGGGGCGGGGGTGTAGATCACATGATGTAAAGTGGACTGAAAAAGGATCCATCTATTTTTTGTAATGTTTGTCCTCATTAGGCTCCCGCACATCAAGCGATCAGGCCAAGACCCGAAGGAACTGTCACACAGCGTGCGCTGTTCGGCAGATAGTTTTCATGAGCGGCCAACCACTGGTCTCGCTGTGATTCAAAATTCGAATGCCACCTTGTGCAGCCACGCATCACACATGCCATAAACTGCCAGCGACAGTACATATACTGTATATTCGTATCGACAAGCCTACTTCGAAACCCCAAACCTAAATTGTTGAAACCCTACTTCGGAACCCCGCCCCTACTTTGAAACATAACTTTGGAACCTTAACCCTGCATTGAACCCTATTTTGATACTCTATTGAAACCCTTACACTACTATTAAACTCGATTTAAAAACCCTACCCCTACTTTGAAACCCTACTTTAACACCCTAACTGTACTAATAATATTTATATGCATGTAGAATTATACATACACATATTAATACATACTGTCGCTGTCCTGTAAAAAACACGAATGTGCAATTTTGGTCATTTTTTTACTTTTCATGTTCATGCGAAGTTTGTAACGCGGAAAACCCATCCATGTAAGAAAAAGAACATTGAAAAAAATGGACATACGTGTTTTTCACAGGACAGCGACGATATGAATATTCTGTTTTACAAAATACTTAACTGTATTTATGATTTCATTCTACACCTGTGGCAAGAAAGTAAAACATGGAGGGTCTCTGTTTCCAAAATGCACAGGTGCAGTCAGCGATCTCTCAAAACATCCACAAGCTTTGCTTTATTCCTGCCCGTTTCCTCTCTTTGTGACAAGCTGCTGCTTCCTTGACAATCGCGCCATGTTTTTGAAGTTCAATCAAAAGTCAAACCCTCCTATATACAATAGGTGGAGCCTGAAAACCCCATATCGGGTTCCAGTTTTTCCTTTGAAGTGCGTCTGCCGGGTTGCTGCGCTCAGTTGCTGAGTGTGCAGCCAAGATGGTCCACTTTAAATGTTTGACCACATTGCTCGTTTGGCCAATGAGGTTGGGTCTATCCCAGCTGACTTTGGGCAAGAGGCGGGGTACACCCTGGACTGGTCCACAGTCAATTGCAAGGCACATGTAATCAATGGTGTTAATATAAATATTTTCGGAATGTAAAATGTAATGTAAAAATGTAAAAAAAATATGTTTTGGCTCGCTAAAGGTTAGGGGAACACAGCTTTTCGCCAACCTTGCCCCAACAATCCATCTGTGAGTGTGCAGCAAAAATGTAATACAGCATGAGTAGAATTCCCCTTCAGGGGGTTAATAATGAGTAATGAATATTTTAGAAAATAAATGAAACGCTGTGGAATTAGGCGTAACTCAAGCGTTAAGGCAGTACAATTAGGTGCAAAGGTAAAGAGCATTTGGAAGAGAAAACCTCCGCGGATGTTAATTTGGGATTGTCATGCATTCCAGTCTTACAGTAGAATCCGAGAATGTTTTTTTTTGGACCGCTTACAATGGTTATTTGGGGTTTTCCCTTTGGCTTGCTGTACAAAGCCATCCTGTACACAACGGCGGCGGCGGCGGCGGGGAAGCGTACAACACAGAGGAGCATAGTAATGAGGCTTTTGTAATCATCTAATTTTGTCTGCAGGTCTCCCAACGGTTAAGTGTTTGCAGCGCACCTCCGCTTCCTCCACCCCGAAGCCCCCTCCCAACCCCGTCGACGCGCAGATGAACAGAGCTGTCTTAGGCGAGCTATTTCCCCCTCTAGGCTGTTTCCATTTGTGGCACCGCGAATAATGTTACACACTCCATTATTTTTATAGGCCCTGGGCATCTCACTCACATCCATTGAGGAATATATTGACTTTCGCTTTGCCGCATGATTGAGGCTTGTTTGTCTTGCCGCCGCCACTGCCGGAAGGAGAAGATGCAGGAGCCTCGGACTACACTGTAAAAAGGCAGGGGGGGAACTTCCTCTTATGCAAAAAAGATGCACTTTGTGAACCCTGTGGACCCATACGTGTACTCAAAGCTCAGGCATTTTCCAAGTAAACAAAAAACTCCTTTATCATTTGACCAAGGCAAAGTGATTAAGAAATGGAGGAGGATTGCTTGAATGATGATTTTTTTTTAGCTGTATTTTCTTTGAATGTGTGACGTACCATTTTAAAAGATGTTATGAGTTGAGTGATTCTCTTCAAAGTGAGACGGAACAGTAGCTGTAATATACATTTCAAGAGTGGTGGCTGGTCAATAGAAGGCCCTATGTCATGGCCCCACCACTCATGGTGATTTAAAATGTAATAAAAAATATTTAGAATTAAATATTAGATTTTTTGAAATATATGTGCTGTAGCCTATATCCTTTTAGATGAGCATAAATAGCACATAGTCAACTATCTTTTTAATTAAACGTTATTGAAAACAACAACAGACGTACCATACAGAATATAAGGGTTTACGTACATATAAAAAAAAAAAACTACTCAGAACAAGGGCATTGGGAGAAAGGGGCTTGAGGTTGTTTTCTTCATATAAGTCGCAATCTTTACAGAGTCTTCTGGTTCGCATGCGGCCTTGGGGTTCAACGCAGTAGTTACCTCATCCAGTTACAGTATAACAACAGCAGTATTTTAAACGCATCAAATTTAATTGTTGACTTGTAAACTTTACACAGTGAATATGAAACTTGGCCTAAATTAAGAGAAGGTTGACAACATATACCTTATCTAACTTTATTTTGTAAAATTAGATATTCCAAGTTGTTTTGTTCATCACTGTTTTCTTATTTTGTCACTTATTTCTGCACAAATCTTTATCAATGGAACCGGCTAATTATTGGCTTTACTGTTGCATGGGCAATGGCAGTTCTCTTTTAACGCTGAAATGGATTACGTCCTGTAGAGCTAACATTAGCTAGCATGCTAACCATCATGTTTTACTCAAAGAAAGACATAGTATCCAGGAGAAAATGCATTCCACAAACCCACTGATGGAGGTTTGGTTTCCAATCTGTCTCTTTAGAAGTGACAGTGACTATTTCTACTACTACTACTACTACTACTACTACTACTGTGGAGTCCTTTTTTCTTTTTTCTTCCATAATTTTTTTTTTTACTATTTAAAAGTTGCTTTCGCCTATATTAATTAATATAATTTTTTAAAAATATTTGAACCCTTTCATGCATTAATTATGATTTGATGTAATTATTTAAAATATAAATCTATTTTTTAGATTACTAAATATAGACGAAAGCGACTTTTAAATAGCTGTCCACTGTCGTGACCACTGTGCATGAAAGGGTTAAGGAGAAACACAGAAATAACAATATACCACTTAAAAATACCACACATAGCCAGTTAATTAGATCAATTAGATCATCCTCGACAGGATTGGCCAAATATGGTCAGTTTGATGAAACGATTAAAAATCAGCCAATGCAGAATCAAGGTGAGCACTTCATTTCAACACAGGAAATATCCCTTAAAACTATTTAAAGTGTAATGTTATTGTTGAACAGTAGTCTGTAATTACATGATGTTACAAGATAGCTTTTGTATTGGAAATTATAGAGGAATTAGGGCCCATTACAACAACAACAAGAACAAAAAACATTGAGCCATGTCATCCTGGTATGGACCAGCCGTCTGTGATACGTTCCAAATTTCCCAATGGCCACCACGCCCCTGTTACCAACCACAAAAAAAAGCATATTATGTAATTAGCACTCACAGCTATCGCCATCCCACCTGAATACGGTCGGAACGCAAGCTCAGCAACATGCATTTGTTCATTCAAACACGAGCTTTTACAAGGATGTTAACAAGCGGGCTGCCACTGCTGGTGATAGTGATGGTGAATGGTCCGCCGGACGCTCACGGGAGTCAGCTACAAATATGTCCCCACCCGTATGTGCTGTTACACCATCTTCATTAGTTCACATTCATTCAACGTGACAGTAGAATCTCCACCGCATCGAGCACAGCGGCCTTCCGCCCCCTTGGGGAATGACTCGTTCTTCTGCTAATGATGAGCAAATGAACGCTCCTGCATTAGTTGTAAACTAATGAGTCTGAAAGTGGCGTCTTGGATGCAAGCTCAATTTCAGTGGAAGATTTGAAGAAGGGATCTCCAAGGGGCTCTGGCGATTTTGGTGGTTGATTGGCTCTTACAAATGATTAGCGGGGTATGATACATAATCGTATTTCGCTACATTAGGAGAAAAAAACAAAACATTTCTTTCTCACTTGGAAAACTTCAGTAACAAGAATAACCAAGCAAGCGCCCTTGAAATGATGCAAAATGCAGTACAACCTCTGACTGTAATTTCTGGTTAACTCACTGCTAATATAGTTTTGATTATGCTTGGAAGTGGGCGTAAAATTTTAGTTTAACGTCAAAAGTATTGGGACACCATATGGACAAAAGTACTGGGACACAATGCTTTTGCGTGGATTTTTTTTTTTTTTGCATTCATTTTAGTTTCTTCCCTACTAATCTTTGAATGGACGACATTTCAAATAGAGACAAGGACGCGTCATGAAAAACTGTTCAGCGTGATTACCGGTCAGTCATTATAAAATGAATTATTGTTTGCAAAGACTTAAGGGGAGTAAAAGAAGATGAAACTGGCGCGCGCACACACACACACAGGCTTAATCCCTGTTCAGTGTGAGGTGTTTTCTTCTGTTTCTGTCAGCAGTTTCAACAGTAGCCTCATATCCATTTATGTCATTGTGTTGTTCAATTACGCTGAAAAATGCTTGAGTGCTTTTTCTCATTGGGTGTGTTTCAGATATATATATATTTATTTGTGGAGGAATTTAAATCTAACATCCTAAGAATAAAACGGTGTATTTTCCTAGGTTTCTTCTCATAAATATTATAATTGTCCAGTGATAGAAGTGAGGAAAAGAGTGACTTTTCTACTTTGCCAGTCACCGCTGGAGGCCTTAAGTTGTGTGCAAGCTGAGCCTGGGAGATAATAAGGGAACATCTGAGCAGTATCTTCATCGCCGTAAAGGCTTGACAGCTCAGTGTAAAACATGCAGATTTAGCAGCGGCCGCTCCATGCAAGGAATAATAATGTCAATGCCTTGCTGGCGCACCCACACTCTTAGGACATGACGACTGAACCACTATAGTTTAACTAAGCATTTTATTCTTGGCATGTTTTTTTTTGTTTTTTGTTTTTTTACCTCTCATTTAGTTGCAAAATGTGTTTTAGGTCAACAAAAGGTGATTTCAGTTACCTTAATTAGATCAGTTTATGTTTGTTTTAGTTGTATGTCAGTGTAAGCACGTGAAGAACTTCACCCAGGATGGACACAGCCAAGATTTAAAACCAAAACCTTACAGAGGAAATCAGCCCAAACACATTTTTTTCAAGAATATGTTCCCAGCAGGCCCACTAGTTGAAACACGGCATTCTGATTAATATTGTGTTTGTGGAATATGAGTGAAGCAGCAAAATGCACCCCTTTGTAGCCATCTCAGGGGGTGGCCATTTTGTCACTTCTGTTGACTGAAAATTACATCACAACTGCTCAGGGCTCAGGTAACGAGCAATCATGGCTCGGCTTCAGAAAACAGGTCAGCTGAAATTTGTCGTTACCCGAGCAAGTGTGATGTCATTTTCAGTCGACGGAAGTGACAAAATGGCCGCCCCCTGAGATGGCTAAAAACGAGTGGATTCACTCTTATTCCACAAACGCAATATTTATCAGAATGCCTTGTTTCAACTGGTGGGCTTGCATAGAACATATTCTTGAAAAAAAATACGTTTGGGTTGACTTTTTTCTTTAAAACTGTGAGCCAGATTTGCTAACCACTTAAGATGCTACTTTGAAAAAAATGCCTTAACTTGTACTTGATAGCCTGTGGGACGCTTTTTCACCCTGGAGTGGGAAGAAATAATTGCGAACGTGTGCACATGTGCTTTAGTCAGCTGTACATTGTGACTCACTGGGGACAAGGTGTCAAAGTGGAGATGTAGTGTACAGTGGATGATGGTGAAGCTTGCAGGTAATGAAAGTACAGTCAATATGTGCACCAACACAGGTTATCTGTAAAATAAATGAAACAGTGAGTCACAGTGCCATCTGTAATAGATAAAACCAAGAGGTACTGGGCTTCCATCCATGTTTCCTTTTTTTTTTTTTCTTTTACAGTTATCGCCAGCACAGGTGAGGACGAGTGCAGTATCTATCTTGAAAATGACCATCTCAAGAGGCCATCTGACATCTAATAGCGAAGACGGCAGCGGCCTCCAGGCGCTTATAATTATCTTCACATTTCCATGTTACAGCAGACATGTCTCCGGTGAAACATGATTCATTAAAGAGGACACCGTTTTATGCCATTAAAAAAAAAAAAAAATTAACAATGTAAAATCCCAGTTGTCTTAATAATATGTATGTCACGTGATTTTTGAAAAGTAGACCATTTCATAATGTTTGTAAAAAAAAATAGGTCCATGGGTAGCTTGAGTGACTGACGTGAACTGAAAAGGAGGTCAAAGCCTTGCTGGGTTCGCACATACACACATTCATATGTATTTATATATACAGAGGTGGGCATTCCGTCTGACCGACCGGTCCATTCGCTGAACGGCGGCTTTTTCAAGAATATGTTCCCAGCAGGCCCACTAGTTGAAACACGGCATTCTGATTAATATTGCGTTTGTGGAATATGAGTTCAGCAGCAAAATGCACCCCTTTTCAGCCATCTCATATATATATATATATATATATATATATATATATATATATATATATATATATATATATATATATATATATATATATATATATATATAAAAACATGCATGGTAGGTTAATTGGATGCTTTAAATTGCCCGTAGGTGTGATTGTGAGTGCGGATGTTTGTTTGTCTCTGTGTGCCCTGCGATTGGCTGGCAACCGAGTGAGGGTGTCCCCCGCCTACTGCCCAAAGACAGCTGGGATAGGCTCCAGCACGCCCGCGACCCTTGTGAGGATGAGCGGTATGGATAATGGATGGATGGATATATGCACATATGGCTATTGTTCAAGTTCAAACATCAGTCAATGTATTTTTTTAATAATGAAACGCCAGGGAATACTGTTTTGAACAATACTTTCACATTAAGAATTGCAATTATTCCACCAGGCAAGTTATTTAGTTCCAGTGAGTGCATGTAAGAACAACATTAAAAATGTACTTCATTTCAATAAAACGTACCAAAATGTGCAATCAATTAACATTCAATCCACTGGAAAAATGTCTACTCCGGTCCTCCATTATTCATTTGTTATACTATATGAATTTTATGCAAATACTGAAATCTCATACATATGATTTATTTATTTATTTAGTTAGTTAGTTAGTTTTGCTGTATTTCGTATTGTCTTAGTTTTGTTTTATGTGTGTGTGTTTCTTTTAAAAACCAAACTTGATGCATAAGAGCCCCCCTTCACTCCCATGTCAAGATTTTGAAAGCTGTTCAAGTGGAAATGTCAAGAATTAGTAGCCTGAGGCAGCCTAGGCTGGTCAGATGTTTACAGTAATGCTGTCAATCGTTGAACACCTTGCCAGGACTCCACACGATAATAAAAAAAGATAGACAAACACGTGTTTGAACAGAAGTGCTGCTATAGAGTGGTACAAACTTGTTTTCAGGCTTATTAGGCATCTGATGAAGTGGAAAAACAAACAGCGGACAGCTCCACTATACCGGCAGCTCTTGGCAAAAAGAAAAAAAAAAAATCTAAATGAATGCAGTGGTCTCCACAAGAAAAACTGCTTTAATTAACAACCTGCCATGATGTTATATTGTTTTTTTTTAAAGTTTTTTTTTAACTTCTACACTGTTAGAAGCTACTTAAATAACAGAAGGGTCAGAAACAGGGAGGTGGTGGGGGGGAAACCATAGCAACTGTAGCCTACCAGGCTCAAGGCCAGGGTGCATAACAGCGACTCTGCAGCTAATTAATACATTATCTATGTAGCGGATGTAACAATATACTCCTGTATTCAACTGTATTCCATGGGAATGGTATGGAGGGGGTAAAAAAATATATATATATATCTAATGCTCACTTTTGAAGTGTGAGGTGTGTGTGACACCCATAATTTGAAGGTATGATAAACTAGCCGGAATTTTGATGTGTGCATGTTCTTCGGCATTCACGCGTGAGTGAGTAGGTGTTGAAATGAAGTGCTCACCTTGATCCAAATTGGAACGGGAGGACGGCAGGAGGGGGCAGGGACTGAGGGGGACGGCCAGAATCTAGGGCACATGAAATATTCAAATTCTTCCCGGGAAGTCCTGATCATCATCATGTGTTGCTTTCATCTCACTTATTTGGTACGAAGATGTGAGACGCTTCTTTCAGCGGCGCTGCGCCCCACCGGCGGCCGTCTTCGTTTGGATTCCTGGAGAAGAACCAAAAGCTGAAAAAAAAAAAAAAAAAAAAAAAGAAAAAGTCACTCCTTTAATCCCCTGAGAAGTATTTGGCACCATTAAGCGTTTGGCCCACTCCGTGATCTCCCAGCCACCCACTCGCTGGTTTCATGTAATTTTAATTTCTGCTGCAAATGACTTTCAAGTCATGCAAGAAACAGAAGCATTTTTAATGCAAAGTCATCAGAGAGCCTGTCATGTTTCCAGGGAGGCCATTAACTACAATGATGTTATGATAGCCGAGCCTTCAATGTGACTAGATCACAGTTCATTGTTTGTGCCCCCGCTATAGCGTAGATTTTTTTAGCTACCTTTTATTGATATTTTGTAACGATCTTCGATTAAATGTATTTTCATTATTGGTGGGGGATAGAGAACCAAGCCCTGGCCCAAATAATGAAAATCGGTAAGTTGTTGACGCCCTCACAAAAAAAGGTTTGTAATTTCCTAGCTATGCCACAAGATGGCGGCAAAGAACTTTTTTTGTAACGGCTCTTATAAAAAATATTACTTCGCTCTCGTAAAACTGCATTACATTTCTTGTCTTGAAAAATCCAACTTTATAATTATAATATTGAGCATTTTTCTGAGGAAATCCCTTAATTCTTGTAATATTGTGTTTTTTTTCTTGAAAATCAACTTTCTTGTTTTATTCTGCATTGTTTACAAAAAGTAGGACTTTATCTCCATATGTTTTTTTTTATCTTGAAAAGCCATAATATTATGCATTTTTTCAAATAAATATTTGACTTAATCCTCACATTTATCCTTTATGTCTTGATAAAAACTCAAATTATGCATTTTTCTAAAACAAATTAAAATTATTTCATACAAGCAGTGATTAAAAAAAAACAGGAACGGAATTAAGTCTACAATATAAATATCCCACAATGCAACATTGTTATAATATGACCAAATATGAAATGGGACTTAAATCACATTGATTATGCTTTTTGTCCTTGAAAAAAAACCTACTAACTTACCGTAAATGAAGTCAAGCCAAAAATTTGCTTTGCAATAATATTGTATGTGCCCCAACTAGTCAAAACGTAGGTTTGTGGAATAAGAATTAAAAAGACTAATCCATTTGTTTTCAGTTTTCCTAGGAAGCTGACATTTTATGCAGCATCTCCACCTGCTGTCAACCATAATTGACATCAACGTACCCACGGGCTCACCTTGCTAAAGTTATTAGGGCTCATGTGAATCTGCATGTGCTAAACCGCGAGTATGCGATGGGGGGTTTAGGGGTGTAGAATGTCTTGATTTTTCAATGCTCATTCATTTTAAAAACCCACTATTCATTTCAATAATATGTGAAAAAATATGTTTTATCACATCAGCACACATTTTTTAATATAATCGTAGGTCTAGTAATCGCTAATTATATGACGTAGGGCGTGCTTACCCTACAGGAGGCTGCCATCTTTCTGCTACGGATACTGAAGGGGACAAACTTAGCTAATGTAGTTCTTCAGCATCATGAATCGATGAGCTTGATGATGGAGTTTGAGTGTTGCTTGACTTACATGTGCCCTAACTTGCTCTTTTTTTTACTCTACGTTGCAAGCTAATATTTGAGTTACAAGCCAATTCAGATGCATGCCCATGCCATTTTCTAACCAGAACTTTCGTCATGGCCGTCATAAAATTTCTCTTCAAAATTAAAAATGTTTATTCTTGTAAAACTATGACTTTTTCATACAAGATTTTCTTTCTGAAGCAAAAACAGCTTTTGCTCGTATTTTCTCTCTAAAATGACAGCAATTTAAATCTGATGAATTTAAGCTTTTTTTTCCTTTACATTTAAATATACAAAGAAATAGACATAAAAATAAATTTTAAAAAACAAATGTGCACAACAATGTAAATCCAGCCAAAGTGTGTCAAGGTTTGTTTGTTCGGGACAAAAAGGAGAAGAAAAGATCGTTTACTCACGAGGCCAAGCAGTTTCCTAAACACATTGGCGGCGTTTTTCTCTAGTGGCCCGGCAGCATCTGTTTGTACGTGCGTGCGTGTGTGTGTGGAAGAATATGTGCATTGTGTTTGCGTGCGTCTACGTGTTGTTGATGATGCTGTCACCACTGCTGGCATTTTTGGGATATTTCCCAGTCTCTACAGGGAAAACGAGGGTTATGATAAATCTTTTCTTGCCCCACACATACACACACGTGGCCCAGGCAACTAGCGTGGCATGGAGCTGTGTGTAACTAAGCACATCCTGTCAGACAATCCTGCTTTGTGCCGCAAACCCGGCCGGCCTTCCCTTCATGCTCCGTCTACCGCTTGCTCATCTCTGGAGGACGACGACCTGAGAGCTGTTGCGCGTACGAAACGCCCGCTCGTCATTATCACCGTTCACGGTCAAGGTCAATGCTGCCTAATCGGGGATTGGCCTAGCCACCACACCCACCCCCACCCTCAAACTGAGAATGCCACAGTGTTGCCAGCTGATTTCCAGGAGCCGTTCTTCAAGACGGGCGTGTTTAAAATGATATTGATGAAAAAATTAAAACAAACAAATAAAACAGTACCGGTACTTAGGTAATGTTTCCAATGAAAACATATTGCACATCAAAATAAAAATAAAAATAAATTAAATTATTATAAAAACGAGACTTGCAAACAGTTCTTAAACATTACGTATAAATATATTCATTGTAAAAGTTAAATACAACTGAACTGCATATAGGCAGTTATTCTTTCCCTTACCACTGCAGAGTGGGAAAAAAAATTCCAAGAAAAAAAAAATACAAAATTAAGTTATGATCAGGGTTAACTTTTTCACTTTTTTTTGCTTGAAAAATTGTTTACATAAAATTATGACTGTTTTATTACTCCTTTTTTCAGGAAAAAAATGACTATATTCATAATACACGGATTTTATCTTCTAAAATGACATTTGGCTTTTATTATGTTTCTAAAATTTAAACAACTTCATTCTCAAATAAGGCTTTTTTGTGAAGCTTTGTTTCCCTCAACAAAATACAACATTCTTCTCTGAAAAATACACATTAGTTGTAGAAAAATATAACTTTACTCACATAATCTTAATTATTTTTATATGACTTTTCTCATATGATTTAACTTTTTTCAAAAGACTAAAAACATGACTTTATCGGTGTAATGTTACGACTTTCTTGTAAAAAACATGAAAAAAAACCCATAATACTGGCAATATTCTGCTTTTTGTTGCCTAAAAAAAACAATTTTGTTTAAAAAAAATAAGCCAACATAAACATAAAATATCATATTATTGGGTATTCATTTGGGTCCGGATACCCACAAATGACCCCCCCCCCCCCCCCCCCCCCCCGATGCTGCCACTAGTACACATGAGTAATTGCCATTTACTTGCCCTAAGTGGATGTGTCGCGTTGACTTTCGCCTGCTGTCTAATCCCATTCCCTTCCCATCAGGGTTCCCAAGTCACGTCGCCATTTCCTTTAGCTCGCTTGCCTGTGACACCACACATCATTTTGTGTGTGTGCGTGTGTGTGTGTGTGTGTTTTCATGCTTTGATATAATTTCTACTCAAATCCTTCATTTCCTTGTCAGGGATCATTGATGTCCCCATCTTGCCGTCTATCTCCATTATTGTGCCATGAAAACAAAGGCGCATCAGCCTCCATTGGTACTCGCTCATCCATGCTGAGCTGGTGATGGATGGCGTCGAATCTTGAACGTCGCCAATGCAACGTGAACATCAGGTTGCGAGGGTTATCACCTTTCTTTTCTGACCTCTCCTTGTGCACGAGCATGCCGAGCGGTAAATTTCATCTTGCATCCGTCAACGGTGATTTAATCAGCGTATTTTTACATTAATACCGCAGCGCTATGATTTATGTGGCAGCTAAATTCACCTTTTTTTTTTTCTTTATTGTTGCGAGTGTATAAAAGAACAAGTTATCCCGCTTAGTAATGAGAAAAAATGTAACCAAGGGTCCTTGCTTATGATGTCTTTTGTGACCTTCACAGAGAATAAAATCTAAATATGTGAGCATGTAACATCCATATCGCATCGGAGGGAGGAAAAATAGTGAAGCGGACAGTATGGCAACCTTGACATCCATCAGCCATTTGCATAAAACAGTCGGGGTTTTTTTTATTTTTATTGCATAACATGCACTTTATTACTCTTGCAAAGCCAGACCACTTACGGCAATTACGGTGGTCTGGCAACACTCAGCGTCTGCGTGAGGGAGATTATTGGAGGAGTGGGGGGGGGGGGGGGGGGAGTCACTCTGTCTCCGTTGGCGACGTTTGTGCAGCGGATGAGGCGGTTCATCATTTGGATTTATTATTTTGTATACTCATATGATTTGTATACTCATATGATTTGTGTTGAAAGGAACCCTTCAAAAATAAGATGAGAAGACAAAATGCCCAAATCACACAACTCGTCGGTAATCAGTTCAAACTTTCACACATAGCTTTTAAGATTTGTGATTGTTTGCAAATAACAGTAAAGATGTTCTTCATCATTTACAGTCCTGGTTTGAATCCCAAACATAGGAAGTAACAGTTAGGACACATTTTTTGATTCCGCTGATGGCTAACCTGTTCTTTCTCCATTAGGCAGATGATATGAGTAAATGTCAATGTACACATATGTGCTAAGTGACTGTGGAAATGAAAATGCCACGGTCAATTCATTTATGCCTTATGTCTTTTTCCTGAACTTGACATTTGAACGCTTGACATTTGTACAACACGTCTTTAATCAAACTGCTCATCGCCGCTTTTTTAAATGTTGAAAAAGATGCCAGATTTTCTCAGATAGAGTCAACTGCAGAGTACCAGGTGTCTTCTTTGTACATGAGGTAAGAAGCCTTTTGATGGACAAGGAATTGTTATTTCCATTGCTTGCTTTACTTGCTCATTGTACTCGTCTATATTTGGCACCATTAGCTCTCCCGGTGTTTTTCTCCTCACCTCCCTTGTTCTTCAATTGGCAACGCTGTCTGCCCCCGACCTTCCGGCCTGGTAATCTTCCCGGGGAACCACAAGTTCCGCCATTGCACGTTTGCCTGTCCCCGTGGCTGTCTGTTTTTTTGTTACGAGAACTAAGTGTGATTTTCCCCATCCTACATTCTGTGGATCATGTAGCATTGTATGACCGGGCATGGCTGGAACTCCTTCCCAATCTACAAACATTTTTTATCTGAAATTAACTTCAATGCTACTCACCCGTTTGTTTCCATATTTCACTGCTGTTATTAAAAGTCAGTTCCAATATTTTTTCTGGTCCGGTGTACAACTTTGTATTGGCATCTAAATTTATTTAAAGAAAAGAAATCCTGGCTTGTTGTAAAAAGTATTGGGAAAAAAATGGCGTGAAATCTCGGAACTTTAACATTTTTTGAAAATTATTTTAAAAAAATTGTGTGACATGTTTTAACACTTAAATGTATTTACAAATTAAAATAAATAACACTGTGTGACAAATTTTGACTAAATATTTAAATATAAAAATGTAATGTGTAGCAGTCTACTTTGTTTCTACTTTTTCATCATTAATTCATTAAAGATGTTTATCTTATCATTCGTGAAAGAATGAAATTTTAGGTTGGTAATATTATTGTTATTGTTATGATTAACAACGTCATGCTACAAATACCTGAACAGTTTATTTTATATATTTTATTACCATCACCAGAATTTTTTTCTGCTGAAGGATTTATGTTTGCTTTCTTTGTGTAATAATAATACTAACAATGATGCTAATAATAATAATAATGCTAATAATAATAATAATAATAATGCTAATAATAATAATAATAATGATAATAATAATAATAATAATAATAATAATGTGTCACTTTTCACCTGACTATTTTGGACATCAAAAATACGATTTAAAATGAAAAGTGTGACACCTAGCGACATTCAACTTCAGTCATTTTATTTTTAATTTAATGGCATACTATCTTTCTAAATGTTCACTTTTTCTGGTAACGTCATATTCGATTTTAATAACAGAATACACAGTGAGCCGCAAAAGGCCCCCCTGCCCGACTTTCGATGCTCCAGCTAATCAAGTCTGCTGTTCCTTCTGGCGACAGAGGCCAGGCTCGGGTGGGATTCTAGCGGGGGGAAACTCACTAAGCCAAACACGTAGGCGGGCTCCACGCCAAGTGCTCATCGACTGCATTTTTGCCAGGGACGATTTGGTCGAGTGTGTTGTCACAGATGTCAGGCTAAACGCAAACAAACACAAGCCATCAGGCTCAGACTTCCACCCTCGACACATTTGCATGCTCGTGTCGGGGTTGTCCCTCAAGCCGAAAGGATGTTCTCCTTTTCCCTTTTTTTTTAATGTTTTCCAACTGTCAAAAATCTCATTTTGCAGAAGAGTGATTGAATGTTTTATAGCTGCAATAAAATCTGGGGGATCCACAGTATATCTTGATCATTTATATGGAAATGATTACTTCTCTGTACTTCCTTTTCCAGAAATTGTGGTTTTCCTCTAATGATTCTGCTTTTGATTAGCTACAATGACACTTATCCACAACTGAGGTTCTCTCATCATCTTCAGATTCATAGGTTGCATCTCGGTCAGTATCTTGTAGGTTGCCAAAGCAAAGAGAAAAAAAATAACGGAGAAAGACGAGAGATGGCACACGTCAACAAAGTCAAGTGAAATGAGAGTTAGGACTAAACGGAACAAGTTCGAACCATCCCTTCTGTAATACGTCTGTTACTCTCCAAATGACAAACAAATGGCTGTTAGAAAACTGCAGTGTTTGTTTACATTCGAACTTCAGCGTGCAGCCATCGCAAGTAACGGCACGGATGATTGGATCATGTGATTACATCCCGGTGCACTCATGATGATCAGTCGAGATTTCAGTCATGTTTGAACAACTTCACACCAACACATGGAGACTGTTTTTGTGGGGGGAGGCGGGGTGGGGGGTGGGGGTGGTATTCTGTACGTTTTAATTTGTAGACTTCCCTACTAAATCCTCAAGTGAAGAGGTTATTGAATGGTGTCGCCCTCATTACATGTCATTAAAACCAGCACTCAGGACAATCCCTGATGTGGAATAGTTATGTACTCTATATACATATACAGTATACACACTTAAAAATATATATATGCCGGGTCGAGTCCCCTTCGTATGCCACAGGACAATGAGATGCCCTCTGAGCGCTGTAGTCATTAATCAGCTACTCATTATCGAGCCGTGGCGGGCACACGGATGTAAATGCACACATGCGCGCGCACCTACACACGAATGCATGCGCATACCCACGCAGGACTGAAAAGAGCTGTGTTTGAGCAACCTCCCCACGTGCAACCATTCCACACAAGCCATTAGTCAGCACTGAGGGAGTTGGAGGCCAGAGGTAAACAAGTACAAGTAGAGTAAAGTAAAAGTAATTTCCAACTGTGTTTACCCTTGGCTGCTGCGTGAAAAAAAAAAACGTCAACAGACTTTGTCCGCACTACCTCACGCAGCGGCCTCATGAATCTATGCATGGCAATATGCAGCTGGCAAGCGTGTCCTAATTAGAATTTCATATTTAGCATTTCAGCATCCGCTTATTAAATGTGGCAGTTGTGACCAGAAAAGGCAGAATGGTGAGCCACCTGTGGGGGGTGCTGGTTGAACATGTTCATTAAGTAGTGGTACGTACTATCATATATTTAAAAAAAAAAAAAAAAAAAAAAAAAAAACCTACAAAGGAATTTCTTGAAATTCAGCACTAAAAAGGTGCTTTATTTCAAACATCAATAACACACAATCGGAAAAGTGACACAGGTGATAGTTTAAATTTTTAACGTAGTGCAGCTTTATTTTTGTAAAAGTTCAAAATGACATCCCAATCGTGAAAGAAAAACTTGAAAAACTCCCAAACTTCCTTCTCATCATGAAGTCCCTTGACAAACTGATTTTCTGCTTCCCGCAGCTCATCTTTTCCCATGATGATGCTTTTGCGTAAGGCAAAAAAAAAAAAAAAGTTACGACAACATGCAAACAGACAAATTTCGGATTAAACAATTTGACACTTCTCTATGTTGATTTTCAACAGCAACAGCTCTTACTCGTGAGCATTTTTGCCGAGTCAATAGAAACATAACTGCGGAAAATAGCTATCGCTGCTCAAGTTATCCTTTTATCTAAAAAGAGATACACATTCATCCATTTATTCCATCATAAATTTCCCAACATTTGAATTTAAGTATCAACCTTTTTTATTTCATTTTTTCTTAGTGACCACCGTCAGTGGTGGGGCTGCACCCTATTGCGCCCCAATTCTATTAACTGGCCGCCACTGTTACAAAAGCCAAACACTTACTAGGGTTAACCCACAAGTGCTGTATCTCTACTGCCCCACGCAGGACAAAGGCTGTCAGTGCTGGAGGAAGCCTCATGTCCTCTATCAATGTCTGTTAGACTCCCACGAGTGACTGTCCACTGAGTGCCCTTCTCAGTCGCTCTCAGCGGGACTGATAACAGCCACTGGACTCCAGCTGCTTCTCCACGCTACAACACACACACACGCGCGCGCGCGCGCACAGCCACGCGCGCACGCACGCAGACACACAAAAAGACAGACACGCTCGCACGCACACGCACCCACAGTAGAGGCATGCAGTTCATGTCTGACAGAGTGAGATTTTCAAATTTAAGAGCCAAACAGAGTGTCGCATTTGCCATTAGATAAGCAGCCTGACATTTAAAACTGTAAAACTGGTATGGATTTTTGAAGACCTTTAATCTACGGCATTGGGCTTCCTTCATTAATTATATGATATAATATAATATAATATAATATAATATAATATAATATAATATAATATATATATATATATATATGCAGAGCTGGACATTTTACAAAAAATTGTGCAGCCGTTATCTGTCATCCGTCTGCGCTTCTGTTGTCCGTCATTTGCCGTTTATATATATATATATATATATATATATATATATATATATATATATATATATACATACATACATACATATAAAGAATACTAAAATTTTAATTATTTTAGCTTTTCATGGCTGCCGTTTTGTGTTTCTCGCTGACTGTCTGAAATCGATCACATGATTGTACCTCCTTCAACTGTAAAAGCAATATAGCAGTTTTTAATTAGTGTATTTAAAAACAAAACCAATCAAAAAAAGCAATTAACCTTTGCACTGCACATCCTTCGTTTAGTACTATTGTTGAGTTAGTCATGTTGTTACATCACCCTTTGACAAAAAATAAGCCCTCAAAACACTGAAGGAAATCAGTTTTTGGAATAAAACATAATTCTTACATATTATTTAATAATATTACTATATTGAAGTCCAAAATGTATGACTTTTCCGGCGTTGGAGCTCAGTCTTTTCTGGTATTTTCTAAACATACGTCACCAAGCAATCATGCTATTTTCTCGTCATCTTGTCCTTACTTTGTTGTCCTTTACGACGGGAATGACTTCTTTTTTTCTTCACACATCCATGGTCACTACTTTGCTGCCCTTGAACAGTGCATTAGTGCGCCTCTCGGTGCATTACGGCTATCAACCGTCACTCAGCATGACAGCGTGTCCATCGAGGGCTTTTAACGACCAAACCCCCCCAACTCCCCCAGTTTCCCATCCACTTAAAACAATAAAGCAGGAATGTACTAACAATCTCGCCGACCCTGGCACAACAAAATGGAAGCGGAGGATGGCGACATTCTGTGTATGAGGGAGTTAAAGTGTTGCATTGGGCTTTCCGAGAAATTCTCCACTACTAAAGTCACACGGGTTTGATGATCGTTTGCCTCCTGCAACTATCATGAGTTGACTTATCGGATTGTCTCGCAGCAAGTGGGAATGGAAGTAAGAGTGGCTGGAATGAGATAGCATAGAATTATTAAAAAAAAAAAAACTATAGGAGCACGGGGACCGAGCCTGCACGCATGGTTTGTAATTGCCTAAAGAGGCCACAAAATGATGGCAAAACACATTTTCTCTGAAACAAAACTATGGCCTGACTAAATGAAGCTCCTCCTCTCAATTCAATATAGTTGCTTGGCACTAAGATCCCACCATATGGCATCAAATATCTTTCTACCGACCTTTTTTGTCTTGAACCTTTTTCTCATACTATGAGTACCCCCTCACGCACATGTATTTCCTCCAAAAGTAGAGCGTAACACAACATTCCGTCTCACAATGTTGAACATTTGATTTAAGTCAAATTGAACATAAAATTAAATGTTACCTTGAAAATGTTATATAAATTAATTATTATTATTATATTTTTAATAATAATAATAATAATAATTACTATTATTATTATTATTATTTTAAAAATCAATAAACAGTGAATAATAAACCTGCCTTTGTTATATACCGTATAACTCATAACATTTGTTACAAAAAACTGGAGCGCCTTTGAATAAAGTCCTCTTTAATAGGCAGTAGGGCTGCTCGATTAAGCGATTTTGAACCGAAACCGAATTTTCTGGATAAAACGATGTTAAAAACGTTCAAATCGGCACGTTCGATTTTTTCATTTTTGGTGTATCTAAGCCACCGTACTTTCCTCTGCATTCCCGCTTCCTCCCACGAGCGCGCAGTCCGGAAAAACTACAACTGCACCGGCGCTACCGGCAATTCTGCTATTTGCTCAGGCAAATATAGATCTGTAGTTGTGTGTGCCCCGCATGTACAATACAATCCGTGAGCAAGTAACTCAACGTCTGAAAGGTGTCACTTTTTTTCTCCTCTACAACGAACCTCTGGTCATGACTATGCATCCATACTTAAGCTTGACAGTGCATTGTGTTATTGAGTGACAGTTTTAAACTAATCATTGATTTATATCTAAGTAAGTCCAGGGTGAAAGGTGAAAGGCTAGTCACTAGCTGGTTGTCAAAATGACTTGCTGATAGACTGTTTGGTTTACAGAATTGACTGTCTACCTTCTCTCATGTTGCTGATTTTGTTTCAGATGGTATATGCACTTTCTTCTTTCATTATTGGTTTAATTAAGAACAGACCTGAAATCTGTTGTGTAAGTAAAATGCTGTTGATCCCAATGGATTGTTCTGTGTGTATTAAGTTAAATTGACTGGCATTTTGAGTTCAAAGAAAGAAAAATTAAGATTAAATAAAATACATTCAAAATACTACATTTTTCATTGTTTTTTATTTTACAAAGAAATCGGAATCGGAATCGTAAAATCGGTTTTGAGAGAAAATAATCCGGATTTTCTTGTTAGGCAAAATCGAACAGCCCTAATAGGCAGTTACACTTTAAATATCAGAAACAAAACACTTTAGCTCCGCTGTTTTTATCTACCTCTCTCACACTATCTCTGTTTGTTTCTGTAGTGTGAAATAGAGGCGTTTGTGCTGCCAAAGGGCGTATGTAACGTCATTATGTAGCATTACTGCACAGTATTTATTGGAAATAGGAGTCACTGCCAGGGGTAAAAATTAGCGAGAACAAAACATAGCGTAGAGCAGGGTTGGGCATCATTTGAATTTGAATAATTCTCTAGTTCCGATTTCGGCTTCTTGTTTATTATGGTTGTTTGGTTAATATAAAAATATTAAAATCAAATTTATGAACTTGAATTTAGAAGTTATTACCATTTTACTTTCATACACTCATAAAATACATTCAAACATGAGTCTAAATGAGTATACACTGAGCTCCCACTGTTTTGCTAACCTGCAAAAGCAGAGCAATTGGCAACCTGTTTTCTGAAGCCGAGCTATGATTGGTCGTTATCTGAGCCCTCAGGGTGTGTGATGTCATTTTCAGTCGACAGAAGTGACAAAATGGCCGCCCCCGGGGATGGCTAAAACGTGTGGCTTTGTTGCTTAACTCATATTCCACAATGACAATATTAATCAGAATGCTGTGCTTCAACTAGTGGGCCCGCATAGAACATATTCTAATAAATATATGTTTGAGTTGACTTCCGCTTTAAATCGGGTCCCTTGTAAGTCAAGGTACCGCTGTACTTTCAAAACCCGGTGAGTAGTTTTGTAGCATTTTGGCAGTAAGTTGCCAGTGGGAGCCCCATATTGGCTGCCCTGAAGGTAAGAGATACTGCATTACATTAAAGCAATAAAAACTCAGCAACGCAGAGACAAAACAGGAGCGCTTTCCAGGGGGAAGCAATAGTGCTGACAGTTGTGTCGAAGCAGCATGCAAAGTCGTCTTTCTATTAATATCTGCGGGCTCTCAATGGGTTTACAGCAAACACAAACAAAAGAGCGTTGATAGAATATCAATCTGGCTTCTTCTGCCTCCACAGCGAGCGTCCGCTGGGCGTTCCCGCCGACTTGCCGCTTTTGTTTGTTCACTTTTTTGGCCTGTTATTTTTAGGTCCGCGTTTCATCATCCGTCACGCGACAATTGCAATCATTTGTTTTGCTCCTAATGATGCAACGTCATCATTATTGACATCGTATTGATAAATAATGGGAGTTTTTGTTGGGCTACCCGCGGCTTTTTTACTCTCCGATGCTGAGAGTCGTTTAAGTGTGCATTCATATGCTGTTATAATTGTTTCACTGCTATCGCCATAGGAATCCAAGGGATTGGTGAGTGCGTTTGATTGGTTTTCTCAGCGCAAACACGATCTAAAAAATATACACGGTGTCTCAAAAGTCATTTTCGGTAACTTCTTTGTTTTTCGTTTTAGGTATCATTCGGACACTGTGAGGCCATCGGCATTTGACAGCTGGGCCTTTGCGATTTTTAGAAGCATCTCATTCCTTTGGTCATTGCTCATCAATTGTCACCGGGGCCGCTTGGCAAGAGGTTTCTCTGCCCCTGGCTGCAGTTCAGTGCTAGTTTGAGGAGTTTCATGGTCATCGCAATGCACTAATTTCCGCTTTTCATGGCAATTTTCTAAAAACAGGATCTGCGTTTGACAAATCAGGCATCGGAAGGCCTGCTACTACAACTACTGATGAAAACGCTGAACTCCTATGGCAGGCGTTTTCGCAAGGCCAGGGAATACCCGTCCGAGGATGCTTCAGAAAGTGATAAAGCTTTATTCGAATTAGGTTGTTGAACATCAAAATCTTCTGTGTGAAGCCTTTGAGCAACCTGAAGTCTGCATGTGAGTTCCAAGTGCAGATTTACAGAGGAAAATAAACAACATTGGTATTTATTTACTTTAAGTATTTTCCCTGATTCACTTTTTTTTTTTTTTCTTTCTAAAATCAGGCCAATAGTCCTGCCGTGTGAACCGTGCTTTAAAAAAAAACAACAACAGTTGCGTGCTTCACAATATTTTGATCTTGGAGCTGGTGTTATAGCCATGTTTTTAGTTTTCACAATGCTAGATGACTTCAACAATTTCTGATGGTATACCAACCTGCAAATAAATGAAAGCTCCAGCCTGACATCGTATCACCTGTTCATTGAGCTGAGCTATCGGTACAAAGTTCATTCAAATGACGTGTTCCCTTGAAAAATAGAGTCTGCGTGCCGTAGATTGTCACAAAGCAAACAAATGACAAAGAAACAACGGCCTTTCCATTTGTGTACGTGCTGCACAGGCCCATTTGTTGCTGATCGTGTTACATCAGTCTCAGTAATCCTATCTCACTTAGCCACGGGGATGTTTTCATTCTTCACCAGGCTCGGTGGCGTTCCCATCTGGGAACGCTACAAGCGTTTACCAAGAATCGTATGGATAATTCAGGATTATTCATGAAACATTGAATCCGGATGAATTATTCAAGCGCCGCGTGTAACTCATCGTGCGTCCCTGCGGCGTTGTAAAGCACTTCAGGGAGCCGGTGCTAACTTGGTAACGTCCTGCTGTTACCTCGAATCTTCTGTGACCTCGTTCCATATCTCAGCTTCCTGTCAACCAGTGATGAGGGAATGTGGAGCCCTCCCCCTGCTGTCGAGGGGTCTCCTCCTATCGAGACAAAACCAGGAAAATACATTGGTTCCAATGCTGAAACCGGGTGCTGTTTTTTTTTTTTTTCTTTTCACCGTGATGTCACACATTCTTTCGGGTGAAGAAAATCTCAAGCAATCTCTGATTGCGCCACTAATAATCCACCACTTACTTTACATGTCATGTGACCAAGGTAGAGCAATTGAGAAATCAGGGTAAATGGCTAGAATGATGATTTTAGCCATCTAGTTTCAATGTGTGAAGCGTCAGTCCAAAGAAAGATATTCATGAGGTAAATTGCTTGTAAGTGAGATGGAACGCTGGCAGTAATTTACATTTAAAACAGGTAAGTCGATTCAAAAGAATTGAGGTGGAAATTCAAACTTTATCTAAAAAAAACAAAAAAAAACAAAGAACTTTTATTACGACCCTAATATGCACTTATGCTAATTTCCGCTAGCCCATCTATGACGCACATTATGTTAGCACCAAGCTAGCTGACCTTTGTTACACAATGCTATTGTTGGCGTGGACGTTTTGACATTTAAATATATAATGTTCAATTGTCTCGTGTCTTAAGTTTTACAGTAAACGCTGGAAGTTATGAATAAACACCTTGAAGCAAGCACTCTTTGCGTCTTATTTGGCCTACGGCGCAAGCAAGAGAATGAGAACAGGTTCTAAAGAATATTTTGAAAATTGTGTATTACTCATTTTTAATGTGTTTAAAGTATATGGCAAGGATAAAACAATACGGTATATATTTTTATATGGTCTCCCTATGTCGTTGATTTTTACCAATCCCAGGAGAGTCTGGTCATTGGTCACTGGCGCTCTCTCCCCAGTGCTTCTCCACTCACCCGTCCACTCTGCCGCAAGGCTCCCCGGATGAATCGCTCTTTGCCGGATTTTTTCGCTGTGCACTCATGGAAGTCTCTCCGTGGATTGATCTGCCGTTGCCAACCCTGTCTGACCCTGACGCTTCCTGCCTCGTCATGCTCCTGGGAATTCTTTCAGTGTTCCGCCCCCGACCGCGACTTCGGCCTTAGCACGTTTCCAGTTCCTGTCTCCGTAGCTGTTGGGTGTTTTGCTATATGATGAGAAAGTATAAGTTTCCCCGTCCTGCTATCTGTACCTTATACGCTTTTTATGACATTTTTGTTTGGCGCAGTGGCGTGACATTTTTCGACTGGCTCGATGCAGGTCGGGAACATTGCATTCATTTAAGCAATTTTCCCCTCTCTTCTTATTGTTGTTGGTAATTTTGCGCTCTAAGGGTTTTGCGCTGTGATTTACAGGAGGTCGAGTCGAAACTGCTTATTGTCAGGAGCCGTAATGGATGCTGGCGTCTGCTCTTAATTTCTGCAGATATTGCCGCTTGTTATTTCCAACCCCCCGAGGCCATTTCCACTAATGTCTCCCAAGGTACCCCACTGCGTTATATTTGTACCATATGGACGCTAAATGACGCAATTAAAAACACTGCGAAACACTTTAAAAATCATCACCAGCACGGAGCAAGACAGGCGCTTTGGCTTTGGAGTAGATTAACCTTTAGATACTGGTCGAGTCAAATTTTATCCATTTTGTGATTGGACAGCAATTAATAACTATATTGCCAAACGCATCAAATTTGTTACGAGGGCCCAATCCCAATACCCGCATTTGCACCCTTGCGCGCTTCACTTCCGCGTTCCCCCGGAGGGTACGAGTGCGGAGGGTGTCCCAAATCTGCGAAGTATTCTGTTGCCCCGCCCCCTTTTCGCCCCCTCGCTCCGCACTTCGGCGAAGTCCCCATTCGTGGCCCCTAAACTCTTACCCACAATTCATTGCGGGGATTCGACCAATAGGCATTTGGCGGAATTCCTGTATCTGAGCCAAAAAAAAATGTCTCTTCGAGTGTAAGTATCCAAGTATTAAAAAGTTTATCACCTTGTATGGGATGTTTTAATTCACCGTTTCCTCCGCTTCCCTGATGGCAATTCGAGTGACATAGAGGAGTTGATGTCTGCAGATGATGAAGGGTTAGATAAGCATTGGACCCCAAGTGATAAAGAGAGCTCCAATAGAAGCGACGATGAGGATAAAAGGCCTCAGTTTGCTCTTCCCTGGTAAGCGCAGGTTCTTGTTGAATAGACCAAACGTCATTCATGCTTACTACATTTCACAATGAAACAATAGAGTTTCTGTTAAACGTAGCAGTTTGCAAAAAAAAAGGCTGATGTTTTGGTTATATCGTTTGAACACCAGATTGGCACTTAATGCCCGTGGTATCATTTATGATACAAATATAAAAACATATATACATTTTTTTTGTGGAGTTCGGTCTTTCACCATGAAATGTAAAATTTTCCTCAAGTGACTTAAGATACACGAACAAAATAAATGAAAATGTGCAGGTTGTGGTTTGTTGACACTGAGGTTTTTTCAGGTCAAATTTGACCCGTGTATAGTAAACCTACAGATTGATTTTACATTTACCAGTGGGTCTGAAATCAAAAAATTTGGTAATGGTGGGAATTTTCAAGCTTTGAAAATGCCCAAAATGTGTGTATTTTTAATGGGTCAATGATAACAGTGCTTAAGAGGGAGCTTGAGACAGTCCTGGGAACTCTCTGTTTGCCGTGTGCTGCAGAAACAGTAAAACAGCATAACAATCCTACATATTGAACATAAGGAACAGAACAAGAAGTCATACGCATCATAGGGTGCCTTGATACATGTGTGAGAAATAACTACAATATCAAAATTGAAAAAAAAAAAAAAAAAGTAAGAGACATAAGAAGGGGGTCATAAGCTACATGAGCTGGAATTTCAGAGGTATTTAAACTACTCTGGGAGAGAAGAAGGCTAAAATTATCATTCAAATAAGAAAAACAAATTAGCACATTTATAATGATTTGAAAATAAATCATACGAAATAATGACTAAAAAAAAAAAAGAGTGATACCTGTCTCAACTAGCCTTGTGCATGAACTGATGAAGCCGCCTTGGATGAAAGGTGAAACATATCTTCGAAGTCAAACAGATCAGTCCAGTTGCGATCGATTCAATGTCCAGCGAATGAAACTTGAAAAATGAGAATATTCACATTCAGGCATCATTCGAGCCATTTCCACTGTTTTCTCAATGGCTCTGCTTGGTTAAAGGTCATAGAATGCTTTGGTTACTAATGGTGCAATCTGAGGTTTTGGCACCCACAAGTATGTGTGACGTAACAGTGAAAAGGTCTAGTAGCTGGTTAGTGACTGTCTGCCTGTGGAATGATGCAACTTGGGGCTCAGCCTTAAGAATGCAGGTCACCCATATGGCCAGTAGATGGCGGCGGTAGTTTAAGTTTGAGACTTGAAGGCGCCACTCTTCCTTGCCTCAGCTTCTGCAGCGGCATCAGCATCACACAAAAAATAAAAATAAATAAAATAGGGTAACGATTGGGGAAAAAAATGAAAATATGCAGGTTATGAATAGATTAAAATGACTAAATAAGGACAATTTTCACATTTTTTTAAAATTAATACATAAACAAAAACAATTATAAATCACCAACAAAAAAAGGATAGCAAATGATAAAAGGAATACAAATAAATGGATAATAATTTTTAAAACTATAGATTTTTTTTTTTTTAATTTATGCATCCAACCTTTTTTCTTCCGCTTATTTGAGGTTGAATAGCGGGGGCAACACCTTTAAGCAGGGAAGCTCAGACTTCCATCTCCCCAGCCACTTCATCCGGCTCTTCCTGGGGGATCTCATGGACTTCCCAGGCTAGCCGGAAAACATCGTCCCTGCAGAGTGTCCTGGTTCGTCCCCGGGGACTCCTCCCAGCGGAACGTGCTCGGAACCCCTCGCCCAGGGGATGTGTCCAGCAGACATCCTGATCAGATGCCCGAGTCGCCTCATCTGACTCCTCTCAATGCGCAGGAGCAGCGGCTTTACTCTGAGGCCATCACAGATGACCCAGCTTAGTAACAGTATCACATCATCTGCAAAAATCGGAAATGCAATACTGAGGCCACCAAACCGTACCCCTCAACACCTGCCAATTCTGTCCATTAATGCTATGAACAGAATCGGTGACAAAGAGCAGTCTTGGCGGAGTCCAACACACACCGGAAACTAATCCGATTTACTGGCGGTAATGTGGACCAAATTGACATCTGTCATACAGAGACAGAACAGCCCAGTACCCACACTGCTTCCTCCTGAATCTGATCACGACGGACCCTCCTCTCCAGCACCTCTGACTAGACTTTACCAGGATGTGTGTGAAGTTCTGCCAGGGGTGGGAGTTGAAACTTCTTCTGACAGGGGGACTCTGTTAGACATTCCCAGCAGACCTTCGCAAAACGTTTGGTTCTGCCAGGTCGGACAGGCGTCTTCCCCCAAAATCGGAGCAAACACCAGATCGGAATCAAATGACCAACTCCAGAGTGAAAGATAGTACAACCCCCTCTTGGTTGTGCCAAGCCAAGCCAGATTATATCTAGTCAGAACCTCTCAACATCGCACACCATCTTTGGCTTCTTCCCTGCCATAGAGGTGACATTCCAAATCCCTTGAGCCAGCTTCTGGTGGTCCGGGGATCGGACCACCAAAGTCCCTGTCTCTGGGCGCCGCCCATCTCACATTGCACCCAAGTGAGCGGGGAACCGCGTTTCCCTGCCGGGCCCCGTGGGTGCAAGCCCGACAAACAGGCCTAGTCCAGAGGGGGGCCCCAGTAGCCTGAGTCCGGGCAACAGAAAATGTATTCCAATATTTGTACATCATAAGATTTTTTTTTTTTTTAAATAACATTACTAAAGAAATGAGACAATTTCAATAAAGTTGGATTTAAATTTGCAATGAATGAATTGAAAAATGTACAATGTACACATAATAGAGATGTAACGATTCACTCAAGCCCCGATTCGATTCGAATTTTGATTTTCCGATTTTTGATTCTATTCGATTTAAAAAAAAAATCTACCATGCTTGTCTCTGTGCACTAGTGTGGTTCATTTTCTAGATTAATTTAACCAACTCCATTAATCAATTAATTGATGTGATTGGTCGATTAATCGGTGGTGAATCGATTTTAAATCACTTTTTGATTAATCGTTGCATCCCTAATACATATTGTCTCCTTAAACAAAACCACATAGTCTGACTGTTACTATGGACTTGCCTACACACACACGTGCACAAACACACACACACACGTCGCTACATATTCACACAGACACACACACACCCACACACGCACACACACACATGCAGGCACACGCATAAAGTCAGAGTCAGGCAAGTGCTGGCTTGGCTGCGTCAAGGCTCTTTTCCTATTTTTATCCCCTCAGTGTCGTTTGTGTTCCTCGGATGTAGCTAGTGGCGAGCAGAGCAGAGGTGCGGGCGTCTCTCAACACGCCCACCCATCTCCCTCTCCCTCTCCCTCACTCTCTCCATCCATCCATCCCTCCCTCTCTCTTCCTAAAAATAGCCCGAAGTCGTGATCAGCCCGTCCTTGGCAGAGCGAGAGACTGTATTATTGCTTGGAATTGGTGGCGAGTGGGTTAAGGGGGGGGGGGGGGGGGGTCTGGATTGGTACAAGCAGCCTCCGCTCTACAGAGCCCCTCTACCCACCACCAAGCCAACCCCCGGCACATGCAGGCTGAATTAATGTGTTGCTATTTTTGGGAGACCCCGTGTTTCCAGGGGAGACCTAATGACGCAATGACGTCAATGCAGGTCAATTGCAGACTGGAGGAATTGACTGGCTTCTATTTGTGCGGGGGGTGTAATGTGGAAAGGGGCGGGGGGTGAGGGGGGGGGGGGGTGATTCTGCTTTTGCAGTATTTCCTTCCAGAAAGGGCTGGGGGGCGTGGGGGGAATTAAGGGATGGAAAATGGAGGAGCACACGTCGGAGTGGAGAGGAGAGGAAACGAACGAACGTGTTGCATCAGCGACAAGCGGACGCGGCGCACACAGGTGTGTATGGACGCGCTCGGGTACGGAGCCACGGATACTTTATTTGCCTGCCGAGTGCGTGTAAAGAATCTCATTGTGTGTATGCTCTCTCTTTTTCTCATTCTGTCTTTCCCAATGGCTTTTTTCACTCCATCCGGACCAATTTGGAGCATTCGCTCGGCAAGCAGAGGTAGGTCGCCCTCCCCCACCCCCCACCCCCCACGCATCCACCACACACATGCATGCACACCCATGCGCGCACCCCCACACGCACACGCACGTTCACACACACACTGATGGGACATCGTTGCAGTTGTGGTGTATGTACGTGAAGATGCGCATGTGGCGTCTTGTGGTGTTGTTCTGATTATGGCGATTAGAATTATGGAATGACTAAAGAGAGCGCACGCGTCAGAGTGCGTGCAGACACTCAGGCATTTGGTTTGCTTGTTTGAATTCAGAAACTCTGAATTTGCCACCCTGATTCTTTTATATTTTTATTCATTATTATTTAAAAATATATATTTGGATTCCGATTAAATATATTCTGAATTAATTCAAATTGTATTTTTTTTATTTCAAGTCAAAGTATTATAATTCGTTTTATTTCATTTTCTGAAATTAATACATTTCAATTCAATGTAATTGTATTTTAATATAAGAATACTTGAATCTGCATATTTTTTCCTGCACCTCCAACCAGGTGTCATTTTCTATGCTGGATTAAGAGTGACGCATGCAGGTATGCATGTATGCATGTACTGCATGTATGTATGTATACATATACGTATACATATATGTATACATATTTACATATATACATAAGCATATATATATATATATATATATATATATATATATATACATAAGCATATATATATATATATATATATAATTGCGATCAATTAATTACAGTCACAGTTAAAAGTGTTATTTTTTAATCACATTAATCAAATTTGTAATCTCTAATTTTACAGTTTCTGCATGATGATGAAATCCGTTTTGATGCGTGGGGCTTGTGCTTGAGTTGTTGGGGTGTAAAAACAATGGTCAGTATGTCACACCCTGAAGTGGACACTGATTGGCTGTCACTGTGTTTGGCATAACCTGATAGGCTCCTATCGTAGGTGAGAGGGCAAATTGAGGAGATGAGAGATGTGAAACTGGAGAACCATGTGAGAAATTTAAAAAAAAAACGTCCTAACGGCACTATTGGTAAAGGCAGAGTGATATGCCTACTTTGTAAGAAGGACTTTGCTTCCCAAAGAAGCAGTTCAAGCCTACCACATGAATGCAAAGTAACCAGCCGCGACTAAAGCCACAGCTAATGATAGCAACGAAGACGCTAATTTAGTGAGCCATTGCAAAGCTCTTCGCCAAACTAAATTCGAGAACAGGCCGCGTATGAGCAAGTCTGCGACCGACAGGCTGACGAATGTTCTTGCAAAGCGAATAGCGATGAACTGCAAGCCGATCAACATAGTTGAAGGGGTTAATTGAGGTGTTGCAAACAGCGTCCAATGACCCATTATACAAACCACTGTGCAGGACTACAGTGATGACTAAAAATCAGCAAGATGTATGACGGTGAAAAGAAAAGCAAACTTGACATTTTGGTGGGGGATTCGCACAAATTGTACTGTTATAACCGCAGATCACTGGACCGCAACTAGCAACCTCAGTTATGTTGGGGTGACTGGACACTTCATTGAACTTCAACACCTTAATCGTCGTGAAAACAGTTCCTCAAGGTGGAAAATGACTGGGTCATTGAAAAAAAGATATCCACCATAAATACAGATACATTCAGACAATGGGGGGCTTTGGGGCTTTTCTCAGCAATTTTTAAGTGACATTAAGAATAGATTAATTAGATCAAATAAGTACAAATCATAATTCATTAATCTCTTGACAGCACTAATATATGTATATATATATATTAGTGTGTCTGGACAGAGGCACGCTTGTACAGTGTCATAGAGTTGGTTGTCGGGTTAAGTGGAGTAGGGGGGGGGGTCGTATGAGGGAGGTTAGGGCGTATACCGACCAACAAAAGGCTGCCACCGAGAGGCTTTCAGAACCACGGAGAGCTCACATGGGGCTCAAGTGCAAGTCAGGTGGCATCACACGTGTGATGTGTTTAAATAAATAAATAAGTATTGTTCATTTTCAGTCAGGATAGCTTTTTGTGTTATTAATGTTCACCAAGTGGTCGGATTGGAACGAATACGTGATTGCAATGTCATGCGTGACTATAGGTACACCCGCAAATATCCAATACAAGCGCATTATTGACAATTGTGACATTTAGATAACATAATGATGTCATTTAACACTCGTATGTAGTGTGTGAATATTACAGTAAATCGATATTCTTCAATAGTTGTCATCATTATTGTTTGTAAGGCACATTTGTTTTGTATTGCGTCTGTGCAGGGGTACCTATAATTTTGTGGCCAATAAGTGTAGAAATATGATGACGTGCTTGTGAGTGCGCATCCATGTGTGTCCTCAGATACGTCCAACCACCTGTTACTTGTCAGAGTCAATGAGCTGTAGTGTGTGAAGATTTTGCATTTTGCATGTTGTGCAGCTCATATCATGAGGGGTCTAACACAAAAAAAATATTTTAAAAAACATTCAAATAATAATACATCCTACAGATTTAATTCCTGATTAAATTTTAGGTGAATCTTTTTTATGGTTTGCATTAAAAACTTCTCTTTCAACTTTAAATTAGCAAGTGAGTTTCCAAACATGGAAATATATATGACTATTTTGTTGGTTTTTTTAGCACCCATAAAATGAAGACTTTTTTCATCATTCAATTTGAGGCCCCCCAAAAAATAATTAACTCAAAATAAAATTTAAAAAAAAAATCTAAAATACTAAACTGAAAAACAGGTCGTTTGAATTATTTTCAGTCCCTTACTTAGTCCGAATGAAATCTGGCCCAACATTTGACAGCAACAAAAAGACCCTAAATGTTTTTCTTTCACCTTGAACTGAAAATGAATAGAATGAATGGAAATCTTTCAAGTGTCATCGTTTTGCACAGGTGCCCCTCAGTTTGCATACATTGAGGCTCTCCAGGTTCAAATTTGACTTGCGTTAACTAAAATGAATTTTGGATACATTTTGCCTTACATCAAAGAAAACTGCTAGTAGGAATCTGGATATTGCAACTGTAATTCCCATCAAGAGGGAGCTTGAAGCTGTCTCGAGAACTGTCTGCATAGCCACCACATTGGCACAGGTTCCTGCAGAGACATGCAGGGGCATTACATGGGGGAATTTCCAAAGAGTCAGAGTCCGAGTCAGGCAAACAGCGTTACCTCGACTTATGAGTGACCTGACTTTTTTTCGAGATAGGAGTAGTCACTAGGCTGGCATTTTGTCTTGAGTTGTGAGTGTAAATTTGAGTTAAGAGATCTAGATGGGGCCTGTGAACTTTTTACACGTTCCGCATTTAAACAAAACCACATAACTTTTTCTCACAAAATTCTGCTATCTTAATGGTAATACAAAATGCAAAAACGTCATAAATGGGCTTAAAAAACTGTTTAGTAAATTTCCAAGCGACAGATATTTGAATATAAAAGTTGCAGCAACACGTGTAGACGGTGCACATTTTTTTTATGCACTGACAAAATATAATACTTACATGCTATTGTTTTGTGGTAATCAGAAGGAGTACATTGGATGTCATGGTTGTGTCCACGTGTGTTTCAGATGATGCAGCAAGTGCAATGTGACACATAGATTCTTTTCGGGTCTTTTTGCGGTCTGGGCTTGCTGTCGAATGGAAGTCACCAGGAAGCCCTTACCCCAAAAAGCATCTGCAGAGGATACTTACGTCCTGCAAGACGCTACACACACCTCGTCTGCTATTTTTGTTTCTATGAATAAGTGCACTCCTAGGCCATTGATGGCTCCCTCTAGTGGTGTGGGAAAGAATCACTGTCTGAATACAGTTCAGTTGTACTTAACTTTCACATTTGCATATCTATTTGCATTCGTTTTTAAGTCATTCACTGCCAGATATTTTCAGACCCTCTTTTACCCTAAGGTTTGAAAAAAAAAAATGAAAAAGATATAAATAAGTTCCTGTGATTGAATGGCTGGACTGTGAAAAGATAAGTAAATTTGTCAATGGCAGTGAATTAGTAGTTAAGAATGGTTTGTTTGGAAACTTTAATTCAGGTACAATTTTATATTTTACTTTTATGTGGAATACATTTTGAGTAAATCACTATTAAAGTATGATTTTTGTATATTTAAGCACAGTGTTGATGTTGAAAAATGTGCAATGTGCACAATGTTACACGGGTTTACAATAATATGAAATATCATGTAATAATTGGTCCATCCACAAGAGGGCGGAATAGCACAAGTGTCTATTTCTAAACTGGGAAAACATTTTGTCACAGATCCAAAAATTCTTGAGAGCAACAGTGTGTTGCATCATAACTTATTATTCTTAGCATTTTTATTAAATCTAATAGACGCATGTAAGTGAACATTCCAAAGTGTGTATGAATTACAAAAACACTTTAATGCAACCAAAGCAGGAAGTTGAAGTTCAATTTGTCATCTGCATTTATGAAAGCAAGATAACATAAGATGTTTTGGGGTGTTGTAAAAGAAAAGGTGTTTGCAAACAGTTGTGACACCATTTTACTTCCAGTAGAGCACACTCGTCAGCATGTTACAATAATTATATGTTATTATAAGTGATAGATAGATGTGATTATTCATATTTGTTTGTATGTTCTATAATAAATGTTTTGTTAAACATGTGCTTTTTAAAAAAAATAATTAACAGATAGTGACGGTCATCATATTAAAAAATACATACACTGTACTTAATCACCACTATTAACTTTTCCTAATGGTAAATAATTTAACTTAAATAGCAATAATAGACTAAATTTTCATGGTTCGTGGTGGTGACTACTTGAAGTAAGAAATATTCAACCATGCATATAATATTTTGACACTTTTGTGTAGCAAAATAAAGGTAACCAAAATATCAGAAACATCTCTCACTAAGGTATGATGCCGTGTAAACTAAAAGCTCAACAATAAAAAAAAAAGGGCAAATCAACATAGAAAAACAAATGTAACTTTAGTTTAGTGGTTATTTTAAATGGATGTTCAAAACACCCGAGGACAGTGGTCAAAAGATAAAATATCAAGTACCATAGGGAGGGGACATAATTCGTATTCATAAGCAAACTAATAGCAAGGAACAGATCATGTTTTTGATAATGTTTTGAAAAAAAAAAAAAAATTTAAATAAAAAATCCCAATTATGAATTTTAAATGTTTTTTTTTTATAAGGTAACCAAATTTCTTTAGCAAGACATATTTCAATCGACAAGCACAATTTTGATAAACACATTAAAGCTACCGCAACTCTTGATCAGCTCCCATTTGAGCGTACCTAATATTGTGTCTGCAAAGTCTACACCGTAACACTTCTACCTTGTGTACGTCCGCGGACGCCTGTTCACTCAGCAGCATCTCATTGCCATGCACGTCACCAAAAGCTGACTCTGGTCTTTTCCAACCACACTTTACGTCGTGAAGACGTCACTCAAGTCTCTAGGGTGGAGGTGGGGGAAGAGGGGTGGGGTGGAAGTTCAACAACATGCAGAATCAGAATTCCCGCCATTCCCGTGACTCACCCGGGCAGGTCCTGCTGAGCGGAATTCCTGCTTTCTTTGGTCGGCATCTGGAAAAGTAACGTGATGCCGACTGTGAGGCCCCCCTTCCCTGTGTGAGCAACTCCTGCTGGAGCCACAGGGCAGCAACACTACACTGAAATGACAAGCGCACATTATCGGTGAACAACTTCACCACGTGTCATTATTGATTGATTATTATTATCATTGTGACTTTTTTAAAGCGTTTCCAATTTCACATTTCTCCACCGATTCAAACCAATCCGACTGCAAAAGAGTCGCAAAAGTAAAGACAGGTTGAGAATTTCTTTCCACATTCCCCAAATTGCCAGAATTTCACAATTTCCTGTTGAGCTCAACATCATGGAAGCTAATTTGCACATTCCCAAAATTTCAGCTTTTGGCAATGAAATTCACAAATTCCACATTTCCTCCTTCCACATTTCTTGGCTGATTGCAACTGTTCTACTCATTCAGAACATTTTGAGAATGAGAACTCTTACACAGTTCTCACATTAAAAATCTGAAATTGAGAGATTGTATGTATTTACATTCTCCTTTCCACATTTCTTGACCTATTAAAAGCTTTTCAACTTCAAAATACGCAAAGGTGGGCTCGGTGCATTTCTCCATCACTGATGGACGCCCGTTTTGCTGACTTTAGACGGGAAATTAAAAAAAACTTTTTTTTTAAATTGTTTGCCAACCGTTAAAAAAACAGAACAAGAAGAAGAAAAAGAAGAAAAAACATTAATTTATTTCATGGTAACTTTATTTCGATTTGCACAAGGACTAGGAAGCATTTTAACCCACCAGGATTGTACCTTTGGCAACAATGTGACACGGGATTCTTCGATTGGCAAATAAGTAATATATTATTATTATTTATTAAATAATATATTTACCATTTTAATCAAATCGATGGATGGATGGATGGATTTTTCATTTAATCTGTTAGACCTTTTTTTTTCTGGATTGGTGATTGACGGACTGGCTGACCTTTGACGTTTACTAACAGAAGCGCGGTTCAAATAACATGACGGAATGACCAACAGACGATTAGTTTGGTTCGGCTTGAAAGAAAACGACGGACTGACGGATGACAGACGGGTGCCCAGGCCACTGATGAAGAATGACGGACCGGCAAACTTTAGTAAAACCCCCACCTCTGAAAATACTCATCTAATCCAGGACATATTGGGAAATATTTTCCACATTCCCCAAATTTCTGCATTAAAATGTCTAATTTTGAGAGAATATTTACCACCTCCTTACACATTTTTTGATCAATTCAAACGGGTCCAACAACAAAATATTCAGCCCATTCGCATCTTGGGTACTATTTTCCAAATTCCCCAAATGTCACACTTTTCACAGTAACATTTCCTAATAGAGAGACATGTAACATTTACCAAGTCGTCACAAGCATTAGCATGTAGTTTCGTTGCCCGCTCGCAGTTGGAAATCTTAGATTGCCGCAAAGAGTTTCTGGACTTGTACCAGACACTACTACTACTACCACTAGCACTCCTCCTCCCCCTCCTCCTTCTTCTTCTCAACTCATGTATGTCTTTACGTACCCAGAGAAGATAGACAACCCACAGTTGAAAACTGGTTAAACGCTAAATATTCCTAAATCTTATTTGAAGCACTCTTCTTTCCTTATACTTGTTGTTATTCATATTCATACTCCATACTCCTTGGCAACAGGAATATGTCACTC
This sequence comes from Filicampus tigris, assembly GCF_054856515.1. Classification (NCBI taxonomy): domain Eukaryota; kingdom Metazoa; phylum Chordata; class Actinopteri; order Syngnathiformes; family Syngnathidae; genus Filicampus; species Filicampus tigris. The sequence goes on along the minus strand of NC_141220.1, from coordinate 22,297,848 downwards.
CTTTGTACCCACATGAAAGTCCATTCTGATTTGCCCTGAGATGTGTGATATGGAGTGTTTTCTTTTCAATTTGGTAATTTTGGTTTCATTCTAATTAGAATACAAGGATCCACGTAAACGTTTCTTGTGATTGTTTTTGTGTTTGATCCAAATAGGACATTTGCAAACAGCCGATTTTACTTGGAGAAAATAACGATCAACATTAGCCCCCTATTTTCTGACGTTACAGACCAAAATAGTAACTGTATCATAGTTTGTTTGTGCATTTTTCGCACTGTCAATATGAATCAACATCCTGTTTTTTGATAAATAAGGTATTGAAATTCATCAACAGATGATAGATTATTTAATAAAAAATCAGGAGCTGTAACTCTAAAATTGAAATTTTGATCATTTTGAAATTTTGATTGATGTGATCGGTATCGGTATCAGTATCAGTATCGACCGATCACACTCATGGAATGATCGGTATTCGAATTGGAAGCTTAAAACTAGTGTTGTTCCGATGCCCCCCCCCCCCCCCCCCCATCACACACACGCACACACACACACACGAAAAAGCATCAGGGAGCAAGACACAAAGCGCTGCATTCAACGTTCTTCACTAGTACAGCATCGGGAAATGGCATCGGCACGTTATTTCTAATTACTCGCAGATACCGATACCAGTGTTTTAATGTGGTATTTGGATACTTACCGATACCAGTATCGGTATCGGAACAACACTACTTAAAACCCTGATCGGAACACAACTAGATATTTCACATATTTACCTCGTCCTTGTTGACTGATTCAAATCATTTCAACATTTCCATCAATTCCACACCATTTCAGTTCAGCGTCAGTTCTTTAACATTCCAACACAATCTGCCTTCTCCACTTATTAAATGGAATGCCAACAAAGTTAAGCTTTGTTGAGCGGCTGCATGCATTTCTTCTAAAGATGTGACTCACGGGGTCCCGCAAGTCACGTGACTCATGAATAATTAATGAGCAGTTTCGTCCTGAGGAGCTGATGTCCTCTTCATTGATCTGCCTCAGTGACTTGTACACATACTGCAAGGCACAAGACGAACAGGTAGAGTTAAAAAGATTACTCATGGGTTCTAATTTCAAAATGTTCCTCATGAGAAATAATGTAATATCAATACTATTACCCTTTTTTAACTGGACTAGTACATGCAACTAGAGAGGGTATAATAAAACTAAAATAAGTAAAACTACAGATGGTAGTGGGCAACTTAATTTTTTTTTTTAATACAACTCATAACCACATTTTTAATTGCAATTCTAAGCAATATTTTAAATCAAGGAATTTTCAATTGACCACTACATTAATCATTTTAAATCAACTGGATCAGCACTCAGAGAACAGAACTCTTCCAAAGCACAACAATCCTACAATAGTCATTGATAATCTGTTTTTTGCTGACTTTAATCTGAAAGGTGGACAAATGCTAAAATGAGGCCAGAATATCTGTATGTGTGCTCTGCTCTGCCTAAAAGTTGTTCCTGTTCAATGGGGTACACACATACAGATTTGCAATGCCTTAACCAATTTTTACAACGTGAAAGACTCCACACATGACGATGAAAAAAAATTGGCATGTGTTAGTAAGTAAATCATGAACAGGTTTAGTATTGAGAGTTATCGGCCTCAACCGTTTTATGAGCAGAAGAGGGAGAAAAAGATCACACTTCCCACACCTCACACCACAGGATAATCACTCAGGATAATATTTTTTGAGAGTTCTGATAATCAAGCCTTTGCCAACTAAAGGGTTAAATTTCTAATCTGTCTTGATTATGTATGTGTGTACCCCGCTAAACATTTGCGATTGTTGACTTTGACTATTTTCTGAACAGATTTGGGAAAAAATCATTTTTAACACTCCTCATACCGCAAGATAATCTTTTGGAGCTATCCGATAATCATGCCTTTGCTGACTTTGGTCAGAAGTTGTGAAATTTTCAAATTCAGTCTGATAATTGGTTTTACGTATACCGCGCTTATCATTTACAATTGTCGGCCCGACCACTTTCCAAGCAGACTGGGAGGAAAAACATTCTTAACACACCCCGCACCACAGGATAATCTTTCAGAGACATCCAATAATCAAGCATTTGCTGACTTTAATCCGAACGGGTAAACATTTAAAATTCAGACTGATTATCGGTATGGGAATACCACGCTTAACATTTACGATTTTCAGCCCGACCATTTTCCAAGCAGACTGGGGAGGAAAAACACCCTTAACACACTCCACACCACAGGATAATCACTAAGGACAATCTTTATAGGCATCTGACAGGCCTTTGCTGACTTAATTAAAGAGGGGGTAATGATAATATTTCAGTCGACTGTATGGGTGTTGCCCGCCGCATGACTCACGATTGTACATTTTGAACAGGTTTAACATTTACGATTGTCAGCCTCAACTGTTTTCTGAGCACATCGAGGTGGACAAAAAAGCACACACCACAGACAAAAAGATAATCACTCAGGATAATCTTTTAAAAACATCTGACAATCGGAACTGTGCTGACTTTGATCTGAAGGGGGTGAAAATACAATTGGCCTTATATGTGTACCTTGCTTTTTACCTTGAAGTTGTTCCTGTTAGTGATGATGTCATATTCCGGAAAAAAAAAAAAAAATCTTTGTTAAAAAACTTTTTAGTGACCGGCAGGAGTTATTAATCCCAGATGTCCACGTTTATAACCCAGTTTGCTGCTGGCAAATAGAAAAGTAAGACCTTTTTTTTCTTCCTCTTCCCTCTCAAGTATGAGCATCCTGTTCATTCCTCCATGTTTTTGCTTTCATGAATAATAGAAAATTCCCGGTGAAGATTAAAGTGGAATTAAACTCTGCCGCCACTTGACTCTTATTCCCAGAAGTGTGTCCTTTACGGTGCCTTTTCTCGTCAATTTCTTTGATAACGTCACATTTCTGCTGGAGCTAAGCGCGTTATTAAAGCCGACGTGCGATTTTTACGAGGCCTCTGTTTTCTATCCCCCTCAGTGTGTGTGTGTGTGTGTGTGTGTGTGTGTGGTATGCCGGCTTTACAGTAAATTACCATGAGAGAAACCTAAAACAAACAACTGTAACAGTTTTCTCCCCACCCCCAAGACCTCCTCGAAGGCACGTGGTTTGTGTCAAGACATGGACACGCATCCAAGAATAGCCACTTAGGATGAGAAGATGATGAAAGAAGAGCTGAGGCATCAAAAAAAAAAAACTCGTCCGAGCGCTGCTGTTGCAAAGCTCTTCCTGTATGTGATGATGTGAGAGCATCAAATGGGCAAACAAAACAAGCAAGCAAGCACAAGGCATTCTGGGAAAATTTTACGGACTAAATCAGACTTTTTTTCTCTTTTAACTTACAAAGTGAAATAACATCGAATTCAACACACCAAACATGTAACATTATTGGGTCGAATGACAAATTGAGAACAGGGAGTGAAAAATTATAATTGGGCCCACTTTGTACATTTTCACTTAGGGGTGTACTCACTTTTGTTGACAGTGGTTTAATTTAATTGACACTATAATGCAAGCTGTACGCAGACTGGCTGAGCCAATGTTGCAAAGAGGCATTTTTTTTCCCAGTGTTGTCCTGTGAAAGGTTTTACAACCCAAAAAAATTGTGAGGGGTGTGCTAATTTTTGTGAAAAATTGCCACATTATATTGTATATATAAAGAAGTAGTGTATTAAAATGTATTTTTACTATCACTTCAATTGTATTTTAAAGTGGAACTCAACCAAAACATATTTTTTTCAAGAATATGTTCTATGCAAGCTCACTACTAGTTGAAACAAGGCATTCTGATAAATATTGCGTTTGTGAAATAAGAGTTAAGCAGCAAAATCCATTCGTTTTTAGCCATCTCTGGGGGCAGCCATTTTGTCACTTCTGTCGACCGAAAATGATATCACACCTGCTCAGGGCTCAGATAACGACCAATCACGGATGACCTGTTTTCTGAAGCTGAGCCGTGATTGGTCGTGACCTGAGCCCTGAGCCCTGTCAGTCGACAGAAGTGACAAAATGGCCACCCCCTGAGATGGCTAAAAAGGGGTGGATTTTGCTGCTTAAACTCATATTCCACAAACGCAATATTAATCAGAATGCCGTGTTTCAACTAGTGGGCCTGCCGGGAACATATTCTTGAAAAAAATATGTTTGGGTTGATTTCCGCTTTAAGGTCTAGGTGCACTAAATAATTATCATTCATTCACTTCATACTATACCTACCGTACTTCCTCATCCAGCATTAGCCTGACTACCCGGAAACAATTGCCCGCCTCAAATAAATGCCTCTTTACTATACTGTATATTACTTTGTTTCGGTATCGTCATTTGTGGAACATTACAAAAAAACAGATAATAGATAAGGTCATAAATTAGGATCTGAGCCAATAAATTCTGTCTCGCAGCAATTAATGCCTTACCTCTGACAAACCTGATAGATTCCCCCCCAAATATAAAAATGCATTTGTCCAAATAAAGGCGTTCACTCTAAAATAACAAAAAAAAAATAATACAACTATCCTGAAAGGAAAATACTGGGGAAAAAATAGTAATACAAATGTAATACATACATGTAAATTTTAATATTGAAATATACAGGTATTTTGTTGCAATAATATTTTGATGACATTTGTATGCTTTGAATGGTCCACTCCAGTTGCGGCAGTGATCGGTGCTAAACAAACAAAGATAAACTGCTGGCAACCATTGGGCAATATTTAGAATGAGCAATGCAGAGTGGAGGTCAGCATGACTTAGAACACGTATGGTATGGCTCTTGCATTTGTACTTAATCAGATACAGATACAGTACTTTGTGTACTTAAGGAGATTTAATAGCTCTCTGTACTTAATTAGAGTATTTATTTTTAAGATGACTTTTTCTCCATACTTTTTGTTCTTTGCCAGAAGGCTTGCTAGTTTTTTTTTTTTTCAACCTCCGTGGATTAAAAAAAAAAAGGACGTAAATAGAGACAATGAAGAATTATCCGTCCAATCACATACAAGTAAGTTATATTTTTCAGTTGTTATCATTAGCAAATTTAGAATTTTTTTGTTTGTCAGTGACCAATGTTAGCAAATCTATGCAAACATGTTGTTTTGATGGTATAAAAACAATAGTTTTTGTTGTGCAAAGTTATCAAAACAGGCATTGAATATAAAATATTTATTTTGAATGCTTTAAAAAAACATGAAAAGCAAAGTAGCATTTTAATTTGTATTATACTGTATATTCAATTAAAGTTTAAGGATAGTGAAAATTCACATAAGATTGAGGCCCATTGATATGCATTGGAAAATGAAAAAAATTAATTAAAAAAACAATACATATCCGATATGTGTTTTGAAATGAGGGGGGATCTGTCTTTTAATTATTTTTCTAATCTGTATGAGGTCACACAGACACATGATCCACTGAGAAGTAAAGTGAGCTAACTCAATTTTTGTCATTAAACAGCAGAGTCATTCAGTTTTATAGCTGCAATAAAATTTCTGTTTTATTCCATGGTGATTTATAGCAATGAATACTTCTTCTGGATACTTGTTTTGACAGTAACGGTGATTGTCCTCATATTTTGGGGTAATTTTCCAAATAAAAAGTCTTTAATAAAACATTCAATAATAATCAATTGATATAATCGAATCATATATTATATTACAATCTGCATGATATTCAATTATTGGCTGTTGTTTTTTCAAGCAAGTGCAACAATGGTGTACTTCTAAACAACTGTCAAATTCACCAATATTTCATGAAAGATGACAAATATTCACTTTGATGTGCATGGCCACCTTTGAAATGGGAGTTGATGCATCCGAAAAGTGTTAAGCGCAAAATTGGACGGCAACAAAAGAATTCTCTTTCCCTTCCTGTATTTAACATATGAATGACAACATTAGATGTAGCCCACTCTAGTTCTCAGTGGCCCATTATTGATGTACCAAAAATTTAAAAATTCTAAATAATACATTAAAGACTAATACAATACTAACTGCCAAAGATTATAATACAGTATACTAGTGACAGTCTAGATACTTTTCATCCATTCCCCCATTAACATAACTCATTCCTTTTTTTCCTTCTTTTTAAATATCATTATTTGTACTTCTACTTAAGCACACAGTAATTTTTGCCACCTCTGTACCCATGTTCAATTAGGATGCATTGTTGTCTGATGACTGAAAAACAGCAGGTTGATTGTTATGAAAAAGAAAAAGCCAATAAGGGATATTGCATATCGTCACTGTTATGTGAAAATTACTTATCTCCATTTTTTTTTCATTTTCTTATTTTTACATGAATCATGTTTCCGCATTACAGACATTGCATTAAAGTGAAAACTAAAAAAGTTTCCAAAATTGGAGATAAGTGTTTTTCACAGGACAGCGACGATATGTAAACGAGGCTATGATGCGATGAGAATGGGAAGAGGAAGGTGAGGGGATGGACGAAAGGGATGGGGGGTCGGGGAATGCGATGAGTAAGAGGTGACTCAACATCCCACCACTATAAGACACACCGATGGTGGCCCAACAGTGGACACACTCACCACCGAAAGGTAAGCCCAACTTTACTCCTCTCAAGTGCTTGACATTGCGCCCTTTGGGTTCTGTTGTGTGGTTGACTGGAAGTTTGATGTTTGCATGAACAACTTTGGTATGGCTTCCTAAGATGTGACTATTTATCAAGGTCATTTTTGTAGGTATTTAGACATCATAAATATGTGGGTATGTGAAAAAACAAGGCTTGTGATTGGGGTTTTTGACGGCTAATTGGCTCAGTTAACCTGAAAATATTGTTTTGAAATATTATTATAATTTGTTTTATTATTGATTAAAATGTACTTTTTTCATGTTTTATTTCTTATAAAATCTTGCTAGTTATCTTTTATTATATTTATTGGTCCAGTTTTTTTGTTGTTTTTTTTTGTTTGTTTTTTGCTAGCGCAATATATATATATTTTTTTTGACTTTGTCTTCCATGATCTAAGTAATGGATTTCAGTTCTTCCTTTGTTTCCAGTACCTCATGCTGTTATTCCTGCTCTTCTTTATTTTTTGTTTTCTTTTTATTTTCAATAGTATGTTAATGTGTTATGTTCTTAAATACTGCATAATTGGAGATAATAAATATATATATTTTTTTAATTTTACATCTAAAGGCAAAATAACTAAAATAAAAATGGATGAAAATCAAAATGAAAATATATTCATATTACAATACTACAATTAGTACGGTAAAAGCACAAGCCATGTCTTACTTATTACTGTCTGCTGCAACCTTTATCTTCTCCTCTTGTTTTTCACTCTTTTTTTTGTTTTGTTTTGTAATTTTTCTTGTCGTTTGGGTCTGTTTTATTTACCTTCTGTTATGCTCTTATTTATTACATAGATAATATGTGGCAGTGGAAATACATATACATACATATATACATATATATACATATATACATACATATACATGTATATACACATGTACATGTATACATATATACAAATACACATATATAAATATACATACATATAAATATACATATATACATATACATATATATACACATACATATAAATATACACGTACATATATACATACATACACATATACAGTACACACATACACACACATACATACATACATACATACATACATACATACATACATACATACACACATATATACAGTGCATACACACAAACATACATATATACATACATACATACACACATAAATACATTAAAAAAAACATTTTTAAATGAATAATTATTAGTGTCATAACACTACAATATTGTAAAATTCTATTGAAATACAATTATAAATAAATAATACCTAAAAAGTACTGAATTAATTGAACTGAATTAACTGAATTTCCAAATTTTGAAAAAGACTACAAATACTGCTATTGATCACAAAATATTAGAAAAGGTCTGGAGACTTTTCCATCATTTGTGCATGAATAATGGCTGACTGCCACTGACAAGAAGGTGAGCCAAGTAAGATTTGGGTGCCGGACCAAATTAGGATAAGCGCTGACGTGCGGAAGCAGTCAATCTTTGTACCCAACATTTATTTTGAGGAATCTCAAATATTTGCACGCACAATCAAACAGGTTGCGTCAATGAGTGGAAGGAAGTGACCAGTTATGTTGCTTGCTGGGGAAAGTACACAAAAGACTTGAATTATAAATACTGTTGGCATTTCTCCCATAGCCACAAAAAAACACAATGGACTGCATCACCTTAGCTGTCCTGGTGTCCGTCTCCCAAGTGTGGGGCACGGTCACGGCGGCCCCCATGTCGGTGGAGGTCGTCAGGATGAAAGCCACGGTGGAGGCGAGGTCCAAGCAGCTGGTGGCCAGGCTCAATAAAATCCAGGTAACTTCTAGAGAAAAACCCAAGGCTGACCTTTTCTGCAAACAACAGGCAAAGAGGGTTATTTATAGTACTTGAACTGAAACGACACAAAATTGTTGTGTTTGGGGTTATGTGGCAAAATATTCATTTATTTACAGAAAGTACAAAGTACAAATAAGAAACGCGCTGTTTCACCGCATGACTTTAGTTGAATATCAATGGATTTTCTTCATTCGCCAGTCACTCCATGAACTGCGCCATCTTTTCTCACGATTGCAACACACACTTAACACGATCCACCACAATAAATATTGTTTGGACTATAGAAATAACTGTTCTGTTTGAGTGTGTTGTGCCTGAACCTGTCCGATTTCCAATATGCTAGCATCCCTGCCAGATAATCGACATGACAAGCCGCAATTACACCCTTATCTGTATCTTATACTCAAAAGCTGTGCTGATCTCAAATCCAATGCGATACAAGACCACCATATACAGGGATGCATTCGTCATTACAGTGGTTTACAAAACGGAATTTTTCAGACAAGCTCGGCAGTAAATGACTAAATAGAATCATTAGATGCCTTTATTTTTTTTGGTTTCCAATATTTAAACACATAGCTAATTCCCAAACTGTGTGTAATGTTACAATAGAATACTATCAATCAAGTCTTGAGATAACTTTTTTTGAGGAGCAGTTTTGTTAATAATTGCAATTTTGTAATACTGTATTGAGGATTTATTCATCTTTGAATCGGATTTAAAAAAAAGTTTTGCAAATGTAACTTCCTTCATTCAAAAATGCGACATTATTTTACATTGACAGTGCAGAAAAAGTATTGATTCAGTTACTGGTTTGGTCGGTATTTTTCAGAAAGTGTTGATCATTGTTTTCCGAAGCAAATGCAGATGTTTGCAAATGTTTTATTTTGATTCAACAGAAAGGTAATCAGTCTGCTTTCGTGGAGGATTACAAAAATCTGAGAATATTTATTGTTGAAAAATTGAAATTCCAAGGATTGGACAGTTTAAAAAGAAGCAATATCTCAACGATTAATCCATGACCACAAACAACTATTGATTAATTTGATAATTAGTTGATTAGAAAGCAATTCATTGTCACACCTCTAGGATATTGGTTATTGTGAGATGTGGAAACAACAAACTTGATTGGTTGTCTGTGCTGCGGCGTGGCAGGTTCCTCCCGGCATGACGCTGACGCCGCCGGCCGACCAACTGGACGGGCTCTCCTCTGTGGTGACGCTCCTGGATGGCTACGACAAGCTCATCTCGGACTCTCTGAACGTGTCTCAGGTGAAGGCCGAGATCTCATGGCTGAAGGGTTACCTCGGTCAGTGGAAGAAGGGCCGCTGCGGAGAGGCCAAAGCCAACAGGACGTCTGCCGCGGGCGGAGCGCTTCAGCGGCTGCAGAGTCAGCGAGGCTTCATCCTCACCGTCGGCATCGAGGCGCTGGTCAGGGTCAAGGACATCCTCACTCGTATGCTGCAGAACATGCAGTACTTGGACAAATGCTGAGACGGAAACTCCAAAACATGCATTAGGTTATTGAAGAGTCGAAATCGGGGCTGTCCCAACTTTTTGGAAAAATTGAAAGATGCAAGGACCATTCTTCACATTTAATTTAAATAACACGCAAAAACAAAACCATCAGTGTTGGTCAAGATACGCTAACGCAACAAATCCAAAAAGTCACTGTCCACTTTTTTTTTTTCCCCAACCATTTTGCTTCATTTGTACAAATGTGAGGCCATCAACATTTGACAGTTTAGGATTTGAAGTTTAGAACAACCTGAAGTCAGTACAGGTAAAACTTTATCACTCTCCCAAACAGCCACTAAATTGAGGATGTGTGTGGTAACCTTTGGACACCTTGTGATGTTTTTGACATATAAAAAAAAAAAAAAAAAGTTAGTTGGTAAAGCAAAAAGTGGATGTTGGTGTCATTCACATCTATGAAGAATTCAGTCTTCAATGAAGCTAACGTCCATGTTTGTGGAAATGTGGGCGGAAGCCAGAGAAAAGCCAAAGAAAAGCCACACAAGCGCAGGAAGAACATGCAAACGCCGGAAAGCCCGGATTCAAACCCAGAACATCAGGACTGTGAGGCAGATGTGCTAACCACTGGGTCATCATTCTTATTTAAATACTGGGATTTTATTTATCCACCACCAGCTCTTCCAATATTTATCGCCTTCAAATGTGCATTTTGTATATTTTTGTACTGTATTTGCTTTTTTTAAAAAATATATATATTTAAGGAAAAGTCTGTGTGATAAAGTAGCTTTTTTTCTCAATTAATGAACAGTAACTCTTGTGGATCCAGCCATCCATCAGGGTCGCTGGTGAGCTGGAGCCTACCCCAGCTGACTTTGGATAAGAGGCGGAGCTCTCCCTGGACTGGTCGCTAGCCAATTGCAGGGTACATATAGACAAGCTTTTGCAATAGGGCTGTTGATTTTTTTTTTTTTTTCTCGATTAGTCTGGGTTAAATACTCAGGAGGATTTGTTTTTGTTCTTACTTTTGTGGGACTTCGATAGTTCAAAGTGCATTTTCTCTGATGAGCACTGCTTACACTAACAACATGGCTGCAACCAGAGAGGAGTAGTCACAAAAGCAAACCGACGCCCCGAGTGACTGTTTTTTTTTGTTGTTTTTTTTTTGTTTTTTTTGTTTTTCAGAAAAGCAACTAGCAACTTTACAACTCGCAAAAAAACTTGACAACATGAGCAGAATCCTTTTTATCATGCTTTATGGCAAGAAAGGAAACCGACATGTTGGAAACGTTTCACCCTAGGTATCTCCAAATTCAGAACCAAAGCAAAAGGAATTTAGTAATAAATTGGCAATTTTTAAAGCACCATTTAGGGATCTTATTCATTAATGTGATATGTTCACAAATCAGACCTTCAGTCAGATAGCAGGAACTGGAGGAAAACATTTTTCCTTCTGAAACTGAAATATCTTAATTCATGAGGCATTATAAAGAGAAATGCTACTATTTTAGTTGTAAATAGTTTCTTCATATATTTGGAAAAGTGCTATATGTCTAGTTTATAATTAATTGTGGTGTCAGGTGCTTTGCACCCATAAAGGATGTGAGTGTCGCAACACCCCACTCGCACTTTCAACACAATGACAAAATTAATTTTTTTATATATGCTGAGGGCCACTGGCCAGTGGACGCCCGGACGTAAATGGCCCTCGGGCCGTAGTTTGGACACCTCTTCTCTAAATCATCCAGAAACTTGGGTCCTCTCTTCTGCACTCTCTCCTCTTTAGCTCATTCCAGAGATTTCTATGAGGTTGAGGTCTGGGGACTGAGGTGGCAATGGGAGGAGCTTGATTCTGTCTTTCTACAAATTTGAATTAAAATGTAAAGTCTCAAATTAACCTAACAAAGGTTTGAAAAACCGAGGGAAAATTGCAAGCTTGCAAAAGTGCAAACTCCTCACGGCAAAGTTGGACCTGGGATTTGAACAGCCGACCTCAGAAATGTGATGCAGACTTACTAAGCATTTTTCCCACCGTGCTGCCCTCTCCTGTGATCTCGCAAAATAAATGAATTGCTGAACAGAACCGATTGATTTCACAATTTTAATACAAAGACATCTAAAATGTACAGTAAAACACTTTGTGTTTGTGACTGGGTATTGTGACAGGGGAGGTCGTAATAGTTTAACACAGGGGGGTTCATACAAACAGTGGACAATTATGACACCTAACCAAAGAATCAGCGTCTTGGAATTGATTCTAAATGTCCAAATACACGAGTTTAGTTAACAAACCACTTGTTTTTTCTCATACCGGAGCTTTTCACATTGTTGGAGAGAAGTTTCTTCTTGTACTGCTCTACCAGGCTGTCAAAACGATCGCTGCCCCTGTTCCTCGAATGCCTGATTGCTCCTTTAGCCTGCAGAGAGACAACACAACCACATTTATTTTCATTTCACTATTATGATTCATAGCTTTAATTTCTTTCTTTATATATCAATTTACTTCAAGGATAGCCGTGAGACTTAGGATCTCATTTTCAAGGGGGGGGGCTTTTAACAAACATACAAATAACACCAAAATATATAACAAAACACTAATTAAAGATAAATCCATAACACAATGCAAGCGCATTTAAACACAAAAATCATTTGCTACTCTGTTAATATTTTTACTTCAGAATATAGGAAATATGCTATATAAACCTGATTTTTTGTCTGTGGGTGCTTCTCCATTTGCCATATTTGACGTTTTTTTCTGCTGCCTCCTTGCTGAGGTTTCTTGGGGGGCGGAGCCTTCTGCTTCCCTTTGTCACGCAGTCTGGAAGAGTCCAAAAGCTTGTTATGAGTCAGCTCTTTAGTCTGTCAACAGCTTAACTCGACGGGTGCAGAAATAGCACTTTTTCTAGACCAAGTACATGTACTTATATTTGAGTACTCATCAGTACCAAGGCGCTGACACTTGATAACGCCATTATAGAAAGTAGGGTGAAAATATGTTTTCTATTTATATGTTATCTGATGTATTCTTCAAAAACACACTTCTGTTGAACGTGGTGCAACTATAACACTCTTAAGACTAACAATTTGTGATTAATGAAAATTGACATATTTTCCCAATCATTTTGCCACACATTTCACTTAAATGTAGCCTGGAGCACAAGGCATTTCAGTTATGTGGTGTCTCAGTCTGTGCACTGTAAAAGGAGTATATACAGTACACAAGAGACAAAGAAAGAAACAAAATGTCTTCTGCGATGAGTTAATAAACAATGTGTCGATTCTGGTTTCGGTATTGGACCGTCGATATCACAACACCTGTACCTGATCTTGGGTCCTCGGTGGGACGAGAAGGGCAGCACTTTCCGCCGCTTCTTTCCATTCTCCAGGTCCACGTGCTCCACTTCGGACTTGGTCTGGAAGCCGCAGTGCTGGCTGGTCCTCGCCTTGTTGTGAGGAGCTGACAACGAACATACGAGAACGGATTGGACAGGGCCAAGAGAGGAAAATGAAAAAATGGACAGAAGTATCAGGACACCTGGCCATGACAGGTACAGGAAGTGATTAGGCAAGAAAACATGGATCCATTTATCAAGACGTTTTGGCGGAATTATGTGTACATATAAAAATATACATACACGGTTTTTTAAGATTTTGGTTTTGTAGTTGTTTTCTTTAAAACATGCTTCAGTACCTTTCTTCTTCAATGTTATTTTATTTTCTATAATTATTTTAGTCACAACATGCTTTAATGTATTTTTAAATTTTATTCTTATATATATATATATATATATACACACACAGATTTTTTTTTAGTTTGATTTATATATTATTTTGTAATTTTGATCAAAACGGATGACGATACACCTTATAAAATAGGATTGACAAATGAAGGAAATGGGTTTTCATCCGTTAATGTAATAGTCACCAACCATGTCCGGACTGTTAGACCGTCACTGGTGGACACACGTTTTTTGGGGGGACTGACTGACGGATTGGCAGACTGACAATTACTATGAATTCAGTTCGTCACGAAAAAAGACAGACTGACGAATAGCAGAAATTGACGGACCAGTAAAATATACATATGTACATTTATATACCTTGTTTGGTTCCTTTCCAGTCTCTCCTCATCTGAGGCGTCACACTGCCTCTTCCACCTTGTTTCTTGAAATTCAGCTCCTGAAAAAACAAAACAAAAACAAACAAAAAAATGATCATTTCAGTTGAATGAGGCTTCAAAGCCTATAGGTAAAACGTTTTTAAAAACTACATGCACGCACACAAACACCCACACACCTTGCTTTTTTGCAGTCGCATTTCTTTGATCTTGAGCTTGCGGGAATCTTCCAGGGAGAATTCCACGATGGGTCTCTGGAATATGGCAAACAATTCATAAAACAATACAGTCAACAACTACTATATCCACAGATCAACAATTGAGCGCCTGCTAACTACTGATTTTTCACTGATCCTTTTTATCGGATAACATACAGCCAATTCCAAATAAAAGGTTGCGCGCCTTCGGTGGAGTACGGCAGCACTGAGCTCTACTGGGAGGGATGAAGCATAAAATAACAACAAGCAGATGAGGCAGAGAACATTCCCAACTAATCTTCAGTAAAAGTTTAATATTTCCACAGAGCAGAGAATATATGCCTGTGAGTATCCTGTAGTCTCTGCTTGAATGCGCTGCTCTGTCTGTATTACGGTCGCAGTTGACACAAGAGTGTCACTGCATGTAACATAACATAAAAGCACCTTCTTGCACACCAAATTTACTTTTGTGTAAAGAAACTCCGGATTTTCACCGGTTGTGAGTGGATATACAACAACCCCCCGGGGGTTAATGTATTGATAAATTCATTTTTAATAAAGTGACTGGGAAAGCAATCAAACATGTTTGGCCTTCACTTAATAGTGTTGTTTTTATTCCACTTCATTGTATTTTTTAACTATTTACATATGAATTTTATTTTATATTTTACTCTATTGTATGAACGGCTCTGTAGTTGTAGTTTGTTCATTGAGTGGTTTTATTGTGAAACACCTTATACCTTCAACAAATACAATTCTTATTATAATGCACAAAATATAAAATCATAAGCATGCTAAGCCAGAGGCCAACCTTGTGTGCCCCAAAGATGTTGGGGTTGTTGTTGAGGTAGCGCAGCGTGGCCAAAGCGTGCTCGTGCTCCTGAAACTGGACAAAGCCGTAGCCCAGAGACTGGCCCATCACCTGACCCTTCTCAGGCTTCCTATCGTACATGATGCGACACTGGAGGGGGTGGCGGGGGGAGAATGTAAATGCACAGTGGTGACTAAAAGCAACAAGACTGCTCTCTAGTGGACGTTTTGCAAAGCTCACCTCTGGTATTCTGACGCTTTTAATACCGGCGAGCCCCTGCAGGCAGAGCGCTCGCAGCTTCTTGTTGTCCACGTATTTTGGCAGGTTGTGGACGCACAGGCGATTCTTGGAGACGAAAACGCTGATGTCACGCAGCTTGGCTCTTTTTACATCTTCAAACTACACATAGACAGCAAATAAAAGGATAAATGAATGAATGGAATGCCAAACGTTGCGAGCACCCACTCACTCTGGCTCTCTTGATCATGTCTGCTTCAGGCACACCCTCTGCCGCCTGACTTCCGGCACGGATCACTGAAGGAGGACACAAATTCATATTCATTACATCCCCATTAGCTAGTTCTTATTTGGAAAATAGTTTTTTTTTTTATATATATAACTGTCCTGAATTTCAGTGAATAATGCATCATTCATTCTAGCCAAATGCAGTCATATCTCGGTGATTGTATTTTGCATTCATGTGCAATAAATACACATATTACACGCGTACAACTGATATTGTAGATACAGTATGTCTTATGTGCGCGTGTGTGTGTGTGTGTATTAGTGTTGCACAAGTACACGATACCAAAATTGTGACTTTGATATACCTGCATAAAGTACCTCGATACCGAAACGGTACCTCGACAAAAATCTAAAATCAGCAAAATTATAACTGACAAAAGAAGTTCAATTTTTTTTTAATGTGTTATTAATTCAAAACATTAGGATATGCTTGATAGGAAAATAACATTTTAAACATTGTTAAACATTTATGAACATTTGCACACATGCTTGCCATGGTTTTCGGCCATATAAGCAAAAAAGTCCCACTTCACACGTCATGATTTTCAACGAGGAGCGGACGTGCAGCGTGAGAAGGTGCAGCAGCGCTTCCATGCTCTGAGACCATCTTCACACCACTTAAAGGCATTTCACACGTTGTAGACAGGCGGCTATGTGCGTATGTATACATGCCTTTAAACCAGAATTGGTGAGCTGTGTGTGCTTTTTTTTTTTTTTTAAACACCGGTGTTATTTTTTGTATTCTTTAAATTAAACTTAATTAGTCATAAATGTTATAGTTTTTAATTAGAAAAATAAAATTACAACTAAGATATTTTAAAATAAAATATCAACAATATAATGCTTAACTATAATAGAATGCAATTAACAAATACTTTTGTAATATGTAAATTATACAGTATTTAAAAATATAGTATTTTAAAAAGTATATATAAAAATGTGAAAAAATATATACTGTATTAAAAAAATGAAATTACCGTACAGTATTATATGTCTTATATGTCTATGATTTAAACATATCGTCGTTGTCCTGTGACACTTATCTCCAATTTTGGAAACTTTTTTACTTTTCACATTAATGCGACGTCCGCAACGTGGAAACACCATTCATGTAAAAATAAGAAAATGAAAAAAAAAATGGAGATAAGTGACTTTTACATGACAGCGACGATATATTAAAATATTAGCATTAAAAGCAGAGTTACAAAAACAATTTTCAATGAGCAATTAAATGAAAAATAACTCACGTCCTTCTCTGGCCAGATACAAGTTTCTGGTGCCCGTTTGCACTTTGACCTTTTTGTCCTTCAGCTTGGCAGCGTCATCTCTGCTCACGGCAGCCATGATCAGCAGCTTCCTCCCGTCCAGTCGGATCCCGCCAGCCTGCATGTGATGATGCAAAGATGTGAATAAAACGTGATTAACCGACGCCGGAACCACAAATTTGACGCTTACCTCTGCGTTGTCCTGCGCTGCGGCGATGCATCTGTCAGCCGCCTCTTTGGCTTTAAACTGAGCAAAGGCACAACCTGGATGAAAACAGAAAAGTCAGGCCAAGAACATGAATGAGAGCATCGAAAATGATCTTTACGGGTTCAACCTTTTGAATGTCCCGTGTCAGAATGGAAAACAATCTTGATGTACTTCAGTTCCCCATACTGGAGGAGAACTTCCTCCAAGCCTTCTTCGTCAGTATCGAACGACAAGTTCCTGAAAAGCCAGAAGAGTATGAGTGAAGAAGAACAACAACAACTGTGAGAGGAGAACAAAAGTGCGAACCTGATGAAAATTGTTCTGCCTTGCGTCACGTCCGAGGGGAGAGGCATCTTTGACTTCTTTTGAGCTAGTGCAAATGAAAGAAATATAGTTTTTTTTCCCCCCTCCACTATTTAAAACAGTCACACAAGTGTCTTCCACCAAATATTACTAAAGCTTGCAAGAGTCAATGAGGGCAGTTGAGTGAACGTCTCTTTCGTGTGTTGCATGACTATTATACTGCCGTCTGGTAGCCAACTCATGCACACCTTAAGGCACCGCCATGAATTTATCATGATGCACAAAATGTACTCTTTGCATTCCATTTAATCATGTTACTAAATGTATATTTCACTTTTTTTGCCCTTTTTGTTCTCAAGGCCCAACTGTACCTGATTGTTTGTCATCAATATTCTCCTCATCCTCATCCTCATCCTCATCTGAATCAAGGGAAGCATTGTCGTTTTTGCCCTCGGACACATCATCTTCATCCTCTTCACTGTCTGCTTCATCATCATCATCATCATCATCATCATCATCATCATCAACATCATCATCATCATCATCATCATCCGATGGCGACTCCTCTTCCTGTGGTGTGGATGCCCTGTGGGCAGATGGAGCACAACACACAACCAACATGAGTGACCTATGCACACAGAAGATACACGCACTAATTGACAAGCAGATTAATGATGAAGTGCTGCCTCCGTGAGTAAAAATCCATTCCGTGCTTCCATCGCCTTCATGGGCCTTCCTTTATCCTCACATTCAGGGATGTCGCTACCACTGATAATAGGAAATGCTCGCCTTGTCACAAAACACAAACTTCACCCCAGTTATCAAATTAAAAAAAAAAGTACTCTCATTGGGCCTGCACTTGAGGGGACTGATTAGGCACTGGCTCATTTGCACGAAACAAAAAAAAATTAGTATGGGGTTTGGAGGAGGGGGGGATTGCTGTGCTCTTCCCAGGTTACCTTCTCTTTCACTGTAGGGACGAAAAAAATAGCATTTTTTATTCCTTCAAATGCCACCTAAAGTGGAAGACAAAGCGTCTTTGCAATAATATGTTCTATTTGCGGGCGGCACAGTGGTCGACTGGTTAGCACTTCTGCCTCACGGTTCAGAGGTCGTGGGTTCGATCCCAGCTTCGGCCTTCCTGTGTGGAGTTTGCCTGTTGTCCCCGTGCCTGCGTGGGTTTTCTCCGGGTACTCCGGTTTCCTCCCACATTCCAAAAACATGCATGGTAAGTTGATTGGATGCTCTAAATTGCCGCTAGGTGTGATTGTGAGTGCAGAT
The DNA here is from genome assembly GCF_054856515.1 of Filicampus tigris. Taxonomy (NCBI): domain Eukaryota; kingdom Metazoa; phylum Chordata; class Actinopteri; order Syngnathiformes; family Syngnathidae; genus Filicampus; species Filicampus tigris. Next base: position 22,279,242 of record NC_141220.1, on the reverse strand, counting down.
GTTTGTCTCTGTGTGCCCTGCGATTGGCTGGCAACCAATTCGGGGTGTCCCCCGCCTACTGCCCGAAGACAGCTGGGATAGGCTCCAGCACTCCCCGCGACCCTCGTGAGGATAAGCGGTGTAGATAATGGATGGATGGATGTTCTATTTGCCCCCAAAAGTCTTAACACAGTTTTCTGATTAGTGTTGCATTGGTGGAATAAGAATGAAGAAGATTAAACCACCCACAAGTGAGGGGACTAACTTTTTATCCAGCACCAACCCCTGCTGTCAACTGAAAGGGACGTCAAAGTTGGTTGACGTGACGTTCACGATTGCGGGCCCGAGGGCACTATGATTTCTCTTTCAGTCGGCAGCTGAGGGCGGTAGATGATCAAATTTTGTTTTGATTTGAGTTCCTCTTAAAGTTTGGTGACACAATTGAGGCTCCTACTTCCTGTCAGATGCTTGACTCTTCTCCTCGTCCTCGTCGTCAGCGTCAGCCTGAGGCTCCGATTGTTTCTTAGTGGCATCTTTACCTGTCGTTGTCTCTGTGGAATCAACAAATCGTTAGTAATGCAAGTACAGCATTTTAGGTACGTTTATGAAGATGGCTTGTCGGACCTTTTCATGGTGCTCTGATTGCACCATTATTAAGCAAACTCTTCAACTGTATGTCACCAGAAGATTCTGCTGCTTTCATCTTTAATTTTTGAAGGAAATTTAACCAAACCTAAGCATTTTAGGGTATGTCATTATCTCGCAGGCAGCAGTGTTGCCCTCAAGACCAGACTATCCGATTCCAAGTTGCGCAGGACTCAGGTAATGACCAATCATGGCTCAACTTCAGAAAACAGGTGAGCTGTGATTGGTGGTTACCTGAGCCCTGAGCAACTGTGATGTCATTTTCAGGCGACAGCAAGTGGCAAAATGGCCGCCAGCTGAGATGATTAATAAAGGGTAGATTTTGCTGCTTAACTCATATTACACTAATGCAATATTAATCAGAATGTCATGCTTAGACTAGTGAAGGCGCATTTTAGGGTTGACTTCCTCTTTAAGAAACATGAGATGCCGAAACATTTTATGACCTAAACATGCAAGATGCATTCTGATAATATTGTCCCCTGCACTGAAAACCCTCAGTCACAACACTGCCAAGCATGCAGTCATTATGAGGGCGGTGGGGGTTAATAACACATCAATAGAGGATATTTATTGTTCTACCAAGTGCTTCTCCTTATTAGCACATGAATGAAGTTGAAGAATAGCACATCAGTGTTGGCCTTGACAGAAAATTCAAAGTCCGAGACAAGACCAAGACCTTCAAAACAGGGTCTCCAGACAGGTCTCGAGACCAGTTCCAACAATATCTAGCAGCGAAAACAACTTTTTGTAATCATTTCCAGTTCAAGACAGCTGCAGTCCCTCGCTTTCTGCTACTCAGAAGTACCATGTTATTGACGAACATTATGAAAAGTTTACAAATGTGACATGGTTCTCTACCTTCGGTTGATGGCGCCTGCATGGCAACATACTTGTCCTTCGGCACAGCCCAGTCGATTGCCACTTGGCGGCCTTAAAGTGGAACAATAAGCCTAACATGAATGCAGCCTTATAATGTTGAAAAATACAATTAATACAAGATACAAATGAGAATTACCTTCAATCTCTTTCAGGTTCATAGCTTGAAGCGCTTTAGATGCCCCCATCACATTTTTGAATTGGACGAACGCAAAGCCTCGCATCTTACCATCTGTCGAAAGGACCAACAAGTTAGTAATATGAGAAATAAGAACAATCCTTTGGCTTTTCCTTCAACAAAAGAGGCTCAACACAGGAACCCTATGGGAATGAACTACCTTCATATAGACCTTTTGATAGAGCTCTAGTTTTAAATGTCATTAGATTGTGCAGGTGTATCTAATATGCTCAGATGAGTGCATTTTACCACATTTGTATTACTATTAGGCATTTACCAGTTTTGAGTGGTATTTTGGCTTCAAGCACTTCTCCAAACTTGCCAAAAACCTCCATGAGATTCTTCTCTGAGCTCTGCAACACAAAGCATGATGTCATTTTATTCTCATACATTTAACAGTAGCTGCGAAAGAAGCACACTGTACCTTAAAACTGAGATTCCTAATGATGAGTCTGGCTTTCACGTTATTTTTCTGGATGTTTTTAAAATTCCTCTCAGTTTCCTTTGGTGGTGGTAGCACTGCAACATCCCGCTCTTTTGTAGCTAAATATTAAAAAAAAACAGAAAATGTATCAATAATAAGAAAATTAGTATGTGTGTACCACGCTCTGGGTCTTCTGCACACCTGTTTTCGTTTTGTCCTTTAATTTCTTCTTGGCCACCAAAATAGAAAGCTTCTTTCCGTCGTAATCCTTTATGTCGTTCAACGCTCGCTGAGCATCCTCCTCCATGGCATACGTCACATAGCCAAATCCTCGACATGTTTCTGCACCTAGTTCAGAGGAAGACGGGAAAATGATAAAACTAGGGTTGCAACTGACAATTACTTTAATGATCAATTAATCTGTTGATTATAGCTGATTAACTACTAAACTGGATTAAAAAAACCAGGACATTATTTCAACTTCACAATGTTGAAAATGCACACGCCTGAATTTATTATGATTCGCTTATTTGTTTGGAAACATGTCAGGAAATTGGCAAAAGTGTTGATCATTGTTTTCCATAGCAAATGCAGTTGCTTGCAAATGAGTTATTGGGATTCAACACAAAGATTATCAGTGTACTTTCTTGGAGCACTATAGAAATGTTTGAATATTTTGTGTTCAGTGAAATTCAAACTTGGACAATGGTATATTAAACAAATTTCACTGAGGGACTCGTAAGGCAGGTTAATGGCGTGTTTGCTTGAAATGTAGTTGTTTTAGTCCAGTTTATTTTTCTAGTTACTACGTTTAAATTCCATTTCCACGGCATAACCAAGGCTAAAGAAGGAAATATCACCTTTGTGTCTGACTACGAAACACTGCTTGACGGGACCGATCTCGGAAAAAATCTCCTCCAGGCGTTCGTTCGAAGCAGACGCCGGCAACGAGCCGACGAAGAGAGTTTGAGCTGGCATGCTTGTTCTCTGCTGCCTCGCTAACGTTAGCACACCAATGCTAGGCTGTCTCCCAGGATAAAAAATAAATAAAAAAATCCCCAACTGAGTGTCTTCCCAGTCGATGATGAAATAACAAAAGCAAGCCACTAACTATACAATATAATGTACGCTACTCGAGAGGATACAAAGTTAAATAGATGAAAATTCTGCAAAGAGCACGACAAACTTTAGTCGCATGTTTACATGACGTGTTCAGCCATTTTGGAAAATACACGAACGGAAGTCGTCATCTGCTTCTTCTTCTGCGTTGATTTCCTCACACGAATGTGTTCTATATCGCCATCTGTTGCCCACGGTGGTGAGGCCAGATCCAGAATATGTCGTCTTGTTTTGTTTTGCTCGGTATGTCCGGTGAAAGGACATATTTGTCATATTTATGTAGTTCACTCTCTTTTTGATTGTTACTCCAGATAAACCAAAACAAGTATTTTTATTACTTTTAGAGTACTGTTGACTATCATCTTCCTGAGATGCCCTTTGCATTTTCTGTTCGGTCAGGAACATAGTTTAGTTCGACTGGATTCATATTTGCGTTAAGATGAACATTGAATAATATAAAAAACTAACAGCCCCTTTACGTCACCATGGTAGCGTGGCCGAGCGGTCTAAGGCGCTGGATTAAGGCTCCAGTCTCTCCGGAGGCGTGGGTTCGAATCCCACCGCTGCCAGGAAGTTTTTGTAAATGTTAAAACGATTTGGACGTGAACAACAATTTCACTTTTGTTGTTTACACATATACGCAACGCACACACACACACACAGATTGTTGTGACTCGTCAAATAATGGAGTCAACCAAACATTTCTCCACTTAGTGGCAATATTGTAAGAGCGTCCGTGCCATTAGTTGTTGACAAATGATCCATGGCAGTATTTGCCACCCTGAAGCACAATACAATACATATAATTAAATTGTAAAATAAATTCTAAAAAGACAAATCAGATACACTCCAATTTTATTTTGAGATATTGCACACATAAAGGCATGACAATTTTCACCAACCAGAAATGTAAATAAACAATAAAGGCATGACAATTTTACCAACCAGAAATGTAAATAAACAATAAAGGCATGACAATTTTAACAACCAAAAATGTAAATAAACAATAAAGGCATGACAATTTTCACCAACCAGAAATATAAATAAACAGTAAAAGTCTCAAGAGACAGTTTCCACCATACCTTCATTTGCATTACCTCAAGAAACCAATCAAACCACTGTGTAAAACAGGTTCTTATAACGTAGTGCAGTTGGAACTCAGTAACATCATCGCTCATCGGCAATGAGCGCAGAACAGAAAACAGGCACCTTTTGGTTCCATTCTTCACAAGAAAACATGCCAAAGAACCAAACAAGATGCGAATTAGTTGAACCGCTTAAACATCCAAAAGTAGAAAGCAAATTCTGTACTGAGTTCTTGTTTTTGGAAGTCAAATGATGCTGAATTTATATTGGCTTCACACACACACAAAAAAAACAACAACAGGAAGTCTACAACAGCAGAAGTTATTAATCATTAATTTCAAAAGCATTTCTCTTATCTTAAATGTAACAGGTTAAAGCTTGACAACCAAAACAACATATGCACTATGTTTAACACCGCAAAATAATAACAGCCTCCACCTGTAATAGATGCCATACCTCAATTAATCACAAAAAATCCACAATCAGTAGTCCTGCAACGAACCCCTCAAATGATCACCTTCCATAAATGCACTTTTTCTTTGTTTTTTGTGGTCAAACTTGTATAATGTCAATACAAAGTCAAAATGTTATGATTTAAAGTTTAAAAGTCAATTGGGGGGCATGATTTTTTTAATTCTGTGTAATATTAAACATTTTTTGTTGAAAATCTAAAAAAAAGGGCAGTATATGCACATTACTATCAAGTTGCTATAGCTTTTGTATTTCTCTATAATCTTAAAATAGTCCTTCAATATTGAGAAAGTTGCAATCTTATCTCACAAGAATAAAATCAGTTTTTGAGAAAAGAACCCCCTCTGGTATTTTCAAGTTCAAATATAGCAGTTGCTGTGTATTTTCAAAGAATAATGTAAAAGAATTGTGCACTTACAAGAATAAATTTGTATTTTGGGATAATGTTGTAGTAACCTGATAAAAGTTTTCTTTTGTGAACATTCAACTTCATCCTCATAAGATTACAACTATTATCTTGACTTGTAGTGTAATTCACTTTTCCCCAGTGCAGCCTTAATACTCTTTCATTGTAATCATAGCACCTGACATGTACATTTGTTACCATTACACTTGCTGCATTTAAAATAAATAAGTTGACTGCTACTATTAGAACCTGAGAAGATAAATTAGTAACGGCACTTTGAACAAGTTTGGAGTGTTTTTTTCTTTTGTTTTTTTCACAAAGCTACATCTTGGCCTTGAGCGGAACAAGAGAGAGCGAGTGGAGGAATGATTCCAGAGTGTCGACGTACTCTTGCGGGTGGGCCTTCAGGTGGCCAGCATGTTTGGAACACTCCCATTTCTTGGCGGTAAGGGTCACGCCGCGCCCCCGCCAGAAGTCGATGACCTCCTCCAGCGCGCGCGGACTGCTCAGCGGGTCGTTGTCGCAGTAGAAGAAGAGCGCGGGGGCGGTGACGGGAGAGTTCCAGAAGACTTGGATGCTCCTGTTGTAGTAGTCGGTGGTTTGGCGCTTGAACGTGTTGAAGTACAGCAGGCTCATTTGTTTCACTGGCGTCTCCCAGCGAGGAAACGCGATCTTGGCCACACCTGAGCACGCAAGACAACACTCACTAAACATTTCGCTGGCTTGAGGGGAGAGTACGAGGCAATTGCTGACATTGTGATTGACATAACTTTATTGTATTTACTTAAAATCGGGATTGTACTATGGCTGAAACGATTGAATGAGTAACTTGATTCGACTATAAAAAAACACCGGTGTCTTCCATCATCAACACATGAAAAAAAATTGATTCAGATTCTTTTAGGGGCAGCGTTATTAAAAAAAAATAAAAGCCTGCAGATGGTTTAAATCAGGAAGGTCCAAACGATGGCCATGCATTTTAGCTGCCACCGGCATAGACGAAAATGAACGTTTGGCACAAGCTGTTTGCCTGCATTTTACTAACGGTACTTACTTTCTACACTGGGTGTCAAGGCAGGACATGAGATGTGACGGCAAGGTTAACGGCACACTGACCTGAAGCCATCAACTCAACAGAGCCCACCACCAGGCTGTCGTAGATTTGTCCTTTGATCCTCCCGGTGAGTGTCTCATATTTCTGCGGGTCCTCGGACACGAGCACCAGCACCTGTGCAAAGGTGTAACCACCGATGGAGAAGGCGTGGACGAGCAGTGGCCGCGACGCAAAGCGGTCGCTGTGCAACAACTCCAGCAGCTTCTTGCCGTGTTGCAAACTCCAGCGAGGCCATAGGAATTCTTGCACCTGCAAACGTAGAGATAGATCGATAGATCGATAGACAGACAGACAAACAGACAGACATAGACAGATAGATAGATACCTCACTCTCGACTACAAGGACATCAAAGCCGGTGCGGAGATAGATATCGCAATACTTGGCCACGGCCTGGGGACGTGCTCCCAACCACGGCAATATAAGCGTCAGAGGTTTCTGATTCTCGCAGGTGTGATCCCCCGGCACAGGCGTGACATGCTCGTTCATGTAGAAGGTGACATTTTTACTGAGGCGGTGGCAGGAGAAGCTTCGGCGCAAGATGCTCCTGGTCAGCATTGCAGATGCCGCTGCCGGGGGACCCGGTGGAGAGAGAGGAAGGGGCTCTAGAGGACTTGAGAGACATTAAAGTTCATTAAAAATGTGAAAATGATGGGATTTCATTAGATTATGGATAATATTGATAACATGCAAACAGTTCCTATATCAACTCGTGAGAAAGTAACACAAAAAGCACTAATAGGCAATTGGATAAGGGTTTTTACATTTATGCCTGTTCGGGTACCAATTCTAATGCATAACATGGTCATCCCCGCGGTATTCAGGTACCATTTATAATGAGAATTGATCAAATGCTACCATGCGAAAGGTTAGGATGTTAAATTGGATTCTGTCTGTAGTCAAGCCTACATTTCTCGTAAATGACTCATGTTAGATATATTGTTGTCTAGAGGCGCCAATGACGCCCTGATTAATACATATATACTTAATATAATACATAATTACACACCGTTTTCGGTGGTTTTCGAGTAGAGTATTTAACAAAAATACACCATGCTTTACAAAAACAATGCAACCAGTTGTTTGTGGCGTCATACGAATGACGAATCTGCGATAATGACATTACAACCGGTTTGACCGCTTCGACCGTTCTAGTTCCCTGTTAACACTAATCTTACAATGTAATGTACAAGTAATGACTTTATTATTTAGTATCGTTAATTTCGTGGACATTATGCGGCATAAGCAAGCAAGTCATTTTCATTAGGTTAAAATTAGCTGACGGAACGTCATCTCAATCAATGTCGAGTCTTTCTACTACTGTCCATTGTTTAGATTTAAAAACAATTGTAGACCTTGTTGGCGACAGTACGCACGTCGGCTGTTAGTAAGTGTCGAAAAGTTCAAAATTTCGATTTAGGATCAAACAACCAAACCACAATTGAATATTTTAGTTCTCTTCTTTAACTATTTACTTTGTTTTGTATACCCTGGATTTTATCTGTAAGGCTATACAAATCATTTTACTTTTTTAGCTGTAAATATTGGTACACACCATCTCTCCCTCTGGGTCATCACAGTGAACGCGTTTTATCCCTGAAACAAACAAACACACAACAATAGTTGCGACACTGATATAAAAAGATAGCCTTCCTACCAACACAAATTGAGGGCAAATGAATGTTTATACTCTTTCTTCCTCATGTTGCATCATGCATCGCAAAGCCTCCAAGCGCAATGTTGCTGCCCCCTTTAGGAAGAAGATGGAAAGGAAACTAGACTGTCGTCCGAATAAACACTGGAGTTGAAAGGTTTATTCAAAACACATTATGTGCAATCGTCATGTATTAGGGCTGTGAGACGGAAAGGAGATTGCTGACCTTGAATGAATGCCCACCTATCTCGTTTTGGATGGCCCCTCTTCTAGTCCACTATGCTGGAGTGTGCGTGAAATCAGCTGTCAATTAACCTCAATTAAAAAGGACTATTGATCAACTATTTAGTTGTACAATAATAGCCAAATAAAATATATTTTTTTATGTGGTTTGCTCCTGTACCTCAAAGCGTCAGGACGTAAGGAAGACGTCGTCACCTCTTCGTCACACACGAATGTAAACTGTCATCTGTGTATGTGAGGAGTGCCCCGTGTTTGCCTCAATCGAGGGCTCGAGACATTTACTTGCCTTTGCTTTTTCTCCTTTTCTCGGGAGATGTCGCAACCCCATTTGACCTGCAGCTGCGGTTTCTCATTCCACGGCATCGAACGTTTTTATGAACGGCTTTTTGTTCGTATGTGTTTAATAAACGACTTCTTTTTGTTAGTGCTCAAACACGATTAAAATCTATAGAAGCACACTACCAAATACCTGCAGCAGTCAATTAAAAATTTTTTTTTCTCCTTTTGTGGTGGATTTTGAACGCTGTTAGTCTGTACTATTAATTAATTAATTAATTTATTTATTTACTTGTACTGTACCGGATACTGTTTATTGTTTCATACTTTATAGCTCATGTAACACATTGCATTTAGTTTCTCTTTTGTTCAGAAACGTTTCTTGAATTTATCCGTGGTTTACCTACCAGATTCACTATTCAAGATAATTTGCTGGACATGTCTCATAACAGGACAAAAGAGTCTAAAGCACCCTACACAAATTGAGTCAGCCTTTTTTGTTTGCAGCGGCCATTTTGGGGGTATTCCAGGGCTTGAAATTGATCAACTTCTGCAAGGGAATTTGTCCAAATGAGCCAAAATTGTTTATCTTTTTTTAGGATACACCATCTTATGTGGGCAGAGCATGTAGTAAAAGTTTCATGAACATTCCGAGGATTTGGACTGGCATAGTGGTTGTGGAGGGCCCATTTGTCACTATTGGCAGCATGTCTTTGTGATGGCAGACTGATCTCTACTGCAGGTGTACCTAATGGAATGTTTGAAACATGAAAATATTTTTTTGCTAGATGTATTCCATCATTTACCCATATCTTACATTTAGTAATTTCATGTGTCACATTTTGTCTAGGATGTGGCGAAAGCCCATTTTGGCACAAGCCCTTGTTGTCCCTGACTTTGCTTGTGCAGCTTTGTTGCTGCATCTTGTTCTCATTCCCGGTGGGATCCCACCCTCCACCGGGGTCCCCGCTGACTTTGTCTTGCCGGATTACGACTTATCCAAACAGCAACCCTGATGGATTTAGACCACCAAGTGTTAGGCACTGATCATTTGGTGGCGTCTCTCGCTGACCTCATGTGTTTAGCCTGCCATTGTTCCTTTCCGGTCGCCTTATTCACGGCTGGCTTGGTGCTTTCCTGTACCCTCGCCCGAAAACGGATGGATCACACGGAAGGAAGGTCACATTTTTACTGCACTTACCAGCTGTGTAAATCAAGTGAAATTTCATTAAATGTTTCTGTGGCTGTCAGTGGTGGGAAGTATTTGTATTTTGTTGTATGATATTTTTTTTTCTGATAACATTTTACTTTTATGCCCTACATTTGACAACATATCTGTCATTTCTACTCCTTACTTTGACAAAGTATAGGCTAAAAAAATGTAAGTACATTACAGAGTAGGAGAATTTTCGGAACTTCTGTCATCATAACAGATTGTGACAACTGACTACATACAGTGGAAAGTTATACGATGATTGCAATCTTAAACATGGGCGAGCCAGTGGAAAGAGATAATGTGTGACTTTGTTTTACATCCAAACTTATGTGGATCAACATCTATTTTAGAACAGCCCAGGGAATTGAATTAGGCCACGGTGTCAGTGGATATCCCCCTCCACCCCACTCTGGATAACTGCACTAAATATGAGCCAATTTGGTTATCACGTACGGTTCCTCGCGGTTTTTCATGGCAAATCCAGGAATTTGATCATCACATTTTGATGCTAAGATCCACCCGCGTTATATTTGATATTGTAATATTAGGTGTATAAAGTTCAGAAAGTAGTCTCGCCCATTTGTCTAGGATACGTGCTTCGGATTTGGGTTTAGTCAGATAAATTCTCATCAAAATAGCATACAAGCCTTTATATTATGCAAAATTGGTTTGTTACAAACCAAAACAGCCTTCTTCCTCTTGGATTACCTGCATGGGTCTTTGAGACTTTTTCATACATTCTGTTATGGTAGACATTTTCACCCAATTTTGTGTCAATTGGTGAAACTGGTGTTGGGGGAGGATTTTTCGCCCCTTCCAGTGGGAGTTACTGAGGAATATATGGGAGGGTCCTATTTGGGAACCATAAAATATACACACATGTAAAATACACATTTTTCAGGCATGGTATAGCCATTAACTAACATGAAAACCAGAGATCTTATAACTTTTTATTGCGGCAAATTATTTAATGTTCTTGTGAAAAATAATTATTGCATTGAGAACCTCCTCTTGGGTGTGTTATCTTAGATGAAATTAGATTAGATATAATTAGATACAATTAGATTAGATTAAATACAAGTAAATTAGATTTGGATGGATTCATGGATGGCTGGCTGCTTTATTCATCCTGTGAGGGAAATTAGATTGCCACAGCAGAAATATCCACATTATATAATTATAGGAACAACCACCACGTAAAAATAAATAAATAAATAGAATACACAAGCAGAATTTGAGAGATATTTTAATATAATCTAAGCAGGAAGACAAAAGGTGGATTAATAAGGTATTGCCTGTTGTTCTGAATAATAAGCAATAAGTACAGTCCATTTTTTTTTTTGGCATTCATTCACACTTAGTGCATGTGGGAATTATAATATGGAAAGTGATATACAATGACATGTTGATGAATTATGATAAAGCCAATCTGTTAATATGCAATATGAAATAGTGCATAGTGTGTCGCTTAATAATCATAACATAGATTCATTGTAAATGCATAGTATGTATAAAAAATATTGCACAGCATCCAGGAGTATTTTTCTCACTTCACGGGAGACTTCTGATTTAAGTAAGGACCAGAATTTCCTCAGGAAATACAATCTCCTAATTCCCTTCTTCTACACAGCATTTATGATGGTTTTCCATCCAGTTTGTTGTTCAAGACTACTGCAGCGACATCTCAACATCCTCCCCCATGATTATAATAGTCATAATGATTTTAAAGTGCACCCAGTAGAATGGTCACTAGGTTGCGCGCATGCTCACGGCCCCACCTGACACACTGCCATGCATTATGCATCTGCCTTGCTATTCAAAGAGAATTTTCTTCTTTGCAGGAGCTGCGTGTTTGCCACTTTAGCACAAAGGCCACAAGAGCATCAGCTGTCAATAGCGTCCGATGCTGTGTATTGATCTGCTGTGGTTGGACAACAGTTGGCTACTGCCCGCCTTTGTGGCGGTCAGTTGATGAGTCATGTCATCTCACATACTTCATGCAGACTGCAAATACACATTTAGGATTTCAAAACTGGCTTTCAAACATGGTTAGGTTTGATTTGTTTAATAAGGCTCTACCCCCAAGTTAAGTTCGGTCACTGAAATTAGGGTTGCAACCCTACCCTACTTTGAAACCCTAACCGGGGTTAGGAGTTCAAAGTAAGGTCTCAAATCGGGGTTAGGCATTCAAGTTAGGGTTTCAAATTAGGGTTTCAAGTCTAGGTTAGGGTTTTAAAAAAAGAGTTAGTTAAATGCAAATGTATGAAATTAAAAATGAAAAACAACTGAATTGAACTAAGACAGTGATTTTTTTTTCTTTTCATTTACCTCTATACCACGCTTTGAGAGCATTGATGTAGAGCACTGTCAGTGTGTGGAGTATGTGGGCCCTTTCTGCAGGAGGTGGGGTCTACAAGAGTGTGTATGTGTGTGTGTACAAAAAAAAGCACACTACGCAGAGAGAGTGCAGCTATGCAGCGATCCAGCGTTGGAAGCAGCAGACTGAGCTACTGATGAGGTAAGAATAATGAAACAGGCACACTCTACTCTAATCGTGCTCATATTTTTAAATGTCTACGTTTATTGTGCCTCTAGGGGGACAAATCATCAATCCAAGATGTGATAAGTGGGATTTTATAGACCCTGACCATGCTTTTTCGGTGGACACTTTACCTTCTGTCATGGCTTCTCTCATTTCGTGCCGCTCTGCTAACCGGAGAGCATCCCAAGGGATCCTTACGTAGACCTTTTGATTCTGGTTTTGAAGAAAACATGCTTGGACGTTCCTCAAGTCCATCTGTGAGTTGGGACTACGGTCGGCAAGGAGTTCTCGGTGAGTATGATGTCGAGGAGGTTTTGGAGACTACGCCATCACATAAAAGGGATGAGGAACCGAAGACCGAGAGTGCTGCAGAAGTTACCCCATCAATAGCTTCTTCATCAGAGGGAGTTATGCTGAACGTTTTCCCAACTGGGCAGCCTGCTCCAGATCTTTCATCCAACAAGGAGAACAGCTCTTCACCTGTAGCCACTGGCAGACCGGGAAGGACCGTTACAAATAAAGCTGTCTTTGATGATGTGGTTCCGATCAGAGGAGCTAACATAGAGACAGAAAGAGGTAGAGTGAACCCCGGCTATTTGTCGGGAATAGGGACAAAGCCCTTCCATGAATAGTATTTGCAAGTACAGTAATTGATGTCACCCCTAGAAAAAAATTATAGTTGCCTATTTTACTAGCTTAACCGTAATTATACCACAAACTGATCTCAAAACACTTGAATATCTTTTTTAAGTCGCCGTACAACATGAACCATAAAAATATAAGATTTACACATCATTTGATTTAGAAATAAAATGCACATGAAATGCAAACTCTCCGTAACTTCCACTAACAACCCAGTCTAAACTTAGCTGCTTAGTTAAATCGTTTAGTGGTTTTTCACAACTTGCTGCTCTCCAACAAGGAGATGAACAAAAGGTGTTTGAGCCATGAACATTTCCAAGGACATCCTTTTCTATGCCTTTCTGTGACTCTACCAGTCTCTCTGTTACGACCTGGTGATGACATTGACACTGGAAGCTCAGTGGCCACATTCTGTTTCACGTGTTGATCTCGTGATGTCAAAATGTGAACAGCATAATGAAGAGGACTGTGTATACTGATATATAGCATTAAAAAAAAATCCATTAGCAAATTACTACTTTCCTACTAGCCAGGGATTTGGCACCATCTTTGGGTGTTTCAGAAAGTAGCATACAGATTGTCAGGCTTTGAAGTTTGGATTCAGACACACAGAGGCGCTGACTTTGCCGGCTGAGGATGACCAAGTGGTGCATCACAGTTCTGAGGATCGGGATTTCGCTTCCTCCCTCATTCCAAAAACATGCATTCATTGAAGAAATCCAAATTTCCATAGGTGTGAAAAAGAATGTTTGGTTATTTGTGTCCTGCAAATGGTTGGCTGGGATAGCTTCCAACTCACACAGAACCCTAATGAGGACAAGTGCTATAAAAAATGGATGGAAGCCAAGAATAGTTGAGCGTGGTGTTTTATAAATTGATCCTCACACTTGTTGTTTCGGACCACATGTGAGTTTTACAATGTACTCTGTTGAAACAATTAATTGACATTCATAGAGGGCAAATTCCCAGGCAAGGACTTGATGATGACGTTACTGGATGAGCAATCCATTTACAATGACAGAGGACAAGAACTGGGACACATCCCATTTTTATCCACTAATAAATCTGAGCATGAGCATCCTTTTTTATAAATGAGTTCCACATCACTCATCAGGATCTCTCTGAAATTATTCAATAACATACAACAACCCCTCAGTATATTTATAGTCGGGAAAAATGGGAGCGGCGGAGAAGTCGATATTGTCTCACTCGCATGTGCACTCGTTACTTGCGCTTGCTCCCCACTCTCTGTGTGACCTACTTACAAGCCTGTTCTGCTTCATAATGCATTGACTTCACATACTACACGTCATTTCTTTAGCGTACATCACTGGATAGACTGCATCCTCATTAGTCCTCCCATTTTCTATAGTGCCATTGAAATTAGCCTGTTTTGAGGGGGCAGTCCTGTCACATGCGAATGAGACACTGCTCATCCTGCCCCCCTTAGTGCCAATATCGATTACAGCTTTCGTTAGAGTGACAAGGGGTAGATAGTCGTAGCTATGGGGTTGTGTCGAGGCGAGCAGCCGCTACTTCTACAAATTACTTCAATCTAGAGTGTGAAGGAAAAACCAAGCCTCCAAAAAGACAGCGAAAATAATGGATTGTATATTCACTCATAGAAGCAGCACTTTATCACCAATCCGAAGTATTTATACTTGTCAAGGAGTGTAGCAGATCCATGCATTTGGCACATGCAGCGGACACCACTGGTGGGCTGATTGAGCCAAATATCGCCCAATATCAATATTATTATTGATATTAATCAATAATGTCATGACTTTGTGTTTGAATTCCCACTCAAACTGTGTAGGTATGACTGAGTGTAAATAGTTGTGCCCTGTGATTAACTAGTGACCAATCCAGGGTGTCTCCACCAACATGCTAAAAACTGTGTACTACAATATTGAACCCCAAGAATAGCACTGACACAGACTTGAACGGAGAATATTATTCTATTCAAACACAGGACGCGCGAGAACGTGAGCAAGAATTAAGCGACCAATGAAAAACTTTGTCAACAAAAGGTTGATACTGAAAAACTCAAAATACAGAAAACTATTGAGGTGGATGGGCAAAGCATAACGAGTTTGCTGCCGGGTATAGAACTAAGCAGAGGAATGAATGACTAAAAAGGAAAATAATGAGCATGGGAATGCATATTCCATATAGGAACAAATTCTGATAGCAGAAACCAAAACAAACCAACTAAAGGACACCTAACTGCACTACACTTTCTAAGACTAGAAAAGCAAATATGAAATCATAATCTAAACCACACAGATTTAAAACAAAAAAACAGGTACCAAAAAATAAAAGAAGAGGGAATCAAATGCACTACACTACATAATTCAGGCTGCAAAACCAGTCTAGAAAAAAAACTATTAATATCGTAATATCGTTATCGAAATCTATATCGAAAGCGAAACAAGTACTACAAAGAACGTGGTGGATTAAAAAAAGGGCGAATAACAGCTACAAAGCAATATTCCGGTGACTAGCTCCTGTCCATCCAGCGTTTATGAACCTAACTAATGATAATGCTGAACAAATATGTGCCAGAGACTCCGCACATCCCTCTGACCAGGCACTGAAAAGATAACAGACCTTTCAGTACCAAAATACAGGCTCATGACACCTTGACTCTCATCATTAACTCAAATATTCTTTTGTTGTCGTTTGACAGAAGGCTCCCAAAGTGCTGATGATGAGCAGCAACTCCCAAAACCTAGTGGTCCTCTCCAGACATCAGTCGCACCCTGTGGAACAACAATCCCAACGTGGACTTCCATGTACCAGGATGAGTTTCCACCCAGTGGCTCCCCGGGTCCTTCTCTGGATCATAGTCCTGCCCTTTTTGTTCCTCTATACTCGGACTGGAACACTGCCCTCGCCACATGGGGATTTGCCTGGGAAGCCCACATCTACGGTCTTGGGGCTGTCTTCACAGTGTTCAGCCTGATCTCAGTGGTCTGCCTGTTGGGCCTACCCTTCCGCTGTCCATCTGGGAGCCTCTACTTCACCTTGCTGCACTTGTTCCTCGTCGGATTCTCAGGAACTCAGGCTTTCTGCTTGCTCTATGACGCTTACAGACATCAAGACCGTCTCCCTCCTCTGAGCTCTCTGCTGCTCTCCCAGCTTCCCTTCCCGTGTCTAATATCCGCGTTCTCCCTGGCCTTCTTTGTTCTTTCTCTGCGCTCTCGTAAGCGTCTTTCCCTTTCCCTCGCCATCTCCCCCTCGCTCTCTGCCCTCCCCAAACCTTGCCTCCTGCTGTCTTTATCCCTGGTGCACTTTGGTGTTTCTCTAGGCTGCATTGGCATTCTCCAGCTCTTTCACAGCCCCACTATCATTCTCCTGGTCCCTCAGGGAGTCTTTGTGTGCTTGACACTTTTTCTGTCAAGCTCCTATGTCATCTTTTATTGTCTGATACAAGTGGACACAAAACACATCTACAGGCTGGACGACAACGGTGAGTGCGGAGGATCTCCTGAGATGACGCACCCCACAAGTTGCCCTTTTGCAAAAGTGGAAGACTGGGGTCGGGCAGCAGGTGCCGGAGTCGGGGCTTCTTTGTGTTTGTTAGGATGCGGAGGCCTACAACTCTATGGAATCTTACACGCTCTTGGTTTTGGCGGGGTTGAAAGCTATGGCTTCCTGCCCTGGCCCTGGTGGGGATATCAGATCGGATGCCGGCTGTGTGAGGTCGGAGTTTGCCTTGGTTTGTCTCTCATTGGCACGCATCCTCTGTTCTGTCACAACAAGTCTTTCAAGGCTCATCCCAGGCCAGGGTCTTGGTCTCGACTGTCCTGCAGCTCGCCCTCTCGTGGAGCCACCCTGCCCTCTTTGGGACATTCACCCATAATTTCCTGGTCTCAAGACAAACCACAAAAGAGGGTAGAGTGTGGTGTCACGACAAAGGGGCAGTCGGAGGTTCTTCCTCTTGGCTCGATGGTGGATCCGCCTGCAAATGGTCTTGATTGTGTCTCTTTGCCAAACAAAGCCCAGACTGCTGTACTACCAACACCCGCCAGCCCAACACACAAGGCTAAACATGTAGACTTCCAGCTATCCTCCCTGACTTTAGGGACTGACTCTACTGCGGACCTACGGCCTCCATCTCCAATAGACTTGTCCCGCAGCATCGACCAGGCTCTGTTTAGTGAATCCCTATTTGCCCACAGCATATTTGGCTTGCCGAGACTCTTTCCAAGTTCCTCCAGCCATTCACTGGGCTCTCCCAAACAAGGCACATCAAAACAAGGGCCTGCCTCTGTGGAAAGTTCTCTTTATCGAACCTCTTCCTGTGGAGACCTGGATCAAGAGAACAATTCGAAACCTTCACAGCCTCACGGTGTACTGAAATCTCACAACAAAGCACGCATGTCATCGGAACAGTCTGATTGGAAAGGAAGCATCTCCGGTTCAACTCTGGGCCTGTGTAGCCAAGCCAAGGAGACAAGAAAGCTACGCTCCAATTCTTGGGCCAACCGAGGGCAAAGCATGGCAGAGAACAGCCTCCCGCGCGCCATCCCTCACTTGTCTTACTATAGACGTTACCGAACCTTGAGCGTCGCCTCAAAAGACGGCCAGGGATCCGGACGACTAGTGGGGACGAAACACCTGAGTGAGAGCAAGCAGCTGGAATGGGATCTGGCCGTGCAGGCGGAGTTTGTCAATGTTTGCAAGCAAATTGATGCTTTGAGCATTTGTAGTGACACCATTGACCTGTAGACAGTTAGTGAAGTCACTGTATGCAATTTGAATGCATACTTGATGCGATGAGATTTTATAGAGAAATGCAAAAATACCCTTCTTTAACAGAGCAATATCCGGGGTAAATGATGTGGGGATTGGGAAGGTACAGGTACATCTCAATAAACACACATGTAAAGAAATAATTCACTTTATTTGTTATTATTTTGATGATTGTACAGCAATCCTTAATATTCACCATCCCAAGAAATTGGAAGACAACATGAGAAAAAAAAAATCTAAATTATTTTTCATATGTATATTTAAAATGCCCTTGAAAATAATTTCCGCATGCATGTCAAGACAATATAATGAGTTTCAATTTTTAAATGTAAGTACGAAAATAGACGGACTTTTCTACCATATTTTGATTTATTGAGATGCACCTGTATAGTATTTTTGCAGTAAACCTTAACTTATTTTCCATGAATTCTGAATTTGTATTGTATAGTACTCGGTATATTTAATATAGTAAAAAGAAGATTTCTGGAATCAATTTAATTATTGCAGGAACGTGCAATGCTACAGCTATTATAGTCTTATGATGACATTATGCTTTTTTAAGAATTTCATTTGAATGATCATAGTGTTGTTCATAGTTCATAGTGGTGACATTCACTGGACATAAAAATTAGCTATGCTTTTGCAATCTAATGAAATACAAAAGCAACAATTGTCTCCTTATCGTGATAGCAATACTCAGTTTTGATTGACACTGTCAAATAAACGTATTCATTTTTAAATTATCACCTCTCTGACAGTGTCAATCAAAGGTGATCAATTATCAGAACAAGACCTTTTTGTCAATGTCCTCTATTTAATCAAGAACAAACGTGCACCTTCCAGCAGTCAGACACACACACACATCCAAAACAGCCCCTTTTACAGCTCAAGCAGCAAATACATATTATTATATATTTGTACAAGTTTGTCCTTTTGTTCCTATTGTAATAGGCAGTCCATTTTATATTAAGAGTACACTAGAAGATCTAGAGAGAATTTACATACAGTACTTACCATTGGGAGAAATTACCCTTAATTTGCACTAAAACAGTGCAAGTGTGATGCTAATGAAGGAATGTACAATGTTGATTTTTCTCCAACAGTAAGCAAATAAAATACATTTTTCAAGACAATGACATGTTTGTGATGTCTTCCTTTTATGATGAAGTGTTAAATTTTCAAAGCAAAACTTGTTTTTCTTCTTATGTACATGAGTTTCTAATACGGTACACGCTCAGTGGACACTTAATTAGGTACAGCCATACAATCAATCCAATGTCACCTCTCTTTATTATGCAGTGCATTTTTACGCCACTGCAAATTATGATAATATGAAGATTGTTAAATTAGGATGAAATTAATAGCGTTATTATCATCTAAAATGTATTTATATACAGTATATATTTTGTTGATATAGTTCTTGATCTTAGTAGATTGTGCAGACCAGGGTTTGGCAAACTTGATTTGATTTTTAAAATGGATAGATAGGCGAAGTCATTGGTAGATTAGTTAAAAATAAATACATACTGTATTTTTCAGACCAAGTTCCACAGTTTTTCATGGATTGCAGTCCTGCGACTTATACACAGGTGCACTATATATTAAAATTATAGCTCTGACTGGTACCCAAAATACCCGTACGCTAATCGTGCTGACGGCAACAAACGAGTTCCGATTGGATTTGAAACTTCCACTTCTAACTACGGGAAAGTTTTTCTTTTTAGTTTAAAATGGCTTACATTAACTAGAATCCCGCGTCGCATTATGGCCAATGGTAGAATCCTGGTCGATTACTGCTGAAAATATAAATCGTTGGTGTGTCACACAATAGTCACCATAACTACTACTTCTTCCATGACTACTTTTACTTGCGGCATCTACATGCTTAAGAAGGTGGCGCTAATGCACCAAAAATATTTGCCAACCTCCTAAAGAAAGTGGAAAAAGAAATACAAGAAGAAAAAGAAGAAATAGTAGTCATAGCAACTAATGTGGGAAGTATCGCTAGTTTAGCATGTGGCTTCCACCACTGCAAAAAATGGAATCTAAAGTATTAAATCAGCTATAAAACTGTTTTTTTTTTATTTATTTACAAGAGTTAAATTATAGAATTATATGAATGAATAGATACATTTTAACTAAACAAACCCTTGTGGAAAAAACAGCAAATTTAAAGCAACAAATTTACAGACCTTGTAATAATGTGAATGCTCGGTAGGCCTACGTGCCCCACGGGCCATACCTTGCTCGCCCCTGGTATAGGTATACCTACTGTTTTGACAGCTGATGTCAAGTCTTCGGAAAGTGGGACAAACATATACCGATTTTTAAAATGTTAGAACCCAAACATAACAAGGAACAATCAGGTCACATAATTAATTAACCAATGCTTAAAGAACGAACTTCTTTAAAAGAATCAGCCAGACAAGTTCATGAGAGAAGCAAAACAGTGCATGATGCCTAGAAGGTGGTAATTGTGAAATATGAAGGTGAGACTTTGGTAGCCTGTTCACGTGTACATCGTTCGTCTGTTTAGCAGGGCTGGGGCGGGGACATCCGGTGCCGAGCGGGCGCTTCCTTTTCCTCCGGCCTCAGTAAAGTCGCTTCTCATATCTGCAAGTGATGAAAAATGAGTGAAAATTGACATTTTCCCATGTGGTGATGACATAATTACACTTCATGCCAACCACTGTGCCTGGTGTGCCACAGAAAATGATCCAACTTCACTTGATTGGACCAACATTTTATTATTCATGTCCATTAAAAATGTCCAGTTTCCACACTGAACAAGTGCATTTAAGATGAGACCATCACTATTTCAGAATAGAGTGAACCCCTGCTTGTTGTAGCTAGCACAAAAGGTTTGCTATTGGCTATAGATTCCATGAGATGGCGGCAAAGCAATGTTTTTTTTTATTAGACAAAGCTATGGCCTGAAGAAATGGCTCTCCTCACCTCAGTTCAACAAAGGTGCTTGGCACCAAGTGGCCACCAGAGAAATGTTTTTATATTTTGAAGAGATGTGGCATTGGCCAGAGTACATAAATAGAAAATCGTTGACTTTTTAGGCGAATAACAGAGGATACCGCCGCCAAAACAAGCAAGCAAACAAACAAACAAGCAAACAAACAAACAAGCAAACAAACAAACAAGCAAGCAAGCAAGCAAACAAACAAGCAAGCAAACAAACAAACAGAAAATCCTGATTATTTAAAAAGTACAGTTTTGTTTGGTGGTGTGCTGGGAGATTTTTGTATTGTAAATTACGTGCCTTATTGGCTCAATAAATGAAATACTGTGTATTGTAATGGTGTGTAGACCAGTAAGAAACATGTTGTGGATTGTGTAAGAAGATGGAGAAAAAGCAGCAGGAATATACTTACATGGAACAAAAGAATATCTAATATGACAGCATGAGTAAGAAGAGGAAGAGAGAAGACAGTATGATGTTTGATGGTCATTGCATCCAACAATAAGGACTGAATAAAGTGAGTTCAAAACAGGGGAGAGTTGGTAAGGGTCTGCCACCACGCTAAAGACAGAAGACGACTCAAATTGGACCACAAATGCACATGCAATAAAGAATAAATAAAGATAAAAGTTTCAGAAAATACTCACGAGTGAAGGCCATGGACTCCACCTTCCATCTGAGCTGACATTGTTCTCTTCTCGAACTTCAGCTCTCCAGAATACATCATTGACCTGAGAAGTGAAAACAACTCTCTATTAGAGGATGGGGGTAATACTTTACTTCATCCATCAGATGGTGGTATTCCTCTTTGTTTCAGATTACTAATGTTTCAGGGGGACACATTTTTGATTGCCTGTTTACAGATCTCCAAAGTGGCTTCCTACGCATCCAGCGTGACATTAAACAACCAAGTAATCATTTCTTATCTTCATATTTTTAAAAATGTGTCTCTGAGCAAGCCGCACTGTGGGGCTAATTTAATAATAACCGCGCCCACACTACATTTCTAAGCCAGTGGGTGCTGTGGATGTCCCCGCCAGGTCAGCCTCACCCTTTGCGCCTCCCTGACCAACAGTCACCAACATGGTGCAAACAGGTGCCACGTAGCCCCCAAGGACACATAAATAAGCCCCATGCCTGTTGATAGCTCACCAGTGCTAGGACATTGTGATTTTCTACTAATTTTGTAGAAGTGATCATTTTAAAACGCAAACACTTGCAGTGGGTTTATTTGAATAAAATATTGCATATTAACATTTTTTCTGTTTTTTACCTTCCTGTTAAATCAGTTTCAAAAAGACTTGTCACCCATCAGTTGAACATTACATCAAAGCACAAAGGTAAACAGAACCGCACTGGCGCACTGAATTTTGTTGTATGCAAACATTAGCATTAGCTTATAACAAGCAGCACATACTTGATAGCTCAGTCAATTTTTTGGTCGGGGTGACAAAGGATTGTATTCTAAGAATGAAAGTGATGCAAGAAGGACAAGTTTAAGTTTTTTTTAATAGTTAATAAATAATAGTGATTCAATAGGACATTTTGTTAGTATACTGAATTATCGGTAAGTAGGTAAGTAAGTGTGTACGTGGGGGTGTCTGACTTCCTGTTCCTGCCACCACTCCCTGTTCTTTTGCTGCTGGGTGGGGTAGCTAAGCCATCTGGAACAACTTGCCATATAAACAGTAAATGCCAGTTTCATTTTATTGGACCTTTCCCTAATGTGTGTGTTGTATAGCCACTCATCTGAGAGACAAATTGCAAGATGGAATGTACTGTATGTGTCGTACTTCAGCACTTCGTCCTGATTATTATTTTTCTTACCGTAAAATTGACAAACTCTTAGCTCCGATGTCCTGGCAGCCATGTTGAATGCCGGCAATGAGGTATGGCACAAATTTCTGAATGGATCCTTTGTCTTGGACTGACCCCGACACACCTTGAGCCACCTTCACTTTGTCTCCCTCGCTGGACATGCAAAAAATGATACGTGTAAATTGATAGCATCATGCGACAATGTTTGTTTACAGTAAAGCAAAAGGAAGCCACTGGACCACTTTAGCCCACCTGAAGTAGCGTTTCTGACTGTTGTTTTTCTCCATGGCATCCAAGGAGCCCATTCCTCTGTACTTTTTCAAACGTACTCCATCGGAAAAGAAATATTCTCCGGGAGCCTCGGTGGTTGCCGCAAGCAGTGAGCCCATCATCACTGAGCGTAGAAAACAGCGGTAACAAAAATTGTAGAAACAACCCTCAGTATGATGACATTTACACACCACTGCAAATTACAAACACATTTACAAACATACTGTCAAATTAAACACTGACAGTCTCAATCGAAACAGCATTGTCACATTAGTAATGGCAGAAATCTTGTTCTGGTCCAGTTTACATTGTTCAGGTGTACCTAATTAAGTGGCTAATGATTGTACCCAGTGACGATTCCAGGATGTACCCCAGTTGGGGTAGGCTCCACTATACCCTAATGAGGACAAGTGAAAATGGAAAATTGAAGGAAGAATTTCATGTCTCACCTGTCGATGCTCCCAGAGCCAGCGCTTTGACCACGTGCCCGACGGTCTGAATGCCCCCGTCAGCAATTACAGGCACACCAAAGCGGCGGGCGTACTCTGCAACCTTGTACACAGATGTTCCTTGGGGACGCCCGCATGCCATCACTGTGAGGCCGAAAATAAAATAGCAATCAATGGTCAAACATATACCCTTGGACTGAAGTAGCGCTGGATAAATGAATAAAAACCTCAAACATTTAATTGATGGTATTCTTTCCATCTCATTTTGAGACATCCTCTTTTGTTAGTGGTCCTTGAACACACCTTGTATGAGGTGAACCAAGTTTCTCTAATGTTTATTATTTATCGTGTGTGGATGCCAAAAGCTGAGTTTGATAACTTTGACTATATGCGATAAGTGCCTACGGTATAGCATATTTGTTTGCCGATGTGTCTTGTCAAGTCAGTTTGTGCTAGTTAGCCTGTTATTCAGACTAGTATGCTAGCATATACTATTGCTGAGCCTCATGTTGAGGTGGTTTGTTTGTGTTGAATAATTGAACTACTGATTGCAGTCATATATGATGCATGGTGTTGATGCTTTGCTGATTAATCTATGTCTGCGTTGTCACAGACCACAGCAAATAAATCAGTTCAAATGGGAAACCAGTCTGTGTTCACTTGAGCAAACCCCTCTGTACCTTACTACTCTGAACATTTAAACTACTGGTGATATCACCTCTTTTTCTTCAGTCTCTCTGTTTTGACCCAAGACAAATAAAATGGTTCCATTATGTTAAATTATTTTCTATACTTGAGTGTTGTTGAGGCTTGAGTATAACCCTAACCCAATTTGTGGACTGCATTTGAAAAAGTTTTCCAGTTCATAATAGCATTATGATAGCATGACATTATGATGACCTTGTGACAGCTTTTGTTGTGCCTATTAGTCATTAGCAGTTTGTCTCAATTGTGAATAATTAAGTGGTTGGTCAACCCCATTTTTCTCATTATAAAAACATCAAGGGAAATGAGTGAATGTTTGTTCACAAATGCATTGCACACTATCATTTACCTTCCTGGGTGATGCAGATGGAACCGCAGCCCATGCCCACCCTGAGAGCATCCACGCCGGCATCAATGAGGTTTTTAGCCTGAGCAGCTGTTACCACTAAAGTGAGACAACCGTGTGAAGTGGTGATGATGGTCTGTAATTGAAGATCTCACAGTAAAAAAGCTCACCGTTTCCTCCAACCACCTGGAGTTCAGAATACTTCTGTTTGATATAGTTGATCATGTTTATTTGGTAAACTGAGTTACCCTGGGAGGAGTCCTATGAAGATGAAGATGGGAGGTTGAGTCAATTTTTTGACATTTATAGAAGTGTTTGTCAAAGTGTGGTGTCAGAGAAATATCAAGTGGCTCATAAGTAATTGAACTTGTTCAACCGATAATATTTTAATGGAAACATCACAATTCAAAATAGTTCCAGAGTGTCTTCATTCATCTGAAAATAAATGTAGAAACACTGTTTGGAAAGATTTGATCTATTTCATGTTGTTGTGTTTTTTTTTACTGTATAAACTTGACTTTGATCATAGTGCTGTCGAAACCCACCAGGACCACCACGTCCACCCCCGCCTGCATGAGGAGGTCCAGTCTGTACTTGTCATCGTCCCTGGTACCAATTGCTGCACCGCAGAGCAGCTGCTTGCGGGAGTCCTTAGAAGCCAGAGGGTAGTCTCGGTTCTTCTTCAAATCAGTCCTGGCGATGATGGCGACCAGCTCGTCACTGTCATTGACTATTGGAAGCTTACCTAAAAAAGTGACACAAATGTGTTTTTAGTTCGAGTATTATTGTTTATCTTCTCCCATAGCCCATGTTTACCTTTTTTGCTCCGTTGTAGAATGTCATTAGCCTCTTTTAGTGTGACACCAGCGGGTGCGACAACTAGATCCTCCCTTTTTGTCATTGCCTATAAAAATAGTTCGGATTGAGTATGAATGACAAGTATATAGCATTTTTGTGATCTAAAACTGATAATGATAAACTGAATACACACCTCCTCTAAGGGTCTGTCGTGGTCCTTCTCAGACAGGAAGTCAATGTCTCTGGAGGTCACGATGCCGACCAGCTTGCTTCCCATCTTGCCGGTCTCTGTAACAGGGATCCCAGAGAAACCATGGCGGATCTTGGCCTCAAACACGTCGCCTACCGTGTGTCGGGGGCTCATTACCACGGGATCCGTGATGAAGCCCTGTTCAAATTTCTGACAAGAACAAAATATGCCAGAGTAAAGCATCATTTGGTTTTAAGTGTGGTTTCATAGAGTCATTTTTCAAAAACCCTTTCACATCAGAACCCGTTGGTCGATCGTAGTCAAACTTCTTTTCTGTCTAGCAAAATGGTGGAAAACAGACCATGGTTACAAAATCAGTGGCTGCTTTGAACTAGACAAAAGAATGTTCAATAAAAAGTGAACAGAGGGACTTATTTTCCTTTGTGTCACTTTGCTAAATAATTGGAAAATGGATCCACTTCCTGTTCTGGTTCTCCAGCTCTGTTGTGTGTCAGTCAATACAGAAGCATTGGAGCATTCACATGAGCACAAAAAAGGCTTACAAATCAATCTGATTTCATGCCTTTAGTTAGCTTTCTCTGGTCTGAAAGTCTGAACAAGTTTATTGGTCCAACATTCCCTTCTTTGTGCTCTTTTAAACAAGGACCAAAAGAACTCAAATATATTTCAAATAAACAAAACATTATTAGATACAGAAGAGATGGCCTTGATGACTATAACACCTGACCAAACAAAGCACATCAATGTGAAAAGAAACCAAACAAGGGGGGAACAGACCAAGTTTACAAAAACAGATGATTTGGTCCAGAAGTAACCAAATCCGAAAAGGGAACAAGCAGAAAAGGGACTCATAGTTTTTTTCGCATTCATACTGCAAGTTGAGAGAATCCAGTTCATCAACTGGGGCCTCAGCAAATACAGCAGCAATACCAAGTGGCAAATCTCGACCGCCTTGTGTTCACATTTCACAGGTTAAGTCAACTGTACAAGGACTTAAATAATATGTGTCGCTCTAACAGAGTTTAAGTTGTTTGGAGCATTTTCACTTTTCAGGCTAACTAAACAACCATTCCTACCTGGATTTATTTCTTTTCATTCAATAGCAAGTCCAAATTCATATCTCACCTTGACTTTGCGCACCTCATTGGCCTGGAACTCAGCTGTACAGTTATGATGAATGATTCCAATTCCACCCATCAACTGAAACCGGCCAAACAGAGACAGCAGGTACTTTATTTTTAGTATGAGGCAATCAGACAGATAAACTGGATGAACAAAAACATGCCACATGAGCACCAGGCTGCACTCACTGCCATAGCGATGGCCATGGATGACTCTGTGACTGTATCCATGGGAGATGAAATGAGAGGTGTCTTCAGTGTGATCTTCCGTGTTAATGCAGAGGTTAGGTCCTACAAAACCGCAAGCAATTGACGCAATATTTGTATTGTAACAAAAATGGTGATGCCGGGCGATTACATTTGCAAACGCTGCACCTTGCTCATGCACAGACCACATCGCAGAGTTACATCCGCAGCTCATTTCTTAATCAAATGCTGCTTTTGTTTCATTGCAGGCAATGAGTCCAAAAGCCAACCTCAGGCCATTAGAGAACAAATTCACTTGCTTGAGGTCGCGTGACACAGGTGTGTGATTGTAGCGAGCACCTGCTCTCAGACAAACAACACACATGTGACCCGAGCATGAAATCAATTTAACGTCCCAGCAGAGTTTGCAAAGGTGAAAACAAGCAGAGGCTAAAAAGCGTGCGATACTGCCGATGCAGATTGTGTGGGGTGATACTGAAGTATTCGTGGTCAATTTTTTCACTAAATGAACCATGGAACATGGTTGTTGATACTCACCACTTCCTCAGAAGTAAAATCAATGAAACCAGGCAGGATCAAGAAGTCACTGGGAAGGGAGACAAAAACCTTATTATAAGAACTGTATTTGATAGACTCATCATGTGTACATAAAAAATTATGGGAAAAGAGTTTTAATGTAAAGTATACACATCATTATGTGTCTTAAAAGGGGAGTCAACCCAAACATATTTTTTTCAAGAATATGTTCTATGCAGGCCCACTAGTTGAAAAAAGGCATTATGATTAATATGAAATATGAGTTAAAGTGGGAAGTCAACCCTAACATATTTTTTTTCAAGAATATGTTCTATGCAAGCCCACTAGTTGAAAAAAGGCATTCTGATAATTATTGCATTATTGGAATAAGAATTAATCCACTAGTTTTTAGCCATCTCCGGGGGCGGCCATTTTGTCACTTCTGTTGACCTAAAATGACATCACAACTACTCAGGGCTCAGGTACCAACCAATCATGGCTCAACTTGAGGAAACAGGTCAGCCGTGATTGGTTATTATGGCTAAAAATTGGTGGATTATGTTGATTAATTCATATTTCACAAACACAATATTAATCAGAATGATGTGTTTCAACTAGTGGGCCTGCATAGAACATATTCTTCAAAAAATATATATTTAGGTTGACTTCTGCTTTAAGTGTGATAATATTAAGTATCGTCATACCAGTATTGTCATTGTTGCTGTCAGGGGACTATTATTGTGGTCAATACGGCTGTTGTTGTGCCCATTATTCTCCCGTCCCTCACCGGCTGCTCAACCCCTCTATCCTGTATTCTCTCTCTGTCAATCCCCTCAGCCACTCAACTCTTTCCATCTCAAAGCAACAGACGGTCAGCACGCAGACCGTGTGTTTGAGTTGAGGTTTCCTCCTTAAAGTCAAGTCAAAAATTTTCTCTACAATATGTTCTATATGACTTCACTTGTCTGAACATATTTGGATTAATATAGCGCTTATGGAATATAAACAGCAAAATCCACCTGTTTTTATCCATCTCAGTCATTTTGCCACATAGGCTTAGGTAACAACCAATCACGGCTCACATTTTTTCTGGGTTTGGTCATGGGATGTCCGCAAGCTGAGCCATTAGGCACTGTGAAAATGGAAACCCCCTGAGATGGATAAAAATGTGTCGATTTTGCTATTTAATTCATATTCCTTGAGCGCAATACTAATCAGAATACCGTGTTCAGACAAGTGAGTCTGCATAGAACATGTTATTGTAAAGGAAATGTTTGACTTGACTCCCGTAGGGAGTTTTCCCATGCCTCCATCGCCAAGTGCTTGCTCATTTGAGGCTCAGTTGGTTTTCTTAATACAGGTATCAGTGTGGTTGTTGACCTGCTCAATGTGTAAAGTGCCTAGAAATAACTTCGGTTATGAATTGGTGTTCTTTATTGTAAATAAAATTGACTAAAGATCTTTTACCAAGATACCTGGGAACTTATTAAACTGTGAAAAATGTCTGTTTTAAGGCCATCAAGGGTGAGCTTCACTTTCAATCTACATTTCCCCTTATTTAAAACATTAATCTTCCAATCCAAATGGAAATATTCTGTTCTGAATACATCGGCTTGACACTGATACACTCTGCAAACACTACAATACCCATAAAGGAAATGAGTGACACCATTAGCTCACGCACACACACACACACACACACACACACACACACACACACACACACCCCCACACACGCACGCACACCCCCACCCCCACACACACATACATGCTTTTAACATCCACTCAGCACTCAGTCATCCTTGAAAGTATGTGACTCAAAATAATCCTCCATATAAAACCCATGCAGATATGTTATCACAGACAAGATTACACAGTTAATGGAAGACAGTGCAGAACTCTGTGCACTTCTGTTGCACTTTCTGTGTCAGCTGGGGAAATGTATGTTGTGCACACAGCTGCGTTGTTGGCATCCCTTACTTGTATGTCAGCCCGTCACCGATGGCAAAGAGCTGTTGTGCTGTCAGCCCATCCTCGGGAACGTAGCCTGTGCCTCCGCTGATCAAATAGTCGGCCATGCTGAAGTACACAACACACATGCTCAGAATTTGTGGCATAGACATTTTTATAATGTTTGGAAACAAAAGGCACTAGGTTACTTCCATGTGGCTTTAAAGTATATGCTGTTTGTTTAGTTGGTTTGATTGATTGTGTAAATTCAAATTTCCAGGAAACATTAAATTGTGATGCAAATCAAACCAAAAATGTGGAGAGAGGATTTGCTACCACTTATTCTGTGCAGGATGGCAGCAGTCTATACAGCGACCAGTCCTATGGCAGTCAATGCAAATCTGTCTAAGGTCTACACCATTTTAGTTACGATCATTTTCCGCAGAAAAATAGTGTAACAAAGTGACTTGTAGGAGACGCTTGAGTTGCAACAAATGTTTTTGACTTGTCTTGCACACATACTTGCGCCAGATCCTCCTTCAAATCATCACAGGAAATGGTAACAAAAGGAATCTGTCCATGTCAATGGAAACTCCTTCTATACACTTAAGACAACAAGCTCAGCAGGGTAAGAGGATTTAGGTGCGTGATAAACAGACTTGTAAATTTGCAGCGCAAACAAACCAAGGGGAAAGTTCACTCTTATGTCAGGGTTTCAACAAAAATAAGGGTTGGGATCCAAAAGCGCAGCACAAATATTATTGAGTAAAAAGTAAATGTACTGACAATTAGTGTCATCGATCATCTGTCAATCACAAGGCAGAAAAAACGTAGACAGATAAAGATTTACACTCTCATTCACCTGCACCATGGACAATTTAGAGTCTTCAATGACGCTAACGTGCCTGTTTTTGGAACTTGGGAGGAAGCCAGAGTACCAGCAGAAAACCAATGCGAGCCTCAAAACCTGGATTACTTGGAATGTCAAGATCTATGAGGTACACGTGCTAACCCGCAGGTCATCGTGCTGCCTAGGGCAATACCATCCATTCATTTCCTATGGCGCTTGTCCTCATTTGAGTCATCAGTGACCTGGAGTGGTGGACAACCTGGATTGGTTGCCTGTCAATCACAATGCACAATAACAACCATTCACATTTACACATATATTGAATGAGTTTGGGTCTCAGGGAGGAAGTAGAGGTCAAATTCCAGAATGAAAGAGTTTCACTTTACGTCTGAGCGCAAACTGATGTTCAGGTCTGTCAGTGCAGGCTGACAGTCAGACTAACCTCTCTGGTTCATACCCGGCTTGAATACGCGTGGCGCTGTACCGCTGCGCAGCCGTCTCGTGCCCGTGGCTGTGCGTCGTGGAGTGGGCGTAGGTGCCGTACAGGTGGGGCTGCTCCCCATCTCTGCTGGGCAGGCGAGGCCTTGCCGGTTCCATGTCCCCCACAATCCTCCTGTAGTCAATCTGATAGTTGTCCCTCTCCCCCTCCCCAAAGCGTTCATAATTATGACCCTCCATCTCGAGGAAATCCAGGGCTACGACGGTTCTAGGATCGTCGACTCCCAAACAATGTCGCCCTCTTGCAATTAGAAGCACACGTTCATAGCCAGCGCTTGGAGTGCATGTTCACACAAACACCTTTCAGACACACCTGACATGTCCTGAAGCTGTCCTGTCATCTGTTTGGCCGCCATCACAGCAGGACCGCAATGAAAAAGTGATGATTTCCAATTTAAAGTGTCAATTAAATTCCGATAAAAAATAAAGCAGCCCAGTAGTACTCCAGTCTCTCAGTGCTCATCCTTTGAACTACTAGGGAAGACTTTTAAGATGTTTGTAATCAAGGTACACATTGTTTATTTCCCTGTAAGGTCCTTGCGGTATGAGAAGCAGCTGAGGATGGGAGTCAACGCTTACTCTTAGGCAGCAGGAGATCTGTTCTCCCTTGAGGTCCTCCCCGCCCCGCCACAGAAATCAGTGCTGATTGGTTATTCCTCAGGTTATTCCTAAACACAAGCTTCTTGCCACTGTTCTCCTGGAGCCGGTGGAGCTTAAGTCTGTTTCTGACAGTAGCGGACGTCACTCTGCCTCAAAGAGGATTGGGAGCGTTAATACAGGATGGGATGGAGAGAGGTGGGTGTGCAGGGTTGAGTGAGGCGGTTGGGCTGAGGGAGAGAGTGCGAAAGAGAGCGGTCAAGAAGACACTTGAACCCTCCTAGGGATTAGCATGGTGTGAATGCGCATGTTTATGCCAAGCTCAAGGAGACGGATCTGTGAATGAGACCTAGGTCACATCACACATTGACGTTTTCAAGCGAGCTTTGACTCTGGTTAAGGCAGAAAGCGGTTTAATTGAGACTTGTGTTTATTTTGTTAAGTAGAGCAGAGTTGTCGCTTGATTTGAAGAAATTTTCATTAAAACTGAGTCTTTCACTAACTGGCCTAAAGTATCTATTTTATTGTCAAAGCCTCACTTTTTATGAGGGTCAACAATAAAGTACATTAAAATGAAACAAGAATATACTTTTGCGCTGCCCCGGGTGGCCTCGACACCATCATCTGCAGGTGACTGACTGACTGCTTGTGACAGTTACCCAGGGATTGAACCATAAAAGCCTCTTACTCTCTCTCTCCCTCTCTCTCAAGCTCTCTCTCTCTCCTGCTCTCTCTTTCATGCCCCTCTCTCTCTCTCTCTCTCTCTCTCTCTCTCTCTCTCTCTCTCTCTCTGTCTCTCTATCTCTCTTTCCCCACCCTTGATGCTAATAACATCTATTACAATAGATGGCAGGCATGTTTGTGGCTGATTAGTGTGGCATAACTCTCTGATGCTTATTAAAATAATTTGAATTTTTTTCAACACTTAAAAATGATTGATGTACAGTACAAGACTACAAAATATATAAAAATGATTGATGTACAGTCCAAGACGGCAAAATATATTATTATGCATATTGGGCCAGAAAAAGGTATGCACTTTTAATTAATTTGCCATCAATTTTTGGGTACAACATATAAATAAATAAATACAAACAAATATGTCATGATCGTTAATAAATTCTGGTTACACTTGCTACACAGTTATAGTCGATAAATATACTGTACATTTGTTAACATGGACGACTTATTGTTTACATTCTGAACAGCAATGTTTAAACCAGCACTCACTAATATCATGAATTAAAAAAAAATCATATCCTTTTTTTCAATGAACATGCCGAATCAACGTTACAGTGGTTAATTTAGTCAAACATTTTATTATTATTTTTTTTTCACGCAGGCATTTGGGACATCTTTGGGGTCCTTCGGGGTGAACAAAAACACTCATTACACATACTTATGCTAATTTGATCAGTAGTACCTTAACGGATGGATTTCAGGTGAGAAAAACGACCCAAATTAATTGTTAAAGTACCATAACGGTGTCATACATGATGGTAATAGGTGGATATGTGTCAAAGATAAACAATAATGTTTCTTGCTGTTTAAAAGAGCCATCGAATGTTGTATGTCACTTGGAAATGAGCCACTTGCTGTAGCCTGCTCAAGTACTGTGACACTTACTCCATATAAACATTTTTCTCTATTTTGCTGCGGAGATAATGGATAAAAAAGCATTCATGACTGGAGACTTGTGGGTCCAAGTGTGGCGACCAAATCCCCAGAGCCGACGGCATCAACGCTCCAAAGAATGACTCTTGCTCAGCAGTACCATCCCCTGTTGAACTCAGGTACAGCATCTAAAACTTGGAGCGAGAATATAATAGTCTTGCTTAAAGCGAAACTGAACGACTACTAGTAGTACTAAACATTCTAACCATTCATGAGACATATTGTGGCTTTTAAGAAAATATTACTTCTGTGTAATTACATTCCTGCATGTTATGTTATGTTCTTTTTTTTTTGTCATCTCACTGAATATTTAACATTTGGCATTTTCTGGACAGTATATCTTCAAGCCCAAAAGTGTGTTCTGCGCAGCAAAAAGCGCAATGATGATTCATCCATTTAAGTGGATACAATATGGAATATTACATCTTAAAAATGCAACGTATTGAGTTCATCATATTTATTCATTAAATTTGTACTGGTCTGTTTGGGCCAGCATCAGTAAATTTTGGGGGCCATGTAGTCACGTACTGGCCCTGGGCCATTGGGCCATTGTTAATGTAGAGCCCTGAATAAAATGCACACAAATACTAATTAGGGGCCACAAAGTTGCTGTGACTATATACTAGCGGTTAGGTAAGTAAGCAAGCAAGAACGGAATAAGAAAAGGCACTTACCTAACGAGCATTGTGTGCTGCAGTTACGAGTGAAGGGTGCACTCCATTTGCTAGGCAAGACATTCAAGTTATGATATCAAACCGAAATTAATTTTGTCAAAATACTCCAAGGATCAAGTGGGGGTTCACTGTATTTACAAGGTGATGCTAAAATCATGACTCAAACATCTGATACTTGATTTCTCATCTCCACTTGTGAGCATTAACAACAACTCCTCTTTTGTCTTGCATGAAGCTGCCATTATTGCTCATGTTTAATTCAAGGAGTGCATATTTTAAAAGCAAGCTGTCACTTCTTCCTGATGTTGTGGCGTGCTTACACAAACGTAAAAACAGCACTCATCACCAGAATGATTACGCTCATTCATCAAGTTGTCATCCAACCGCCCCTCCCAACCCACACATCCGTCTCGTGCCTTTCATGCGTGTTTAGGAGCGCTGACACAGTTGTATAAATTATTCACCTCAAGCGGCACTTGTCTGAAGAATCCCAATCACGCACAGGTGACTGGTGAACCTCGACTATGGCTCCATGTCACAATCCAGAGGTTTATAGTGAACCCCCGTGTATTTGCAGTTCAGCATTCGCAAATTTGCACATTTTTGGGGGAAACCTCCACTGTTATTCGCTGAAAAACTCAACTTTTCCGATTGTTTTGTGCTCAGGCGAGAGCCATTGCTAATATAAAAATATTGCTTTGACACCATCTTGTGGCATTTTGGCGCCAATTAACAATTTTGAAGTGAGGGGAGGAGGCAGGTTACGTAGTGTATAGCCTTGTCTAATGTAAAAAGTGATTTTTTCGCCATCTTGTGGCATCTATACGCAAACCTTTTTGGGTGGATGTCAGTTACTTGCATATTTTTCACGATTTGTGGACACTCTACTCACACTACTTTTACTTAAGAGCAGATATTAAAAGAATACTCTGGTAAATGTAGAAGTACGGTGAGAAAAACGTAACACGTTGTTACAGCTGTTTTCAAATGTAAAGAGTAGGGAGTTGGGATTTCAGTATTGATGTCAGTGCTGATACTGAACGTCTGCAATGTAATCATTCGCGAAAAATAAATGCTCCGACACCACAACATCGATACCACTTTACCAGCCTGATATATACCTTCCGGGCAGGTGGAGTAGGAACCAGAGCTGGGCATTTTACTAAAAATCTGTGGTCTGTTTATCACCCACCGCCTATAGCTGGGGTACCCTTCTGCCGTCCGTCTATCTGCCATTTTGTTCAGTCGGAAAAAAATAGTAATCACACATAAGCCGGTCCGCCTATGATTTTAAACGGGCTTCCGTAAGCATTTCCGACTACCAACTTCGACAAACAACCACTTGCGTATTTGTACTTCATTACTTCCCACCACTGCCAACCTCATTGCACTAACGTGTGTGTTACCGCTACCCCATGTTGCCGCTACCGTCTGCTTGCTCCTCTATCCTCCTCTCTCTCTTCTTCTCTGTCTCGCTCTCTCTCTCTCTCTCTCTCTCCATCTCTCACCCTCTCTCTCTGCCTTCACCATCATTTATCTGCCGAGGACCTCTGTCACCACCTTCTCCCCGTGTCTGTAAAGGTGAGCGTCCGTCTTTCCCACCACAGAGGAGCAGAAAGGAGGAGAAGGCGGAGTTTCATATCAGAAAGCCACGTGCATGTCTGGATGTGCTTTGTGCTGTGAGGTGAAGAGAAAATAAAACAAACATCACACAGTAATAAGAAGAAGGCAAGAGTTTGGGGGGCTCCAGAGTCAGTGAGGCTTAAAGGCGATAGGGGGGTGTTATTAAAAAGTGAAAAGGAGGAATTAGGGTGTGCGTGTGTGGGCAAATCCTGCCCTGGAAGGAGGAGGAGGAGGAATCGCTTCCCGGTGAAGAGTCGCAGTGAGCCACAGACTCTCCGGAGACTGGCAGTGCAATCGGAGGCTGTCTGCGGCACTCACTGACTGACAGAAGGAGGAAGAAGAAGAGGAGGAGGAGGTGAGATCTGGGTGTGAAGACCAGTCGATTCATCTGGACTGAAAGCGGCGATTGAGACGAAGAACGTAAGAGTGTCCTAGTTAAGGAAATTAACGACAAGAATTGGATCATGGCTGTCCAGCTCATGCCCGAATCGGCTGTGTGTTTGCTCATGGTGAGTCTCCGGTACACTGTTCTGTCATCGCCTTTTGTACTGGGCTTTATTTCCTCAATCTCAATGAAAGCAGGGTTAAAACAATGTGGGCTCCTCCCCTTTACTCTCATCTGTCAGGAAGAGATTTTCAAGTAACTTCCCAGTGAGAAAGGTGCCGAGTTTGGCATCAGACCCGTAAAAAGTCAAGCTTTTGTCTCGCTGCTCCACATGGTCGTGCAGTGCGGCGTGGCGGACAGTAGTTAGACAAGGTATCGCCGTTGGGGGGGTTGTTATCACTTGCACCAATCGTGTGCAAGTCAAGTGCATTTTTTTCTGTACTGCAAAGGATTTTTTTTTTTTTTGCTGCGGACCCAGTGCCTCATTGACAAGAAACAGAGCAGCATGACCTGTTTCAGCGCTGACCATAGAGAGTAATTATGTAGAAATGCAGAACATGTGTAAAAGCATTCAAGTCCACTCTCTGGAAAACCCAGCGAAACAATAACACACCGTGGCCGTTCTGCATGTTAAGTAAGCTTGTCATGCTATTGTGTGCAGAAGGCTGCAATTGACGATCCACTTGGTAGAAGACAGCACGCTCTGCTCGTTCTCATTCTATAGTGTTGGCATTCAGCACCAGGGAGTCATGCATCGCTACACTACCTGCTATCTCCACCTGTGATGGCTGTCTGTTACTATGGCAATGGGCCAGGGGAGAGGCAGCGGGGTGGAGAGGCGAGGGATGATTGAGGCAGCGGCGGGAGGAAGGTGAAAGGCCAAATGTGAATGATGGGTCCATGGGCAGAAGATGGAGGAGTAGGTGAAGAAAATGGGTTGAAAGTGGGCTCATTTCCTGCAGATGCGGCCCAGTCCCAATACTTGCACTTTCACCCTTGTACCCTCAATTACACGTTCCCGTTGATGGGTGCGAGTGCGGGTGTCCCAATTTTCCAAAGTGCTCTGTCGCCCCACCCACTTTAAGCCCTTGTTCTGCATTTCATCCATGGCCCCTGAGCCAAAGCTTATTACCCAATTCATTGCAAATTTGACCCAAATAGCGGAAAACCGGCGACGTTCCTGTGCCTGTGCTTAGTGTAACTATCAAATTCTTACATATTTGATCAGTTGCATATGTGTAATTTCAATCCTTGTTTTAAAGTCAACTGGTTGCCATACTTAGAAACTTTGTGCCCATGCGCCACAGATCATGCAGGACTCATATATGAATAGACTAACAATGCCGCTTACTCGCCGGTGGGAGGAGTAAAGCCACTGGCAGCCATCTTATGTTGTCACTCGCAAAGCCTGCCTAACTTGAATACATTGATTTCACATTATTTTCTGTCTCTACGGCGAAAATGGCACCATATACGGCATATGGCTGTACCAACAAGACTGGGAGAAGCGCTATGTGAATATTGGTAGGAATACAATTTCACATTTTCTCTTATAAGGTACAGTATATATCTCTGAGTGCTACTCAAAGAGTCGTCTGCATCATAAAATGGGAGCAGTATGGGAGTGGGAGTCATTTTGATCGGGAGCAGGATGAGATGGCAATCGTTTTCACCGGGACAGGACGGGATTTTTTTCTGTGGGAATCGGATGGGACAGGAGTGAAAATCCACACCCGTGGCAGCCTCTACATCATATTGCCAGAACCATGAAATGAAATTAAATGAAATGAAAGCAGAGCCCGTCGGGACAAAATTTGGTGCGAAATGTACACCAAACCTAACCTAATTGACGATACTGTCAGATGACGTCACTAACATTCGTGCAGCCGCCGCAGGTTCAGTTCCCACTCAGTGACATAAAGAATGTGGGTGTAATTCTGTCTCTGTGCCCTGCGATTGACTGGTGAGCAGTCCAGGGTCTAGTCAGCAGGGACTGTGGAAAGGTTAATAAGCAGGATAAAAAATGAATATATTCATTTCTAGTTTTTGGGTTGGACTAGATACCGCAACCTGTTCTTTATTGTTGGTTATTATATTAAATGGGAAAAAAAGTGAAAGAAGCTGCCAATAAGAAAAAAAAGAAGTTTGAACTTTTAAGTGCTTAGTGGCCTATTTCCTTCTTCCCAGTAGTCTGGAACGTAGCAACAAGTTACCAATTAAATACGGTTGCTTGACCTATAAAGTGCCCCGCTGCTGTTACATACGTTTTCATTAGCAATCGTGTGTGTCCTTAACTAAACTTCCTTGCTTGGCCCACTTATTTGCCTCTTCGATTTACTATTGGTTATTGTTATGACCAATGAATCACCTTTGTGGGGGTCCCTCAACATATCATAACCAGTACTTGCTACATATACATAACCAGTATTTTGCAAGCACCTGTATACTGGTGAAAATGGGGTCCCAACTTTACCACTCACAAAATTGACTCAGGATTGCACCCTGGAAAGTTAGAAAAACAAAAATAGCCCAACACCAGTTTCAATGATTTACCCGAAATTCGGTGGACATATTTATTATAACTGAAGATGCAGGAAAAAGTCTCAAGGACCAATGCCTGGAACTGAACAGGAAGTCGTCCAGCTGTTATGGGCCGAT
This sequence comes from Filicampus tigris, assembly GCF_054856515.1. Lineage (NCBI taxonomy): Eukaryota > Metazoa > Chordata > Actinopteri > Syngnathiformes > Syngnathidae > Filicampus > Filicampus tigris. The sequence continues at coordinate 22,241,291 of NC_141220.1, read as the reverse complement.
TTCTAGGGTTGCTACTTTGACAACTAGGAAATTCATGTAAATGAACCCCAATCAGAAGCAGATATAGAACATGGTTGTGCGAAGTTAAGTTGCTCAGTTTTTTTCACCTACACCAATTTATTTTGTCTTCAGTTTTCTCAGTGGGGCAACTTTTCACTGTCACCGCTCCATTTAGATGTGGAGTAAGATCTCTGTCAAAAAGGCATATGCGTGATTAACGATTCGTATGCGTAATAGTAATAATTTGTGAGTACAAATTAAAATTGTGAGGGTTTGACCTATTTTCTTGAGAATACGAATCAAAATCGTGAGGGTTTGAATTTTTTGTTATCTCTGTTTTCTTATCGCGGGGAGAGGAATCGCGGATCGATTAGCTCCCCTTGGGACCTGACTGTTCTGCGTGACGTCATCCTAAATTGCATATTGTGCAGATTCGTCCTCTCACAAAGTGATTCGTATCCTCAGCAATTTGTGCGTAATGAAGATTCGTAGTCGTAGAAGCGAGAGTTGTATTCACAAAACAATGGAACTCACAATTTTTATTCGTACCCACAAGAAAAGAAGTCAAACCCTCACAATTTTGATTCGTACTCACAAGAAAAAAAATCAAACCCTCACAATTTTGATTCATACTCTCAAGAAAAGAAGTCAAACACTCCCAATTTTAATTTGCACTAAATTATTACTATTACAGATACAAATCGTTAATCACGCATATGCCTTTTTGACAGCGATCTTACTCCATATTTAGACTCCCTTTAAAACGCTCGCCATTTACCACCTTCAGCGCTTGGCACCAAACAGCCCAGCATGCACATCAGTGGCTCTTAAATGTTGCTCTGCCATGAAGTAAATAACACACACTAATGAGCACCTGATAAGTCCCTGTGAAGCTGGGTGATCTATTCACAAAACCCAATAACATTCAGAGCTTGAACCCATCTGAATTATTAATGGGGGTTTATTCAGTGTATGTGCATCGGTGCGTGCTTGGCTGAGCCCTGGCTGATATTGATTATGCTCCCTGCATCTGCGTGTATTAATATTGCAGGTGAATAATTGAGGATCTCCTGTTGCTATGACTGGGAGCTGTTGTAAATAATTTGCAATGACATAGATAGATAGATGGGTTGTTGGATCTAAACTTTGGCCTCTGTATGCACAGGTAAACAAGAAATAATTATTACAATGAATATTGACCATTTGTTGTATATGTATATGTACATGTACTGTATATGTATATATATATTACATATTAGAATAAGTATTTCCCATTCATTCCCATGAATTTTATTAAGCAATCAATTCAAATCTGTGCCTCTTAGCGAGTGCCAGGTGTAAATAGGTGCAGTCGACCAACATCTCAAAGGCTCCATCCAATCAATAGGTTTAGTTTTTCATTTGGCTAATCTAAGATTTATCATTTCAACGCGTGTGGACTAAAACGCTTCCTAGAATTATAATTAACTCATTCACAGGCAGCTGTTTTCAAAGCAGAGTTTCTCATATTGCCATCAATTTCAAAGCATTTCGACAGAGCTTTCAAGACCCACAGCATTTTGTGTTCGATGACTATTAGCACCGAACCTACCAGAACACCCCTTTGTTTCTACCGCTTTCTCTTCTATAGTAATCAGCAGTTGAACATGTGATGGTTTCACCAATGTCTCCATTTACTGACTGTCCTCTACTTCCTCTTATTGCATGTTGGGCTACTGTTTCAACTTCTAAGTAGATTTTATCAATATGTACTTTGCTATCTGTTACACTGTGACTGAACCATGTAAACAACCATGGGAGAAAGCAGAGCTCTTGCGTTTTTATGCATTGCCTGTGTGACATCAAGGCACACTCGTGAAAAAGACGGCCGGTGTCATAACGATGACCTCATAACGGAAATATTATTGAATGCTCAGCTAAGGACCAGCAAAGAGACCAGCCAGAAATGAAGACCTCACATTGTCCTTGATGTTCCCATCTATAGCTCTTAATTACTGTCCCTCATTTGATTATCCCGCCACTAGGTACGCAGACAAGATGACTCCGTGTGATCAAGCCTAAGGTTTCTTTTGACACTAATCAAATCAGCGCTCTATGACATAATGCGGTGTACGCACGTGTGCGTTTGTAAATGCCCACTTGGAGCGCAGCATTGTGTCAACGCCCGCGATCACACCTCACGCTCAAATCTTCCATGCACGCACTGTTATCTTTGCATGTAGAATTATGGTTCTGCCTCCTGATTCCTGACGTGGCGTGCACCTGAAGTGTACAGATGGAGGAGGCTGCTTGGGGGAGGGTGGGCAGCATGACATCATGCTGGGATAATTGATTATTGCCTGTAACAATGGCAGAAGGAAGATAAGGCAGATCACGGTGTGTGTGCATGTGTGTGTTTCTGCACGCCGTACAGATTTATATCTCTCCTATCTGGTGTAAATGATACAGGTGCACTTGGAAGCTATTTGTTTTCCGTCATATTCACCTCCCATCTCTTGTTCTTGCACCGGTTTCTCCATTACAATAATGAAAAATAGCAATCATTTTGCACTTTATCATTGGCTCAAGGCCGCAGTGCGAAAGTGGAACGGTCATGCTTGAGTGACGCTGCGAGTGCTTACTGCTGATATCAGCTAACGAAAGCTGCAAAGTTGCTGCAGGCGGACGAAAGCTTTGTGTCCCGTTCACCTTATTAACTGTGTTCATTCTGCCAAAAGAAAAAGTGGGGTATTAATATGATTCATTTGTTTACTGATTGAACTGTTTGGTATGTGATGGAAAAAAGAGAGAGAGTTTTAATGTTAACACGTGTGGCGTGACGGTGGTCGTGCTCCAATTTGTTGTCGCCATCATAAAACGTTAATCTGTAACTGCAATGTTTTAAATAACTTTCTCAACTGGCCTACATAGGCTGACGTGTTTGTATAAACATAAAGAGATTTGAAGTGAGCTGTAAGCTCCCTCGATGCAGCAGCATTGGAGAGGTACAGACTTGGTATGGTGGTCTCGCTGTCAATTCTGGCACTCGAAACGGTCGTGGTATTTGTGTGTATTTTGAATTGCATGGCTCAATATTTGAGATTATTTAGATGTACTACTGACAGGCCTCACCAGGTTGCTCCGAGCTAATTTACAGGTCGGCCACCTTCATTGCTTCCCAAGTGATGTTTTCAGAGTTTCCTATCAAATGAGTTGCTGGTTTGTGCCGCAAAGTTTTACTTCATCAGCATCCAACACAAATACGAGCTTATTCTTGTTTCGTCATTTTTTTCCCTTCGTACTTGCTCCCGGCTCATCGTGTCTTTTGGACATCTCAACTGCCATGATGTCAGAGATGTCAAATGCTGTCAATGCAGCAATCATTGCCTCTCTCCTTCCTTGAGCGAATTTGGTGCTCTTCACGCTCCGTGTGTACGGCGTGCCTCACGGTAGTGCTTATGCTCATCAATTGCAAATCTCTTGCGCATATGGGCAAATGCATCCTCTTGCGCAAAAATGTGTCCATCTATAGAAGATGAGACCCTATGCAAAGTGCGTTTCCTGCGTTTAGGGAGGGACAGCCCTGGGTATATGTCCGGTTGGTGAAGTGGTGTGTTAGTAAGTGAGCATTTTTACGAATATTCGTGTAGTCGTACGGATTTAGCACCTAACGGTATTGGTGCATCCATAGTATTGATAGATCAAAGCAGTAAAATACTCTGAATTTAAAATAACAAATGAATGAGGCAGATATGCTTTTTATATAAACAGTTAGTAAAAAAGTACATTTTTATTAGTCATGCAAGTGTAAAAAGTAAAGTTTAATGAGTTAGCAGATCGCCAGTTGCCAACAAGACTGTCTTTAGCCTCACAGTCATCACTTTTGGTATACTACTCTATTTGCTTTATCAGACAACAGCAAATAAATACTGGTTGCCTCCTCCATTGATAACAGTGATATAAAGAACATCATCATAAATAAAACATCATAAATACGGATAAATACACCCGCAAGCTTTTCCTGATTTGAAATGTGTTTGGTTTTGCTGGATTTAGGCATGGTCTGTTAAAGTGATCTGCAGCAACATTAGTCACTTGTGCAAACTGTATTTGGAGCAAGTTACCCAGTTTTCTTGCACTGAGTTGGTTTCGCTTGTGGGCATGTGGCTCAGAGTGGATTTATTTGAGCTTGTATGACAAAAAAACAACAACCGTCTGTTGCTGGATGAAAGGATGGCAGCAGTTGAAATCAAGTTGACTCTTGCTGAATGTGCAGCCTTGAAAAACAAATTTGTGGAAATGTCAAGTTGGGAACGAGTGTCTGGCTTAGCCACTGATGATCATGTGTCCATAGTGACTGATTGACCAGGCAGCACAGAGACCTAGTGGCTCACACGTCTGCCTCACCGTTCTTAGGTTCGGGATTCGATTTTTGGCTGCCCGTGCCTGTGTGGGTTTTGTCCTGGTACTCCGGCTTCCATATTCCAAAAACATTGATGTTAGGTTCATTGATGACTCTAAATTCTCCATAGGTGTTAGTGTGACTGTGAGTGGTTATTTGTTTCTTTGTGCCCTCCAATGGCTGGCGATAATTCCAGAGTATTTCCCAAAGCCAACCGGAATAGGCTCCACCTCACCTGTGACCCTAGTGAGGACAAATTAAAACAAATGATGGATCGTTCTAGTTTCAGGATGGTTACTCACTGTTACTGAAGACAACATCCATCCATCCATTATCATTATCACCGCTTTATCCTCACAAGGGTCGCGGGCGTGATGGAGTCTATCCCAGCCGTCTTCGGGCAGTAGGCGGGGGACACCCGAATTGGTTGCCAGCCAATCGCAGGGCACACAGAAACAAACACTCACAATCACACCTAGGGGCAATTTAGAGTGCCCAATGAACTTACCATGCATGTTTTTGGAATGTGGGAGGAAAGGAGTACCCGGAGAAAACCCACGCAGGCACGGGGAGAACATGCAAACTCCACACAGGGAGGCCGGAGTCGGGATCAAACCCACGACCTCTGAACTGTGAGGCGGACGTGCTAACCAGCCGACCGCCCAAGACAACATGAATATTAAAATAAATAGCAAACAGAAAGGGGTGAAAAATGTTTCTCACGTCTCATCAGCACATGCATAAATGTATAAGTGCTGGTACATGTTAGACCGCAGTGAGAGCAGCGTATACCCTTAAATCGTCCGCACTGTTGACATTACAGCCTGTTTAAGACTACTGATGAGCTGCGGAAGTGAAGGTTTCTCCACATGTAATTGACTGACTAAATATTTGCGGTCATTTATTGTGTGAAGCTGCAGGAAGCTCTCAGGTGTGCAGCAAGGTTCCATTAAAGTGTGACTGTGCATCAAATGGCTGAGCGGCTCTGAAAGCAAACATTTATCAAAACTATCATTAATGAGAGGAATGTCCATACCCCTGACAGACGCTCTTCAAATGCTGGTATCCAACTGTTCATTTGTAGGGCTCTCCATCATTATTCTGCTTTCCCTTCATTTGTATTGCCACATAATACGTCTGTAAAAAAAAAAAAAAAATCAATATCATGCAGACCTTACATGTGTCTGTACCATTCATGAATATCAAATGATTGTGGTAGTCCAGGTAAACTGGAGTTCTACGGACCAGTAGTATTGAAACATGAAATTGACCATATTTGGACATGGACAGGGTTTTTGCCTGCCAGTGACAATATGTAGTATCTTCAAATAAATTAACACGCAATGTTAATTAACATAATTTGGGATGAAGCCTAGTAACCTGAGAAAAACCACGCAAGCGCCCATAGGGACAAAGACCAACATGGAAGCTTGGAGATCCAAATCAATGTTGGCCTAACAAGCAGTTTCCCAACAGCTAAGGTGTTCTACATATGATATTCATCTTGTTTTGCGATGGATGGGGTTAACTGGAAAAAGGGCAATACCAAGAGACCTAATTAGGGTACACTACATTCTCCTTTGGCAGATGAATCAATTGCCCTTCAATTTAAATACTAGAACAACACAAGTTCACTATTACATACCTTAGTCAAACTACAGTGTGCATGTCCTCATACATTTGTTTTCTCATTACTCGTTTTCGCATTTATTCTTAGAATGTTTTGTCTGTCAGTGAGGCTCTGCTTTCAGAGCAAACAAAGTTCACGCAGCAAACAGAAGAAAGAGCCGTATCTTATTACACAGTAAGCCTCCAGGATATTGCCTACAGCAGAGCCCATGCATGACATTTATCTGATGTCCTGATGCCCTGCAGAAGGCCAAGTTGCCATCCAAATAAACAAGACAAATGTGTGCTTGTGCTTGTTGGTGTGAGCATCAAACCACGAGAATAGAGTCTGTGTACTCCACTTTAATCCACTATGGCGGACATTTTGGCAGCGGCCAGTGGTACATTAGATTTACAGTCTCTCATCCATGCCGTCAGGGATATTTTTTTTTTCTGTGTGTGCAGAACTAAGGCTACATTTTATTGAGATTAAAGTGCTTGAATGTGTGTATTTGAAACAATCGCATAACTTTGCCTTTAAGTGCATTTGCTTAATGCGAATTGGAAGTGCCATCGTCGGGCTAATGACTAGTTTTGATTGGCAGTGTTATAATGCTTTGGACGAACCAACAATATTTGCCTTGGAATAGCTTGTATAGTATCAATGTAATTACATTGTTTTGGTCTCGTCACCGTTCCACCCTTGCAAGGTGCCACCTGTCATGTGTGCTGAGGAGCGTTGCCAGAAGGGGCACGGGCAGCCCAGAGTGGCAGAGGCAGCAGGCGGTCTGATTGGTTGGCCATCTGTCTCCGGGAGCAAGCAGATGTCTGAGTAGGAAGACCAATCTCCGCTCGCTTCCATATTCACCTCCGTTCCCTCTGCTTTCCTTTTATGTGTGTGTGGTTGAGAGTGTGGACCTTTGACATGCCGCACTCGGCTTGATGCAGGTCCCATCGGGGCTTCCATATGGATTGAGTTTAACAGTGAATAGGTCCTTGTCATAATGAAGAGATGCCTTGTTAGCATCACAATCAAAAGATCCATAAACCACTTTCAGCAACCACTCCGTTTGAGGTTACAATGCGTATGTATTCTCATTGATGAGACGTTTTTAGTTAATGTACATCTTCGACAGCTTATTTTGACAAGGGAACATAACTTCATCCTCATCTATTATTTTGTGAGGCCCAAATTTTTGATACAGCTTTGAATCTCTTTTTTTCCACAGGATTCAGAGGGAATGTTACAATACTCAATGAAAATTTACATTACTGGTATTGCTTTTTGTTAGGTAAGTATCATTGTGCAAATTTCAAGTTGGATCGATATTAGAACATCATAATCAGCAGAGATGGAAGGATCCCATTTTGGGAATGGAGGATGAGAATTTTTTTTTTTTTTTGAAAGGACAGACACCCCAAACCACAGGATAATCTTTCCAAGACACATGATAATTGGGCCTTTGCTGACTTTGATCAGAATCGAGGGGAAAATGCTCAAGCTCTTCCAGATAGTGGCTGTTTTTTAAATGTGTGGTTAGCTTTGAATTTAAAACAGCATCTCTCTCTGTCCCCCACACCAGCGTTACCTTGGTTGTCACGGCAACATTTTGCATTCCTGCCCTGCAATTTGAGAACAACAAAAAGCATGTCGATGATGAATGAATAAAAGAAAGATTCAACTGGGCTCAATTTAAAAAATAGCGACAGACATCAATGCAAGGCGAGTGTGGGGCCATGAGCAGGGCATGTGATTTGCGCAGGTGTCAAACATGGCCAGGGGACTAATTTCACTTTGACTGACATATAAGTGCCTCATATTGCACCGCACCATTTAAACATTAAGTACACTGCAGGGGAAAAAAATCCAAAGAGGAGGGGGAGGCAAGAAGGCTCTTGTTGTTTATCACGTTTGCAGCTAGAGGGAGTCGGAGACCACAGAAATTGGCTTCCAAACAGACAGAAGATGGTTATTGCTTAGCTGTGTTTTATTGGCTTGCTTAAATGTTGTATGCAGAGTATAGCATTTTTAAAACAATATAATTTTTGTAAACAATAGTAGGTGCCAAACTTGAACTGTTAAAAACATTGAATTAGTCCAAATAATGGAAAAATCATTTAATTAGCCAGTCCCTCAATGATCTTGTTAACTGTGTCTGAATTTCCACAATGTCCATTTTTGAATACATTTAACTGTTAAAATGTAAAATTACCACTTCAGTTCTGCCTCCTTTGGAAGCAATTTACCCCATGTAACATCTTTCCGAATGACCCTTCACACTTTCAAACTCCAGTGGTAAAGAAGATAATGATCACCCAAGCCATTTTTCCCATATTCTCATTCGCTCTGCCTCGGTTAGATAGCATAGAAGGATTTGATTACTAGTGTTGCATTTCGCAGATCGCTTGAGTTATTTCCACCCAGGTGTGTGATGTCATGGTGAAAAGGTCTTTAGTGCCTCTGGCATTTTCTCGTGTGGTCTCAGGTACTGTGCACTCAGGTTCAATGTCAAACCCCTGTGGTTAGAAGCAGGTCTTCCCTGTGTGCTATTATAAATGGCAACGCCGCAGGAAATAGGCCAGTCACGTACCCGTGCATATACTGTACATAAGGAAACCGTGTAGCTGAGGGTTAATTATTGAACTGTTTATCTCAGTGGAGCAGATTAGACAAACAATCGTTCCTTTGACTCTGGTGCTAGCCACCAGAAATTCCATTAAGATGGACATTTATTTATTTTTATTTTTTTTGGTGTGAGATAATGTCAATATTTTTGTATGAACAGCCACAGCACAGTTACTATTGTGATGAATATTATGTTTCTTGGTTATGCTTCCATTACTGTTACTGACTGTTTCTAGCATTAGTCAGACAACAACTTTGATTGGGAGGACAATTCCAGCCTTTCAGGATCCCTATCTGAAAATAACTGCCTAATATGAATAGAAAATGTCATCATATAGCTACATACTGTATTTGTCCTTATAACCTGACTTTTATGAGTGTGTGTAGTTGTTTGCTCATAGAAATACTGACTAAATGCAGATATGATAGGTATGTATGTTGACTCATTATTAACTATGTCAGAGAATGAACATAATGAATCCTTCAGTCCTTGTTTAACGGAAATCACATAACTGTTAATTTTTGGTGAAATTCATTTTGATGGCTTGTGTTATTGACTGACTGCTTCTGCTCCCCACACCTGTCAAGTTGTACACTTTCGGCGTAATTTCTACAAGTGGAAACACCTTTTCAAACATGTACACCGTAAATAATATGTAATGTGCAAGATTATATACATATATAAGGGCAAATTACAATTTTCATAAGATTCAGTACACCCAGGGGCCCTCCAAAACCAGTCTAGTGTATTTTACGTTTTTGTCGATCACTTCTGTTCTTAGTATGCCCCCTTCTTAACCTTTCACTTCATCACCCGTCTCACACACACATGCAGTAAGATCAGCACCCTCAGACAATATGTTCAACCTCAGGCCACGTTCATTTAATTTCCATCCTCATTCATCACTGCAACTGCATTTCAGCAAAACCTGTTTTTCTTATCTTGAGCAATTCTATCAGAAAACGGGAATACATCCTCGCTTATCAGCACCTTTACGGTGTCTTGATTCATGTTTGTTTGTGTGCATGTGAGATGTTATTGTACATATCAAGATGGAAGGATGGATTTTTATCAACATTGCGATGGATTACATGAGCTCCCTGCTGTTAATACAGATGCTTTGCACGCATTTTCTCTTTGAACACAGGCGATGTACACTATAGTAGTTCTTCTGAAGACTGCTTGCTTTTACTGTGTTTCGGCAGTTGGTGGCGGTGTGTTAATATCTTTGCTGAGTGAGTACACACATGTGTCAGTAGTACTGAAATAGGTCACGTTTTTGGAGGGGCAATGTAAACATGGCACCCCTTAACAATGGACATGATTGATGATGATGATAAAAGATGGCTCTCCAGAGATTGTTGACACAATGCCCCTATATATATTTTTATACAGTATAGATTGATCTATTCTCTTAGTCTCCCCTCTCTGCAAAGCTCAGTCCGTTGTCTCCAATGCTGGTTGCCAGTGGCGACGGTTGCCAGGCTACCACTCTGGAGTGACTTCATAGCATGGGACGTGTGTGCTGTGGCTCAAGATGAATAGGAGGGCATTTTCTCCTTCTTTGGGTCCAAATTGTGTATTTAAATGTCTATTTCGGAGCACTGATATAAATCTCTCATGCAGCATGTGGTGGGTAAAAGTTGTTTTGTCATAGATGATATTAGATGTGCTTTTCGAAGAGATGAATGGCGATCAAATTTGTTTTTAATGGTTTATTGGTGAAGAAGTACGGACACAAAGGTTCTCTCCTTAGATGATGAAAGTTATGGAAATGAGCTTGATTAAATATTCTCTTTCTCTTTCCATCTCTGCCACTCTCTCTTGCTCGCCCACTCTCTCAGAGTCCCGCATGCCCTTCCGCTCGCTCACATTTTGCTCTCCCATCCGTCTCCCTCCCTCGATTTCTGTGTCTCTGCACTCGTGAGATAAGATGTTCCTTGCTGTGAGCGACAGCGCTGGTGGTAGTGGTGGCGGTGAGGTGTGAGGGAGGAGGAGAGGGGCTTCCCTCTCCCTTTTTTTAACCACCTCCAGGCTTGCCAATGCCCCCACACATTGCAAATGTGGATCACATCTCTGTGTATGCATTTTTCGCCTGCGCTTGTGCAACGTGTTTCCTAGAACTGCTGTTTAATTAACTTTAGATTGCACGTCACACACGCTGTCCCCCTTGGCAACAAACATGAACCATTGGCAGCAGGAATGGGCCAAAGTACTTTCAGTATTCGGTGGAACTGTAACGATTGAAAGCAAAACATTCTGGATTGCTATATTTTTTTATTTTCATTGTTTTTCCAAACCCCCCAAAATTCTTCAAAAAAATGCTGATAAGCAGTCAATAAATGAAACAAAAATGTCAATATATGTTTTCCACGAAATATGGGAGGTAAATGGTGGGGGACTCTGGGGGGACCCCCCCCCCAAAAAAAAACTAATTATTTGTAATTATTTTGTTGTTGTTGTTGTTGTTTTTCAACTGGGAGTGGCATTAAACATTGCATTGGATTGAAGCCTCCTTTTTCAAGATCAATTGTTCCCTATCTGCCAAACTGCTGCTTATTGTGAAATGAGTTTTCAAGTCAAAGCAAAAACAACAACAAAAAACAAACACACACACACACACAAAAAACAGCTGAATGATTGCTGGTATCTTGAAAAACCTGAACGTTGGGCCTCACTGTTCTGAGGTTCAGGGTGGGGTATCCCTCTGTGGTGAAATCACCAAAATGGCTTTGTGAAACCTCACGTGATTTCCAAATTGCACATTTTAAAATGTTACGGTTCCACTGTATCGCAAAATGATTTGCCATGACTCAACCTTCAGGAATTGTAAAATTGCATAAAAGGTCATTGAAAGCGTCCGCTGGAGGCAAACACCCCAGCTCAACTTCACATGCTCAATGTGCATATGTTTTGAAGATCATGTCCCAGCCTATCACTGCTGGAGTAATGTCTGGATTAACCCACCTTCCTGCCTACCCCCTGTCCCGATTAGGATTTACATACTGTATGTTTCACTTAGGTAATTGATTCAAACAGTCATTATTACCCTCCGTGGCGTATTACTTTAATCTCACAGATACATGTCCCATAGATCCACTGTTAATTAGTGGAATTAGATTGCTCCTCTGCCTTTGCCAATGCTGTGGACTGGAGTAGGAAGCTTTCCAAAAAATTATGTTCATGGACAATGAAACATGGACGTGTCCACATGAAATATGCGACTCATCAAGTTCCAGACAATGCACTTTTCCGTCAGAGCTTGCTGTGTATTGACCCTTGATTGTTAACAGGCACACATGAGTCGATTAGTGTTGTTTTGTACGAAGCAGGAGTCTCACTCTGGCGAATGAGAGTCCACAGCAGTTCCCTTTCGAGCGGCATTGATTTAGCCGTAATGCTCTGACAGGGTTGCGCATTGACTTATGGCTCCCAGAGCCAGACGCCCGGGACTACACGCGAGTAGCGATGAATATGGTTTCTCTCTTTTCGCGTCCTGCTTCTCCATGTCATTGTTGCCATCCTGTGTTTATTCAGTCCACATGGGTCGCTGCTGCGTTTGCCATTCCTATTGATGCAACCTGTCGTTACTTTTCTTACGTATGAAAACAGATATTCCCCAATTGCAGTTGCACGATCACACAAAAACAAACATTTCAAACAGTTCCCATGTGTCTTAAGAAAACGTTTCTGACATTTTTCAGTGTGTGTATGTTCAAAAAGGAGTAGTAGGAACGATAAACATATCTATTCCTACTCGCTTATTTTTATTTCATAATTAATAAACGACTGTGGTTAATTCATCATCCGAAACTCTTTTTCAAAAGTCTAATAGCCATGAGTGATGCAATTAACAATAAATAAATCAATAAAATAATGAGCTGAGAAAAGAGTGTAATCAGATGATACTAATCTGCATGCATACTTACCTTCGCGGCTGATGCACTTTCTTTTGCAACGAAGCGTCCATGCAAAAAAAAAAATAATAATAATGATACAGTTTCCATAATGTGTCCAGTTGACTGTGAGTCTGACGAGTCTCTAAAAGACATAAGACGATCCCTAATTCTCCCTTCCTGGCTGTGATGTAGTTTAATTGATAAATCAGTACAATTTCACTCCTTGTTTCCCCCTTGGAAGGGCAGCTTGTGTTTAGCGGCGGCTAATTACCACAGCCCATCGGCCGTCTGCTTTGTAATTGCAGCTCTGTGTCGAAAGAGCCCAAGAAAAATCACACATTATTTACACGCATTTGTAGACTTGTGTCTGCAGAAGCCTTCAGATTTGACATGGCTGTAGGCACTCGCCAAATTAGGCACCATGAGATAGAAACTCAGATGGAACACAAGAGACAAGAATAGCAAGACGTACGGATGATGCATCACCGCACTCTGACCAAGTTGTGTTAGCTCACATGTGCGTGATGGAAAAAGTCACAAGGGATTCATTTTAGGGTCCAGATGGAGCAGCGAAGACCAGTAGGAGATGAGGAGGAAGGGGGATGGGTTCACACTGGGGGTGGATTTCAGGGTAGCATATTGCACTATGCATCGAGCTGTGCAATATTGTCCTATTATTATAATGTTATTGCCTCCTACATCCCTTGCACCCATTCTCTTTTTTATGTGTGACTATGTGTAAGATTTAGTGGGGGGGCTGGTAAGGTTTGGGGGCAGGGATAGTCTGTATTTCTGTCTGCATGTATATATCTACTGCGTATGTATGTATGTGTGTGTGTGTGTGTGCATATATATATATATATATATATATGTATATATATATATATATATATATATGTATACATATATATACCTATATACATATATATATATATACACATATATATACATATATATACACATATATACATATATATGTATATTATGTATATATGTTTGCTATCAGCAGTAATGTGCAATGGCAATATATTGGGCGGCATGTCACTGAGGTGCGACAGACTCTGTAAAAAGAAAAAAACAAATACATATACAAGGCAGCTTGTATAAATATCTTTTGTGCCATAAACATCCTCCTGCCCAAAGAGACCCCAAGCTAAAATGGTCTTATTTATTCAGCTTCTACATTAGCTGAGAACAAGAGACGCGCAAAATAGAAACAAGGCATTTGTGTTAGTGCAGTCTGTTCATTCCCCAAGCACTACTGCTGCCGCTATCACAGGTCAGCTAAATAATGAGATTTCCCATGTGAGACCCCTGCTTCACTTATCCAATTTTGTCCATTATCAGTGCATGTGTGAGAGAGAACGAGGAGCTGATATAGTGCAAGTGTGTTTATTTGTGTTGAGCTTGTGAGTGTGTGTGTGAGAGGGAGAGCTTGTGTAGCGCGTGCTGTGATACAATCATATGGTCCAGTGGCGATGCTCAGCACAAAGTGATACATTCTCTGATGTGAAGTAGACCACGGAATATTCTCCTGTGGGAGATCCCCTGTTTGAATGCGCTTCATAAATGAAACCACATGCCACGGGCGAAGCTGGCTCATTTTCACTTGATGTTAGCTGGCGCACAGATAACAACCTGAAAGGTAATGTTTGCTGCAAAAGAGTGGACGTGCTATACGCAGGTCAAATTGTCCTGATCTCGTCATTTTGTGTTGTCAATGCCAAGAGGGCCATCCTGCACCCACCTGGCGATGACGGCTGCCGTAGTTAGCTTGTCGCCAGAATGGCCATCATTTAGCGTCATGTAAGATATGATAATCAAGACAGCAAAAAAATAAATTAAAAAATCGAGCCCAAGATGTGGATGTTGTCACTTTAGTATCTTAGTTTAATCAGACCAATGTTACAATTAACACCGTCATCAATACATTATGAAAAGTTTGTAATTGTCTAAGACATTTTTTTATGATAAATAATAATAGGTAATGTCTGATCGCTCGCTGATTCTCACAGATCACAGATGGTCACCGTAATACCACAATTCTTGATCAGGTAATCACTGAGCCCTATTTATATTACCCTTTGGAAGGTAATCAACAGAGTGGCAGGTATTTTGGGGCTGATGTATATGATGTATATGCTCCACCAAAAAACTAATAAATAAAAAAAATTCAATAAAAAAAAAAAAAAAAAAAAATATATATATATATATATATATATATATATATATATATATATATATATATATATATATATATATATATATACACACACACACACAGTATATTGCGTCTGTCTCCGTGCCCAGTACAATGTGGCCCACGGACCGGTGGTTGGGGACCACTGTGAAAGACCATCAACTTTAACCCAATTACCGGTAGTTGAGAACACCGCTTCTGAAGAGATCATTTCAGGCATGTTACTGTTGAGCAGTCTCTTCTGTGAGTGAAAATGACTTCATTCGCCCAAATTCCTCTTGTTTCAATGTCAGTGTTTTCAAGTGATAAGCAAGGAGGAAAGGAGGAGGAGGGAAATAGCGCTGACTCGTCTCTCTCAAGATGGAGAAGTGCAGGTACAAAGGCGGAGTTAATCTAACCCACTGCAGAATTAATCTAACAGTAGGTGATAAACTCTGTGAAATAACACCGACTCTGGACTCCATTTAACGCAGAAAATGTTTAAACTATTTTTTAAAAAACGAGTTAAAATCATCTCCCAAAAATGAACTCTCTTTAACACTCCAATTTTTGCTGTGTAAATTGGTGATAGACTTTGATGAATTCCATACAAATTGGAATTATGTCATGCTCCTTTGAAACGGCTTTTTATTTTAAACCGATGACCCTCTGTATACAGTATCATAGAAAATTGAAGGGGTTGGGAATGAACCATGTTCATATAGGACTGCGTACATTTCTATTTTTTTTTTTTTTAACTAGGCATACATTAACAACCTGTCAAGGTCCCCTGGGGCACCCATGCAATTGGAACTGCGTTGTGTTCGAAATGTCACCTGTGCACAGTTCAGACAAAGATATGCTGTCCTGTGCATTAGAGGACAGTCATGTCCACTGTGGTTAATTATAGTACAGTTCTTTTTTTCACCTTTTCTGGGTCAATGCAGAGAAGCCTAGCTGAAAATACTTGAGGTAGATGAGAAGGGATAGAGTGAGCGCTTCACTTGTAGTTGCGCTGTGCACCCTTAAAGGCTTGTCACAAACACTTCTTCATTGTAAAGGTCATGGACAACACGCTGTGATTTTTTTATTTGTTACACTTTTCAATGCTGGCTTTGTGTTCCTGGCCAAACAGACATGGTTGTCTTAGCATCGAGCACATGCAGCTGGGATTTGTCCACGTAAGTGGGGTACACACGGCAATTTTTATCTCGAAAAAATTGGACGGTTGTTTGCTTACTGCTTATACTGTACTCGAAATGACCAACACGCTCTTCCCCTTAACCAGAAGTCGGGTGTAGTACCAAGACAGACCAGTGAGAGGCAGCATCATGCGACACAGCATCCAGACTGCCAGAACAAAGAAAAAAAGAGTAGTAGCAGAAAAGAAGACGCTAGGCTGGCTAACTGTTACTTTATCTGGTAACTAAGTTGCAGTTGCAACCTCTTCTCCTTGTCAAGTGGTGAATGATTTGTGAGACACTTTATCCAAACAATTGGCAATTGTTTTGTTTTATGGCTTAGCTCAACTCGATGATGACAGGTCCTTTTGATACTGTTTGACTCTACTGAAAAATCACTCTTAAAGGGGGAGTTTGCCACAATTATTAGCAATGTTTGAATGTAATATAGCCTCACTTCACTCTTCCCTCTCTGACCAAAGCCACACCCCTTACTATTGTGAATAAGTGTGATTCTCAAGCATTACCATTTATAATGGCAAGCAAGTGAAAGTGCATAGAGAGAACGCTTGTTGAGCTTCAACATAAGCGCAAGCATCAAGACTGTACATACTGTAAGCCAGGGGTCACCAACTCCGGTCCTCGAGGGCACCTGTCCTGCAGGTTTTCCATCTCTCCCTGCTGTAACACACCTGTTAAAATGATCAGGATCGTTATCAGGCTTCTCAAGAGCTTGCTGACGAGCTGCTCATTTTAACAGGTGTGTTGCAGCAGGGAGAGACGGAAAACCTGCAGGACAGGTGCCCTCGAGGACCGGAGTTGGTGACCCCTGCTGTAAGCTAACGTTAGCTATGGCTGCTATGTTGGTAGTGTCACTTTTTCATATTGAAATGTTACTGTTAATTGATTGGATGTTTTATGTTTTTGGGGACAATTAAGTGATAGGAGTTTAAGCAGGAATATTGCTAATTCCGCCGCACTCTCTGAAGCTTCCACCCTGCTGCTGGTTGTCTTGTGCCCACTCGTTAACCAATGAGAGATGGGGGCTCTTTTTTCATTTTTCAGAGGTGGATATTCAGCCATTGGTTTAGCAAAGGCCCTTTAACCCAAGGTAACAAGTCAGCATGAGGTCAATGACTGACACCTCGCCAGCCACACCTTTAATTAGGCCTGATTATCAAGATGCAGGTACCTTGCGTGAGTGCACAAAGCAACTCCTACTGTATAAAGAAACAATCACCCCGTGGAACATACCTCACAGTGGTCTTCTGTCATGTCTCACGATTGCCTACAGCTGGAGGCCATGTGAGAATGGCTGTGTGTGTGAAGTACAAGGTCTGTGCATTAGCGCTAGTGACTCATGCTCTTGTCTATTGAGAGAAAGGAAGCTGATCAGGTTGCTAGGCGATTAAGAGCCACTATTGTCCCAAGGGACAATACTAGCCCCGTTAATGCCCTGTCCCTCTTCTGTTCCTCTGTTCTTTCCTGTGCCACCTCTTTCACACACATACACACAGACGGGCACCGTTTTTCCCCACCCCACCATAACCCCCCGCCCACCCAAACACACACACACACCTCCCTTCTGTGCTTGGGTGGGAGCTGCCAGTGAGCAGGAGGACAGTAAAAGATGCAGCGGGGCTGTAGCATTAAAAAAAACTGAAAAAAAAAAAAAGACCTGCAATCATTTGCCACATTGAAGGGAACAAATGTAGCTGGAGGCAGGAGAGAGAAGGGAAACGGAGAGAGAGGTAGCACAAAAAAAGAGAGAGCGAGAAAGAGAGAGAGAGAGAGAGAGATCTTGCTGGACATTGTAGGCTGAACTCATTGACAGGTTAGTGGGAGGAGAAGCACCAGGACTTTTGCACTGCTCTCTCTTCTCCTGGTCCCAAATACAAGTGTGTCAGTGATTGTGCGTGTGACACACAGTGCCACACACACCGCTCACACTGTCAGTGCACTGCGTGTGGGTAGAGAGGAGATGTTCGCTCCGAGGATGAGACAGCGTTTCTAACAGGATCTATTTGCGGACCGGGGATAATTCCGCCGACACGGCTGAGGCAAGCGAGCCCACCGGAACCGAGCCAATCCGTCATGGAGGGGCTGCTGTCGCCGATGAGGACGCGGGTAGGTTACCATGGGGATTGCTGAGTTTCTCAAAACTACCATCGCCAAGATGTCAGTAGGGAGGAGAGGATGCTGAGCTGATCAAATGAATGAATGGCTCCATGATGCGGAGAACTTTTCGAGCCAACTTGCTGCTTCGTGCTCGGGTTATAGGTTATGAAAGTGTTGAAAAAGAACGACGCAAGCTGTGAGTGTGTGTTTGTGTACGTGTATCTCCGGCTTTGAAAGAATGAGGCAGTGTGTTCGAGTGGTGCCAATCTCCCCTCAGTACCACTGTGGCCTTTTGATTTGGACCAGAGGAGCAGAGCAAGAGGTGCAAGGGAGGAACTTGTTCTTGTCACATACGAGCCTTTGTGTTGCGCTTTGCACTTGAGCGTTTAGTTTGTCTATAAAAAAAGTACTCTGCTCCCAGACAACACAAAAGGCAACTGGCACATGGAAATGGTGTGTGTGGTTTAGTGAAAGTGTGCTTGTGTGAGAGCACACTCAATTATTTGTGTGGAGCCATGCGCCTGCCTGACACCCAATGCGAGTGCGGGGACCTTAATGCACCCCGAGAGCCTCGTCTCCCTCCCAGATGAGATGTGAGACGAAGACCTGTTTATTCCAGCGGGGATTTTATGTTGGTTATATATTATAGCGTGAGCGTCAAGCTTGATGATAGCCTGTATTAATATTTATAAAGGCATGATTGCATTTTCAAAGAAAGCGGGTATAAGTGGCTTTGTGCTCCGCTCAGTTAAAACCGGGGGGGCTATCAAACACAGAATAAAATGCACTGTCGCAGTGTAACAACATTTGCAGAATGAACTAGTTGTCATTTTAAACTGTTTTTCTTCTAATTCTCAGTCTGACACAAAGCCTCTCTCCTCCTCAACTCAGGCATATCACTACTGGTACAGACCGATACAACCCCTAAAATATATTCTGGATGCAACCTCCTCTTCCAACAGCTTGACAACTTGTATACATTTTCACAGGAGGGCAACCTTAAAGCGAGTACTCAGACGACCTACGTGCCCATCTGCTGCCTTTTGCTAATTCACCTTTAAAGGAGATATCATAAAATGCTTTCACAATTTAAAACCGCTTCCCATCTTGTGTCTTAAAGCGGAAGTCATCCCAAACATATTTTTTTCAAGGATATGTTCTATGCAGCCCCACTAGTTGAAACACGGCATTCTGATTAATATTGCGTTTGTGGATTCAGAGTTAAGCAGCAAAATCCACCCGTTTTTTGCCGTCTCAGGAGGCGACCATTTTTGTCACTTCTGTCGACTGAAAATGACATCACAAATGCTCACTTCTTAGATAACGACCAATCACAGCTCACCTGTTTTCTGAAGCCGAGGCATGATGGCCGCCCCCGCAGAGGGCAAAAAACAGGTGGATTCACTATTATTCCACAAACGTAATTTTTATCATGTGTTTTTATGTGTGTTTCTCACCAGTGAGTGAATGCTTATCAGTGGTGGACTGGTTACCAGTAAGTGTGTGTCTAACAGTGGACTGGATCTTTCCAATGACTGCGTGCGAGACAGCGGGTTGGGTCTCGCTGACAGGTGTATGAACCACAGCAGACTTGATCTTGCCAGTGAGTGCATGCGTGAATGCAGGCGTTATCTCGCTGGCGAATGTACGCAGAACAGCACGCCAGGTCTTTCCATTGAGTGCAAGCGTAAGCGCGGGCTAGATCTTGCTGGCGAAATCCCAAGAGGCAGCCAATGAAGGTCGTCATGGGAACCAAAGTTGGACTTGCCATTGGCTTAGAAGTGTATGGTCTGGAACCCCCTTAAAGACCGTATCCCACTGAGCGTCGGAGGTTTGCGATTTTTTTGCGAACGAAGTAAATTTTGATTTTTCATCCGGTTTTGTTTACTCACATCTAAAAGATTGTCGGGTTGTAGACATACAGTGCTAGTGAGTTTGTGCTTAAATTGGATCTCGCTTGGAATTCTTTTTCACTCTTCCTCTTTCATTAGGTCTCACCACTCCATCTTGACTCCTCAGCCCCTCGCAGTGTATTTGGCACCTAATATGTGCGGCCCAGCTGGTAATTTCGTATGACTCCCGTGATCTTGTCCAAAAGAGTGGCTTCACAGGGCTTTTTGGAGATAGTTTGGGCTTCAAAGGCATGGCGGAGATTCAAATCGAGCTGCTAAATCAATGCTGTCTGCCACACTGGCCAGATTTACCCAAGAGCAGCGCTAATAACCGTCAATGATGAAATGACCTTTTTGATTCTCTCAGTTTATCTTCATCAGACACATTTAGCTTCTGATGCCCCGCAGTAGATTTGGTGTATCCTCCCTGCTTTGGATTCAAAGCCACTTTGAGATTTATTTGAAACAATCACAGCGTGACGAAACTGAGAAGGCGCCACACTTAAAGTTTTATACCTCTCTGTGATAAAAGGAAGAATAAAGTGCAGGCAGATTGTGTCTCCTGCTTGTCTTCATATTTAACCAGCAGCAACTTTTCTTCTTTCACCAGAAAAAAAGTATGTGTCTAGCTTTTACCATGATTTAGTAATCAGCGGTTGTTCATGGGTTGGTTTCACCAAAACACTGATTTCTGACAAAAGGTTAATCAAAAGAACAAGTAGAAGAGTGACTTAGAAGCGAATATGTTTTTCAAGACAGCGAAAGGGCTTTTGATGGTAAAATAATCATTCATTTACAGGTCATTTACAGGCCTTAAGTGACGCTGAACCACTGCGTGGCTCCAGTTGAACATCAGTGGCTTTTTTACATGGCTTTCGTCATTCGCTCCATGAAGTGCGTCATCTTTTACGATAGCAACACACACGGTCTGCCACCTACCACGACACATATACTGTTATACTCTTACCTATACATATGCGGTTCAAATGTGGATTGCCTAAACTTGCCCGACTTCCAACGTTCTCCCTCATAATCAAAGTGACAAGCCGAGATTCACCCACTAATCGTTATCTTCTACTTCAAAACTGCGTTGATCTCAAATTCAAAGTGACGCACTTCCGGCAGTGGTTTACAAACCTGAATTTGACAGACAAGCAGGGTGAGACTCTCTTCCATGCCTACCCATCGAAAAACGTACTTTACGCTGGTGGCAAAGAGCTGGATTCTAGTTGACTGATATAAACATTGATAGGTGTGAATGTGAATGTGTGTACCCTGCCTCTCAGCTGGAGTCAGCTGGTACTGGCTCCCGCAGTCACCCTAATGAGGACAAGTGGTATAGAAAATGGATATCTGACTGACGCCCCATGTATGTGTCTTGTTATACGGCTTCACTGCAACACGCGCCACCTGCAGAGCACATGTGACATATTTAACGCTATAGATTGTGAGAAAATCCTTCTACATGCCTTAAAAAGCAAACTTTGTGATATCCACTGACAAAGGAGCCTGCTTTTCTGGAGGAGGGACAAAGAAAATTAGGGAGGAGTTGGAAAGAAAGCTTTCAGTGTATTCTATGTGGGACAAGCATAACTAAGCATTGTCTCGAAAAATTATGAGAAAGAGGCAAAGAAATGCCCCACGGCCACTGTTAAGCGATAATACAGTACTGAAACTGTTCTTTTCAGGTCTTATCCATTGGGTTTTTTTTACTTCAGGGAACCACAAAAGCGACATCAGCCCAAAGATAACTGCAACCCTGAAGAAAAACTGCACCCTCCGTAATCGGCTGCCCTTTAAAATGAGAAATTTGTGCTGCGTAGGGTTTCTAAGAGATGTACTCAAAGCATCCTGCCAGTCTGTATCTCTCATGTGTTGTATCATTTTATTACTGGTGACAGTAATGCGCAGTGAAGCATGGAGATAAAATAAAAAGAGGCATTTGTGCGATGCGTTGCATTGCTGGCTGGAGTTGTGTTGGACTAAAAAAAAAAAAAAAGCAGGACAATGGAAAAACTGTGAAAGAAGTCGCACTGCTTACACATATTTCTTGTTACCAAGTTGTTGTTTCTTGGTGTCCTTTCAAATGAAATATTACCGTTTATTTCTGCTGACCATTGCACACTATCTTGGGAGGCATCCAGTGGCTAGCGGTGACAGTGGTGTCCCAAACCACTAGAATTAAAATAGATGCAAACTCACAGGGGCGTGGGCTTCAACCTCTAGCCTTATGTGTGTGTGTGTGCGTGTGTGTCTGTGTGTGCAATTGTCTGCAGCCGGGGAGGAAGTGAACATTACAGTGCTCTCCTATTAATTAATACAATAACTCTGAGTTGAATTTGTTCTGTTATCAAGCTTGTCATGCAATTTACTTGTATATCAAATCAATGTCCCCCATTGAAATTATTTGCTGTGGAAGGGGAATATCCGTTGGTGGCGCTAATGCACCTTTAAGTTGGTTTTCAAACTGCTAATAGACCCCACAGAAGAACATCCATCCATCCATCCATTATCTGTACCGCTTCTCCTCACAAGGGTCGCGGGGCGTGCTGGAGCCTATCCCAGCTGTCTTTGGGCAGTAGGCGGGGGACACCCTGAACAGGTTGCCAGCCAATCGCAGGGCACACAGAGACAAACATCCGCACTCACAATCACACCTAGGGGCAATTTAGAGTATCCAATCAAATTACCATGCATGTTTTTGGAATGTGGGAGGAAACCGGAGTGCCCGGAGAAAACCCACGCAGGCACGGGGAGAACATGCAAACTCCACACAGGGAGGCCGGAGCCGGGATCGAACCCATGACCTCTGAACTGTGAGGCGGACGTGCTAACCAGTCGACCACTGTGCCGCCGACACACACAGAAGAACAGTTAAGGGTAATATTGCAGGGTACAATTTGCAGGTTATGTGGAGAGCAAATGTTATTACTGTTTTAAAACAATGCACAATTGCTGAGTGCAATTTTTCTCATTAAAAATTGTGTGAAGAAAAATATGATTTTGAGGGGGCGGACCGAATTAAATGCATTTCCATTTATTTCAATGAGGAAGAATGATTTGATATACAAGTGTTTTGATATACAAACATGTTGTTTTTTGAGGGGGTGGAACGTATTAAATGCATTTCCATTCATTTCAATGAGGAAGAATGATTTGATACATGTTTCGATATACGAACATGGACATGGAATGAATTCAACTCATATCTCAAGGCACCGCTTTAATGTGCTTTTTTTTTAAACCATCAAGTGACATAGTACTTGTATATCCATCCATCCATTATCTATACATTATCTATACCGCTTTTCCTCACAAGGGTCGCGGGCGTGCTGGAACCTTTCCCAACTGTCTTCGGGCAGTAGGCAGTTTTTCGAATGTGGGAGGAAACCGGAGTACCCGGAGAAAAGCCACAAATGCACGGGGAGAACATGCAAACTCCACACAGGGAGGCCGGAGCCGGGATCGAACCCACGACCTCTGAACTGTGAGGCGGACGTGCTAATCTGTCGACCACCGTGCCGCCCAGTACTTGTATAATCATTTTTATTATGCTAAACAATAAGCTATAATTATAAATATTGTGCTTGCTAAATGTGTACCGTGGGCAGGTCTGAGCCAAGAATCTCCCGGGACCAACTCTTAGCTTGGAAGGACTGCTCCACACAGGCCTGTTCAAATAGTGCAAAACACACACACTGCATGTAATATATGCATATAGGTCAGTAGAGTAGCACAAGGAGAGCCATAATTGAATCTTCCTCTTGAACAAATGTGAGACACTCTGAAGTGTATTAGTATGTGTGTATGTTTGTGTGTGTGTGCGTGCGTGCCTGAGTGCATTGTTAACACTCCCCCTCCTTACTCAATCAATATGGAGTAGTTATCAAGAGATTAACCCTGTCGATGCATTATCTGTCTAATCATCAGCGCCCACCATTGCACTCTATCCCTCTCCAACTGCTGTCATTTATACGCTCGCTTGCTCCCTCTTGTGCCTCCTCGCACATGGGCACGTTTTTTCCGGCCACCTGCTGTGACAGATGTCTCCGTTATGGAAATGGTCGCATGCATGGACCAAGTGCAAACCGAAAATGTATGCTGTTTAGGGACGGATGGTTAAGCAGGATGTTTGTCTTCATTTTTCTCCTTGAGTTAGTATTATATGCACAATCTAAAGTTGAAAACAATGAATTCCTGCAATTTGCCAGGGATTGGGACCAAGCACTAACGTTGTACGAACTTGCCGAACTTGATTTTTTGTGCTGTATGTGTCAAACTGTATTTATGAAGCTAAGTTTCAAATTTCTGATGTTAGCTTTACTCTAGCATAGTTAGCACACCATTGACGTTTGTTAATACCTCGGTGGCCAGCACTCATGTTGTCTTGTTGATTTACAGTGTTTTGAGTTCTAATCTTATGTTAGGTGGATCAGTGCAGGTGGCGATGATTCATTGACATCACATCGTCATCCGTGGCGAATGTAAGAAAACAAAAATTGATTTTACCTACTAAGCTTGACTCTTTTTGAGATTTTTTTTGTGTGTCTGGATTGCTGTTGTGTATAAACAAGATCAGCGAGGAATCACAAACTTGACCCTTTTCCACCTTCAGACGTAGTATCATAGCCGTAATTGATGCAGACTTAACTCTTTATGGGAAGGAATTCTGCAATGCTTGGGGACTGAAGGGCTTTGAAGTTGACCCCCTGACACTCTCTCCCTCCCAGTCGTGTTAAAAGCTGGCCAACAAGTATTTCATTCGTCAAACCAGAGGCTGATGTGACGTCAAAGATCTGTTCATCTAATTCCGGAATGCCGTGTAAATGTATAGTTGCGTTGTACAGATTTCGGACATATAACCAATGCATTTGCTGGTGTGTGTACAAATGCTGCTTAGCGATCGTGCCCTTCTCTGCATCTCCACATGCACAGCATTCATTAGCAGACAGGCGGGCGGCTGTCAGGATGACTAAATTCAGACTGGGGATTCAGAGCGCTATAAGTCAGCCAAAAGGGAAGTGACCAGAACCCGCATCCCTGCAGCCAAACGCCTCACTACTCAGATGAAAATAATTAGGAGGGAAAGGCAAGGGTGAGTGGGGTTTGGATCTGCTGGACAAGGTGGCCGTGCCTTTGGCAGCACACATACATATTCAGCACCACAGCAGGTTGGCTCGCAGCATTTAAGGGCCAAAGGAGGGACGATGTCTGGTGTTTGGAACCGCAAGAGACATTTTTTTTTTTTTTAATGTCACTAGTTCACTGTCACTGTTGAGATTTACAAGAGGTTTTCTCTAAAGACAAAACATAATCACAATAATAATTACATTCATCAATCTTTTGGATGTTTGATTTATTATTTACAGCTGATAGGAAAGCAGTTATTATTATATTAGTATTATTGTAGAATATGAGTTAACCAGCAAAAAACACCCGTTTTTAGCCATCTCAGGGGTGGTCGACTGAAAATGACATCACAGATGCTCAGGGCTCAGATAATTGCTCAGATAATGACCAATCATGGCTCAGCTTCAGAAAACAGGTGCGCTGTGATTGGTTGTTGATGAGCCCTCGACAGAGTCGACAGAAGTGACAAAGTGGCCGCTCTTAGAGATGGCTAAAACGTGTGGATTAGCTCTTATTCCACAAATGCAATATTTATCAGAATGCCTTCTTTCAACTAGTGGGCCTGCATAGAACATATTATTGGAAAAAATATGTTTGGGTTGACTTCCACTTTAAGAAGCTGTTGTTATGTTTTCACCCAGGCACTTACAGTAATGAAAGAGTGTGCCTGAGTGATGTCAGCGGGGAAACTGTGATGGTTGTACACCGATCCCCGTTTCAAGCATTACCTCTTCGCCCTCGCCTTGTGAAGGGCACACCCGCCATCTTGGCAAGCGGCGTGCGTCCGCGGTGCCTGCACGTCTGTGTCAAGCATGTCAAATGTGCTCTTGTCCCCTTGAAGAGGCCCGTGTGATGGAATCAATCAAAGCGCAGTTGAGCGGCCAAGGAAGAGAGCCGGCAATTCAGTTAATGTTAGGAGTTGTCATGGCAACACCCGATAAGGATTTTCCACTTCATTACTCGGCCGTCCTATTGCAGGCTTTGCTAGAACGAATAGATTGATGCCAGGGGAAATTAAATTTATGTAAAATCCCATAAATCACTGGCTGAGGTAATTGAGATACAGTGGTGACTTGAGATATATATGAGTGACCTGATGTAAGATTTTGAGATTTGAGTTCAGACGATTTTTATTTTTTTTAATTTTTTGCTTTGGCTTGCTAGCAGAAATTTGTGACATGAGCGCTGTGTGGTTGCCAGTCCCAGTTTATTTTCATTCAGCAACCTTCAGCAAAAACAACCAGTTCGCTTTGCACTGATACATTCTGTTCAGCTTAATGCTAACAAATAATGCAAAGCAACGGAAATTTAAACAATGGATATTTGAACACAAATATTGGAGCAACACATGTATAGACAGTATGACAGTACTCACAGGCATACATTTTTTATCCTCTGCAAATAACTTATATTACTGCAGGTTACTGAGGAGTTGTGATTGTCTGTATTATACTGCCTCGAGATTGCTAAAACACACAGAAGAAGATGCGCAATGTCCATTAAATTAAAGGGGAAAATGTGTCAAAAACGGTTTCATTCTTTACATTCTATTTAAATATGTTATACCTACGTTTTTTTAAATAATAAATTACAACAGTATATAGAGTGCTGTAGTTCTTATTAAGAGACACATCATAAAATGTTTTGTTTTATTTTGGATTACTGGCTTGATGGCATTTCCATTCATATCAGTGAGGAAAGTTGAGTTGAGAAACAAGTGTTTTCAATTATGAACTTGGTCACTGAACAATTGTATTCGTATCTCAAAGCATCTCTGTAATTTGATTCTTAATTGGCTAGATGTGCTAAAACCACGAACTTTACATGCAGTAGTTCTTTTAAAACATACGTACATTTTTTTTGCCAAAGCAAAGACCCATTAGACCTTTCTCACCTCTGATTTTTACAAGACCCGACTGGCAATTATACCCTTTCCATTACTGGGAGTTAGTCACACACACATGCAAACACACGCACAGAAAGACTTTGATGAACGAGCCGAGGATTAGTAATGTCACCCCTACCATGAAGGGTGACCCCTGCGTTGAAAGGATATCATACATCACCCCATCAGAAGAGCTTCATATTTACATAAACCCTCATAGGAAATTGGAGGGTCCTCGAACCTCATCATACATTTTCTCTCATTCTGTCTTTTTCTTCTGCTATTTTCATATAACCCCATCATTAGATGCTTCCACCCTGCCCTCCCTTTTACTTTTGGCCATTTGTCTTCTCTCTCGGAATCGCGGGCTGGCGGCAGCTATTGGCCGGCTGGCCTGCTTAAGATTGATTGGCTAACCGTGAAGTGGACCGATGTCAATGCTGTCCTGAGGGGTGCCAAGAGAAGGAAGGCAAGGACCGAGAAGCGGAGGGACAAATGAACTACATGTTTTGTGGAACCCAATTTGGAAGTACATCCGTAGCAATGACAACAACTGCATTTTAAGCTCCCAGTTTGTCTCCAATTGAATGTGTCCTCTGGCACGTCACAATTCCAGTCACTGCCTGGAGGTGTGTTGCAAAGACAAATCTGCAAGGTTCAATCTCCATGCTGCCGTGTTCCCGCTCTCTGGCCTCGGTGCTCCTTTGAGGGTAATTGGCAGTGTTGCAACGACAACAAGTTTCCCGGGCCTGGGTCCATTTTTTGGGGGGGAGATCCCATGGGCTGTGTGCACGCTTTACTAGACAACCGAGAATGGAAAACAGCTGTGAAGAGGATGCTAGCCATTCCAAACAGAGGAACATGAAAAGGAGGAATAAGAACAAAATGGAGTTCTAGGACGCAAGTCCAATGTCTTCATATTTAGCGTCAATTTTCTTATTTGCCGTTCAAGATTCCACTGTTGAATAATCCGCCACACATTCACGGGTCACTATTCACAAATTCACTCATTCACATTTTTTGTGGTCTTTGTGAAATGCTCTGAGAGGCCACAAGATGGTACAAAATCCCTGTCTATATAGGAATCGGTGTCAAGGAAATACAGTGGTCCCTTGACTTGCAGGTTTGATTAGTCCTGTGACCGTGCTTGTAATTCAAAACACTCTCAAATCCTCTTCTTCCATTGAAATGGCCTCCTCGCCAAAATTTAATCACTGTGTTGTATTGTACTTCATAAAAACACATGGTTATCAATAAGTCAATTATTATTGATTGATAATTACATAAGCTGTATACAGACATAGTGCATTGAGATGGTTTGCTCAGCAGCAGGCTGCAGTAATTTTTCAAAAAGGACGAAGAAAACATGCGCCTTGAGAATTATCATATTTTCTCTCTGCCTGTGTTGCTGCACTTTTGTCCAAAGTGTTTAAAGGATTATAACACCACGACTATCAATACCATTCATTAGCCTGTCAGTGGCGTTTTGAATTGTGCTAACAATAACTCACCGGTCAATTTTAAGGTAAAGTTATGTGGTTGTTGTGAATGCACAATTTGTTTTATGTTTAATTTGACTGTCAGCTTTAAGTGGGAGTGACAAGAAACAGCCTGAAGCCTCTTTTTTGAAGAATTATTCATCTGCCAAACTGCTGATTGCTGTGGCATGAGTTGAGTTAGCAGCAATCACATTGCCTTCTCAAATCGTAACTCTTGAGTCAAACCAAATAATCGGCTCATATTTTCAAACTTGTATATCAAAGCATCACTATATATTCTAGTAATACATCTCGACTGAGAGGTTTAATGTTTGACAGTGGTTCACTTTGCAGTGTTTTTATATTTTTCACAATATTTTTCTTGTATTTTACAGTATAGTAATTTACTATAATAATACTGTGACCAGCAGGTGATTACCAAACCAACATCATTTGTGGTCTTTATAGAGTCATTAACTGTGTTGACGCTTTGTCTTCCTAAAGCACAGCTTTGCTCCAAAGCATGTGTAGTTTTTACACTAGCAATCTTAATGCGTTAAAGATAATGGATCGACATCCTTGTTATGCCCCAGTGCACTAATGTCGATTTGATGATTACCATGTTCAAGGAGACAGAGACGTCAAACACTTACTGTGCTTGCATGCGTGTTGTTCAATTTGCATGCGTAATATACTCTAAGAACGGGCCACACGCACAGACGGCTGGGGCCAAATTCAATCACCAGACGGCTTTTCAGTACCTCCGCTCAGAAAGGCTGAGGCTTGCAGGTTAGGAGAAGCTGGCCAAAAACGGACGGATAGACAGATGGAGGAATAGGGAGCAGGGACTAATAGAATGAGAGATGATGAAGGTGCCAGATGAAAGGGGAATAAATCTGCTCCAATTGTACTCCAGAGAGGAGAATATTTTTAAGGCGAGGGGGATTTTTGTTGAAGCAGGAGTGCATGACACCGAAAGCAGCAGTGAGCATTTAGATTCCTCTTTAACGGGGTACACATGTCGTAAAATTTGGACCGACTATCAGTATGTGTGTAGGGGAAAGCAGGGGTAGAACTACCCAAAATGGCGGTGCATTGGTCAACTACACTAGTCTCAAAAAGTTCGGAATATTGCGCTTTTGGGTGAAATTTCACGATGATCCTGAATTGCACTGTGAACTTTACAGGTCAACTTAATTTGACTCTAAACATTTGAATACACGTCGACTTTCATGATTTATTAGTGCACAACTTGCTGTTCTCTAACACAGAGCTGAATTGGATCAGTGAATGGACCAATCCATTTTCTGGTTGAATTGGATGTGCTATTTTTCTTCATCATACTGTTCACATTTGACAGTATGAGGCTTCAAACAAGATGGACATAAAGTTTACACAAGATCAAATGAAGTTCACCTTTAAAAGTTAGAGCAGATTTAGGTTCATCCTGAAATTTCCCCAAAAAGCAAAACTACCGCGACTAACTGCATGGCACTCTCATGTTTAATCATTCCAGGCTCGATTGTCTGGCATCAGCACCAAAGTGTAGCGAGTACTGTTTGTTTTGTTTGACCTCTCCTGCGTAGACGTTTAGCTACGGATGGCGTGCAGTGGTTGCCAAGTGTCTAATTATCACACTTTTCCCATGTGCACACCACACCGAATTAAACCCAAATATGAAATCGCACTTGATAAATTGATGCTCACCGGCCTCCAGGGAATACTCACATCAACATAAGTGTCTCGCTGACCCCCGATGCTCAGCTTGTTACAGCAATTAAATACGACATGCGTCAGCTTTATATCTCACCCCGTGTGTGAATGTGCGTGCGCATACTCGGGGGGTATTTCATTCTGAGCAGATGTGCACATCTGCCGTCGCAGTTAAGGCCATTAATATATGTCTGGAGGTGTTTGTACGGATGTGTCTGTTTTCTGGCAACAGCTGCTGTTGTTCGGCCTGTATTATACGTTTTGGATTAGCTTACTTTGTTTATAGAGAGTGCTGATTTGAGTTTACTCTTTCTCTAATTTGGGTTTACAGTACAATGGCACAGACACATGGTAGCTCACCAAACATTGTAAATTGGAACGGCACGCTAAATTGTTCTGTAGATCCTGAACTTTATCCCCCAAAAATCCCAGCCCCCAAATACAAAATGAAACAGATTCCTGAAGCTGTTCTTCACTAGACCCTTCCTGATCCCTACACGCGTTTTCTTAGAATTTAGTGTTGTAGTTTTTGCATAATCCTCATTGCTGAGGTCATTAATACCACTCTGTGTCAATTAAAATGTTCAATTATTTTTGGATTAGACGTTCTCAAAAATGATTCCAACACAAAAACATAGAAGCTCAGCTGGCCCGATTTTTGCATTCATGACTTTGAATGGTAATTCAACCAGAATTATAGCACATGGATTTCTGACTGGCTAAAACTTCAAGGGTAAGTCATTTGGCCAAGGCAGACTGATTTGAGAAAACATAATAAATACTGACTTAGCAGTCTTCACTACTGCCGTAGTTTAAAGGTGTGACGTCAGTCAAAAAAAGATGATCTTACGTGATATGCTTAGATGGGAGACAGATCGCCAGATAAAATTCACATTTTGGATTCAAACGACAGTGTTTCAGATGTATTTAATATGATAACCGAGGGACTGGCCAATAAATTTACTTTCTTGTTGCTCTGGTTCATGGCACAGACATGCTCTTTTGACGCTGAAGTGGTTAGCACAAACCAACCCAATAAACATTTTATACATACCTGTGAGGAAATCTCTACCACACACCCAATAAACAAATGCTTCGTTACTGTACTTGAGTATTTTTTCCAGTACTTTGTAATCCAAGGAATATTTATTTTTTAGAAAACTTTTTACTTTTATCCGTTCCATTTTAACACCAGTGTCTGTACCTTTTACTCAATACATTTTCAAAACAGGGTCGTTGCTTTTGTTTTACATGATGCATGATGATTAAAAAATTAATTAGATCATAAATGTTCGAGGCTCCGCCAGTCAAATGAAGGGTTACACCCGGTCCCGGACATCCCAGCTCCTAGTTCTATCTCAAGCTTTGAATTCATCTGAGAAGACGCTATGCTACCCCGCTATAGAAGATAATTTAATTGGAAGGTGAGAAGAAGTGACATGATCGACGATGTGGAGTATGTTTATGAACAATTCTTGGCGAATGCATTGTGACTTGTGTAAACCTATTGTCCACGAGCTTGCCGCCGACAAGAATTCCCCACCCAATCTGAGAAAACATGTCAAGGTAAAGCTAAATCATTACCCCTTCGCTAGCTTGGCCCTGGTTAATGACGTTCATTTAGCATAACATGCTGTATTAGCATTGTGTATGTGATGGTAGACCATTCCATTTGTTTGCTCTCGAGAAGACTTAAAAAACTAAAAAAACCAATCCAGTCAGTTGAAAGGGTGTGAAGTGACGACTTTAAAATTTAATAGCCTTCAAATTATATGACATTAGGAGGAAATATCTGGTAAAGAATGTCAGTACTTTTCCCATCTCTGAAACCTATTGAGGTCGGTGTATCTGGATGCCGAACCACAAGCACAAGATTGTGTCATCATTTTCAGTTCAAGTCAACAGTAGTCTTTTTTTTCCACACTATTCTGGCGCTGCTTGTTTACAAACATGAAAAGGTCTGTATGTGCCTCTAGTCGATGGAAATTTGGTGCACATTTTTGGCTGTGTGTCTTACACACACTGGCCACCAGAAGGCGCCCGATGATGGGCTTCCCTTTAATTTGCCAAGACTTCCCTAAAACAACGCCAGCACTTCCTTGGGCTTGCGTCTCAAATGGTGTTTACACTCCTAAATAGGCACCTTTAATGAAAAAAAATGGAGAAAGAAGAACTACTAACTGAGAAACATATCCATCTCTGAGGCGCACGAGGACTCCTCCCCGGGTCGTGTCTGATGTATGGAGCCAATGAGAGGAGACCTTGAGCTCTAATGAGCGGCGCTCTACCACCCGGCTGCTGTAGTGGCTGGACGTTTGGCCCCAGTAAACACAGACCTTTAGCGGGCCGCTCCGCCCATCCGTCATCAAAGCTTCCTTACAGGGGACCAGGTGGGAAAGCAGGAGAGAGTGGGTGTATAATTAATGACCTCAAGTCGATCCTCCTGCTGTCCCGAGCAGAGACAATGTTGGAGCCAGACAAAGACTGGAGACAGCTAATAAAGGCAGGTAATAACGAGTAGGGAAAAGAGAAAGACACTATGATAAAAGGGTTGCATAACAAGGATGGATTTAGACTGCATTTAGCGGTGGACAATTCGGATTTAATTAGCATCTCTGGTTTATGTCCGTCTATTTCAGGGTTGTTAAACTCACTTTCATTGCGGGCCACATCATAGTTATGGTTTCACGTAAAGCGCCATTATGACAAGATCATAGATAGACAGTGGTTCCTTGAGATACGTGTTTAATGCATTCCACGCTCGTTACTCAAAACAATATCTCAAATTATTTTTCCCCACTGAAATGAATGGAAATAACATTAATACAGTCCAGCCGCCATCAACAAAAATGTTTGTTGTGTTTTTAATTTGAAAAAAAATCACGCCCTATATTGTACTTTATTATAAAACACAGTTATGGCTTACCGGTAATTAAAGGGAATGTGAAGGAATTAAAAATGTTTTGCTTGGATTTAGTAAACACTGTGCCGCTCCTTCTGATGTGCATGATGTCCACTTGGCGGAGTATAATGCAGACATGAATAGCTTCAGCTATTACTGTACCTACCAGTATTTGTGTTTGGGCAGATGCACTTGTGTAAATGTTACATTACTGATCGTTCATTTTGTTGTTTGTTTGTTTTTTTAATAGTGACATCAAGAATACATTGATGGGCCATATCCAGTCTTTGTGTTTACACTGCACTCAGATTGGTAGACATCCAATATCTGTCAGGCTTTTATCCACTGCGGCCTGATTCTAATCTGAAGCTGTACGATTCCGTGCCGTTTTATTTTTCTCTTTACACTTCTGCAATTGAGGCACTTGAGAGCAAAGAGTAAAAATTGAGTCACTTGATCGAAGTAGTGCGAAACCAGCCTGGCACCCATGCTTAGTTCTTAAATCTGTCTTTTGTCTGCAGCCATCCCATTAAGCTCACTATCTACCAGAGGCGCAATTACACTAGATCTAGCCCCTCCTACCACTAATCCCGCCTCCTCTGCTCTTTTCTGTCCTTTTGTTACCACAGAGGCCTTTCAGTTTCCATGGCAATGATGGGAACTGAGGCTAAAATCGGGGCAAACATCAAGGGAAAGGCTTTGGCCTAAAGTGGAACCTGGGAGTGATCAAGCTCTGTCTGTCATGGCACATATGTTTTAAGACGGCCAAGGAGGTGAGGAGGACAAAAGCAAGCAAAGGTTGGCTTGACTGGTCTGTAATCTCAGGGGAAGCCTGTAAAGGCCATGGTCCCCATGGGGTCAGTACTTGCCCACTTTTGTCTTCACTACACATGGCAGGGTTAAATGGCATTATGCATGCTCTCTGAAAAGCGGTTTCAGCTGAAATCAATCCACAAACTCAGACAGTAATTTTAAATAGTGAATGGGATTTAACTTGTATCGCACTTTTCTACCACTAAGTTGCTCACATCAATGATTCCTAACCAAACCAAATCACATTGATCTTTTCTCGATATGTTCATTCTCTGTCAACCAATCAACAGGCGACAAGGCGTGTCACTGCCTATCACCAAAGTGGGACGTGGGGATGCGTATTTGTCTGTACCCTTACGATGGAAACCCACTAAATTTTGTAACATACTGAGCGGAATCAAATTGCACCACTTGCTCGAGACAAGACTTTGGCAAAACATTACATGCAGCGAGGTTAGTGGGTGGAGACCAGCTCCTCAAATTACATTTTGAACCTCACAACAATCTGCCCACGTCCTTCGCTTGCATGGCTACCACAGCTTTCCCGCACCTGTCTGCGGTGTGTACCAACAAGCAGCTTAGTGTCATGCCTGCAGCAAGAGGTGGAGCTTTCGCCTGCTTTGCCGCCCTCCCGGCAGAGACCGGATGCTTGTCCACTGAGGCACCGACATTCACTAGGTCATGTTGGCTCGTCTGGAGAACTAGTAAAAGACAAGCCTGAGTGAATGTGTGCGTGACCCAGTGCGCAGGTGCATCCTCTTTGGACTTTATGTCCACATGTGCGTTTAAGTTGTTGGGCCATGTGCCTGAGGGATTCTTTGTCTATAAAAGAGCCGAGTCGTTTAGTCATGAGCGGCTGAGAGTTTATGAGCCTTATAAATGCAGCTGCATCCTGTAACCAAACAAAATAAAAAGCTTTGCTTCGTTTAGAAATATGGAGATTTGGTTTTTGCCTTTAAAAAATTTTATATTGATTGCCTTTGGTAAAGTGAGTCGAACAACATAGAGCAGGCTAATTAATAATGTATAAGGTGTGTGTTTATTTTGATTTTAACAGCTGTAAAGTTGAATGTATAACCTAAGTTCATTCATCCATATATCCAATACTCATGCAATCAAAATGTTACCACATGAAATCAGAACAATAGTCATTGTTTTGCATCTATTTTTTTGACAGCAAAAACTTGCTATTAGAAATGTCGTACGGACATCGCATGCGATATCGCAGATTTCTAAAAAAAAAAAAAAAAACATATCGGACTTTATATCTGAAAATTTTATTCTATATCGCAGGATTTTTCAGTGATCATTTTCTACATGAACTAATGTTACTGCGGACTCATATGGTAATTAGCGCATTCCCGGAGAAAAGAGTAAAAGACAGAGAAGGTTCAAAGTTTGGAATCATTTCACACTTAAAAAAAAACACTTAAAAAAAAGAAGATAAAGTACAGCGTCCATCAAAACAGAACTGTCTACGATAAAGTAAGCATAGTTACAGGGCTGCAGAATAACTGTTTTTACTAGGAGCTCAGCCTTTAAATTTTAGAGGCCTACAAGAACAAAATTTAGGGGCGCACATGAATTACGAATTGATTTCCGTAGTAAATATACACAGTTGCACTTATTATCCCGATACATTACAATACTGCTAAGTGGGTCGAAGTGGCTATGGACAGAGGTTTGTCAGCAACAAAAATATTCAAGAATATATATATATATATATATATATATATATATATATATATATATATATATATATATATATATATATATATATATATATATACACTTTTTTTTTTTTTTATCTGAAAATTTACTGGTCACATATGCGCAATGATGAAAAATTTTGTTGCACTGTCTGTCTGAAATTGTCTGAAATGGCACCATTTAGGGGCAGCCTGGAGCCCTGTAGTTATCCAATTTAATATGCTTGTTGTTATCCCCCCACAGGTGGACAAGCATAGACACAGCCGCTGGTACCCTTTCAATCACTTTATTGAACAAAATTCTAACAAAATCATTCTGTACCAAGCACATTCATACACTAGGTAACCGGGCAACAACTCAAGCGCAAACGGTTAACAGTTAACCTCCAGCCGCTACCAACTCTACACTCTCATTCGCTAACTCCCACATCACGGAACAAGCTCAGCCCTGAATTTAAAACTGCACACTCAAATGAATATTTTGTAGTGGGGTTATGCATCAAGCTTTATAATATTGTATATAGTTAATAACAAGCTATATATGGTTGCTATTCTGCATATTTTAGAGTGAAGAAACGTTTTTGACTGCTTGTTTTTTAAGGCCCTACTCTATTTAAACATTATCATCATGTGTTATCGCATAGTCAACTTGGTTGAAATTGATTAAAAAACTGATTTGATATACAGCTCAGTACAAAGGATTTGCTTGTGAGCGTGGTCACGGAAGGAAGTCAAGGTGCCACTGTATCTTTGTCCACTTTATCAATAAACTTCCCAAACAGTACAGTTTCCACATATAAATAATCCAAATGTAGGGCAGTGATCCATTACTGAATTTCTGTTGACATTTTTTCAACACACAGACTTACGCTCATACATGCGCACATTCAATTGTGTAAACCCATGTTTCTCTTCTTGACAGTGTTTTCCCCTGAGAGCGGAATCATGTCCCACCCATTTCCCCTCATGATCAACCCTGTACAGATGAAATATGTAGCTGCGGCATCAAACATTTAATGCCCACTGCTCCAAATCAGACTCTTAATCGTGCGTGGACTTTAGGGATGTGGACTCACGTGCCTGTCTTGATGCTAAGTGAACGTGAGTGTGGAGTTTGCACGCTAGAGTAAGTCATAACGGTCGTGCTGGATAGCAGGCTAGCGAGCATGTTGGCTAATTGGAAGAGTCGGTAGGTGCGTGTGCGTCTGTCTGTGTTTGGATGCTGAGCCTTCTTGTTGCTGGGTAAACTGGGCTAAGTTTACTAGGGCAGAAAATGTAGGAAGCCTTCATACAAGCAGCATCTAAAATCTGCCCCGTGTCACATTCTGTTTGCTCACTGCCTCTCAAGCATGCACTCGTTTACCAATGAGATGTTTGGACGGACAAGCCCTCTAAGGCAGAAAAGTTGCTGTTGATGTCAATAATTCAGATATTTCTGATCAACTCCTTTCCCATGACAAGAAATGCATACAAATGTCAAAGGCACCTGCTTCTGTCCTCACATGCCTTTCCAGAAATCGCAAGGAGCAGCTTCCAAAGAGAAAAACACACAACAGAGACATCCACTCTAATGTGGAGTGACATATTTAGGGTGCCGAGTGACGCAGCAAAATACACATGAATGAGAGAATGAGTGAGCACAATGCCACTTGCTTCCTTTTGGCAAAAACAACAGGAATGCAACTCTCCAAAAAAAGAGAAGAACATCTTTTTTTACTTGTCCTCATTAGGGTAGGCTGGAGCATATCTCAGCTGACTTAGGGCGAGAGACTTGTCGCCAGGTAAAAGCAATGCACATATAAACCAACAACCATTCACAACTATAGACAACTTAAGGCAATGGATCCTCAAGAGCCTCTGTAAGGATTGGACTTGGGTACCCCTGATTTAAGGCGTTGCAAAACCCATTCATGTGCTGCAATGATGCAATGATGTAACACTGTTTCGTGTCATGCGGTGACACTCAATGTCACACATGGCATTTGTCGTCACGGGGCCGCACTTAAATAAATTCGGTTGCCGTATCTCTGTGACATCAGACGGCACATTCAATAGAAGAGGGGTTGGCGGAGTGAATTAATTGTGCAAACAGCAAAAGGTTTTGGTGAACTAGTACAGTCGATGGCACAGAGAAACTGAAAGAGGTAATAATGATTTATGTGTCCCAGAGTCCTGAGCGTTGGGAGACCAAAAGAAATTACATACTGTGACGTGGTTA
This sequence comes from Filicampus tigris, assembly GCF_054856515.1. Classification (NCBI taxonomy): domain Eukaryota; kingdom Metazoa; phylum Chordata; class Actinopteri; order Syngnathiformes; family Syngnathidae; genus Filicampus; species Filicampus tigris. The sequence goes on along the minus strand of NC_141220.1, from coordinate 22,203,558 downwards.
AGAAGGCACAGCAATCGACGGAGATCTCCACCACATGAATCCTAATTCATATTGCTAAAGTCTATCCGTCCATCCACCCATCCATTTTCAATAGCGCTTGTCCTCATTAGGATGAGCTGGAGCCTATCCCAGATGATTTTGACAAAGAGGTGGACGGGTCACACCCTGGACTAGTGGTCAACCAATAAAGGCCACATTTAGAAAAACAACTATTTGCATCCACACCTATGGACAATTTAAAATCGCCTAAGAACTTCATGCATGTTTTTCGAATGTGGAGGAAGCCTGAGTAGCAGGAGAAAACTTACACGAGTACTTGGAGAACATGCAAATTACGTAGGAAGGCCAGAGCAGAGATTTGAATATAAGATCTGATCTCAACTCCATCAGATATCTGTGGGATAAGCTAGAACTGAGCTCACGAGCCAGACCATCGTTCACATCGACCATCATTCCCCTCACAGGTGTTCTTCTGGACGATGGACAATTTGCAGACCCACACTGAAAGGCGCACAATCAGATGTAGTACAGGTGTCTCAACTCTCTACACTATCACACCTACTTTGTGTCAAAGGGTATATGGAATAAATCCCTGAAACAGTTGGCTGCAAACCTTCCTTAAGAAGCTTTGTCAACGTGTCTGGAGTAGATGCTATTTTTAAATGACACAGTGTGTGTTTGCATGTGTGTGCCCGAATTTGGAATCCTGCCCAGGATTTGATTAGCATCTTATTTTCCATGCCAGGTGATAACATCACCACCAATCATGAAGACGAAGAGGTGTTCTCGAGCTCAGAGTGTTAAAATGTCCTGAGAGGTTAAGGTTGACAGCAAGCCCGGGACTTGTTAATTTGGGGGTTTTTTGCCATGCAACTTATGAGCTGCTGCAATAGTCAAAGATCAAATGGCTTTGACACTTTCTGGATTACTTGTACAATAAGCTTCCTGGACATGTCTGATGCCAAGGGACGATGGGCTAACAGCTCGGGCTGCTTCAGCATGCTGCAATTAAAGGTACTGCCAGATTTGGTTTGATTTCCCCTAACAATGGGAAAAAGAACATTTTATTTGTTGTCCTTCCTGGATAATCCCTAAAGTAAAAGACCACCATATTCCTAACATCAAATAGTGTTCTGTGTTCAGTATCCTGGATCAGTCTGAGCTCCCCTATTGTTGAATTTTGATGTATTATGTTAATTAAACTTACAGCTCAGTCTTCGGTGGGTATTTTCACATGAATAAAAGCATCCTAAAGTGTAAATGTTACTATGTATAGTACACGATAGTTTCATAGTGGGGAAGCACAGTGGTACTCTGGTTGCCACTTTCCCAAAACAAGAATGGTAATTTGATTTGACAAAATTATCCATAGCAATGAATTGTTTGTGTGAATGCTTCTTTGTCTATATTTGCCCTGCGATTGTCTGGTGACCAGTCTAAGGTTTTGCCTAAAATCAGCTGTGATAGGCCCCAGAACACTCATAACCCTAATATGGACAAGAGCAAAAGAAAATGCAGTAGATGAATGGAAAAATCTGGTTGTTTCCATCAGGATTATGCAAACATTTTTCACCAAGTATATTTAAGTTCCCTTTCCAGAAAATAAGTGCTTTTCCTAAAATGGCTTTTGTCAGACTATGACTTCTGTCTCCTTGTCTTCATTTATCATCATCCGCACGTTTAAGTCAAGTGTTTAGCTGTGAATGATGCGCCAAAGACATAGTCACACTGAGACGTGGCAATCCGAGTGGTTACTGTTGAAGGCTAAGCTCCTCACCAATGACAAACGCGGGTCCAATCGTTGATAACCTACCGCATTCTGCCCTCCACCTGCTCGCCGCTTATAAGTGACGCACAGTCTGTCTCCACATTCAAGGCGAGGAGAATTAATAATAATTACATGAGAGGCACACCGATGAGAATTAAGAGGGATATAGTGAGTTATTAATAGTGGTTTGATGCATATTCACTGCAGGCTGCAGGAACCATAAGGAGCTACTTGGTGATTGGCGAACAGCCTCCTGAGGCGAACAAAGACCCCATGATTGACTGCATTTTGTCTTCAACACTCAGTCGCATATGTTCCGCGTGGCATATATGATCCATGAGTGTGCAGAATTCAGGCTGTGTCATATGTCACAATCCGGTGCTCCTCACCGCAGAGCTGATGCAAGAACTTATGAGTTGCTGATTCTGTTGACCTCGCATTCAGGAGGGGTCATGGGGCCAAGTGTCATCGGCTCTCTGGGACTGTACGACTTTGCAAGGCAAGAGATAGGACAGACAGGGCATGTCTCCATGATGAGATGTGAAGCTAGAACAGGGGTGTCCAAACTACAGACCAGGGTCCATTTGAATACACCAGTTTTGGTATATTGCAATGTTCTTTTGTTATTTCTAATATGTCATGTTTGTATCATTTCCAGAGTGTAGTTTCGTATTGCAGCAGTGCAGTTTGAACGGCTTTATTTTAGAGATCTTCCGTTTGGAATTCCAACTGGGAATTGGCTGTCCCTTCGTGAGCGAATTGGATGCTTTTGCTTTGCTCAGTGGATATTTACCTAAATGTTTTCCTTGGACCATCCATACTAGAAACTACAACGCCCAATCACTTGGAAATGAAAATCCAACCAACCATTCACTTTCTTCCGTGTTTCGGGGTCTGGTCGCGGGGGCAGCAGCCTAAGTGAGGCAACCCAGACTTCCCTCTTATTTCACCAGGGATGCTTCCTAACCAGGTGCCAGAGCCACCTCATCGGGCTACTCGATTCGGAGAAGTGGATGACCAAGCTTCTTACCCTATCTTTAAGAGAAAGCCTGTACACCCTGCAAAGGATAGTTATTTAGGCCGCTTGTCTCTGTGATATTGTTCTTTCAGCTGCGACCCACAGCTTTTGACCATAGGTGAGGGCGGGGAAAGTAGATCAACTGGTAAATATAAAGGTTACATTTTCTGCATAATCCTGCTGAAGAACAAGAAACAAAGCAAGTAGGAATATCTGCCACTTTTTGCAATATGCTTATGCAAATGAACTGTCTCCCTGCTTATTCTAGTCATATCCTGTTGTGGGAAAAGCCCATATAAACTCACCTCCCACATTTCTTCCTACATCTTCTTACTAATAAGTCTGTATGTATCACTTCGCCTCAGACAGAACAGAATCTTCTTATAGGGCAAACAGAGGGTGCATTCCACCAGCGCTTAGCAGAAAAACAACTCTTCTTGAAGTGTCCTATTAAGATCCTTCACTTTCGCTCATCTTCTTGCTTCCTCCCTCACTGATGCCCCTGTGTTCTTCCCTACCCCAAAACTGCTCGTCCCCCACCCCTGCCCATCAGTGTTACGTAAGCTTCCTGTCAGTTCATCGACATATCGCTGTTGATGTCCCCCGCCCCATGTGCCTGTGAGACATGTGAGATTTCTGGCCAGTCTTTAATGAGACCTTCACAAAGGCGCATTGACTAGAAGCCCAGTGTGAGAGAGGATGACCCTAGCCAAGAGCACCCAGAACTGGGCATCAGCTGCCCCAGGCTCACTCTCCTTACAAAGACGTCCACTGTGGACACAGAGTTGAAAGGGCATGGAGGGGAAAAAAGGGGAGTGCAAGAGAAAAATAAGGGGGAAGAGGGAGGAGACATCCTGTTCCAACAAATATCCCAAAAATGAAACTGTTGCATGACTTTTCTGAAGATGAGTGTCCAATCAAGTCTTCTCTAGCGGCAAGTTAGAGCTACCCTATACAACTCTGATCAGTAGAGTCCACAATGGGGATGGTCAAAAATTTTGACCATTAGCCACCCAAAAAAGATCCAAAGGAACACTCTTGGAACCAGTCGGAATACTTATCGTAAAGCGCTCATTTGCTACCATCCTCTGTGGACAAATCCACGCAGAAATCAAGGTGTTATCATTTAGGGAATGGTTTCAACCAATTGCCAGGATTCCATGGTTAAACATAGTATCAGTACAGTTTAAATTCTTTTTGGGGACATTTTTTTTTGTACTGGCTAAAGAATGACTCTCTCATCCCGACTGGAGGACATGGAGGTGACCTTGGAGCACATGCTGATGGATGTCTTTGTAAGTTTTTTTTAGGGTCTCTTTTGTCTTTATGCTCTGTAATTTTGCAATTTTGCTTTTTCAACATGTTATTTCACTCTCCGTTTCTTTTGCACATGACGTGGCTGACCTCTTGGTGCATAATTACGATCCGAGGCCAGAGGCCGGGATATGCTCATGTCTTTTCCAGATGCTCTCATTAATTAGTGCAGAAACATTGTGCCGATTTATATGTCAAAGGTAACACTGCAGGATAAATTGCTAGTCCAGGGAGCTAACCTTGGTTACGCGGCCTACATGGCTCAGCACAAGGTGAGCCCACTGAGGAGCGACTTTAGTGTTTTTTCAGCATGCGAGATCCTTTCATCCATAGAACTTAAAACTCAAGTCGTGGTTTGATCTTTTGCCTTATGTCGTCGACATCCTTCACATGTTTTCTACAGCGAGCCATGAATCACACCACTGGGAATAAATACAGGAAGGAAGGATTGAGAATGAAATAAGGAAGGAGAACAAGATGGGGATTCTGATGGATGCTGCTGTCATATTTCCATGTCCCCTGACGCTTGTCTTGAGACAGATGACTCAGAAGGCTCATGTAGTTTACGAGGTGCCCAAGCATTCCCAATGAAAACTCACATACAGTCTTTAAGATACGCTACCTTAAATGTCGCCCAGTACGGTGTCCGAATCCCCGCTTGCTTTGAGCTGCTGGATGATGTAATGAGTTTGGTCATTAAGCTCCTGTTTCCCCTTAACATTGTTTACGAGCACAAGCATCTGTTGGAGGGAAGAGTAATCCTTTCCCTGGATAAACTCAGTCTCTAGCATAGCACCTTCCAAACTTAAATCCAGGGTAGCAGTGTGTCAATGTTACATATTTTTGGCGATAATTATTATAACTGTATTAACTGATGAGAAATTATCATTCTGAATAATAGTTTTAGGCAGGAACATTGGATTATTCATGCAGTGCGTGATGTCCAGGAAAATCCTCGACCTCCTCCGTGTTTCCTCTTCGCCACCTAATTAGGCTACCGGTACTCAGTTATTCATTGTGCTAATTGCTGGTGGATGCTGGAAAACAGAGGGATACATACTTTGCATTGCTGATTATTCAAATTGTTTGATTAATGCGCACACATACACAGTGGTACACGGTTTCAAAAACATTTATTCACCCACAAAATACAAATAAATTAATCTATCAAAATGTCATTCATTGTACAGGTATGATAAAGTTGTTTCGATAGCAATGCTAACATTGTGAACAACCTAATAAGAAATGCTAAATTAGTTATTGATAACAAATGAAAACCTTACCTGTGTTCTTTCAGCTGGCACAAGGCTCAACACATTAATCAGGAATCTGTTTTTTTTTAAGCAAAGTCATCAAATAATTTTTGTAAAGCCATCCTGCCCCTCCAAATTTGTTGCATCATTGTCACTAATGCTCCCTGGTTCCAATTCCTTCAAGTCGCCGCTGTCTGTTTATCTGCCTTGTAAGACCCCAAGATATCAATCAAGATCTCAACCTCGGTAAACTTACCCTTTATCGTTTTTTTTACGTTGTGTCGTTATCTAAGTACGTTGGAAAAAATGAATGAGCCTATTTTGACAAAGTTGGGACGAGAAAGTACAGTAGCCAAGTGTTTTACTTACGTTACTTCCCACCACCATCATTGTCTATCATTTTGTTTCATGTCACAATCTAGAGGTCCATAACTCTGCCCTCCTCAGTGTTGACCACAAATACATGAATGCTCCTTTGTAAATATCGAACAGTTTTAACATGTACGATTGTCAAGCCTTTTTAGCTGAAATGCTCACATTTGGTCCGATTATCGGTATGTCCGTACCCCTCTTTAGTTACAAGAACTACTCCCCTTTATTGATGACCTTCTGTCTCTTGCCCTGTCCTTATTTCATGTGTTAACCAATGCAACCTTGCGTAAAGAAGGGAATATTAGAAGTCAATACTGTAATATAATGAAATGTTCTTCACCCCTTAGTCATGAAGAGGTCGCAGACCCATCACATAGTTGTGCGTGGTGTTAGCTATTTTAATTAGCACTGGGTTAGCACAGCGAGGGCACATGAATGATTCAGCTACGTTAAGAGGATTTAAGGGAACCAACCTTCCTTTTACAAGCACCACACTGTGAAAGTGGGTCATCAAATACAGTACAACCACTGGTAGATTTTGGATTTTTCAGGTCACCATTCTCATTTCTTGTACATGCGCAACAATAAGTTGCTGTCGCTAAAGAGTCATCCCTAGAAGCTTAACATTCCGACATTCTCACGGCATTATGACAAAGGCCGCAAAATGCAACAAAAATAAATACCCTGCCCAAGGGAGGGCTATTGAGCGTCAGAAGAAAGAGCTTTAAGTCTATTCATGTTTCCAGGCAAAGTAGTTCCCCCATTGCTTACTACTGGCTTAATTTCCATGGAGTCTGTGCCACAGAGGTTTCATTCACACACAAACATGTCCACAGTGACAAGTCTCCTCTCACATTAGCCAAACAGTGGCATGATGTGTATGTGCTAATTGGATCCGCTTTTGGCTTCTGCAAAATGTCTCTTCGTGGCACCCACGTGGTCTTCAGCCAAAACTGCTGTGTTGTTTGTTGCGCTTCTGAACATGCACACACTCACTCACATGCGCACACACAGATGGTGGATCCTCATCCTTACAGTCCTACACAAAGGCTGTGGCTGTCACGTCAGGAAACGGAGCGGCATGATTAAAAATACATTCATTCCTTATGTAGTTTAATTGGAACTCTAAACCCCACCAACCTCTCAGTCCTCTCCCCCAACATGCTTTCTTCAACGCAAGGCTGGTTCCCGCAGCCAAACACCCACCTTTCTTTTCCTTGTTTTGTTCTCTCTGCTGCCTTTTTACAGAAGAGGACCAATGCAAAATGGGAACGCTTCCATCACATCTGCTCATTTCTGCATCTCCTCTCCTTCCAATGAATGCAAGAGGCAGCTATGCCACAAAGGTCTCGGAGTGATTTCAGGAATCCAACTGGACCATATTCATGAACCAGATGCTGAAGTGATATAACTGAGATTTTTTTTTTTTGGAATCTCACATGGCACAATTGGCAGCGTAAAAAATGCTTACAATAGGATATGTTCACAATGGATTAAGTCCACTTCCAAATGTGACAAATCCTAGCTGACTTTAGGCGAAAGGCAGCGTAGTTTAATTCGTTCCGCGATCCTGCTCGTAACCTCAAAAATCTTGTACCTCAAATTCCCATTAAAACGAATGGAAATGCCATTAAACCTTTCCAGCCTCTCTCACATATTTTTTAAATGTGACTTTTATTAAGAAAAGTAACAATCTATAATACTTCGTATTTAACTTTATAAAAACGGACAGTAATGATTACCAAATTTTTTGCTTCAATTCAATAGACATTGTGCCGCTCCTTCACGTGTGTGTACTTTTGCCACCTGGATGCAGGTTAATTCTGATAAACATGGAAATGGTCAGAACTCCTCAGTAAGATGCAATAATATTAGTCATTGTTAATTGAGGATAAAGAATACATGTTTGTGAGTAGTTTATATTATGTCTTTATCTGTGTTGCTCCACGGTTTGTGTTTTGCTATCCATTGCATAAGGGGTTATAGCACTGCAAGACTGATGCTGTTCATTCGTCAGTCAATGGCATTTTGCATTGCTTGTTAGCGGCCTTTTCTGAGACGAAGTTATAGGCTTATTTTAAATACATACACATAATTGTCTTTATTTAATATTTCGTTTGACAGTAAACATAAATTGGGAGTGGCAATAAACAGCTTGAAGTCTCTTTTCTGAAGAATTGTTCACGTTCTGCCGAACTGCCGCTTGTTGTGAAATGAGCTGAGTTGAGTTCACCGCCACCATACAGAGCTCCTATCTCAAAGTTTTGCTTGCATGTCAAGCAGAAAAAAAATCGTACAAACAATGGCTTGTATCTCAAAAACCCGTACGTCAAATGACTTTTATCTCAAGGCACAACTCTACTTTCATTAGTTACGTATTGTTTGATCCTAGTGTTGAGTTATTCAGGTGCAATCGGTGTTAGTTCCATGTGTTCCATTAGCCTTATTGGATGTGAGTGACTTGAAATGTACATGGTAATAGTAAAAGAATAATAATAATAAAATAAGGGATATCCAATAGGTAATAAATAAAGCTAGAGAGAGAGCGAGTCCATTGCTACTGTGTCCTCCTAATCACTTATGTAACGGGTGTGTCAAAACGACTCAATTATAGCAAGCTGACCCCGTCCCTCTCACTCTCCCTCTGCCGTGCCCCCTCCCTCCTCTCTCTGCTCATTCAGTTTGAATTTTTTCGATATTCAGGCTGATGTCATCTCAGATCTCTGGCAGAGCACGCTATGGCATTATGAGTTCTCCCACTTTGTCATATCGGGAACATGTGTCACCATGCATATACTTTGTACTTTTCCCCAAAACTTATATTCTCCAAAAGTCCAGTCTTTACCCTGCCTTTTGCCCAAAGTCAGCTGAGATAGGCTCTAGCTCACTCGACACCCTAATAAGGCTAAACGCTGTAGAAAAGAGATGGAAATAATGGAAACAAAACTAACTGATACTAGAGCAGAATCTTGGCACAAAGCATCCTTTGTTCCTTGAGCTCTAAATTGTTAAAATAGAGGTATTAAATTTTGGACATGTCACAATATATTGAAGCCCCAAAACTGACCTCCAGTACCCATATGGAAGGATTAAAATTGGAGCATAATCCTACTTTAATCAGATCTCCTTCATTAAACTTCTGCCCAGGCTGCACAATAAGCCAAATACTGTACATGGAGCGAAGACAATTACCATAAATCTGATCCCATTTGTATGTGCACATAATCAATCCTAAACTTGTATTACCGTTATTATTATTGAGCCTCCGCTTTCCATCAGTTTGTCATCTGCCTATCACATACATACACATGCACACACACACACATGCAGACACATGCACACACACACTGAATAGGCATGGGTGTGTAATTTAGAGACCTCATCTGCTATTCACAACTGCAAATTGCACATCTCGCATCCATTCATGACAGCCTCTGCTCTCTTAATCGAGTACTTATAGGGCCATTTGAATGATATATTCTGAAATATTGTAATTCTAATACCAGCAAGGCATGATGGCTGCTTATAAGGACAATGGGTGTGGACTCTTTTTTTCTTTGTTGCTTTTTTGACGGCACATTAGTCAGTACAATGTTGAAGACCTTCCTGGAGGTCATAACATGTACGTTGAAAAGATGAAAGGGAACATTAAGGCTACCTACTTTACCGGTGTTTCTGACCTATTGGTGGTGGTAGCTGGCTAATGATGTCTATGTTTGACATTTGTATAAGTCTCTCAATTTAAGTACGTTCAGCACCGGGATCCATAATGATCTTTTTCAGTATTTACTAGTATGTTGGTGTACCTGACCAACAAGCTGCTCAGTTTTCTTGGTAATTCAAAACTGGAAATGTTTTACTTGTTTTGTGATAAAAACCATAGAAAACATGGCTTTGTGTGATGGTCTTTGTGTGATGGTCTTGTGCTCACAGTGGGGTCTCTAATTTCCTGTGCAGTTCGCTAGTGTCTATACTTTTAATTTGGGACTTCAAAGCATTACCATGAATAAACCACATTTAGCCCGATGCTAATTTCCATCTGTAGTCCCATACAGGAAACCTAAAGAAATAGACAGACAAAATATTCTCTTGTAACATTGACCAGTGATTCCCAACCTATTTTATGAATAACAACAGGTTACAGGACACAGGTTAGTGAAAGAGCATTTCATTGTTCTAAATGTCACTATAAGTCACCGGCATAGATAGATCAACAAATATATATCGCTAGCGCCGGGTCAAAACCTTGTACCTCCAAAAGAGTCACTTTTAAGGAAACCCCAAAAATGGCAAGTTTGCTCAACCATTAGCATTTCCATTTTCAACACTCAACACAAAGATTGTCCGATAATGTGTAAAAATAACACCCAGACGTATGGACTGACCAATACTATAGATTTTTTGAAAAAAAAAAAAAAAATTGCCAAAATATGACTTATAAGGTTTTGGACTGACACCAGCGATATGTTATTTGTAGTAAATAATCATTTTAGTTTTCCGGTGCTATTTCATGTCATGACAATGACAAAAACAACATCTACAGTAAAACTAAACACATAATCTATTATGAATGTATTTGTTGTACTCTCAATCTGCTAGCATTGTAAAACCTTTATTAACCGCGAAGACAATGTTATAAATTTTAATATTTACGTGGTTGTATGTAAGTCTCTCACTTCAGCGTCATTTGTAACTGTGAGATTTCCCGATCAAGTCGTTTTGATTTGCGGTTCTACTGTACCTCAAATCTTTGTGTCACTGGCTAAAGAGCTTTTATTTTCAATGCCTATGTTTTATTCATAGGGTAGCAACAACCAAGCAGGTTGAGCATGTTTTTCAGAGGGCAGCCTGGCTTGACTCCAGTGAATCATTGATTTTCCTTGACTAGCCACCCTGACAAGCAAAGCTGTAATATTATAATAACAACATATGGCGAGACTTGCATAGGCTCAGCAAATGCAAAGATAGATAGATAGAATGTCATCGACTTTCCACTTGGTGTGCTGAGGTGCTCAATAAACTGTTTGTGAACTCCAGAGACTTTCTCAGGAATCTGTCCCGCTGTCATCTGTGCAGTGGAAAAGCCAATAACAATCCTGCTGCTCTCACCGCATGATCATATTTAGATTTGGTGACTGTGGGGAGGAAGAGGAGGGAGGAAGTTTGTGTTGTGTCAACAAATAGACATGCAGCTCCACAAAGGAATGTGATTTTAATCATATTAAATAATCAATATGAGTCCATATTGACTAACGAAATCAATGTATGAGAAATGGCTCAAATGCTAACCATATTTCAAGCTGATACATAAAAGGGAGGTACACGCATACTAATAATCGTACCAAATTTGAGCATTTTCCTCTCTTTCCGTCAAAGTCAGGTCCGATCAGACGTCTCTAAAGCCCGTATCTCACTGATCGGTGAAGGCTTGCGAGTGTTAGCGAATCTAGCGAATGTTGTTTTTCACCAGCGTGTATTATAGGTTGCAAAATGTTGCAAAGACGTTCGCCGGTTGCCAACAAACAGTTTTAATGGTCGCAAACAGTGTTTCTTGTCACCATCAAATTTTGCACATGTTCAAAATTTTGAACACGTTCAAAATTTTTGTGTGACAAGAAAAACGGTTTGGTACCGTTAGGGTAACTGTTTTCAAATGTCTGGCAAACCTTGTAACCTTGAATGAGCACTGACAAAAAAACAACATTCGGGCCGTGTGCTCATAAACCTTTGCCGCTCTGTGTGATATGGGCTTAAAAGATTATCCTGTGTTGTGTGTGTGTGTCTCGAGTAATTTTTCCTCTCTAATTTGTCCAGAAAATGATCGTCCATGTTAAACTTGTTCAGTATTTACGATGGCAAATCCTTACGTGTGTGGTCAACAACGAGCTCAGCCGAGCCACAGAATCAGTGATTGTGATAACAGATGATATTGTGATGTTAACTGCAACGATAGCCAATTAGAAATTGGGTACACACATTCCGAGAATCAAACCAACATTTTGGCTTTGTTAGCACCCTTCTGATCAAAGTTGGCAAAAATCAGATTATTGGATGTCTCTAAAAGCTTAATCCTGTGGTAATGGGTGCTTTCTTTCATCACAGGTAAGTATTGGTATTATGAGACATCTGTCATCTCGTGAGTGGGTGGGGATATGGTTATGTCTGTAATGTACTGTGTTAGTCATCCAAAGTACACCACATACTTTAAGAGCAGTAAGTACATACTTGCCGATTTTTTCCCTTTTCACTTGTGAGGTCGATGTAAAAAATCATTGTGCATAACCAGCTTCACTGTATGTGAGTCGCCTCACAGCAGGTTGAGCAGATGCTGCGCTGAATGATGCAGTTTGTCCAAAACAGCTTTGTCCCCTGAGCGCGGACAAAGCTTTTCAAATATATATGTCCCAGTTTTCGACACAAGTCGTACAATTGCTCCCACTTCCAGGAAACCTCCAGGCAATCTATGAAATGTAGAACTTAACTCACAAAAGAACTTCTCTGTAAAACTGTACTTGTATTCAAAGCAACTTATTACTTAGTCATCCGGAGCAACTGATGATTCTCTCTTCGGTGCATACCATCACCTCCTGTACATATACAGTCAATGCAGTCTGGATCACGTTTCCATCTCTCTTCAGCAAAACAGACATCCGTCGATAATGAACTGTGAGACCCGTTCGGACGACCAGTTTAGTTATGTTTACACAGACGGACGAAAATCCACTTCCGTCCTATGCTTATTCTGTCTTTCCCATCTGTCGTATAACGTCAGCAAAACGGGCATCCGTCATAGACAGATAGATGGACTAGTGGTCAGATGGAATGCCCACCTCTGTTAATTAATTCCGGGTCGCTGGTTGGCATCCATTTTGTTTACATTTTGAAAACGTTTCCCAGCATAACACATACTTGAAAAAAAACGGTAAATGCCAGTAATAGACTTTGTTCCCCCAGAGCGTATCTGCTCTGTTTGTATCAGTTGCTGCTCTGTGTGTGTTAAAGGAACAGTTTATAATTATTGTAAAACCTATGCTAATTTCCATTATCCCGTTTCGCAATATGTGTTAGCTTTAAGCTTGCATTATTTTGCTAGAAAAATTCGAGTATATGGTTTGATTATACGTTTGGTGTTTAAATCAGTTTGGTGAATTAGAGTTATATTTGTTACAGTCCTATGATCATTTTCTGATTTGCTGCTTTGTCATTTGCTTAAAGTGAAAACACCAAGCGGATTGAGAGGCAAGGCAGTCCAGCTCCAGGGTGTCATTCTCCTAAAAACAGATGCAAAAAGAGAAAAAGCCCAGTGTGTAGCAGGACCATAGGGATGAGTCAGACGGCCTCAAGGCAGTCAAACAGTCTGGCAGGGTTATCAGACTAAATTAACATAGAGCCTAGATCCAACGATGCTTTTTATTACATCCCAAAACAAAGAGGAGGCAGATGTCTATAATCACACATAAAATTAGCCCTGCTTTGATTGCATCTCCCTTATTAGCTTTCTCTTTTAATATGGACTCTCTTTCTATTCTAGTTGCTTGGTTTGTATCTGTCAAATCTTACGTCTTACTATCAGGGGGATGTATTAATAGCTGATTTATTTCGAGGACTGCCGGCGCAAACTGACCCAGATCACTGAGGCATGTAAGAATCACCCGGTTTAACGCTTGATATTCACAGTTTAATGCCTTGTTTTTAGGTCCTAATCATGCGCGAATGATTTTGTGGAGATGTGTTGCCCTTGGCTGCAAATGCAAACGTAGACCCGCCCATGTCTGTCAAGATGATACGGAGGGAAATTATTTTGAGGGGAAAATGGTGATAACACACACCTAGCGTGTGGTCTTCTACCTATGAAGGTCTGTCAGGCCAAAACCCCATCAACCAGACCAACCTTTTGTCTCACATCTCAGATATGAATTTTCCTTCGGCCATCATGCGCTCCAAGCAGAAGGGCCAAAAGTACTCATACAATTTTTTTTTGAAAGCCAGAAGCTTCCGGCCCAACATAACGTCTTAACAACGAATCAAGATCTCAATCAAAAAAAGTTAAAAGCCTATTTTGACAAAGTAAGGAGTAAAACATACAGATATGTCTTCAAATGTAGGGATTAAAAATAAAAAGTCATCAGAAAAATAAATACTCGTGTAAAGTACAGATAACTAAAAAAAAAGCTACTTAAATTGAATAAAGTATTTGTACATGGTTACTTCTCACCACTGAGTCCTACGTACCAAGCAGACGCAACGTTTATAAATAAACGTCTGATATTTCTCATGTAGGCCACAGTCAGTGGCATGCAGATGTGGGCCAGTTCTCTTGAATAAATAATGCTGACTGGGGATTACCTCAGTAGATGATTTTCTCCTGTGTGATTGTCAGTCCGCAATGTGTGTCGGTGTGTTTATCCTATAGTATCATGTCATGAAAGCTGGCGGGTGGTCCTCATGGGTGGCGGTGGGAGATGCTCTGTTGGATGGCTGCTTTTTAATCTGATATTAAGACCCAACAACAAATCATATGACCTTAGTTGTCAGATTGTTTTTGATCCTACAGCGTTAGAGTCGTTAGAATCACATTTAGAATGTCTTGCAGAGGTCTTCTCTTTCTGACACAATTCCATTCCTACGTTCACTGTAATCAGTTTTGCCTTTTAAAGCCGGGGATGGGGCTGTGTTTAGAATTAGAGTCAGCATACACCACCATTTAAACTGCTTAGAAAGTATTGAAGTTTAGCCCGTCTAGCAGGTTTTCACCGACATTTTTTGCCTTACAGTAGAAGCTGGGTGGTTTGGTGCTTACAGTACACTGACTGCTATTTGGAACTGTCCACAACTCCCTCCACCTTGACTAAGGTTCCAGTTCCATCTGAAAAAAAAATAACAAGCCCCCAGGCATCATACTGTGTTAACACAGAAGCGCTTCAAAAAGGGGCAAGTGTGCTGACTCCCATAAACCAAACACAAGTTTGAATGTGACTGGTTAATACTGAACACAGCCACACACCCCTGTTATAATAGGGTGTGCATATTATTGGACTTGTTTAGTTTTACATAATATTTTCCAAATGAACTGTACAGATGTTTGGTCACCTTAATGGAGTAAAAAGTGGAGAAATTATATATCTCGGTCTCATATTTTATGTCATAAAAACCTAGCATGTAGACTTTTTATATCCACTGTATTTCTCTGTGCACGTGTTTTGATCCTCTCCGATTAATCAGCCGACAGCTCAATATTGATGTGTGCAGCCCACCCGGGCTTGGCGGTGAGTGATGATGAGAGACCCGGTGGGTGCTGCCATATCTCACAGGTTCAATAGTTCTAATGGATATGTAAACCTGGACCTCCCCCGCTAGAAGCTGATTCAGCTGAATGGCCGCTGACCCGGATGAGGGTCTGAGGCTGCTGGGGGGGAAATCTGGCTAATTTCCTGACTGTTTTGCATACAGATGATGCATCTTGTATTAGAATAATGTAGGCTTGACTTCACTGATGAATGTTTGTGTGTGATCCCCCCGCCACCCCTCCCCCTAAATCCAGACAGTGCAGCGAGAGAAAGCGGGATGTGGGATTTCATTGATAATCTCCCTACCAGATGGCAAAAAATCCCATATTCCTTTTGAGGTCCCTTCACACACATACGTGATCCCAGTGGGTGGGTGCGTCTATCAATGTTGTACTACAGGGTTGGGCAATGTATGGCCCGCCGATCATTTATCAGTATTCCTGTAAAAATTTGTTGCATTAATTTAACCTTTTTTTTTTTTTGTCTAAAATGTGGTTCCTTTTTTTGTTTTTAATTAGCTTTAAATGATTGAGTGTTTTTTATCGTAAGTAATAAAGATACAAATATTAGTAAGTAAAAAATATGAATACTGTTCATGTTTACTTTTTTAAATGATTTAAAATATATATTTTGTGAAATTATTGGTAAATTAATATGGTTAGATACATTAGAAAACAATACAGTTAAAAATGTACAGTTAAAAAATGTATTCACTCTGTTCTTTAAGGCAGTTTAGTTCAATTCATTGCAATAGTCCTGTGATATTTATTAATTTAGCATGTTTCCCCCTCTAGAATTAGGTACTTACAATATATATATTCATTTTAAAAAAGTTATTTTGTAGTCATTTACTGTATTACATTAAATAATTTTCAAATTCATTTATTATAAATAGTAAATAAGTAAAATAAACAATCAAACAAATTTCAATTGATATTTTTTATTTGTTAAATTGGTTAATTAATTATGGTTTATTTCATTGTAAATTATTTTAAATTGAGATTATTCGTGTTTTGCCATTATTTTGTTCATTTACCTAATTCAGTAATTAAGGTTAATGTTTTGATCTATTATAAGTAATTATAATAAACGTAAAATAAAAAATACATATATATTGAATTTGATCTTTTCAAGTAATAGGTTAAGTAATTAGAATAAATGCATTTTTGTTAATGTTATATAATTCAAATCAGACACTGTACATTCGTAATACCTTTTGTTTTGGTTAATAATTGGCAAATTAATTCTAATGAAATTAATTGCAAATTACTTACAGTTACAAAAAGCATGAGAATTAATATTAAAATTAAATATTTTACATACACCATTTTTTTTTCCAAACACAACTAGGAATGAAATGGATCCTCCCGATTTTAAAAATGAAACGTTCGCCCACCCCTGGCGTTCCGTTCATGCAAAACGACAACCCGAGCGCATACGCTCATAACATCTATGACGTCACATTAATCCCGTGACCTGGATAAGCCCCCCGACTGGAGGAAGTGAGGAAGGGGAAAGGGGAGGGTGAATGTAGAGGGGTGGGTTGCCGCTGTCAGACTGAGAGGAGGAGAGACAAAAGCGTCTCCCTGTCCCTCCCACTCTCACTCACTCATTCAGCACAGAGTGTGGAGCACGGCGGAATGGACAGCGTGCTCACAACAAAGAAAGGAACTTAGAATTGCTTCTTTTTCTAAGCACACTGAACACCTCCCCCCCAACCCCCTTTCTTAACTGGTGCACGCGGGAAAGCTCGCGTGGATCCCGGCTGCCAGGCTGGACGGGACGGCAAGGACGCCCACGCCTACGCCAACCTCGCACGGCGGCACACATGCTCACACGCCCACGGACACTCTGGAGCGTACCATGCTGGTCCAGGGAGCAGTGACGCCCGGGAGGACCCGCCGGCTGATGCTCAAGCTGCCGGTTGGGACTCTCCGGAGGAACAGCGGCGAGCGGGTGAGCTCTTGGGTTTCCCTTTTCCTACTCTTTTTGGACCAGGCTCTTGTGTCTTGTGTGTGTGTAAACGGGATTGCAAGTGGTTCTAGGCTAATCCAGGAGATGGCATTAGTTTGGAGTTGGAGGCAAGTCGAGAGGAAAGCTTTTAATCTCCGCGGTGGACAATTACTGGTGTGTCTGTCAATCCTGGTCCGTCTCTAACGTATTCCGCCATCTCTCTGATAGTTCAAGGTTGTCAGAGGGACCGTGGGAGTGCTCGTCTCAACACATTCAAAGTGACAGTGAGGGACCGTGAGCTCTTTTCATCAGCTTTGTATCACGTACTACCGGAGCTCAGTTTGTAACTCGCATTGTGCGTCAGTGGGTGCGGATGCAGGGTAATGGTTTTCCAGCAAAGACTTAGACATGGAATGTGCGTGCCACACAGTTCATCATAATTTGTTTGTAAAGACAGGCTGCAACCTGCCAGCTCAATGAATCATTTGCCCGGTGTGTTCTTCAGGAAAGTTGTCTACCAGAATGGGAAGCTCGTTGGTGGTGTAGCGTGGGTCACGTTGTTGTTATTGCTTTTCTCAGAAGACCTATGACTATAAAAACCTTATATAGAGGTTTTTTTACCATGACATTTTCACACCATGTACTTCCAGGTGGGGAAAACTCAGGTATTGTCATTGTAAGCAAACCATTACATGTCATTTGACAAAGTGCAAAGTGATTGAGAAAACACCGAAAAAGGCTTGATGATGATATTAGCCTTCATCTTTGCCACCATCGTTTGAATGTGTGAACAAAAGATGATGTTACATGAGGTGAACTGCTTCCAAGGAAGATGAAATGCTGGCCAAGAAGTTGATTCCAAAATAGATGTTAGGAAATTCAGGCATGGTTAACATGATCATTGAGGAACTGGCTAGTCAATTGACTTTTCAGTTGCTCGGATTTATGGCAAGGGGATACTTTTTGATTCTAAAATGGATAGCGTCTATAGGGCTGACATTAGCCAGCAGGCTAGCCAATTACTCAATAGCGTTGAGAAAATGCCTTCCACAAACCCGATGATGGGGTTTTGGTTGTCGTCACCACTAGTGATTCTTGTGATCTTCTCTCCAACTATTTACGCTTCGCAATATTAATTCAGATATTTTTATTATTTTTTACACAAATAGAAAAATTTGATATCTTTTGGTGTATATCTGGCGGTGTTGAGTGACTACAGATTTTCATTTGATATTTTTTCAGTTGCCAACTGAAACCCTTCCTGTTTGCTGTGCAGATGCACTACCTGCTGATTTCAGCAAGGTGTCAGTCATATCAATACTGTAACGCACAGAACATATTATTGTGAAGAAGATTTGGGGGTTGATTTCCCCCTTTGATGCCCATTGGTGCAACCCCTAACACAACGAGTTTTTGTGCATGATTTTCAGTTCAAGTCAGCGGTAGTCAATCGTTATTCCCCACCGCAAGCACCCGTGTGCCGGTTGTTTACAAATATGAAAAGGTATATTAAGCGAAGCTAACATTAGATTATAGGATGGCATGTATTTGAATTGCATCTTCTTTTGTAGTTTGCAACTCATGTAAACGCCTCGAGCACCGCTGAGGATTCTCTTTGTACTTTACTTCTTTGAATGCACGCAGGAGTGTGTGGAGCCCACACATTGCTGTCGAAAATACATGAGTTCACTACACCGGAGGCATTACGGCGGACAAGTGATTTGCATATCTGCCTCACACTCGGGGGCTTTGGAATTGAATCTCCTCTGTTGCGTGGATTTTCTCCTATCATTTCACAATCACTGTTTGAAGACTAAATAGGCCTTAGGAGTGAACCGCCTTGTCGATCCATTGTGCAACTTTTGAAGTGTACTCTACGCTGTTGTTGTCATGTAAATACTGAGAGAAAGTCAAATGCTTGGAAGGAAAGCAGATGAATAAATACTTCCTGACGTAATTGCGTCTACCCCGTTAGTGAAATCACCTCGCTTACGACGAGCAAGGCAGATTTTCTGGCAGAATAGCGGTGGGAGGCCTGCACCGTGATTGCAGTCTCACATTCACATCCTCTATATTCAACTTGCAGATCTGCCGGGTTCAGGAACGCTTAGTGGGAGTTATTTGTGGGGTGTATGTCTGTTCACTTCAGAAAAATGTCTGACTATAAACACAAGTAGTGTATTGACCTTTTGGCAAAAATGCAGTGGAGTTTTACATGGGAGACTTAAAATGCTTTAGGATTTAATTTAAAAAGTAATACAGTCATGAATGGAAAATTGACACTCTATTTTAGGATGACCTCTTTAAATTAACACTTACATATCGCTTAGGTCCCTTGTAAACATGCAAGTAGTATATTCTGAGTCCATTTTGACCAAGAATATCCTCATACTAATTTTCTGTATCAATTGTATTCAATCAATTATGAACTACAGATCTTTTCAAATGTATTAATAGCCTCGTGGTCAACATCCCTGCACAAAACGTCTCCCGTATGTTGGACAAATTTGCCTGTCTTGAAGCTAAGAACCAATTAAAAGCAATTAGGACATGAGGGAAGCAGATTTTTAAAGAGCCTACAGCATTGAGCTGCACACACGCATATTAGCCTAGTGCATGCATGTTACTTTCTTCAAAACGCCATTAGCTACCATGGAGATTTTATTTTAATGGATTCACTTTATTTTCCTCTCTTTTTTTTTTAAATTAAATTGTCTCTTCCCTGTCACTCATTTAATGCAGATGAATCATTCAATGTCGCTGTAAGTGATGGATGTAGGTAAGATGATTGGTTTCTACCGGGAGAACACATAAAACAAGTGCTTAACTAAGCAAAAAGTAAATTGTATGCAATTTCTCTCCTTTTACAATACGAAACTTGTCACGCCCAGCTGCTTCGCCTTGACTTCCTTAGCATGGAAAGAAATCAAACATTCAAGGAGGAATATTACCGGTATGTCTGTGACATGCTTTCAGCATAAATCCCCCAAGGGTCAAGAACTATAGCAGACTTTTTACCCTATTTCTTATCATGATGACATCATCATGTCAGCAACATCTATTGACAGACATAACAATTAAATGCTCTTTCACTAAATGGCAGAAGGCACAATTAACCTTTATAGCCACCTGTTGCCATTCATACAACTGGATTTCTCGTAGATTAAGTCAATTACTGAATAAATTGAGATAAGATCATCATTGTTTCGGAATGGTAAATATACTTTTGTGATCGTTCGGTCTGGTGGTGCACCGTCATATTTTCGAATGTAAAATGGGCGTCTTGGCTCAACAATATTTGGGAAGCACAGTTGTTGACAGTGTAGTCTGAGCACAGGACTGCAGTTGTTGCTTGAAAGTGGTTCTGGATTTTCTCCCAGCCGAGCCGGCCAGTCATTGATGGAGAAAGTGTGGCGTGGGGATGGTTATAATATAACTGTGGCTTGTTCAAAGACACATTTTCAGAAATAGGCAGATAAACAAATAATCAGTGGTTGTTTAATTTCACACTTGGTGGGCAGGCACCCCAGAGACCCAACTATTTACTTCAAAAGTCAATTTTTCATACTGTATTATGTCCGCTTTATGTTAAATAGCAGAGAGTATAAACAGTTTGTTGTGGAGATGTTTACCTCTGTGAGCAGTTTGAATTAGGATTATCGCCCGCCTTTGTTAACCCGCTACCACTTTAAGCAGCTCAAGCTTTTACTGTGAAATTAGGGATAGAAAAATAACAAACAAGGGGATGAGAGGGCGTGAGCAGGAGCCAGACGTCAACAAAGACTGATTTACTAAAGCTTCGCACGGGCAAAATCGGGAGAGGAAGAATGTTAGACAAAGTGAGAGGCCTCAGAAATTCACTCTTGACACCCCAACACGACCGAGAGTGGTGTGATCGGAGAGGCAGAGCACGCTACCCTCCCATTAATTTCTGAACATACTCTGAAGCTTGTGCTTGAACGGTTTCCATCTATAATACCTGGCGCTCTGGGCGCTCCGCGTCTCCAGTTGGAGCAGGAAGAGTGTGCTCTGGCGCTCCTTTTACGAAACATATCTTTTATGAGAGTGCTGGCTCACAATCATTTTCTGTAATGTACATTTTTCTGAAATTTTCTGTCTGTTTGTCTGTCCAATTCCATCACTACGAATTTCATTTTTATGCTTGTGGCGTTTTCACCAATTTTCCTTGGGGAAAACCATCATAGCTACAGAAAGAGGGAAAAAAACGTCTTTTAATTATGGCCGCTTTCACCACTTTTACACTTGTTGCCAGTTTCACCACAATCTGAACACACAATTTAGGGCTGACTATTTGGGATCTTGGTAAACCAGGACTTTGGGATTTTGTGTGTGTGTGTGGGGGGGGGGGGGGGGGGGGGCGTTAAAATGCTCTCTTGCATGAGAAAATGTCAGCAGAGGAGCAGCTAGTTGTAAAGCTTGCGTGGCCAATGAAAAAAAAGTTCACTCACGTATTTTCCAGACACATTCAGCAGCAAAACAATAGCAGACAATAGCCTGACTGTAATTTACCGCCGTATATATTGGCCCTTTAAAAGCGGGGGAAGCTAGACAAGAATACTAATCGATCCTCGTTACCTTTAAACAGCCTGTCGGCGCCAATCACTGAGAAGGTCAGCCGTGTGGATCAGGTGCACGCAAATTCCAATCCTCATCAAGATGATCCAATTGTGCGCACATTACAGTCAGGGTTCATTTGGAGAAATAACATCCACATGCAGAATCACTTAATTCCAGTGGCTCCCACTTTGTAGAGTTTGTCCTAGTCTAACCATCCGTGCATCCATTTTCTATAGCACTCGTCCTCATTAGGGTCGCAGGTGAGCTGAAGCACCCAGCTGATTTTGGACGAGAGGTTGGATACACACTGGACTGGTTGCCAGCCAACCACAGGGATACAGACGAGCAAGCATTCACACTCACTTCACACCTCTGGACGACACAGAGTCTTCCCTGATCCGAACATGCATGTTTTTGGAATGTGGATGACTGTGAGGGAGATCACCACGTGCACGTGCTACCTTGCATCATTTTGTTTCAAAATGTTTCAAGTTTGTTTCAAAACCCCAAACAAATCAGACATTGTGTTCCACTGTACGATTGGACCTCATCATGGAGGTTATGTTTTGGAGCTTCTAATAAAAGAGGAAACTCCGCCATGTAACAACCATATCTTCACAGTATGACATTTTTAATGGCAAACATTTATGTAAAAAATGTTTTTTAAACATTTTTATTTAAAAAAAATGTTTTTTAAACATGTTTATGTAAAAAATGGTTTTACAGTCAAATCTTGAATTAAGTACATTTTTTAAACTGTAAAATCCACAGTATCAGTACTTTTTTTGTACCGTAAATGTAGAAAAGTTTGTAATTTAACGGTAGAGTTTCGGCAACCATAGATCCCGGTATTTTACCATATAAGTAATATTTGTTTAATGTAAATGTTCAGGTAAAACATTTTTTTTTAAATGTTAAAAAACAAAAATCTACAGTAAAATCTTGAATGAAGTCAATTTTTTAAGTGTAAAAATAAATGGTAGCAGTACATTTTGTACCGTAAATGTTGAAAATGTGTTACCACAATTTAACGGTAGCTTTTCGGCAACCACAGCTGCCGGCGTTTCACCATAAAAAATGGAAAAAAAAAAATTTACAGTGTATTTTATCATTTATATTTTAAAGCTTCATACACAATACCAATACAAAAATATGCATGTGAGGTCCAGGTGTTATACTCATACATTGCACATTCTACACTGTATCTGTGAATTGCAATGTTATTAGATTGAAAATCGTCTTTGAGAGACGTCGGCGAATGACTCAGGCTCAGAATAGCGCTGGCTAACTGGCTAACCGTTATCCAGTCTGCATATTGAGTTACATGTTGTAAATTATGGCCATCGGCAGCTTGTTTATGAATGTGCTGTTACACGTTTATTTTGCTATGTTTGTTCACTAAAGCTATTGAAGTTGCCCGTGTCTATCCTTGACCACCTACATGGAGGGATTAAAATTTGTACCAACTTGTGGTGTAGGCTATATTGAATTATTCTAAAAGTGCAGATATCGATTTTATAGGAAAATGTTCACCACAAAATACTACGTTATGTTGAAAAATCAGTGATGTTAAATTAGATAAGTACGATCGTAAAGTGCTTTGTTCCAGCTCTAGCTGTTATGAAATGCGCTATATAAATAAAATAGTATTATTATATTGTATTGTTTTAAAAATCCACAACAGCGCAAAATGTAAACTACGATACGGCGAGAGACCACTGTACTTTGTGTTTACACTAGCCATGCCGCTGTTACCGACTAGCTCCTTTAAGTGGTAGCCAACATATTGATTTCCTGTGATCTCACCGAGCCTTCCAGGACTTCGGGCAGGAACGCTGAGGCCAGTCAGTCCAATTAGAGAGACAAAGGACAGTGAAAGGCAGAGGAAAAAAAAGAGTTGTGAGAAACTGGAGCTGGAGGCTGGGCGTCCCCTGCAGGCCCCTCTCGCATCTCCCTCCCTTGCCCGCCTTGAAAGGGAACCCCCCTCTCCTCCCCAAGGCTGAATGTTTTTGAGACTGGAGAGGAGGCAAAGGGAGGGAATGAAGTGACTCCCATCCTTTCATCACTCTCTGCTGTGATTTTTTTTTTCTTTTTTTTTTTTTTGCCCTCTCTCCCTTATCTTTTATTCCCCGTCCAAAAATCAGACCTATAGCCACCCTGCACAGCTGCGTTCAAAGTCCACGTGCAAGATCAAACGATGAGGAGCCTTTTGGCTGCAGGAGGACGCCAGTCAACCATTAATAATGTCTCTCTCTCTCTCTCTCTCACTCTCTCTCTCTCCCTCTCTCTTTCTCTCTCTCTCTTTCTCTCTGTGGAGACAGTATGTTAGCCTGGTCGCTATGGTGAGAGTGGACTCCTCTGTCCTTGGTAAAGCATCCTCAGTGGGAAACAGTTGGGGGGGGGGCGGTCTCTCTCTGCCACTTTCACACAGAGCTTGGGAAGATGACTTAATTATCTCTACTTCTTTATTTGCAGAAATGTTTGCTGGCAAGAGGAGGACGAGAGTGGGGGAGGGGGGGTGTTGGAAGGGCTTTGAAAAGGAAAGAGAGGGATAAGGGGAGAACCAAAGTATAAAATATTTTCATGTTGGCGAATATCTGCGACAGAAAAAGGCATCGTGACGTAAATGTTTTCATTGTGTGTTTGACTGTTCTTGTCTTTCCGTCTTTGTGTGGCACCTTCCTTGGTATTCTCATATATTGTACTTTTTATTATGTGGACACTTTGGCTGGTATACGGAATATATTTTAATTGTGTGTGTGTTTGTGTTCTTGCCTTTCTACTTTTGTTTGGTTCCATCTTTGAGAGAGAGAGAGAGAGAGACCAAGAGTGACTGCTTATGTCCATCTTCTTGTCTTCCTATTGTTGTGTGGCGCCATCATTGTACTTTTTGTTGTAGACAATTATATTGGTCTACACAATAATTTTCTTTTATTGTTCGTGAAGGGGGTTCTTGTCTTCCTGTCTTTGTATGGCACCTCCCTTGTTAACATCCCACCTTTCTATGGTATGGACAATGTGTGTGGGTGTGTGCATGTATATGTGTGGTGTTCTGCCAAAATGTCCTACCCGTGCAAAACTTCCTACCGGAGGCTGATTTGACAGCCTATTCCGCCAAAATGCCTAACCCTAACCCGCAAGCGCGCTGGGCATTGGTAGGACGTCTCGATGGGTAGGAAGAAATTTCAGAACAGTGCGTGTGTGCGCTCTTGTCTTCCTGTCTTTGTGTGGCACAATCCTTGTTGTCTTGTGACTCTTTTAAAGGGGTGTCCATTGTGTGTGTGTGTGCGCTCTTTTCTTTCTGTCGTTGTGTGGCACAATCCAAGCCACCTTTTATTGTATGTGTGTAACATTTTTATTTTGCGTGTACAATCTGGTGCATGTGTGTGTGTGTGTGTTTGCTGTCCTTGAAATAGCGTTTATTTTTTGGGATATTTCTTTTTCTTGTGGACATTTTGAAGAGTGTATATATGTGTTTGTGTTCTTGCCCATGTGTCTTTGTATGGCACAATCCTCGACATCCCACCTTTTTCTCCTTTTGTATGTATGTGTGTGTGTGCACGTACACGGGTATGTGCACGAGTGAAAAAGAGGGAGAGAATATGTCTTCTCCCCTCCCTTGTTTTCCTGTGGGTGTACTGCAGTAACATGGTAATCCTCATTAATATTTATCTGCAAGGCAAAGTGGATAGAGGGAATGATTAGCTAGAGCACATGCGCACGTTTTCTCTTGTCGGTGCTCGCTGTACTCTTTATTATGACTTGTCAACTAGGTCATACTGTGTACCAGATATTCCTGATAATTCAAAGGTTTTTCTTGACATCCTGTATATGATCATCTGTGCACATATACGCATCACCGTGGAAACCAAAGCACACACACACGCAAATACGGAGGCTCCCTGTCTTCATCCCTCTCTCAAGCAACATTAAGTTATGTTATTGATTTTCACGCTTGCAGCTCTAACACAATCAAATTAAATGAGAGTGATCGGAATTGAATTTCCATCACATTCAATCCACACGTCACTTCTCGTCCCAGCTGTATCGTTAACAGCACGGACTGATTCCCAACCAGCTGTGCAGGGAGAGATCACTGGGAAATTATCGAATTTCAAAATGTATTTACTACGAATAATGTGCCTTTGTTCATCTATCTGTGCCAGGGACTGGTAGAACAATTACATTCTCCTCCACGAGATGGCAGAAGGTACAATTAACTTGTGTATCCACCTGTTGGCATTCATTAACATAATAATAGGTTTGTGTTCACCTAAACAGGCTCCGTTTTCGCATGGATTAAGTCAATTTGTGAGTAAAAAAAAAAAGATCATCAATATTTCAGTGTTACCTTGACATACCAGTGTCTCAACTTGTTAGTTAAGTTAAACATATCGTCCCTGTCCTGTGAAAAACACGTCTATTTTTTTCAATGTTCTTATTTTGACGTGAATTTCCGCATTAACATGAAAATTAAAAATATTTCCAAAATTGGACATAAGTGTTTTTCACAGGACAGCGACGATATATCAAAGACAAATTTATGTAAAACAGTCAAATGTTTTGCCTGTAATGCATATCTTTGTTGTAAGCGTTAAGGGACCAAAAAAGAAGTTCTTTTATTCATTATTTTTCCTTGCTCAGGGCATTGCATCGATCACACCGGGACTGCACTCTTTAGGACAGGCACCAGCCTCAGGCTGATCTTTTCTAACCAAGCTTTGGTGCATGAACTGATGAAGCCTTCTTGGATGAGTCTTTTAAGACAAACAGAGCAGTCCATTTGTGTTCTGCTCAGTGCCCTGAAAAATAAAACACCTGATGGAATGAGAATATCTACAAACATCTTTATTCATTATGTATTTTTTCATTAATCATCCGATTAATCGGTTATCAGAATTGTATTTAGTCAAATATCCAAATTGCCATCAGCCTAAAAAAAAAAAATCCATATCGGTCAGACCCTAGACATAATTAGAATAAAAAATAATGAAACAGTTTTTGTCAGACTTTGTATCTATTGAATGGTCACCTGGTGGCAGACAGATATGAATACTCTATGTGGAGACGTTTCAGCTTCCCTCTGCACTAATATTACTTGTGCTTCAAAGAGGAGAAAGAATATATGACTGGGTACGGTTATATTGTCGATTGTGTTCAAATATCTGCCAAAATGCAGCTTGTTGTGAAGTTGAGTCACTGCCTCCAGACAGTGCTTGTATCTCAAGCTTGCGCTTTTTTGTTTGGTGATGTGCTGTGAGATTTTTCTAATAAAATAAAAAACACGTACCTTGGTTCAATGAAGTTTGGGAAACACTGGATTTAGCGAGTAGAAATAATACGCCTGTAGTGTTTGTTCAGCTTTTTGCACTTACACTTGTTTAGGCCAGGTAGCTTCACATAACGCCGCTGTTTAAGCATTCGTAGAGTTTGTGACCCATTTCACTCCAGCGCGCACCCGCTGCCACTTCATTCTTCATGCATTCGCCTGAGTGAAGATGAGAGCAATAGGAGGGATGAGAGTGAGAGGGAAGCGGGGTAGAGATACATAGGGTCGAGGAGAGGAGGCAAAACGTTTGAAAACGAATGCACAGATGAAAAAGAGGAAGACTTGTTAGCGAGGACCGCATTTGACGCCTCGTTAGCAGCGGAAGCTCTCAAGGACGAGAACTTACAAGATCATACGTGGTTCGAGCGGCAGTGGCTGTGTAAAATCATTCAGTCATTGACTGTTGAACTGGTTGTAATTTGTCATTTGATTGGGCAGCTCAAGTTAGGTTAGTTAGTTAGTTAGTTAGTGCGTTGTTTCTCAACCTTTGCTGAACCAAAACAATAGCAATATCTCATGGGACACCACCTAACAAAAAGTGAACAGAACTGTGGTCCTTGAGATTTGAGTTTTTAAATATTTTTGTAAAGTATTTTGGAATAAGGAAAATAACACTCTCTACGATATTATACTTCTCAAAAGCAAACAATCCGATCAACGTGGTAGGAAATCAGGGCCGATCATGTGATTTTCATGTGATCGGCTGAAAAAGATTGGATCGTTTTCATAATTTCTAAAGTCAAGAATAAGATATTTTCGCCCTTTACTTGAACCACTGAACACTTTACTCGAACTACTGCTGATTGACAGCCATGTACAAAAGTATCATCTTGGGATACCTTAAGGGGAAGTCAACCCAACCATTTTCTTTACAAGATTATTAAATTCTATGCAGGCTCACTACTGGAAACATGTCATTCTGATTAATTTTGCATTTGTGGAATATGAGTTTAGCACTAAAATTCACCCGTTTTTGTCCATCTCAGGGGGTGGCCATTTTGATATAGGTGTCAACTGAAAATGACATCACAGTTGCTCAGGGCTCAGATAATGACCAATCATGGCTCAGCTTCAGAAAACAGGTGAGCCGTGATTGGTTGTTACCTGAGCAACTGTGGCCCAATCCCAATCCCACACTTGCACCCTACGGCCTTCACTGAAGTGCACACGTAGTCGAAGTGCATGAAGGGTTCGAGGGCGCAGGTTACGTGTGTACAAAAATTGCAGAATTGGTACACTTCGTGTGACGTTATCGACTTATGCCCCTGCGTCAGCGAACATGGCCGATAATAATTTGTGGATAATTCATGAATTTCAACTCCTTCTTGTCTGGTATGCACAACTTGGCAACCGCGGGGCAGTAAAATACAGTGATGCAGACCCAAATGAAGAAAACTTTCACAACTACTGTGCGGGCCTCATTTTTTGCAGACTTTAATATAACGGTCATGTGGTTGTTTTCAATACATGTGTAATTACTTTTGTTTTATGTTTAGTTTGACAGTAGACGAACTGGGAGTGGCAAAAACAGCTTGAGACCTTATTTTTCTTTTTGGAAGAATGTTGTTCACTTTCTGCCATTTAATAGAAGAGCATTTCATTGGTTCTAGCGTAGACGGATTTTGAAAGTGGCTGGACTTCAGAGAGTCAACTGTGCTATTTCAGAGAGAGAGAGAGAGAGACCAAAAAACAGCAGTTTACCTGTCAATCACAACTGGTATTTTTATATTCGACCAGCTGTCACTGATTGTTTACATCAGTGGGCCCCGCGTGACCTTTCCCAGGATTCAGTGTGACATACGCACACACAGGGAATCATGGGAACAGTTCAGTGCGGTCCCTAACCCCGCAGCTCTCACCTCGGCAAATATTTACTCCTGTCATAAATTACGGCCTCCGCGGAGGTGCGCGTGTCCAACCTTCCGACGTTGCTCCAGCCAGTCCCGCTGATTCATGTTGGAAAAATCACAGCGTAGGAATGCTGCGCATTCCTCCAGGGTTTCTCAGGAGACTGCTGAGAGGGCAGCAGCACGAGGCCCTGAGATAGGCTGGTGAGAAACTATGCGCTTGTTCGTTTTAAATGGGCTAAAACTGTACAGAGGAGACATTCTGGTCCCATGATGTCATCTAAAGAAGCTTCCAACTTGTGTAAGGGTGACACCCTTCCAACATCCATCTGTTTCTCAGGCCTTCCTCTAGTCTCTTTCACACATGCATCATCCGAATCTGAAGACACAGATTAAGAGACAATGGCTTTCAACCCTAGTGGTTAGCATGACTGACTCACAGCTTTGAGTTTAGCAATTTGAATTTCAGCGCAGGCGTGTTGGGCTTTTTTTTAAGACCGCAAACTGTCCATAGATGTCAATGTGAGTGTGAATGCTTTTTTTGTCTGTATGGGCCCTGCGATTGACTGGCGACCAGTTGACGGTGCAATCTGGAACTCATCCGTCTGGCTCGAGACCTTAATGAGAACGAGCGCTACAAAAACAGCTGGGATTGGCTCTAGTTTACTCGTGACCCTAATGCGAAGAAGCGTTGCAGAAAATGAATGGATATTTTCAGTCACATTATCAATATGTGCCCTGTGATTGACTGCCGCGCAAATAAATGAAATATGTATGGTGGAGAGTTATGTGTTGTCATGTATTTAAAACAACCACATAGCTTTGCCTTAAAGTACATTTAGCTTAGTGCTGACAAACAACGAGTGTCTGTTGTTTGAACAAATATTCTAACACAAACAGTGGAGCAACACATGTAGAGATAAAACAATTTACAGGCATATATTGTCAATCCTTTGCGAACGACGAATATTACTTTAGCTCACTGATATGTGCATATCTATACAGAGCATATCCATACAACACAACTGAATGGAGGCAAAAATGTGTAAAAAAACCTGTTTATATTCTGTACATTTGATCTAATTTATGTCATTACCCTCTGTTTTCCTGAAGTAAAGTATTATACAGTGCCCGTGTTTTTATTCATTTGTTTTTTAAATGCATTTAGAACATTTCTGTTGCGCTTTAATGGGGTTGGAATGGATTAATGGCATTTTACCATCAACACCAAACCATGTAATTTTGTCAAAGCAAAGTCTGCTATCTTAATTCTAATATGTAATGAAAACTGACATGTATAGACAAACGGAAATTATCAAAGATTTTACAGTAATTGCAAAGCGTCAAACAATTGCTGTTTTGTCACACATGGACCTTAGTGCTGCCTGAAATTAAATTCCCATTCCGAGATGTTTAGCGCGGTGCTCCAATGTAACTTTTTCTCTCAGCTTTAGCGGAAAAGCAACAGTTGTGTGTATCACTTTAAAACCAAGCAGCAGCGAGAGAGCGATGGTGACGAGGAGAGCGTCTGCATTTCCTTAGTGGGAATGTTTGTTTTTGTGGGACCGGAGAAGTGGGACTTGAGTGGGAGAGTAAGCAGGGGTTGATGAGGAAGAGAGGCTCGCTGGGGACCATTAGTTGCGTGGGACTTGCAGGGCTTTGACCTTGACGAGGGAGAAAGCACACAGGGCAGCTCTCTCTGGCTCACATCCAGAGGTGACCCAAATATTTTATCGTATTCGTCCCAAGAGACGCTGATCATTGCCTCGGCGTTGGGAGATGTTACCTGTGATGGCTCATGTGGATGTTTAAGGAGACAAGCAGCACCTGTGGATGTCTGACCGGCTGTCCGGTCATGGAGGCTCTCTGGCCTGGCCCGGATGAAGCAGCGTGTGCCCGGCATCGTAGTCTTCTCTGGGCCGTCGTGCATTCGCGGAGCTTTCATGCTCCACTGCAGTTATTACACGCTCACGTGTGCGCTTCGAGGCCACTCTACCAGGTAGGATTTAACTTGCAAGGTTAAAAAAAAAAAAGGGTCGTCCTTGTGATGGATTGTGCCGTAACGTGGCACTTCATTCAGGGGGTGTCCAAAGTTTGTCCCGGGGGCCATTTGTGGCCAGCTGCGTGTTTTTGAGTGCTGCTGCGTATTCTAATAAGAAAATTAAACATAGCCTGCAGTGAAAGGTTATGACAAAGAGTGAAAGTTTTAGAAGACAGCAAAACATTTTTAGATGATTAAAATGAACAAAAAAGTTGAATGTTTCAAGATATCAATTTTATTCCAAAATTATTTTTAAATTTAAAAAAAGGTGATGAAAAATGGTCAGAATTGTGTTATTCAAAATTGTAAATACATGTGAAAGTTGCAAAATCTCACTTTATTACAAATCTAAAAAAAAGTTGAGAGAAAAATTAAGTTTGAGATTTGATCGGATTTTATTTGCTTTTAAATATTAGTTTTAAATATACTTTTTATTACGATTGTAAATGTCGATACATCACAAAATCACACTACTATTTAATTTTAAAAACTACATATCACCCAAAACCTAATAATGTTTCACTTTGTTTCACCAATAACAGATTAATACTGCACAGTATTATATTCTAAATTGTTTCGCTAATAAGAATATGTTGAAGTATAGGTGAAGTCGGTCCCCCTCTTCCTTCCATTTGTTCTAAAAGTGGCCCGCAATATAAAAAAAAAAACGGCCATATCTGTGGTAGACCATAATCAGGGGGAAGGGCTGATGGCTGATTTGCTCCATTAATCCCAGTGAAAGAACTGTTAGATAGTGCCAAGCCGCTTGCGATAACGTCGCTAACGACGTTTCATACTTAAACTGTATGCGAGATCAGGTTGTGGTCTTCTTTTTGTTTGTCATTGTTCTGCTCAGGATGCAGAGACACTTCCAGGAAATGGCGTTGTGAGGAAGGAGCTGGCTGCCAAATAAGCCGGTTATTGTTGAAATGGATATCTGAAAAGAGGACAAACACACAAAGCTTTCATCGGCTTTCACTGTGCCTTCAGGCCGCCTCCGGTTAAAACACACTCCTTGGTCACTTTTGATAGCCTTAATGTGCTCGTTTCATTAGTTGTATTGATATTTAATGCTGAGTGAAAAACAACTTTGCTCGGTGAATCAGCAAAACGCTTCATCAGTATTCGGTGGGTGAGATCTGAACTTGGACTCAGAGCTTTCATGGAGCGATTAGTATTCCCTGTGTGCTTCTCTGGCCCCGTTTGCAGCTGGCAACACCAGAACTAAACCAACAGGCCTCTCGCTAAATGCACGATCTGCGCTTAAAAGCAGCGGTTCTCACACTGTTAGGGTCCAAGGGAAAAATCGTTAGGCTAATTGCATAACTGTCAATGTCGTTTTGATTTACTGTCACAGTATCAATGAAAACAATACTGATATGATGGAAAAACATTGTGTTTTTACTTTCCCTATGTGGCTTCTCAGTCTTCCAGGTCATAGAAAACAGTAGTATATACATACATACATACATATATATATATATATATATATATATATATACATACATACATACATATATATATATATATATATATATATATATATATATATATATATATATATATATATATATATATATATATATATATATATATATATATATATATATATATATATGATGTGTTTGTACTTGGTGTAAGAACTATTGGTAGACAGCTATTGTACATTGCACCTGTCTTGCATGTTCATTCATTGTGTTTGCTTGTGGTTCCTGAGGGAGAGTAAAACAATAGAAGGAAACCCAACCGACACAACAGGTTGCCCCAAAATAAATGCCTCTTTAACGCCCCCTGCTGCTTCAGAGACACTCATATGTGAAACGTCAACACCCGCCAAACATCCTCTTCCAAAAACAGTGCTTTCAAGTGGTATGAGCAATATGTGCGACCCTCGCACTCCCCGTGTCTTGATGAAACCATGGAATCCAAGATGAAGCACTTATCGGTGGGGGGTGGGGGGCGCAGGGTGGCAATGGGGGGCTCGGTTCGGTGCGTCAGATTGCAGGAAGGGGATATCCAAGGCTCCCTGCTTTGCCTCGGAGCCCTGCTTCCTCTGACGCTGTCAATATGACACCGAGACTCACTCAGTTGGTATGTACATTGAGTGTGTGTCAGTATGAATCATACTTATCAGACAATAATTGCCACATGGGTATTGTTTTTTGTCCAATTGTGTTTTACATGACTAAACACCTGCATTTACCAAACATTACTCATCTGTTTTTTTTTTTTTAATTATAATTATCAGAGGTGGGCAGGTGCTGACGAATTACGGGACACTTTTTAAAAATGACGGACTAAGGTCTGACGGAAGTCGATTTTCGTCTGTCAGTGTAATCGTCACTAATCGTCAGTTTGACAAACCATCACAAGGCTACAGTGTTCAATCTAGGGCCAGAGTTCAGTTTATCTCTTTAATTGATAAAAATATTTCTTTGAATGATGAACATAACCAGTTTGGCTTTCTTCAAAATTAGCTCATAAATGTGCCTGCCATCTTGTATTTAGCCCCACAAATAAACGTAAGGCCAGAGCAAAGTGCACCAAAATGGTTAAAAACTTAACCAAAAATCTCTTCGTCTTCTACAATGGAAACCATTTTCGTAACTGTCACGGCCCCCTACTTAGCTATCAGCTGTCTATTTTATCTTTGTGATTTTCGTATAACACTTGGATAGCAATAAATTTACTAAAGGGAAGGCATTTAGCTTTACTGGCAGATGAATGGCAAGACCTTGAAGTTGAACCTGTGTGTCGTCCTTCTGATGAATTTTCATCCCGGTCCCAATCTGTTGTCTGTCTTTACTCTTTGCCATAATCTGGATCTGTATGTGAGAAAATCCCCCCTCACCACCCCACACAAAATGTTCCTTTCTCAAGGTTTTGAGAATGCATTTTGCTCCTTGTTTCTGAACTTTCCCAGCACCCTATTTGGGTTTGAGGGCAATTTTCTAATTTGTTTGGGACTCGCTGGAGGCATGTTTGTTTTTTGATATGGCAGCGTTAGCGCACAAACAACCGCTGTAGTCATTTGCTGTATCTCTGAACTGTCTTATTTGCATAGTTTGACTGGAAAGCACTTTCACTGCGCCATCGCCAGCTTGTGGAGTGATTACACAGTGGCTTGGGAGGAGTCGTAATCTTTGAACTTCCACAGTCCACTATCCACATTGTCACATTACAAAGCTTTGGAGAAAAAAAAAAAAAAAAGAAAATACAAGGAAAACTTGTCAATTCATGTTAAATTGTCACAATATGTCCCTGAGGACAAATGGAATATTGAGTTGTTAATGTCTGTTTTACAAGTACTTACTGCGCGAGTGCCTGCCTTCCAATCAAGGGTGAAATTCACCAAATAAAATTATGGAGTAGTCTACCTATTTCTGAAAATGTGTCATAGTGGACTGTATGTCCCCTTTATAACTTGTGATTGTGTATTGATGCCACTCACAATGTTTTTGCTCTAAAGCCTTGCCTTGTGGTGTCCGCTTCCCACCCCAGGGAGCCCAGGTCATGGCCCTTAATATTCATCCTTCCCTCCAAACGTCAGACAATTTCAAATATTGTAGGAATATGAACAAAACTAAAAGTAAACAGAATTTAACCACTGTTAATAGTGAAACGTTTTTAAAAAATCACCCATTATAACTTTCTTAGTTGCCGTACAAGTGTAAAGAGTCATAAGAATAGGCTTAGGTTATGGAATAAAATTTTGAGTTCAAAGGGTATGGATACTGTTGCAAGCCATTGTATGTGAATGGGAAAATAAGATCTCTTTCTCAGCCATCACCACAATCTGTTAGGAAAGCTCGAATGTGTGCATGGCCACCATTCAGCCGATTAATTACAGCACACTTGGATCGGGGCGCACTCACGCATGGCTCACATGCTCACCACGCAACCACCTCGACTCTCTAATCTGATTTAAGGCCGGGCATTAGTTTTAATGAGAGTAGGATATTAGAATTTTACACTCAAAAGGATGGGAAAGGCAAGTCCCGGATGAATATCCCACAAAAATATACAGACGTTTCGTCCCTCACCTTGTTGGAGATTATTGTCATGTTAAATTTGATAAATGCTGTAAAATGTGTTTTGCTTGATAAATCTGGCTAGCCGCCACAGACCTCACATCGTTTTTTGAGGTGGTCCTCCTAGGTTTAACTGCAGCATTAGTGACGGGGATAAAAGCGTTTATAATGCTTTGGGTTCAAAGGTTAGGGCCTCCAGTGTAGGATGGTAATCCAGGCGGATTAAAAGGGAATCTGGTGAATATCTGAGGAAATCCCACTCGGGGACTTTCAGATCCTATGTTTGCATGGATATAATAGCCGCGCTGTGTTTACTGAACTGAGATTTACAAAGTTGTACATGAGGATGTGTCATTTGACATTTAGAAAGGATGTCAGTTGATAGATAGATAGATAGATAGATAGATAGATAGATAGATAGATAGATAGATAGATAGATAGATAGATAGATAGATAGATAGATAGATAGATAGATAGATAGATAGATAGATAGATAGATAGCATTGTTCATAGATAGATAGCTGAATTGTGTGACGAATTTAATTTAATTGTGGAGAGTTTTTCCACACTCTTGAAGGAAAAATATTTTTTTTGTTGGATTAATGGTGGATTTTTTTTTAAATTATTTATCTTAGTCTCTCTTTTTTTTCATTTTTCTTTTTAACAAGGGTGTGTAGACTGTATATATAGTATGTATGTTTGTATGTATGAACCTGTATTTGTATATATGTATGTATGTATGCATGTATGTATGTATGTATGTATGTATTGTTTCATCTATCTTAATTGTCATTTGTAATGAGAGTTGATAAATGCACTTATAAATGTCGAGGCTGCATAGATTCATGCTTAATAAGCGCATATTTTGCAGTAATTTTATATCCTTTGTGACGCTTGAAAAAATGCTCTATGGTCTTAATAGACCTTATCAGTTATCGTTTAGGAATAAAATGCATGAGAACATGAGGACTCGATATACAAATTTCAAACCCCCACCCCCGCGCCCACCCCGCCGTCCCTCTCGAGTGCTTCCATCTGTAGACTGAATTATTCATATACATAAATTAAATTGCACAAAATGTGCAGAAATGTGCAGTCAGCGACTGTTCACATAGGTTTTGCTCTTATTTGCATCTTTGTATTACCGTTACACACAGATGTTATCTCAACAAGTAATACAGACGGTTAACGGTTGGGAAAATGACCACGTGTAACATGATTGATCAGGTGTTTTTATTTATTGAGCAAACTCCACTTTTTTTCCACCTCAGATCCTGGACCCTGCCTGAGGCGTAAAGGCCAAATGGCGGACATTCAATACATTTTCAATGACAGGGGTTCCCTTTGGAGAAGAACACAGTGTCGGCTATGCATCCTTGCCGAGGGGCTCTCCCTACAGATGAGCCGGGTCATTTTTCATTACGCCGTCTCGGTGGAATCAAGTGTGACGGTACATTGAGCCAAAGTTGTGCGGGGCTTTTGCAGTGTGGGGCTTTTGCAGGTTTGAGCCTTTGGTTTTAGATGTAATTTAATTTTTGGAACTCGTCTGTTTGTCATTAGAATGAGCGGGTCGCTGACTGACCTCCGACTTCAGATTTCAAATGAGGTTTTTCCCCGAAGAAAACAATGATTTTTTTTTTTCCATGATCAAACTATCTAAGATAGAGGCAGAGTTCATCCATACGTTCATCCATTCTCTGTACTTCTTATCCTCATTAGATTTGGGGCTGAGTTGTAGCCTATCCCAGGTAATTTCAGGCGAGTTCACCCTGGACTCGCAGCCAGCCAATCACATGGTACATAGAGGCAAACAACCATCCACATGAGTCCCGACTGATGGTAGTTAAATGTACTTTCCTTCTAGATTTCCGGGCACGTTTTTCAACAAAATGTTGGTTTAAATTAATTTTACATTTAGGGGATGTTTGAATGGAGGTTCCACTGTGAAGGAAATAATCTGTAAATAGCAGAGAAAGTCCAAGGTTTTGGATCATTTAACACTTCAAAAAGCTGAACCTGAACCTGTGCAAAGATGAGATAGCTCTTAAACTAACTTCAGCATAACCTCACATTGTCCCCTCTCTTATGTTTTGCTTTTAAGTCAGCCTCCGGTTCCGGCTTACCTGAGTGCTTTGCCCTTTTCAAGCCTGTAAACCCTCCCAACCACTTACTGTTTTTATTGTAAACCTTCACTCTCCATACCCATCTTTAATCCCTCTTACATCACACAAGTCAGTGTGTCCTGAAGGTCAACGGAGTTGTACTGAGCAGGTGACTGCAGTCATCCGTAACTCACAATATTCCCAGAGGCATGATGGATTACTTATGTCCTGTTCCATTCCAGTTACTCACTTAATTCTGACGTTTGGGTCCAACCTTTTCATGACTTTTTCCCTAATTCCCAACATTTCTAGCACAATCTGCGCTTTGGGGGATGTGCACATCTCTTAGGAAGTTTTCAAAGGGACGAACTTTGAATCAGTAAACCTTGATCAACCTCGCAAGTCCACTGCTACACTCTGTTGTTTCACGGAGGTTCTGATTCGTATAACTTTTTAGGTATATCTTACCCAGACTTGTCATGATATTTACTTATGGTCTGATGAATAAAATGGACACGGTAGTCATTTTCTGGATTCAATAAATGGACATTTACATGCGTGTTTCTTTGCATAGGTCCTCAGCAGTCAGTCGCGCTGATTTATTCCCTAACTTGTCAGCCACATTACTCACTGCTGACTGAGTTGGCAGTTAGACACGCACACACATACACGCTAGGGGTGGAAAGGCTTTTGAAAATCGTTTAAACTGTTCAGTTTGGCTGCTTCAGTCTGGTTCATATGTGTCTTATCAGTTCATGGGCATGAACAACTTTGTCTCATTTATCGATGAGGCGCAGAAGTGTACAATAGTGCTAATGTTAGCCAAGTAGCGCTAATGCTAGCCGGCGCAACCATATGCTTCGGCTAGCTGCTATCCTCTGTGGTGTTCTTTAATTACTATTTTATTGCTTGTGTATGAACAACGGTTATGTGAACATTCGCTAAAAATCTCCTAGAACTCGTCAAATCACACTGTAATCCAATGTCGAAAAGAAAAAGAAAAAGGCATGGCTCGGTCGTCATTGCTGTCTTGTGTCCGAGCCCACTGATGGCCGCCCAAAGCCACCACCAACCATCGAGCTGGGTGAAAATGATTATGACAGGTCTGATCGTATCATGTGACCGAAACCGGACTCAATAAGATATTTATTTTTCTGTGCCCCTGTGCGAACCGGTCCCAAATATACTTAAGGACCGCTACCACCCTCCTGTCTTCTCTCCACTCCCAAGATGTTCTGTCTCAGAGAACAGAGAACACAAAGCACTGCGAGAAACTCACTCGTCTACGACTGTATTCAGGTCTGCTTAATATTCAGCATACAAAACCATTAGAGTGTTTGGTATTCAAGCCAGTCACATGGCAGTGCATCAAGGCCACTGGGGTTCAATGTCTCCTCAGTGAGCAATGCCCTTGAGTTTGCAAAACACTTAGAAAAAAAGAAAAAACAGCAGAGCAGATCAAGAATTCTCCATGGATAGGCAAGAGTGTGTCAGTTTGAACTCAAACTGTACATTATAATAAAACACGCAGAACCAAATACCCCCACGTGACAACACGCCGTCTTCCGGCATACATTTCCAGCCGTGTCGGTGAGCTGAGGGTCACATGGGGTCCACGCGGATTTCTCACCTTGTAAATTATAAATGAAGATAGAAGTGTAAGCGGAAAGAGATCCTTCCCTTGTGAACTAGGCTCACACTCATTGTCACCTCGCATCGCTGCAGATCCCGCCAGCCCCCTTTCGGACTGAGTTTCATTGATAAAAATCATGATATCACACTCAACCTTTTTGTCTCTGGAAGTCATGCCACGTAGGCCGGGTTTACAATGCAAGTCCAAGTTCCCAATCAAGCTACAATATAATGCATTTATCCATTTATTTAAGTATCTTTCAAGTGACACAAATGGCTGTGTTTACGCTGATGGAACACGACACAACCCGCATGTGCCAACGCCCAACTTGCATGGAAATAACTACAGCGACAACGTCAACTATAATACATGAGTAATACAAATATTAAATGTTTCATAACATTCATCTGGGGTGACTCCTTGCCCACTGATTTAAATGAAGTAACATTCAACTTGCTCCACTTTATTTGCTCATTTAAAGTCAGTAAAAGGGAAAAGAAATGTAAACATTTTGTAAATGTGACACACTACAGAGAAGAGTGTCTTTAACAACTCGGCGAAAATTGAATTATTAGAAAAATTAGCAAGTACATAAAATGAGGCTTCAAAACACCCCAAAAATCAAGCCGTTCTCTTTGTTTTCAGACTTTGTAAGCGTGTCCGCTGAATGCGCTGAAAGGGTTAGTGTTCGGGTGAGTCAACCGCCAATCAAATACCTCAAGTAAGACTTTGAAATGGGAGCTACTTTGTCCAGCATCTATCCTATGCCTACACATAACAACAGGAGTGAGTCGTGACACATCCACTTAAAGCCTCCAGTGGCTGGCATATCCCAGCAGGTTGTAGCAGGGCTTTCCACGGTGCAACAACGAGGTGCTCTAAAGTGGCTATGCCAGTCCAAAGCTCCTGTCCACATGCATGGCTGTCACATAGGACTTAAAAAAATGTTTTACCTCGCTCTTCCATACCCTCTCCTTGCCATCCACACACTCCCAGTCAACAATGAGGCACTCTAAAGTGACCACGCCAGCTCAAAGCCCCGGTCCACACAGTGGCTGTCAAGTGGACTTATTTTTTAACCTTCTCACTCTTTGGACTTTCTTTGCATGGCGTGTTTGCACTCATGGCTGACAATGAGGCGCTCTAAAGTGGCCACACCAGCAGTCTATCCAAAGGAAAGATGCATTTCTGGAATGTGGGCGTAGCTATTTAGCTAACTGCACGTCACAATTGTACCGGTTAACCACTGATGCCAACAAAGGCGATCAAGTTCTTATATTTTGGGGGAGGGGCAACTCATGCCAAAAAAATTGAAAAAACTGAAATGGTGCAAAATAGTTTAATGCTTAATCCGCACAATTGAGGTCTACAGTTATAAATGAACATGTATAATATATTTAAAAACGATTCTCCGAATACACAGAATACACACTCTTTAATTGCCTGTTTAGATTTACAGTGGATGTTTTTTTTGTATTTATTTTGATATGTGTCAAATTTGTATCCACATTTGGAAGAGGCCTGTTTCAGATCGAAAAATCTTGCATTCCATGCGATTTTTTTTTTCCACCTCTACGCTCCCATGACACATCCCAATATCACCAAAACGGTGTCACATAAACCATGTAGTCTAACTCCAATCTTAGCTTGAAATTACATTAAATGACAGTGGGTAAGAGACTTGTTCTACTATTACAGACTGCCAGGCAAGCCTTGGTTCCAACCAAATGTTTGGTTCGCAATTGTAATTATTTTCCTTTCTACTGTTGCACAGGCTATGATGAACTGATTTATAGCAAACCACTTTTCAGTACTCTTCAGTTGGGATACCAAACCACAGTAATGCAGTACAGTACACTCGTGGTAGGGTGGCGTTAGATTCGATAGAATGGCTGATAAAGAATGCAGCATTTCTCTGTTGACTTACATGCACATCTGCAGTGTGCGACCCAGTTCGCCCTGCCTATTCTGGGTATCCTTGAGGGCAACATAGGAACTTGGCCTGATGGGACATGTTGTTTTTTCTGCACTATCAGGAAGTACAAGGAAAAAGGGATGTTAAGTTGTACATCCATTATGCAGTTTCTCTTCCGCTTATCATGATCAAGGTCACGGGCAGATGCCAGACTGGTTGCCATGCAGTCGTGTGAGAGTCAACTATGAGAACCCTTATACTACCAATGGCCCGTCATACTCCTTATTTTGGGTTAATCAGTCAAGTAATTTCAATGTAATGGGTCACATTCACAACCCGTCCAAGAAACATGAAAAACAATGACTAACAGAGTGTGACAGAACAGGAAGTCTGGCAAGATGAATTGGAGAATAAAATGCACTTAGGAAAAACAAGTCAATCACAAAAGAAACTGCTGTAAGAACACCACAAAACACTTTTTATGTGCTCACTGCCTGCCGAACAACCAGAAGTCCCATTTCTTGGTCCATAAAAGTGGTGGTCAGATTCCATCAAATCTGTCAGTTGGAGGCAAAGTTGGAAATCTGGGGAATAAATGTGAGTTTTTATTTATTTATTTTTGGGCGGGGAGGTCATAACGTCTGGCAATGTTGCATCCAAGTAAAACAAGAACAAAGGCTTGTCTGCTTTAGAAATATCTTCTATTTGTTTTGAAGTGCCACAGCGTGTTTCTGATTTGGGGAATAAAAGAGGAAGAAAAAAACCTAACTGGAACCACATTTCAGCCTCAAAGTCAGTCACTGGCGCACGGGTGGAGCTCGCAGACACACACAAAAACACAGTCCCACGCACACATACACACACTTGAGCAAACAAAACAGATCGCTCCCGGTCAGTGGATTCTCGAGACATTCCTGGCTGCCTTTGCGTGACCCTCCCTGCGCAGTCTCAACTTTGGTGCTTTACGTCCAGGAGATGCTTATATTTTCTCATCACTAGTGGTTTGAACAAAAGAAGTACAACTACCCCATTAGTGTATTTGAAGAGGAAGTCAACCCGAACATACTTTTTTCAAGAGAGGAGTTTTATGCAGGATCACAAGTTGAAACAAAGCATTCTGATGAATATTGCGTTTGTGGAATAGGAGTTAAACAACAAAATCCACTCGTTTTTAGCCATCCCCGGGGGCGGCCATTTAGTAACTTCTGTTGACTGAAAATGACATCACAGTTTCTCAGGGCTCAGGTAACGACCAATCACGGCTCAGCTTCAGAAACAGGTGAGCTGTGATTGGTCGGTACCTCAGCCCTGAGCAACTGTGATGTCCTTTTCAGTCGACAGAAGTGACAAAATTAATTAATCAAGTAATTAATTTATCGAATCGATTTTAAATTGATTTCCGCTTTTATCGTTACATCCCTAATCTTCTGTGTTTGTAATGCAGCCATGTGTTGATGCGCAACCGTCATGTATCAGTCAGAGTAAGGCCATGCTTGTTTGTTGAGTCACCGAGGTTGGTGTTAAGGAGACTCCCCATCTTGCCTCAATCACCATTCAGGCCGGTTTATATCAAATTGCAGCCAATGTAGGTTACCTTTTGGCGTGCACGCCATCCCGTTCTGTTCCTAACACCCACCATCCAGATCACTTCCCATCAGCACGTCGTTAAGACCGCACCTCACCATCATAACAAATCTCTGCCCAGATTGGTCACACCTAGTCAAGTGTTTGCCCACATTGTATTTTTTGGCATACACCCTTTGTGGGTCACGGAACATGTGACATATGAAAATGGCAGATGTTTACCCTGTTAAGCGGGGTACACATTTAAAGGGGAATTCAAGGCAAAACGTATTTTTGCACTAAGATGTGCCCCCCGCTAGTCCAAACACTGTAGTTTTATTAATATTGCAGTTGTGGAATAAGAATTAAGCAGATTAATCCATGTATTTAGATCAGTGTCATGGCGCTGCCATTGTGTCCTGCACCACCCTCTACTGTCAACTGAAATTGATACCAAAGCGCCCTCGGGCTTGCATTGCGAAAGTCACGGCTCACCTGTTTTCTGGTTTTGGTCATGTAATGTTCGCAATGCATGCCAGAC
The DNA here is from genome assembly GCF_054856515.1 of Filicampus tigris. Lineage (NCBI taxonomy): Eukaryota > Metazoa > Chordata > Actinopteri > Syngnathiformes > Syngnathidae > Filicampus > Filicampus tigris. Next base: position 22,161,013 of record NC_141220.1, on the reverse strand, counting down.
GGGCACACTTCAAAAATGAGGTCTGTTAAAAATGATATGTGCACTCTGCTATACTTTAGTCGCACTGCTCACGTTATATTCATAAACTTTTGAAGGGAAAGTGTTTAGGGTCTTCCTCTCACAGTTCTCCCATGATCACTCCCCCAATGTGTCTTTTATCGATTTTTGCCCATATTGTCCCCTTTTGCACTTCCCTCCTTCGCTTCAGTCAAACAACCGGGGCCTTGTGATGGCTAACAGAGGAAGTAACCAATGAAGGCAAATATGTATTTGACTGCGGGGAAAGGAAAAATGAGCAACGGGTGTTTGTGTTAAAGCCGGGGAAAGGACTCATCTGGAGATGTTTAAGTTGGACAAGGCAGTTTCCGGTGTCTGGGAGAGGCCAAAAATATCCAGAACCAAAAAAACCCGGTTAGAGTGAATTTGGAAGCGGGGTGGAGAGGATACACCTCCTTTTTGCTTCTCATGTGACCTTCTAGAATTCAGCAAAAGTGAGTGTTGAACTTGCAGCAATTGTTTTGGATCAAATAGAACAGAGGTTGGTCACTGTCACTGATGCTGGCGTGGTTCACTTGCCTGACTTCCATGTGTCAGTGAGTGTGAATGGTTGTCTGTCTTCATGGGCCCCATTTTCGTGCCCAACGCAGATCTAGCACAAAGTGCCGTCTTAACTGTGCGCATGGATGGAGTTTTCATTCTTTTGGTAATTTCATTGACAGACGCAATTAGAAATGGGCATTTGCGCCGTTGTGGGCGTGATTCCTTGATTTGAAGCGGCTTTCCTCATTCCCTTTAAATTCAACGCATGAGAGGCACGCGATCTACTGTATATTCGGAAGTATAACGCATTCACTGGAGGTCCGTGCAGGACATCTGCGTGCTCCAAATACACTTATGAAGAACCGCAATAAGATCTCCACTTGCGGATGATGTAAAGTTGGCCACTGCGAAGTGGTCACTTGGAGATGATTCAGGCAGTTTGATGTCATATTTATGAATGAAATAGATAACACCACCACACATTGTTAATCGTGTTACACCACCTGCGCCACAACTTAGACCTGCTTTCACCAGGTCTAAAGTCTACTCTACTTTCCGTCACCAAAGAAAGGTGCACCGGGTGCGCGTCATATAAAACGCTCTCGGTCCGCCGGAACGCCCAGAAAGATGTAGCGCAAATTCCCAAACACGGTAAACTAGACTTGCCCTGGCACGAAAAAGAAGATGCACCAGTTTTTATGCGCCCTGTGTACGAAAATAGGGCCCAACGTGGGGTTACGGTAGTGCCATCATAACCTGTGGCGTTTCCAGTCATTACAAGGGTAAATGTACACAGGAAATACACCGACCAAACGCCAGTGTCGTAACTGCGCCCTTGTGATTCAAGCCAATCACATCGTCAGAGCTGCTTTGCAATTTGAGGGTAAACTGATAATATTGTGCTTGCTCTAGCGGTTATTACTTTGTATGTGTTTATTTCTAAGCTATTTTTGCAAATGTAGTTGATGCAGCATCTCAAAATGCCCTCATTCAAGCTTGTTTCTTTAATATTTAATGGACTTATTTATCTTTCCATTCTCAGGCACTCAATAGGAGGACACAAACTTATTTGAATTCTACTCACATTCACATCTATGTACAAATTAGGGTCCTCAATTAAACAAACACACAAGCACTAAATATGAAACCCAAACTCCTGAACTGTGAGGCAGACATGCTTAACCCGATGTCACTGTGCTGCTCAACAACATCAACAACTTTTTTTTTTTTTGCAGTTATTTTACAGAGTTTAATTCTTGATCCCTTAAATATTATTTAAAAAGCGTGCAAATTCTGGATCGATATAATTTACTGTTATTCTGGCAAGTTTAAAGTTAAGACTGCAATTTCTTGTAGCTGAAATTACACTGAATAGCGTGCACACACAATAATCTCAGAAATTTCTATTACTCTAAGAATAGTAGACAAAGAAAGAGCTGCCTACGCATACGTCTCGGAGGCCGTGTCTATTTTTGGTACCAAAAACTGGAGCTGATTGTGTTATGTTAACAACTTTGTGGTTTTCAACAGCTGCAGCTCGGCGAGCGTCAGGTGAACACAAGCTTCCAATTTAGCTTCCCGGAACGTGAGTGTGGCGGTTGCGTGAGCGCTGAGGGCCAGAAAAATCATTGAGGCGAGGCGAACCCGGGGAAGGAGATTTGTGTTGGTGGAGTGCGGAAAGGAAGCAGCGGGATGGAGAAAGGCCAAATGCAGGCAGTGCAAAGCAATCCAATTGGAAGCGCCATTATTTTTCCTTGTCTGTGTATGGAAATGAAAACTTGTACTCTCTATAATAGCACCGTAAACCCTGGCTGATTTGAAAACTCACCTTCTCTGAGAATTTTTTGAGGTGGGTAGTAATAAGTCGGCATATTTCAGCCTGCAAAAACTCCACTTCGAACTTGAGAAACAGAACAACAGGTTGTGTTGGTCTGCATTTGCAAAACGTAATGCTCTGTGGAAAAAAACAGCAGGTCAACGGCAGCATGTGAATACAAGTTGCAGGTCGTCTGACCCAGTTTGACCCAATTAAGTTCTGTGTTTCTCGCTGCAGGGCTGGAGTACTCTAGTCCGGACTCGGATATATACTGCAATGATAATATATAATACTGTATTTAAAATTTGGGAACAGATTTTACTAGCAAGCATCATGGAAGGTGACATACTTGATTTTCTTTTGCAGGCCACATAGAATAATGTCGCAGGCCAGACCTGGCTCCCCGGGCATTGAGTTTGACACCTGTGGTTAATGAGCTGGTCTGTCTTTGTGACTTTGTGACTTACCTTTGAGTTGCAAACCTAGTATGTTGCCATTCTCTTTTTACCGATTGTATCAGTCATAATCCTTCAAATCAAATGTAGTAATCTTCATTAATCAATCATTAATTGTAATGCAGTAGGCATTTCTTTAGGTTGTCTTTTGTTAGGTTTTTATGCAATAATTTTATTTTCTTTATTAAAAACACATTTTCCATCAATTCAAATATGAGGACAATTGATTTACGAGATTGGCCCCAGAACGAATTATTCTCGTAAATCAAGGTGCAACTGTAGAATAAAATTACTATCAAGTGTGGCTGTGATAGAGAGCAAACAGACAGGTGTCCATACGCGCTTTTATGTGAATGAATGAATGTGTGTCATCATCATGTGTCATCTTCCAAACCGCTTATCCTATACAGGGTCGCGGGGAGGTGCCGGAGCCTATCCCATCTGACAATGGGCGAAAGGCGGACTACACCCTGAACTGGTCGCACACACACATACACCGTCACTGAGCGGGAACCGATCCTACGATGCCCGCACATAACTCAGGCGTGTGTACCACTACACTATCAGTGACATGAATGAATGAATCACATGTTTTGACTGTAGACGTGAGAGTGCAGTGCACGCGCGAAGCCAATGAGAATTTTCGAGAAGGAGGGTTGCTATTTCTCTTGGACACGAGCGCCGAATGTTTCCTTCTACCTCTTTGTCATATTTTCCTCCATTATTCAGATGTCGTTACCCCCACAAAGGAAACAATCCAATCCAAGACACAGTGGAAGACAAGTTTCCGAATTCATTTTTGATGGGGTTTCTTTTACCCCCTCCCCCCTTTGTCACTTGGTACAGTCCGTTGCTCCGCTCTCGTTCATGCAGTTTACGCCGGTGGCGGCAGGAGGAGGAGGCGGAAGAGGGGAGGGAGCCCGCATCATTCTCAGCCTTCTGGAGGTGGAGCGGGAGGGATGAGAGCAGTGGGAGCTAACCTGCTAGTTAGCCGAGTTATTCCTTCGTTGAGCGGCGTCCGGGCTGGCGAGGGGGCGGGGGGGAGACGACGAAGCTCGGAAGAGTGCCCAGTGAGTGAGCCGCTTGTCCGTTGAACCCGCTGGTCAGTTGTCACCTCTAACATGGATGCGGACGTGTCTCCTCCTCCTCCCTCGGGCCGGCTGCTGTTGGACGCTTGTCTGCCTGCCGCGCGACTCGTTTCTTTCTGGGATTAATAAGAAATTTGGAGTCTTTTTTTGTTCTTCTGAGTACCCCCTCTCAGTGTTTTTTTTTTTTTTTTTTTGCGTGGGAGCCTCACGCACCGCGTTGAAGGTAATGTTTGAATTGAGTGTATGCCGGCGCTGGCTGAGCATCACTGGCAGAAACAGTCAAAATGACCAAAAATGCTGATTAATCTTCACACCCAGGTTGAGATGCATTGCACTAGTGTGTAAGACTTGTGTTTACATGCTCACCTCTCCTCTTGACATGTTAGATTCTGATCCTTCCATCCTAGCATGTCTCAAATATTCCACGTTGCTTTTTCTTCATCCACTTGGCTCTATTTATACACTTAATTGTTTTTGGCTTTAAAAGGGCTCAGCAGTGTTTGTCCAATGCCACAAAGCAAAAGCCAAAAGTGTTTGTCCCTTAAAATAAAAAGCCTCCAAGGCGGTGATTTGTTGCATTTGCACTATTCTTGTCACTCTGCATTTTGGGTGTTGGAAAGACATTTTAGCATTCAGTCCAGATCTTGATATCCAACAAGGTCCATCTATTATTACTTTTTCTCCTCCCTCTTCCTAGCACACTATTAGAATGACTTACTTTTGGATTTTCTCCACTACTAAATTACATTTCTGCACACCAGTAGAACAAGTTTGGCATACTAGTAGGTCAACTACATGTTAGTGGTGATGCAAAACCATTAGTCTGGTCCAAGAGGCTACCAGTGCTTCTAGTAAGACCTATTAGTGTTACTAGTGCAGCAGAGTAGTTTACTACTAAGGTTTAAATGTATACTAGTTGGTCAAAAGTGGCACTAGTAGTGGAAAAAACATTACTGTTACTGTTGTACTTAAGTTGTATATAAAATACATGCTCAAACGGTAGAACTTCAACTGTTCATTGTGCGGTATGTTTTAAAACACATGGCTGGCGACGATGTAATACTGTTGTCACAATCACATTCCCCGAGGTAGCACTAATTAAAATTACTTGTATACAGTATAAACACAGAACGATAAATCCAAGATGAAAGCAAACGGTTTAGAGAATAAATGTGTTTGTGTGCACAGGTGCACCTCATCCAAAGCCTCAAACCGCAGTGGATCAGTCAGTGGCGAGTGGGCGGGGTCAGCTGAGGCTTTAAAGCGCAAGGCGACCGCACATGCTTGAACAGTTCACGAAATGCTCACCCCAATCCAAGCTGCTGTGAAAAAGTGTGTTTGTTACCCTTCCCCACCGCACCATGCTGTGGACACACCCTGTGCACCCTGGTTAGTGCGCCCAACGCGATCCCTGTGGTTGAAAGTTGTAAACCCGTTTTGCATGTGTGTATGGCTGCTAAGTTTTGGAACTTTTTCATTATGTTTTTTCCAACTTTTCTTCAGCGGGTTACCCTCATACCAGGGGTGGGGCCTCATTTCTGTAGTTTCACTCACCTTGTGATCAGAATGACATCTTTTTGAAAATCGTTCATTATTTACGACTGAAAATCACATACATACAACAATACATGGTTGTGTGATTTCAACTTTAGTTGGTGGGATGGAACTACAGAGACCTAACTTTTAAATATGCAAGTAATGCCTGTCAAATGTTAAATATTCAGTTAGATTTTATTCTGCCCCAAAAAACATAACAGAGTCACCCTTCTAAAATAATGTCGAGTAATTTTTTAAATATTTTTTTTCTTTCAGAAAACACAATAAACTGACCCAAATTCTAATTAGATTATATGTATTCATAATTTCCATTCAGGGGTGGAAATGAATTATCTATTTAACTAAGGATGTAGTTAGCCGATTTCAGCAGAGCTAACAAGTTTACGGCAACAAAAAAAAAAAATGGGATTCAAAATATGACTAAGCCATTATTTGAAGACGTGATGACATGCAAAAAAATAACTACACAGGAGAAATAGTTTTTTAAATGCTTAAAAAATACTGTATCAAGACGCTAAATATAAAATAATCATTGAAACTTAGGGGAAACTTAAGCGTATGAGATCATAAATATACATGGTCTGTGCCGGTTCTGGCAGGGCCACCACCACATAGATCAAATAGGCTTAATGTAGGACCTTGCCAGTGTACCTACTGGTTGAGTCATCTCAGTAGTTAACCTAACAAGTGCCACTATGCTAGAGCTTGTATTTTTTACACCATTTCGATTGCAGAACGTAGTTGTTTTCAAAGTGTGGTATGACGGCTCCCTCAAGTGGTACCCAAAAGAATCACTTCCCTAGTTCAGTTGTATTTAACTTTTTACAACATTTGCATTTCATCTTTAAGAACTGTTTGTTTTCAAACTTTTACTATGGTACTTTCGCGTGCACTACTGTATTTTCCGGACTATACGTCGTTCCGGAGTACAAGTCGCACCAGCCATAAAATGCATAATACAGAAGAAAAAAACATATACAAGTCGCACTGGAGTATAAGTCGCCCTCCACCCCCTCTCGGAATCCAAGTTGTCTCTGTCGCGTAATGCAAATAAACGTGTCCATATAAATCAAATTAAAAAAAATTGTGTGCTTAGTACACATCATTTCCACCAAGCTACGATGGTAGCATTTAGCTAACATCTACACATGTAGCATTACAAGAAAGTTACGGTAAGATAACTTTAAACTCACCAAAACGTAGAGTCACGTCGTAGATTGATTAAATAAGTCTTCTATTCATTGCCGACCATGTAGAATGTTTTCAAGTCTCCAAAAGTATTTTTGTATTCGGTCAAGTCTGTCTGTGTGTGTGTGTGGGGGGGGGGGGGGGGCCTGGCTGATGATGCAAGACCATACACTGCCAGGCGCAGCGCCTTTTAAAGGAACAGTACACTATTTTGTATAGATGGATTGATAGACAGTCAAATTGTCTTTTTGTCATACTATTTACTTATTTCCACACTGTTAGATTTTAACCGTTTAAATTATTCATGCATTTTAATAACTTTTAGGATTTATCTTTATGTTCTTTATGTGGGTTAAAATAACATATGAGATGATATGATATACAGGTAATAATGTGTTAATAATTTCACACATAAGTCGCTCCGGCGTATAAGTCGCACCACTGGCCAAACTATGAAAAAAAACGTGACTTATATTCTGGAAAATATGGTATTATACAGTGGTGGGCAAAGTAACAACGGAAATGTTGATGGACTGACAACTGGTTGGTTAGGCACTGACAAATGATGAATGAGGAAGTATCACGTTTGTTGTTGCAGCAATGCCATTTTACAATGTATAATTCAAAAGCCACAAAGTTGAGTGCTCACCTCTACCAAGATCGAACTGCTAAGTTATGTTTGTTTTCCATCTGTTGATTCATTAGCAGGCTACTTCCTGATTCATGGAGGATAATGAATTCAGCAAAAGCCAGATTGTCAGACCCCTGTGATGTGGTGTGTGTTAAGAGTGACTTTTCCTCCCCGATATGCTCACGAAACAATCGGGAGAGAGGAATGTAAATCTTAAACTTGTTCAATGTTTACGATGGCTAATCCTTGTGTGCGTTCAACAAATGTTCGGCAGAGCCACGGACCCCTTGATGGTGACATGAAGTGGAATAATAGCCAGTTACGACCTGAAGCTCGCACATCAGTCCCTCTGTGAGGGGGGCACATATAAAATACTTGACGGAAAGTGACAATTGCAATCGGCGTGGTAGAGAAGGAGTGTTAGGTGTTGAACTTCACACAAAGGTTTTCAGGCCCCATTCCCAGTAAAGTGGCCCATCAATAGATTTACAGACCCAAGATTTTGTTTGTGCGTTTACACAGCATGTGTTGCAGCCACAGTTGCTTTCGACATTATGGCATGAGTCGCTGGTATTAAACTTCATACACAAATTAGTCATTGGATTTAAGCCCCCCCCCCCCCACACACTCTTATAGTTCCATTACTTACAGCAGCTAACCAGTAATTTGCCCGCTTCGATAGCCAGTGCGAAAGAAGCTAAAGGTCTTGCCCGCCTCTATTTTGCCTCTGATATTACCTGTGAAGGTGGAAAATTGCCAGGCCGACTTACCCTACCCCACCATTTCATGTTGGTGCCCTTCATACAGAACAGTGACACTGGGGGGGAAAGGTTGACATACAACATATTTTTCAGGCGGTGTAAAAGCGCTTTGGTTTGATCTTAGCCTAAACCCCGTCTGCTTTCAAAAAGAGCCTAACACCGATGGGATAAGCTGCTGCACAAGAGTTTGTTTGCCCAGCCACACATGCAATTGCTTCATACGTCTGTGGAATAGAGTGCAGGTGCGAAAAGCAGCACGACTCTGCAGGAATTATATAAGTGCATGACAACTACCCGACAATACCAGTCAGTCGTCAATTTCCGAGCCCAGTGAACACCAAGAAACCAGGAGAAAACAACAATCGGCTTCATTCTCAAGGATCGGACAAAACTATTCAACTAATCCCAACCAGTCTGTACATCTCCAGTACAACTTGTGTGAATTTTGAAACATGTGGACATGATTGGAAGGAACTTGTCTCAGCTTTGTCTGCCGTTCGGATTGTTTAGCTCGTACTGTGCTTGTGTGCGAGCGCCGTGTGTTTCCCACACTATTTCGCCGTTGCACCTGCTTGTGTGTTTATGGACTTGGCAGCTCTATTCAGCAAGCATTGCATCAACAATTCAAACGTTGTCACAATCGGCCGCCCTCATTGTGGTTGCTGTAGTTAAAGCTTTGATGGATGCTGCTTTTCCTGCTCAAAAGCGGGATTGCTGGAAAGGTCCGTCATCACGTGGCTGTATTGAGCCATTGTGTCTTTAGAACTGTGATCTAACCTTGTTATGACTGGGGAGGGTTCACAGACTGCGATTAGATTATTGGATAATATGCATTTTTCTTTGTGATTAAATATCACAAAATATTGACCAGTATCTCTTCTGTCCGACAGATGACGGAGGGGAGACGATGTCAGGTCCATCTCCTGGACGACAGGAAGCTGGAGCTCCTGGTGCAGGTGAGTTGCTCATACCGTCTAGCTCTTTTATTCCTCTTTTCTTAGCTCCAAGTAAGGGAGGAGTAACGCCGGTGTCCCAGAGGGGTCCACAGTTGCTGCTGACTAGGCAAAATGTGTCAGCAGTAGGTGACTTTGCACTTTTCTCACGCTCACCTGACCGTGCAGACATTAAACAGACAGATGCCCGGGGCAGTGCATCAGCAAGGCCTGAATCTGTTCTTGAGTGATCATCTCGACCCTACAGAATAGCTTTGGATGTCCTTGGGTGTCTGACAACAACCTTCACGATACAAAGGGTCTCATCAAAACAGCCACTTAGGGAAACTGTTTATTTATTTATTTATTTTTTATTTCCCCCTTTTTTTATGCATATAAGGCAATTTCAAACCGATTCTCATTTGCAATACGGACCTGGCAGCAGACAGCATTGTAAAATAAAGACAAAATAAAAGCAAATACATAAACAACAAACTGTAATATAGTTCGGTAAATAGCTGCATATTACCATATTACATTGTTACATTATAGCACATGTTGAATAAAAGGTTCAGGAGCAGTGATCATGTACAGTAACCCCCACTAACGTTTTAAAGAAAAATGTTGGGATGAATAGATGATTTTTTTTTTTTTCCGTATTACAGAGTGTTTGAGGAACGCAGAAAGGGGGTGGTGGTATGCATGGTGAGCAGAGAGCAAAGATTGGGTTGCTTCTTGGCAATGAGTGTCTTATAGATAAACACGGACCAGTGAATTTGTCTGTGTGAGTAACGAGAGGGCCAATTAGCCGGGGAGTACAGTTCACAATGGTCGGTGTTAAAGGGGCATCCTACGCCTTCCCCTAAACTCTCAATTCCCCTCAACTCTCAGGCCTTGTCTACACGTAGCCGGGGTTTCGGACAGCGCCACACATCATAACGTGGGAACCATCCCATTGACTGAAAAAGTCAAGAGGTTTTACCCAGAGATAGCAAATTGAGATAAGGGCTCAGAAATAGACAAATGGGAGAAAGGGAGAGGGGGAAAAATTCAGTTTCAAGTCTGATTCGATTACGGTGCCAGAGCTGATCCCCTCGTCCTCTCTCTCTCTCTCTCTCTCTCTCTCTCTCTCTCTCTCTCTCTCTCTCTTTCTCTTTCTCTCTCTCTCTCTGTCTCTCTTTCTCTCTCGCCCGCTCTATCTTTCAGATTTCCGCTTCATGCTCCTGCAGTTGAGCTTCTTTTCCGAGTCACAGCCTCCTGTTGCCCTAACCACCAAATCCCACTGCTTCTCCAAACACAACTGAACCGTTACCTTATCACCTCCATCCATGCGTCCATGCGTAGTGTATCCATTCTTTCTGCCATCCTTTTATCTGTGCAACCACCTATTCAGCCATCCCATTCATCCATACATTCCCAATTGATCTGATCCTAACATTTATCCATGCATGCAGTCACCTCTTTATCTGTCCCACATCCACAAATCCATCCAGTCAGAAAAACATCCAACTGACCATCAATCCATCCGTGCATCCAGTCATTCACCCGAACAACCATCTAGGCATGGTCTGCTATCAGATTCAGAGTTTTGCATGTCATTCCTCTACCAAGCGACGGTAACTGAAAAATTCCCAAAAGAGCTGACTTTTTTTTCACAAGGGGAAAAGTCATTGAATTGTAAATGTTTCATGCCTGGTTACAACCAACCTATAATCTATTCTCCCGATCGCCCACTTACCCATCATGAAGATGGGTGCAGTGAATATCTGTGGCATCTCCTTTTTACCAATGAGTATGGAGATTTGACACGTCTGTGATGCATTACTCAAGATACTGCCTGGGAATTCAGTAGGCTACTGAGCCATTAGTAAGAGCAGAGAAAAATTATCATGTTGACTTTCTGAAAATGTTGTCTTGAGGGAATGGCCATAACCCGCCAGAAGTGGAATGTTTTTTCCAAGCGTTGAGAAAGTAGTCTTTTGCTGTGCTGGACTATTTCATGTTTTGCTAATAATTTAACAGCGCCTTTCCTGCAAAGCCTCAGATGGACTCTAAAATCTTTATCTCATTAAGGTCAGCGACTTGTAACATTGGCCAGGTGTTTAATCCCAGAGTTCTCATTTCCTTGACGCCCCCCCCACCCCCCCCCCCCCTTCCTTTACCGCCTTCCTCTTACCTTTTGAGAGGGAGTCCTCTTGCGGTTTGTTTATGGAGCAACGCCTCGTTGGCCGGCAGCTATGTGCCAGGAGGCCAGCGCACCTATTGGCCAGGTTGTAAACCTAGAAGCCCACCACCTGATATCACCTGATATAGCACCCTTGTAAAATATGTGCCGTTTATATGGCTAACACTCCCTGTGGCTAAATGGTGTAGGCTAATGGGCAGCAAATGGAGCATTGAGGCCAAGTTGTGTAACGGTGTCGTGCATCCATCAAGAAGGATTTGCTTCCTCTGTGTCTGCGTGATGCTTGTTTGCAGGGTTTCCCTTAAACTTTTACACTGGTTGAAGTGGAATGTCAGTCAGAGAGGCATTGCGGCCCAATAAGGGCACATTAATGTTGATGCACGTCTGGACCCGAAGTCAGATCTGGCGCTTGGACCTTGTGCAAGGCATCAACATTTACTGTATGTCTTGATTTATTTATTCCCATGGAAATGTTGCACGGACCTCTTTGATCGAGAAACTCTCGTACCACCACAGTATTACAAAATGAATCGTTTGACACTAAGGTACTAGTACACAGTAAATATCATAGAGTACATTTTAATTCTAAAAAATATATATTTGGTCCCAGTCTAAAAAGAGAGTAAAATAGTCAGAGTACATTTTACTCATAGTAGTGGATTAATTGTACTCCAAAAGATTAAAATCAACTTTTATTTGATGATTTAGTCGACAACAAGTGGCAAAATGGCCGCCCTGATGGCCAAAAACGGGTGCATTTTACTAACGTAACTCATATTTCACAAACACAATATCAATCAGAATGCCATAGTTAAACTATTGGTGCAGCATAGAATAATATTATTGTAAGGAAAATTGGGGGGCGGGGGGGGGGCGGGTAGCTGGCCTTCCCTTTTAAGACATTTTTTTACTTAGGCAAGGCGTATTGTCTGAAGATAGAGCCTAATTAGGAGTGCGCGGTGCCTTTTGTGCATTTGTCACATCTTCTCAACATCAGCACTCCCCTGCAATTTTACTCTTAATAATTACCTTTGTTACCAGCAAGCTTTTTTTGCATGAAACCACTTACTGACTTGTCAGTCTGATTCCTCAAAACACAGTTGCACGTCCTGTATACCATATGTTTGGTGTCTACTGCCTCACAGATAAGATGACGTACAGTGTGACAGGTAGAAAGATCCAAACCCAATTACACAGTTCAGCGTAGCCTGTACGCTACAGTATTCATAACAACGTAGCGACAAGTGACTCAAGGCAAAGCTCCCAGGATTGCTTCTGTTGCTCTCATCTCCCTCACAACAGGCTTTTATCATTGTGTCCCTGTTCGTTGCTCGCAGCTGGATCCGCTGTGGTTTGCACGGATGCGCATTAATTGCTATTATCGGCCCGAATTGTTGATGGCTGCGTGTGGTAATAAAAGACCGCGGCGTGCGTTTCAAAAAAGCCGAAAACACTTATTACTGCTAATGCTAGAAAGCACATCGTTCCAGACCCAACATTTCCATACATTGGTTATGCCTGCTACTTATCCTCGCCTGGCGCTTACAATGCATTAAAGGGCAAGTTACTGACTTTATGTGGCTCTCCAGTTCAGGGCAGAATAAAAACAGTGCTCACTTACTGTACATTCACATGGCCAGTCAACCCAAACATTTTTTTAAGAATAAGTTAAGCAACAAAATCCACCCGTTTTTAGCTATCTCAGGGGGCGGCCATTTTGTCACTACTGTCGACTGAAAATGACATCACAGTTGCTTAGGGTAATGACCAGTCATGGCTCAGCTTCAGAAAACAGGTGAGCTGCGATTGGTCGTTACCTGAGGCCTGAGCAACTGTGATGTCATTTTCAGTCGACAGAAGTGAAAAAATGGCCGCCCCCTGAGATGGATGAAAACAGATGGATTTTGCTGCTTAATTCATATTCCACAAATGCAATATTAATCAGAATGCCTTGTTTCAACTAGTGGGCCTGCATAGAACATATTCTTGAAAAAAAAATGTGTTGACTTCCTCTTTAGAAGCTGACTCTCTCTTCATCTGTTCTATTTTATTGAAAGCGTTTGTCACAGCCTGACAAATATTTTTATATGTTACCCGGACCATGAAGTTTTCACACTATTGCAGCAATATTATACTTAATTAGATTCTGAAAAAAAAAGAAGCAAAGGTGGTTAATACAGCATATGATACAACTCGGATGCTTCAGTTTTGTGCAATAGTAAATTTTAAAGTATATTTATGTCCTAGAAGTGATTTTCATTTACTGTACTTTAATTATGACTTGTCACTTTCCAATTTTGTTAGCGTAGGTTAGTGATGGATTACGGTGTGTTCTGACTTAACCTACAAATTTGAGTTATGCGACATCACTTTCATAGGAGCGCAACTCCATTACAAACCGAGGACCCCCTTTTATTTTCCTTGATGAAAATATGGTTAATCAGCTATTTATCAGCTCTCATTCTGCTTTTGTGTCTCAAAACTAATAGATGAAAATCTCAGACATGTCCCGACTTATATTTTTCTCTCTGTTGTGCTTGTCTGCTCTCCTCAGCCTTTTTTTTGTGTTGCAAACAGAAAATAGAAAAATCACTGTAGGCGGCCATTCTTACATGTGATCTAGGTCAGTGGAGATGTGTGCGTGTGTATGTTTGTGTATGTACTGGGATGACATCATCAGTGGCATCTCTTTAAATAGCTCCCAGTAGCATCCGTCACTGTGGTTGTACAACATAAGTGTGCTGTGAGTAGATAGCAGCAGACCTCGGGGGAAGATTGTTAGTGCTGTTGCTAATAGTGCGAGTGTGTTGCGAGTGCAAGGGCTGTTTGCTTGTGGAGCACATGCCCGTGTCTGTGAGTGCGTATGTGTGTGCGTATTGCAGGGGCGAGGCACACCCATGGTTAACCTCACTCAGGGCGGGGCATCCTCTTACTCAAGATGTCACGGCCCAGCAGCATGAGGCAGCAGTCCTCATCCGCAACCCTGATTTAAAACGTCCCCGGATGCCGTTAGCGAGGCGATGAGTGAAGGGGGGGTGGCTGTCATCACATTGCCTCTACGATACATCACTCACAACTGAACGGTACGCCACAGCCTCAACCATTCGGGCCGACGATTAGAAGCTGGTCCCGGCCGCAGCCCTCTACCTCCTCTGCAGTACAGCGCTTTGGCCCAGAGGCATGACTCTGCAGCAGAGGTGCGGGTCAGGGGCTGAGAGGAGAGCAGGAGCAGAAGGAAAGGCACGGTCGCCGCACTGTCAGCAGCATCCACGAGCGTCATCCATTTCTACTCCCTTTCTGTCATTAATCTCTTCTTCGCTCACTTATTTTCGCACTTTTACCCCCGTTCTGTCGAAATATGCTTCGTCACTGCAGTGAACCAATACCCTCTGTACACTATGCACTTCATTGCTAGCAAGTCTAATGATAATAAAATAATTTGTTTCCTATTACGCTATGTACCTATATGTTATTGTTAAGCCCCGTCTAGTGGTGTCGAGGACATAACACAAAAAAAGGATTCTCATAGCCCCCAAGTCCCCAAGCAGCCATGAGACACATAACTCCACCATTGCAATGGAAATTTATATTCATCAACTGTAATCCAGCTGTTTACTGCCACTGACATATATATTCGTCAACAACCGGAATATTTTTCAGCGGGTTTTGAGCGTTCAAGAGCGTTTGCAGGTTTGTTCTAAAGCTATTTTCCCCACTTCAAATAGGTTAATATTGTGTAAAACAGGCAGAAAAAAGAAAACTGTCAAGGGCTGCAACGAATATATTTTAATAATATATTTAGCTGTCGATTATTTTGTTGATTAATCACTGAATCGCCCCCAAAAAACATGTTTTAATCCCATCCTTTTATTCCAAACAGGACATTGTTTCACATTGACAGTGTAGAAATTGTACAAACATAAATTACTTAGAATTCAGTTACTGATTTGTTCCATTACATGTCAGAAAATGACATTGTTTTCCAGAGTAAAGCAATCGTTTTATTTTTATTCAATCATTCTGCTGCCATGGTAGTCTTGCATTGCATTAATATGTATTGTTGATAAGCTATATACCAAGCATTTGGACAAATTTAACAATAGAAAAATTTAACTGATTGATCGATTAGCAAAGATAGTTCTTGATTAATTTGATAATGAATGAGTTTTTCGATTAATCATTGCACCTCTATAACAGACCAAGTGGGGACAGGCACAGGTACTATTATGGGGAAATGGGCTCGTCCTCTTCCTCTGCCACAAGTCTGACATGTTTTCATGTTTTCACCCTAAATATTTACCTAAAATCACTACCGAGCCTTTTCAGAGGGGAATTTTTAGTGTAGACATAATTCTGAAGTCCATAATTTTAATTTGCCAATGTTCGGCCAATTAAAGTAACACTTAAACTTGGTACAGTCTGAGAGACAGCTATGTATGCTGCAGTGCTCTAAAGTCATTTGCTGATGATATCGAACATGTCTTTCTGTAGCCCAAGTTAATGGCGAAGGACCTGCTGGACCTGGTGGCCTCTCACTTCAACCTCAAGGAGAAGGAGTACTTCGGAATTGCATACACAGACGAAACGTAAGTAATAAGTTACATTTATAAATACATTTTCTTGGTGGAGATGATCAGTCTGTAGCGCCATTTCCTCTATCAAAGCAGAAGAAGAAAAACCTGAAAAACGTTTCGTTTTGCTCCAGTTTGGTGACAGGTTTGTTCCAGTGTACTAGCAGAGATCACAGTTCCTCACCAAGGTTTCCATTCAGAACTTTGCTTCAAACGTAGAAAAAAATTACACGTAGTCAGTCTATTGCTCAGCATGAAACACTGCTCGATACGGAGTCCTATCAAGCTAGCGGGAAAGGGAACAAGAGCAGGAAGTAGAAACCATCTGATTCTTTTTTACTTATATTTCCACGTATATTTCAAATGACCCATAACTGATATGGCTGTCTTTGCACTGAATGCACAATATATGAAACAACGTACGTGTGCGGAAATCCAAATTTCATGTGAACTCCAGAAGCATCAACAGCAGAACAACAAACACACATCCAGCCATCCATTGAGCCTATCCCAGCTGTCTTGGGGCAAGAGGCGGGATACACTGAACCAATCGCCGGTCAATCGCAGCCACAAATAGACAAACAACCATCCACACTCACATTTCACACCTACGGACAATTGAGATTGTTCATTCAACCTACCATGCATGTTCTTGTAATATGGCAGGAAAGCGGAGAAACAATAATCCATAAATAAAACAAATATTAAATTTACATTTATTTTCTCATGGGCTGACATGTACATGTATAGCTGCCGTCTACAATTATTTTGCAGAACAGTGCAACATAATAGTAAATAGTGTCCCTTGACCCTGGTAGTGTAAGTCTAGCCTTTGAGCAGTGGCCATTGTTTGAGAAAACACAGTAATGAATTCTCCGACCTACTGTACAATGACAAGTTGCACCTCGCGACGCTCCATGCAAATCCATGTAAAGGCTCAAATAATTTACATAAAGGGAAATAATGTGGCTGCTGTTGTGCGCACGCTTGTCTCCTTTGTTTATGTCAATCAGGGGGAGGGGCAAACCCGGCAGAAACAATCAGGCTCATCAGCATTAGTAATTATTTTCCTCCAGCATATCTCAATAGGGGGGTTAATGGTGTTGTTTTGTTTTTTTATCTCCTCAGGGGCCATTTTAGTTGGCTACAGCTGGACCGCAGGGTATTAGAACATGAATTCCCCAAGAAATCAGGACCCATTGTCCTCTACTTCTGTGTCAGGTGAGTTCTTCATCCACTTTGTCCCCCACTTAAGGATTGTGTGTGTGTGTGTGTGTGTGTGTGAGAAAGACGGGCCGTTATGATTGTGTCTTTGTGCCTATGCCTCGGTGCCACATGAATGTGGTCGGTTATTACGGTCCCAATAAAATTGCGCTGGCCCGAGGAATTAACTCCCGGCGTGTGGGCCTCTCAAGAGCCGCCAATCAAGAGCCTCGCTGATCTCAAGTGTGTGCACTGTTTACCATTTCCCACCCCTCAACAAAGACTGCTTGACATTTTTATAGAGAGGAGTGCACATTTGTTAAAAAGATGTTCAGCTTTGCAGCTTGTCGAGAGTAAAATGTGGTCATTCACCAACTCAAAATGCTACTCGTAGAAAAATATGAACTGCTGATGCGAAACACACACACACACACACACACATAAACATGCAACCTCAGATAGCCCTGAGTGAAAAGCACAGGCTTTGTTTTTGGCCCACTGGAGTTCTTTGTTCCCCACACACACATCCGGATAATGTCACTGGCCCACCCCGCCCCAGCTCCCCTCTGGAGAGTTCCCCATTGGCTAGCAACATGCGTAGCAACGCGGTACACTGGGCCAAACAATGCTGCTGAGAAGTCGTTCCTAGGTTGACATTTACAACAGGATGAAAAATAATGACACAATGCAGCGACTGTTCGGCAAAAGCCTACTGTCGTCTCAATTGGAGGAAAGCAGTGGTGTCTGTGCAGCAGGGACTTTTTAAAAAATGAATGCATTTTATTTTCTATGATGCGCTAATATGTTGTAAATCATGCCGATCTGATCATGTGGTTGGAAATCGGAGGCGATCATGTCATTTACAGCTCAGGTCAGAAGACTCTTTTTTTTTTTTTTTTTTTTTTTTAATTTTTAAAGGTCATAACGCAACAACATTTTTTACTAAATCAAACAGACATAGCTTAGTTTTTTATTCACAATGTGCTCAATGTATTCATGTGATCATTTTGGGTATGTGCGGTAATAAATAATCAAGAGGCAGAAAACCACTGCACTAGGCTTCGAGCCATATAAAAAGGTATCTTGTTGGGTTGCATTATTTCAAATAAAATGATTTGAGACGATTTAAATGTACTGTTTTCCTTAATGCATTAGCCAGGTATTCCTTGCCTTCAAACCCTCGAAACCTCACATCAGCCGTCGTAAAACCAAGGTCCCCCTGTATGTGTCTATTTACAATTACTCACAAATTACAAAGACAGTGTCCGTAACTCATGACATTTAGCATTTTATAGCCCTTATATATGAAGGTAATAGGATGTGGAAGGGGTGGTGTAACTGCTGAACTAAGACCCCAGTTAAAGGTTCTCACTCACTCATTCGCTGCCATTGTTCAGTCCAATCATCAGCCTCAATACCTTCCACACACACACACACGCACACACACACACGCATGCACCCCTACACACGTGGACTGGCAGATACAAGACTGATAGAACAACAATCAACCCAAATGTCAACGCTGAATTCATTTCCAGCCCAAGCATATTGTTTTCACTGGCATAAAGTATAAGGATGGTTGTGTGCGTATGGTATTTGAATCACGCTTAAAAATGTACGGCTCTCATCAAGGGTATGGCTTTAATTAAACGTTCATACGTGGTTATCGATCGGGCCGGTCTTCCATTTTGTCGACGTTCAATCGGTAAAGCAATAAGGGCCCTCCGTCGTTGATCCTTTTACGATCCCTCGCTGTCACGGCCTATAACCTAAATCAGTGTGTTCCCAACCGTTACCTAGCCAAGAAATACATCAAATAAAATCTCGACACCAAGCAAAAATGTCACAAAAAGCGAATACTGAAATAATGATGATCTTGTCTCAATTTACTCACAAATACAGTACTTCCTCAGGAAGAATGTGAATACCCCTAATGGGCAGTAACGCCAATCGTATGGAGTTCCATAACCATTTAGGTTGAGAGGGAGCCGGTATGTTTTTTGGTTAATAAAGCGTTCTTAATAGAACAGCCGCAGAACTACATCCTTACTGAAGCACATCTCAGAGTTTTATCTTCTCCTCAATGTTCATGATCTTACTTTGGTGCTAATAGGCTTAATACAAGAAGCCCTTCCAAGATGTAAGACACTTTTTTTGTTACCCAATCAAATTTCAGCCTCTATGTGTCGTTATGTCAATCTAATCTGCCCAAGGCCTTCACAATCAGGAGTGTTGGCCAATGAAACTTAACATTTATTTCGTCCCAATGTTTGTTTGTTTAGTCAATCAGATTTCAAATGCATCCTCATAGGGCCAAACTGCTGGCCTTCGATGGCGCCAGCATTTTTCCATCCACCGATCGGTCCATCAGAGCAAAACATCCTAGTTCGAAAAACAACATCTGTAGCGATGTGCACACATTGATTTCATTTATGTTGCACAGTTGTGGGCTGTTATATTGTGTTTTTGTATGGCTTGGGAGTTTCTACAATATAAGTGTGACGTGATAGTTGTGATATTGAGAGATGGATAAAGTTAGGTATGTCATCAGGTACCAAACACATACTAAATAAATGGCCTGCCGCTGTCTAAATGTATGTGGTTAGGATGGATGGCCAAGAGGTGGTAGGAATTCATTTAGTGTGAAGCATCTTTTAACATGGGCACTGAATGAGTAGCTTCCTTCCCAGCATACTGCCATCGTAGCGTCCCTAAAGCTCTACGTGCATGCATGCATGCATTCATGAGCTAAATTTAGAAGGCGTTATTATGTTACTTCCCTGCCTCACAAGCGGCCCGCCAGAAGTGGGTTACTGTGCTTCGCCCTCTACTGTGTGCGTGCGTGTCTATCTATATGTATCTTTACAAGCCAATATAGGGATACGGCAGACATGGTTTAAGGATCTGAACGTGAGATACACAAGCTCACGATAAAGAGGACTGTAGTGCCTCCTTGTGGTCATTTTGATGGTCACACACAACAGCAACGCCATTAGGTACACCAGCTGTTTAATGAGATCCAGTCCAGTGCAAGGGCTGAAAGCAATAAACCTGCCTTTACACTTATAGTAATACTGTAATGCTTTGCTTGTCATGTCAGTGATCTTTATTGGTTTTACGAGAGGGACGAAATATTAGAAACAGCTCACTACAGTGCAGCTCTTCTCCATAATAGTAAATATAATGTAAAAGTAGGGGGCGCTGCAGACCTACTTTTTGTACACGTGTATGGCGACTTTAAAATATCAAATTTTTCGCCAGTGTGTGCAAAGTTTGGTGAATTTTCGTTGACGTTTAGTTACTCAAAAATGTGAGTGTTTACAGTGACTAATAATAATAATAATAAGAAGAAGAAGAAGAAGAGACCTGCATTGTGTCATTATTTTTCATCCTGTTGTAATGAAAACAATAGGATACTGGCAGCTTCGCTACTCGGTGCCCTAATGAATAGCTGTCCAACAAGTGCATTTTCATCCTTTTGTCATATAAATCTCATTCGACTGCATAGGTGTGCCTAACAAAGATGCCAAAGTGTGCACGTGCTCAGTGCAATCGTTTGTGTGCTGTTTTCCTTGTTGGAAATGACACATTGTCTTTTGTTTTCTTCATGTTCAGGTTCTACATAGAGAGTATATCATACTTGAAAGACAATGCCACCATTGAGCTGTTTTTCCTCAATGCCAAGTCCATCATCTACAAGGTAAATCAGCTTTTTGTTGCCATAATGTATACTGATGACTAGATTACTGTTTGGTATGTCATTCAAAGTGGCTCTGCTCTGCAGCATTACTAAATAACTTAGTGTTAATAATACAGAAAATTAAATCCATGTTTCTTCCTTTGCTTCTGCAAACTTTATGGAAAATGAAAATAAGACAGTGACATGAGATTTGGTCCTGCAAATGACAAATGATTTCATTGATTGAACCATTACCGGTCATCTGCTCAGTTTTGTTAGTGGTGCAGATGAGCCAATCAACCAAATATTTGATAATACAAGCATGAAGTTTAGCAAAAATTGCGGGGTCGATTTAAGGGGGGAAAAAAGTGCTAACCAACTGAAATTTCAACATGACAGCCAATTTTTTGGCAATATGGACGTGTTTTGTTTACTGTTTTAAATATATAAAGTCAATGATTTGTATAAATAGCCAAAGTGCAGTTATTATTGAGATACATTTGGGGTTTCTTTGCCATATTGCATTTACTGACTTTAATTTAGAGAACAGTCTGTGCCTGTCAGGAATACAGTGTAGAAAATGATTGCCTCATGTGGAAAATATGGTAAGTTCTCAAATTACAGTTATATATCTTCAGTTCTAAGTTATGTATTGCTGTATATTTGTCCACATAACTTACTGTTACTATTTTTAGTCATCAAGTAAGAGCTATACTGCGGGGAAAAACAAGATATGATACGTATTTGAACACGTTATTAACTATGTCCGAACTGAATGAACATCCATCCATCCATCCATTATCTGTACCGCTTCTCCTCACAAGGGTCGCGGGGCATGCTGGAGCCTATCCCAGCTGTCTTTGGGCAGTAGGCGGGGGACACCCTGAACTGGTTGCCAGCCAATCGCAGGGCACACAGAGACAAACATCCGCACTCACAATCACACCTAGGGGCAATTTTTAGAGTATCCAATCAACTTACCATGCATGTCTTTGGAATGTGGGAGGAAACCGGAGTGCCCGGAGAAAACCCACGCAGGCACGGGGAGAACATGCAAACTCCACACAGGGAGGCCGGAGCCGGGATCGAACCCACGACCTCTGAACTGTGAGGCGGACGTGCTAACCAGTCGACCACCGTGCCGCTGAATGAACATAACATGTTATATCTAAAAGACACCAATATTAGATTTTTTTTTTTTTCATGGCTTGCACTTTTTTTCCTCAATTAGTGAGTTACAGATTATTTTCATACCACATATCATGCTTGTCAATTGAATGATTCTGGCCAAAAATCACACTTGGCTGCTTCGGCCATGCCAGTGGTTCTCAAACTTTTCACACTATTAAATGCAAACATATTGAATGTATGTTAAAGACAACTGAACTGTACTTGTTCAGGGATTTCTTCGCACTTTAAAAATCACTGCCCTATACCTCTGCTACTGCTGCTACGCCAGTCAAGCCTTTAAGTGTCGTGTCCAGAAGAGGGCAACCATCACCCAAAATTATAGCAGCCTTCCATAAATCACATGTGGGAAATCATGAATGGATCAAATATGAGCAGCTTTTTTTCCCCCTCACCATCATTAATATCTACTTGTCATAATAATAAAAATAATAAAAAGCAGACACATGTCGATTTGTGATGCACAGAAAGAAAACAATGTGTTTGGTGTGCGTTACAAAATGACACATTTGCGTTTGAAGGGGCAACGCTGTGGGTGGTACGCTCTCAGTCTGTCTCGTGTTTCATCGCGGCCGTCTGATCTCACCAAGCCAATTAAGAGGTGGATTGGAAAGAGAGCATTCCTGGCATACTTGGCCCAGTATTCACATCCACAACCACCCTCCCCCCATAATATACATTGGATAATATAAACAGAGACGGGGCAAAGAGTTCTCCTTGCTTTCCAAATCTTGATTTTCATGTATCATGTCTCCCAAGGTGTAAATAACCCTTTAAAAACCAAATATGCAATCAAAAATAAGTTAAGAATCATCAAGAAGCTTGGTAGCCTCCCAAATCCCCTCCCCCTAATCTCCCAGCCCCATCCACATGAAGAGGTCACGAAATGAGAGATGGCAACAGTTTGAAAGCAGATGAAAAGAATTACCAGGCAGTCTTTGGGCAAGACATGAACATCAGAGACATTTCAGTGGGTCCACACCCCATTTTGGCAAAGTGTCTCATTTCCATCATGTCCTTCATGTGTCTCTTTTCTCTCATAGGAGCTCATTGAAGTGGACAGCGATGTCGTCTTTGAACTGGCTTCCTATATTCTCCAAGTAAGATAAAGTGCTTCGCCGCCTCCCCTGTCCCCATTTTCCTCAAATGGCGCACTTGATCTGATCCAAGGAAACGGTCCCCTTTCCACAGTGTGGCCACAAGCG
Organism: Filicampus tigris; assembly: GCF_054856515.1. Taxonomy (NCBI): domain Eukaryota; kingdom Metazoa; phylum Chordata; class Actinopteri; order Syngnathiformes; family Syngnathidae; genus Filicampus; species Filicampus tigris. Next base: position 22,138,014 of record NC_141220.1, on the reverse strand, counting down.
TTTGATGCTAATTGACGAGGATCAAACTGGCATTATGTTATGCGCTTGTCGGTCTGTCAGAGATGGTGTAATGATGCTTCCAAGTTGAAATACCCAAAAGCCTCCACTGTCTTTGTTGGCGGCCATCGACATTCCTGGCTGCCCTCAGCCACTTCTAATGTAACCCAGCAGCTGGGTGACGCTTTTGGTTCACATAGTCGCGCCATTTATAAGTATGTTTGCATGTGTGTATGTGGATGCGCTTACGTGGGTAGAGGGTTACATTGACTTTCGGGCTGTAACGATTTATTCGAATAATTTGATTAACTCATTCACTGCCATTGATGAATTTATTTGTCTTTTCACAGACCAGCCATTCAATCCACGGAATTTATCTATATATTTTTATCATTGTTTTTCAAACGTTAGGGTAAAAGAGGGTCTGAAAATGTCTGGCAGTGAATGAGTTAATTATTGTATTTTTTTTTTTTTTTTTTTAAAACACGTTGAAGCACAATCTCTTCCTTGGAGCTTCCCACATGCGCCACTCAGTGTAGAAATATATTGGGATGAAGCCCTGTAAAAAAACAAGACAATCCGAAGTTTGGGAACCATTCTCACTTTAAAAAGAGGATAAAGTGCAATGTGTATCACAACGGCACGTCTACATTCACAAGGTTAATATAGTTTAATATAGTCTACCTTCGCTATTTAGAATGTATTGCAACGACCCCACAACTGGTCAAAAATAGATACAGCCATTGGTGGGTTTTCAATCCTTATATTGAACAAGCATTAAAAAAACAAACACGTAATAATAAACGCTTTCATTCAGAAATTTGTCAAAGGAGACAATCCACACAGATTAACGCAGCATGCAGACTGGCTAACAGGTTAGGCAGTTAACAGCCGGCCAACTCTCCACTTCACTGATGTCCACATCCACCTTTTCAAGCCATACACACTCAAAATCACAGATACTACAGTAGAAGGTGAGGATGACAACCCTAGGTGGACAAAAATAATACTTCCACTTCTTAGGTGACATTTGTAACTCGTGTGAATTTGGCCTCTCAACGTAATGCAAAAAAACGACCATGTGACGGCTTCTAAGATAAGGTTCCACTGTATCTCCTCTCAGCGCCTTGAAAGACGGTGGTGTCATTTTCCTCTGTGATTGCAACCAATAACAATGCAATGTTTTATAATCCAAATTCTCCCACACTCATAATCCCTCTTGTCATTTTGCAGGAGGCAAAAAGTGATTTCACCAGGTAAGACCTCTCACTATTCGTGTTGCTGTCTTCTCACTGAGATACACTTTTATTTCATTCAACTCGTTTGACTCTGCGCAAAGCACCACGACACTGTTGGAGTCGCTAACGAGGCACGCTTGCGTCTATGGCTAATAACACATTTCCAGTGTGGCTGTATTTACACAAACGACACAAATCACATGTGCAGACACCAAAATTGTACGTCGATAAATCCCAACGCGCCAACGTCAGGCAGGGACAAGAAAACAATGATACGATATGATGATATAATATGTTAGCAAAACGGACTCCGGTGTGAAGGTATCAGAATCCACGCAGTTTTTTTTTCTATTCTTGCTGCCATGATGCTTATTCCAATTGTCACACTGGCGCGGAAAAAAAATGCAGTTGTCACTTTAACCATTCAGTGGAAATCTTTCTTGCGCTGAAGAGATAGAAAACTATACATAATCATATACTGTACGGTACTGTATATGTGCAACGAAAGAGAAAGATGAAGTGACAGTCCTTGGCAAGGCAATTTACCGCAAATATTACTTTAATGGGTAACTGTGAAGTTAATCAGCAAATGTAAAGATTGGTGTAGACAAAAGTATTGAGACACCACCCTCAATTACTAGTTTTAGTTGAATGACTTTGGTTTGGAAAAACTTGACAGCCTGGACCTCAACCCCACGAAACAAACTAGACTGTGAGCCTATGACCTCACAAGTGTTCCACAGAGCCACTCCAGCATCTTGTCGGAAGTCATCCACATGCTTGGAATCTGATCTGCAAAATGGAAATGTCTCGTAAAGGAAATCACCATGCTTCCCTTTACATTTGCCTGTATAGCATGCAGTATGGGAACTCTGTTAGTCATGCCCATGAGGCATTGAGGCCACACCCACACGTGATTTTTTTGTATGTCCTTGTGTGTGATGTCGCCCTCAAAGTGTGTCATCCTTCATCACTTTGCCTCAGCAAACAGTGACATACTGCAGCAGCCTCCACGTCTGACCTCATTTCCTCCAGTCAAGCATCCTGCATGCCCGAGTTGGAATGTGACAAACTCCGGTGACATTCCTGCCCACTTCTCTTTCTCCCTCCCCCCGCCTTACACCCACATACTGTTCGCCCTATAAGGCCTACCCCCCTGTCCCCCAAAGCCATATGCAACATTTCCCTGTAACTCTACCGTGCTGTTTCTCAACCTCCAATACAGTCCACTCACTCCTAGTGACTGGATACAGATACATAACCTGCTATATAGACAACAAAAAAAAAATCTTATGTGCTGTATCAGAATAAGCTTCAGTTTTAGTCACTTTAATCAAAGAAACACGAAATAGGCCTGTTGAGTCTCCATTGCCAACTGGGCTGCATGACACATTTCATTTTTTTTTAAAATAACTCTTAAGAGAGTCTGAGAGGATATGTGTCATCATGGCAGCTGAAAGAGAAAAAAAAAGGCATTTAAATGGATGTCTTCAGATCAAACAGGACGTTTCCAAATGTCGATCTTTCAATGCGAAAGCAGCCTTACAAAAGCATGGAAAGTTTGTCCGTCATTAAAAAAGCAAAATAATGCAGCAGGTAGGTCATTTCTGTATATCAAATTGCTTAGTCAGCTCATCATTTTATGTATTGTGTCACTCATCGACTTTGCTTTTTGACCTGCTCAATGTGTAAAGTGCCTTTAAATAATATCTATTGTGAATTGGCTCAATATGAAAATTTATTTTCCAGATGACTCCTTCTTTCACAACAAATACAGTAGCAATCTGGCCAAACAGTTCGATTGTTAAATGGAGAAATCACATAAAACCCAAGTGGTTTCCTTTCCCTAAACGTAAATATGTAATTTAATGCAGTTGTAAAAGCATGAAAGTTGATCCTGAAGGTCTTTAGAAAATGACTTTGGGAAAAAGCTGTATGATCCTAGAGTGTAACCTATGAAGTACAACAAATTGCGTTCACACGTCAAAGACCCAGGCAGACTGTCGCTGGGAGATCTCCCTGGCACTCAATTCCGAGACGGTCGTGTTCCCAGGGCTTCCCCCAATCCTCCCGGTGCTTGGCAGACAGACTTTGGGATTAATGCGAGGTTTTCGTGACCTCCTGCCAGAGGCGGTCTAAAAACTCCATCCAAAACCAAGTCTGTTTGGCTCATTGCCTCATTTACGCTTTCTGTCTTTTCCCTCTTCCATCTTTTTGCTTTTTAATATCGCTTTAATATGCTTCTTTATTGCTCTCTATTCTTCCTGTTACTTGACTCTTTCCTGCAGCACAGAGCATCCGCTGTCACTCTTTAATGTCTTCACACTTGATTTAATGTCCTTCTTCCAGTGTAACATGATACAGTCATCTCGCTACAGTCCATCGGTGTCGCTTCAAAGCTTTATGAACCGAAAAAGATGTGTTGACCATGCCTTGTGGTCTCTCTCCCCTCCTAGTAACGAGGCAACCAGGTCTGACCTAAAGAAGCTCCCTGCTCTGCCCACCCAGGCCCTAAAGGAGCATCCGTCCCTGGCCTACTGGTGACAGTCAAATCTACTCACCTTCCTCCTTCTCTCAACTTCTTTTGTTTATTTTCAAAGCTTTCCTTCTCCCTTTGCAGCGAAGAGCGGGTCATCGAGCACTACAAAAAGCTCAACGGACAGTCCAGGGGACAAGCTATCGTAAAGTGAGTGTTAGCGCCACTTTAGCATGATTAGCCTGTTTGGCTTCAAGTCTCACATGTGTTGTCCGTTCCTCATTCTCACAGCTACATGAGTATTGTGGAGTCCCTGCCCACATATGGAGTACATTACTACGCCGTAAAGGTACAATTTTACTACCCTGCCTTCTTTTTTTCCACACCAACCTCTTTTCACCACGTGTTGTTTTTCATTCTGGACTTTTAAGCAGTCAGTGTGGAGCCATAATGGCGCTTGAAGCGATCTGGGCTTTGGGTTGTCTTATTTCTCTTGCTGTCAAACCATCCACACACACACTCAGGTGATGTTTTAATTGTCGTTTTGTCACAGGATAAGCAGGGGATCCCATGGTGGCTGGGACTGAGCTATAAAGGCATATTTCAGTATGACCATCAGGACAAAGTCAAGCCAAGAAAGGTGAGATGACTCCAAAGCATCCCTGCTTTCCCCAGTCGGTCAAAGATGAAATACAGTGGAACCTTGACTCACGGGTGCTCCAATTCGAGCGGGGGGGGGGGGGGGGGGGGGGAGTAGCACGGGAGGCACTGTGATGCACGGGCATGTGAACCTAGCCTAGGTTAGCACTGCAGGCAAATGCGACCCAGATACGACCTATATCTGATTTTTTTATGACAGTCTGAACGGCTTAATTCCGATTTTTTCGCTTTCATATGTGATCCTAGATCGGATACGTATCCAAATTTTTTCAATGCGACCCCGGCCTGAACGGCCAAGTCGCATATATCCGACATTGACGTATCCGGAGCCCAAAAAGCGACCCGTGCAGGAAGGGGAAAAGTGCTGGCAGCAGGGGATCGAATCTGCAGTTGTTTTGAGTAACATTATTGACTCTATATTTTACTTTACTTGAATCCCACTTGAAACATGAAGCATAAAGTGGACATTTATGGCGATCGCAGTAATTCAGCTACGGCTCGGATCGATTCATTTTTTGCGCACGGTTATGACATGACATCATCGTTAGTTATGTCTCCATGAAATGAGATATTAAAGCATCACCTCGTGATTTTCCCCAAATACTGTATTTATTTCCACCTTCTAACTAATCGCTTCACTGTATAAATACCCCGACACGCTCGACCACATTTACTTCCGCAAACACGTCGGGAGTGACGTCGTCTCTTCTTCTGCGCACGTGGGCAACTTTCGTGACGCATGTGTTCATACAGCAGACAAGACCGAGGTCGCATTTATAATGTAATATGAACGCTTACACAGAAAGATCGTGTTTTTTCAAAAAATCCGAATTGAGCATTAAGACCTGCGGTGTGAACCTAGCCTAAATGGTCACGACTCATATTTTTTCCCCGCCGGTGAGTCAGTTTATTGTGTTAGAGAAGAACAGTGACAGTGTTTCACAGATCTGTCTGTCTGTCTGTCTGTCTGTCTCTCGCTCTCGCTCTCTCTCTCAATCTCTGTCTTTTGCTCTCACTCTCTTGCTCTGTCTCACTCTCTTGCTCTCAGTCTTTTGCTCTCTGTCTTTTGCTCTCACTCTTGCGCTGTCTGTCTCTCTCTACCTCTCTCTCTCTCTTTTTTGCTCACCTCTGGTGCCCCCCGTCATGTTTAAAGCCATGCTTATTGGCATTTTGCCTCTTCTCACAAGGTGTTAATGGGTTTAACACCATCCCTGAACGGCCACCGACACACTCTGCAGCACATAAACCCACACACGCGCTCACAAATTTGCACACACACTCACAGGAACTGAACTGAGTTATGAACTCGTCATCCTGATAAATACATCCTGTCTGCTGAAGCTTTCCTGTTTGTCACAAATGATTTGTCTGTGTGTTTCAGTAACAGAAGTCATCCAGCTAAATTATGTTGGGTTACAGTTTTGAGAAACCAAATGAGCTATTTTATTAGGTGTAAAAAATTATACTCTGTTTAATCGTTATTTGGCTTTCACCATATCGCTTATTACTCCTGGACAGAATGAATGATTGCCGCTTTTCTTTGTAAAATGTCAAAAGGAAGCGGCAAGAAGGAGTGTGCTAAAACCATATTGAACATTCCGACACAACTGACTTATCAAGCATTACCATAACCATAGCAACAGCCTCTCTGAGGCTCTTGTCTGTTGTTATGTATCAGAACTGACCACTGCACCACCACTTTCTCCACCCCCTCAAAACCTCCATGATACACACTGTCACTGTCCAATGAAAAGCATCTATAATCAACACAGCAGTTACCTTCCCTTAGGAAGTAATACAAATTAAATGAATCAGTTCAACGGTCAGTCTTCATTTGAAGCCTTTTTAACCGTACAGGCAGGTTATAAGCGACTTCAACGTTGTCATGCAAATGTAAAAATGATGTGATGCAAAACATGACGTTAATGCTGTATTAACTTTCAGAACATATAGCAACTAAATAAGGGGGTAAAGACTTAGGGCTCTATTTTTGTGGCCAGCGCAAGTGCATCACAAAAAAATATATATTGTAGCTACATGCTTGCCTTTAACGATACAATGTATTGACTACATATATGGAACATTCCAAGACGTGACTCAATTCCACTGAACACACGGTTTTCATTGGTGAAAACAGGATGTGAAGTCTTTAGCAGGAAGATATACATACGCCTCACTAAAAGAGAGGGAGAACAAATTCTCAGTCAAGCGTACCGGCTCCAGTAATCACTGACTCACGCTGTCATCCCTTGCTTGCCACTGAAAGGCTGATTCAGTTAGGCAAACACACAACACTTAATTGTGTGCTATTTTGGAGTGACTTTACTATCTTTTTTCCCACAGTTAAAATAATTACTGTGTGAAATGATCATCCGTAAGCTACTAAGTGACTGTACTGCGTATAATACGCTGCTAGCGGCTTTTATATTGCTTTTTATGGTTACTGTATAAGACCCTGTTGCTATTTGGGGATGTGAAAGACCACACATGCACACGCACACACACACACACACACACACACACACAGACACACACGCACGCACCTGAAGCTCACAGCATTGGAGGTTCTACTACATCATTAGACAGACGGCTCTGTCGAGTGACTGACTTCAGGCATATCATATGATTTCATTTTTGAGCGTACCCACCCACCCACTCGCTGGAGCGCAGAGGCGCATCCAGACATCCAGCCGGTTCCCATTACTTTTTCCAGATATGTCATCCCTCCAAAATGGCACAGTCCCATGAAAACAACAGGAAAGAGTGTATGTGCTTCGCCTTGACGACGGCTGGATACACCAGAACCCCACCCACATGGACGTAGCATTGCAGTCCAGCTGTAGAAAGGAATAATAGGCCAGCCAAGGCTATTTAAAAACTATTCTTCTCCAGTACACCGAAGAAAGGCCTTTACTCTTTATCAGATCTGACCTTTACTATATGACATACTCAGGATACGGGCGCCCGATTGTTAAAAACTATATGCCAGCTCTGCATCTGCATGTGAATGTTTGTGCAGTGATGTGTGTATTTTCGTGTCTCGGATTTAGGATTTATAGCATACATGTGCCTGACTCCCAGGCTCTGCACTACCCTGGCTTTGGCAGACTTCTTTTTTTTTCTAAAAAAAAAACGAAGGCATATGTCAGCATGGAAGTGCAAACATGTCGTGTCTGAACACAATTACAAATGTCTCTTATCGCCATTATTCTGGCCAACACACACAGTCCTTCACTATCTGCCTCGACCTGCTATATTTAGCACCATGCTACATTAGCGCTTCATACTCCATTGAGCAAGAAGTCTGATAAGAGAGCACACTTTCCTTCTGCAGGACTGCAGATGAAACGGTAGGAACATTTAGCAGTTTTTCATGTCGATTGTCAAGACAAGAAAATGGTAACAGTTGTTTTTGTTGAAAGTTTGTGAGTAAATTATATATATTCAGGCAGTTGTCACAGAGAGGACTCAGAAAATTCTTCACATGGTTAAAAAATACAGAATACCAAACAGTTAATACAAAGAAAAAAGGGTAAAGGAAAATAAGTTACATATATTTGAGTAGACCTGTTTGGTTAAAAATCAGTAGTTTCTCATTCTTAAAAGAATAAGCCCTTCAGGCACAAAAGTAAGTTTCCATGCAGATTTTCACCAATTACAAGCCCTCTAGTTGGAACTCGGCATTCTGATTAATATTGTGTTTGTGGAATATAAATTGAGCAGAAAAATGAACCCGTTTTTAGCCATCTCAGGGGTCTTTACCTGAGGTCTTTACCTGAGCCCCGAGCAACTGAGATGTCATTTTCAGTTGATAGAAGTGACAAAATGGCCGCCCCCAGATATGGCTAATTAAATCATACTCCACAAACACAATATTCATCAGAATTTCTTGTTTCAACTAGTGGGCCTGCAAAGAAACATATTCTGGAAAAAAATATGTTTGAGTTGACTTCTGCTTTAATAACGCGAGAAAGACGGCAGCTTTTTCGCAACAATAAAATGGTAATACAGCACTGTTCTAAACATTGTAAGATGTTATAATGGTTTATCAGCTATTCATTTCAATCCCTATCCAAGACATCCATTGGCATATTCCACATCTGTCCTGTAAGTTTATGACATTCTCGTCTCTCTTGTTCGTCACTCCATTGTTTTCCCAGGCTGTTCAAATTCCCGGACCAACTTGGTCTCTCGTCTTTTCCTGCCTGGTCCTCCCTGAGTCTTACAGTTTGTTTACATTTTATTTTTATGTTTTTTATCCTCACTTCCTTCCAATATATTTTGTTGGCTGTGCATTTGCTCGCGTCGGGGCTACTCGGCCCTCACGGCTCTCTTTCTCTCTCTCTTTCGCTCTCTCCCCATAACGAGAACCAGACTCAGACAGTGTGTGTTTATGTGTGCACTAGCTCTGATCAAACAAAGCAAGGGCACTTCAATTGTAGAGAGGAAGGAGAGGAGATGTGGGGAGGGGGGTGGTCACCAAACGCCCCATCACTCCTCCCCTGGACCCTTTTTACTCACACACACACACACACATACACGCGCACACACACTCTCCTCCCCGACCGCAGAGCAGGAAGCACAGTCCCTGTGGGAGGGAGGAGGGGTCAGGAGCCCCAAAAGCCCCCCCCCCCCTCCCTCCCTCCAAGTCAAGTTCCAGGAGAAGAGGAAACTTTACACACTTTCACTCACACACACGCCTACAAATGGTGAAGCGGAGGATGTAACAGCACACATGAGGAATACGTCTTTCGGCTTCTTATATAGCGCGCGGTAATCAAGCGCTGTGAGCTCTCTTCCCTCCTCTTTGTGGTGGAGAAAAGGATTGCCTTCAAAGTTGCGTGGACTCATTGTCGCGCCGTGTTTTGTCTCAGGTGTTCCAATGGCGTCAGCTGGAGAACCTCTACTTTCGAGAGAAGAAGTTCTCCGTGGAAGTTCATGACCCCAGGAGGTAAATCTATACAACAGACCGACCGTTGGAACGTGAAGGCAATTTGATTATATGCATTTCCAATCAAGGTAGACTTTTGACTCTTATTTAAACATATTGATTAGTCCTTTATTATTGAATAACACAACTAGTTCATTGAATATTGCTGCTGTTGAATTCTACTCCCATTTATTATTTTGACATAAGTCATGTTTCTCTATCTTTACTGTTCCTGACTACACACACACTGCAAAGTTTTCAGCCTTGTCTTATATGCTGGAACAATAGTGGGTGCATGAGTCTACACGGCAACATGCTACTTAATGCCATTCAATAAGCAGCACTTTGGCGTGAAAGATTGAAGTGTTGCCCATGTTATACGTTTAATGTTGAACTTATTCATTTCCGGCTGGTTTTAAAGCAGTCTCTCCTATATTATGTTCTGTGACGATATAAGCACCAAACCAACCAAAAGAAAGAGTACACTCACTTCTTTCACCAGAAAGCGGTTTCTGGCATTTCTGTTCTTTAGTAAGCAGTAGTCAACCAGGTGTTGGTTACGCCAAAAACACCGGTTTCTGACCAGAAGGCGGCGAAAACAAAACAGAACAGTGATTTCAGTGCTTATGTTTTTTTGCATTTGTTACACCTAAAACTATAAAGCAACAAAAGCAAGACTGAGAAAGAATTTTTGAAAGCAAAATAGTACATTTATTTACAGCTAAACAACTACGAAATGCGCAAAGACCGATGCTGACTCACCGCATGGCTTGAGTTTAACGGCCGTGGCTTTTTTACATGGGGGTCGTCATTCACTCCCTGAGTCATCTTTTCTCACAATCGCAACACACACTTCCTACGACCTACCACGACACATACTCCATTTATACCATACATATACTTACTCTGTTTGAGTATGAGGCATTTCTCTCCTTCGTGATCGACGAGACGAAATTACCCTTCCAATCTACATCTACTCAAATCCAAAACAATGCAACACCGCCATCTAGACAGATCTGTTCATCTTTACAACAGTTTAAAAACTGCGACAAACTGGATGAGATCCTCCTCCGTGCCTACTCAATGAAAAATATATTTAATATATAAACATTGATGGCAGTGAATGCCTTTAATATAAGTCACTTTTAGTGTCGTGTTACACTCGCCCATATGCGCTATGGAACATAGATGAGAACATGAGCCAATGCAGAAATAGGGATGGAACTAACGGATTAACTGACAGTACAGTTATGTACTTCAGTAAACACTCTCTTTATGCACATAAATAAAATATAGATAAAATATCTATCTAAAATATCAAACACACACGTCAAAAAGTTTTGACAAGGGAACCCCACGAAGGACTTAACATGTATGTGAGCGGGCCGCTTTGTTGCCGAAGTGACCCGGCCTGTATTTATTTAACATGGCTCCATATGTGCGGTGTTGCGGGGGGAGCAAAAACAGTCAGGGACAGGGTGAAACGACGAGCAGCGGTGTTTTCTTTGAGAGGAGCTGTCATTAGGGTTAGCTGGCCGTGAGTGTGTGTTTAAATAAGGATGAGCAAACACGCCAGCATCGTGTGTGGCTAATATGTGCCTTCTCTTCTCGCAAGCAGCGGAGAAGCCTTTTATTGCTGGGAAAGTGGCACTCTAATAGGCATACAATGTTTGCCCGCTCCACCACTGTACACATACATCGGAGATCTTTTTGTGGAACGTACTTACTTGTCCGGTTGTCAAACCTTTTACACCAAGTATTACCATCATTGCCAACATTTAACTCATTCACTGCCAGACATTTTCAGATACTCTTTTACCCTAAATTGCAAAAAAATAATAAATTCCTGGAATTGAATGGCTGGACTATGAAATGACAAGTAAATTCGTCAATGGCAGTGAATGAGTTAAAGGGGAAGTCAACCCAAGAAAAGTCTTTGCAATAATATGGTCTATGTGCCTTCACTAGTCTAAACATGGCATTCTGATTAATATTGTGTTTGTGCAGTATGAGTAAAGCAGCAAAATCCACCTGTTTTTGGCCATTTTGTCACTTCTGTCGACTAAAAACGACATCACAGTTGCTCAGGGCTCAGGTAATGGCCAATCACGGCTCAGCTGTTTTCTGAAATTGAGCCATGACTGGCTGCCCCCTGAGATGACTAAAAATGGATGGATTTTGCTGCTTAACTCATACTCCACAAACGCACTATCAATCAGAATGCCACGTTTCGACTAGTGGGCCTGCATAGAACATATTCTAGTAAATAATTTTTGGGAGTTGACTTCCACTTTAAATACAGCAGTATACAGGCGTATATGTGCATATAAAAAATAAGACTGAAGATTTATTCCTAAAAAGAGTGTTTAATATTCTTGTAAGCCACTGTAACATTATGCACAGTTTAATGTTAATATTATTCTAAAATATGGTAAAAAAAAAAGAAAAAGGCTTTATCTAAATCAGGGGTGCCCGCACTTTTTCTGCCTGACAGCTACTTATGACATGACGTAGCAATACATTAGTGAGGACTTTCTGGGTTTTTTTGTTTTTTCTCTATACTGGACTCTTTCTATGGTCATTGCATGAACAATTGTTTAATTTCCCATCGGGAGTTTTGTATTATATTGTATTATGTGAATAAAAAAAAAAAACAGTAGTGAGGACGAATGATAGGCTGGCGATCTACCCACGATGCCTTTGGGATCGACCGGTCGATCGCGATCGACGTAATGGGCAATCCTGATCTAAATAATGATTACATTAAAATGCATGATATAAAATATGGTGTAAAATAATTTTCAATTTGATGTGGTCTCCATATTGCAGATTGTAACAATTGCGGCATCACCTCAATGGGCGCGGGTTCAGTGTTGTCATTTTTCTGCATTCAGTGCATATAAAGAGGCCTTGTGTCCGCTTCTACTGTAGGGCGTCGGTGACACGCAGGACGTTTGGCCACAGCGGCATCGCAGTGCACACCTGGTACGCCTGTCCGGCCCTCATCAAGTCCATCTGGGCCATGGCCATAAGCCAACACCAGTTCTATCTGGACCGCAAGCAGAGCAAGGTCAGCAATTTTCTCCTCACCGCTTCACTATTACAATGCACACAAGATCAGCGGTTGAGATTCTGGCAGCTCTCGATGATAACGTCCTCTTGCTTCTCGCACTTGTATGTGTCCAGTCCAAGATCCACGCTGCACGCAGTCTGAGCGAGATTGCCATCGACCTCACCGAAACGGGAACGCTGAAAACGTCCAAACTGGCCAACATGGGCAGCAAAGGCAAGATTATTAGTGGGAGCAGTGGCAGTCTGCTCTCATCAGGTTAGTACACGCATGCATGCTGTATATGTATATGTATATGTATATGTGTGTGTGTGGGTGTGTGCGTGCGTGTCTGTGCCCGCGCTTGTGCGTGCGTGTGTGTGTTTCAGGGGGTGTAAAAGTGAAAGATTGATAGGGCAAGTGCATACTTGGGCGGTGGCATTCGAGCAGGGTGTTGGTTGACAGCTGGATGTACAGAAACAGCTGCCTCCATAGAGAAGCCATCGATTGTGCACCTCACAGGCACACGCACGCACACACACAAAAACTTTTGTTCTCAAGGGGCTGCATTTTATTTTTAAATCGGACAGGTGGGCCAGTTCACATGTAGAAGTGTTTATTTTATTTTAATTTTTTTTGTATGTAAAAGTGTGTTAGTTATACTATAAATCAGTGGTCCCCAACCTCTGGCATGTCGTAACCATTTGGTACGAGCCACACAGAGAAACGATTTTTACGTTTTTTTCGCGGAGCATCTACATCTGCCCCCCAGGGCAATCTACGTAAGGCTGGGTGATTACATATATGATTGAGAATCTTAATATTACGTTACTTTCACTTGCAAGTTAAAGTAAACAGAACCTAATAGCCAGACGTAAGCAATGACCGAACGTGCAGCTAAACGCGCAGCTGACGGGTAGCAATGACTTGGCGTTATCTTCTGAAGATGAAGCTATTTTGACAAAAGACATTATTCACTGAAGCCGTTGTGCATGATACAGTATGGCCTCAAAAACGGGCAACGCAACAATCATGTTGAATCATTTGAGCACATACAACACAAGTGGTATATGGAAAGTCATGAAAATGTGAGTTTGCATACCCAGTGCATGTAGGATTACCATAGAGGTGCAACGATTAACCGATTAATTGGCACCTGATCGATTCGCAACTTAATTGGTAATTATTTTTCTGCTGCATAATTTAGCCGTGACCAAAACAGGTTGACACCAATCAAACAAAGCTCTTTATAATGTTAACGCTCAGTGGCTTTAAGACCATTCATTGTCTGTATGTAGTCCGTGGCCATACTTGGACCACCCTTGCCATGTACGAATCACTTCCCGTGCCTTTCTGTATATAACCTCCTTCGCCCTACGTGTTGTGCACACTTGTCCTCCAGAGTCCCCCAGCCTCTAAATTTAGTGTTTATGGGAATGTGAAGTTCATGGGGTCAAACGTCATCTTTTGAATAGCGTTTTCAAACAATGCGGACATGTGCTGAACAAGTTGTGTGTTGTGTGACGCGACAGGAAGTCTGTCTCCCACCTCGTCCTCTTGAGTGTGATATTCAACTCGTTCTTGTTCTAGCTAAACTGTTTCTACGTTGTCGGGTCATTTGTCCACCATCCACTGCTGATTGAAGGTCATCTTGCCGTAGTAGGTTATATCCGTCTCCGTGCCCCTTTTTAACCGGTAACTCCTTGGTTCGACAAGCTTTTTCTCGCTATTGGTGAAAGAACACGCAAATTTATCTTAGCTCTCCATTTCACTGCCCTCAATCTCTTCTCACATCCACAGTGGCATATAGCAGCAATTGTTTAGTTTATAATGATTATGCAAACATATTCATATTAATGTTTAATACACTGTATTGTATTTATTTTGTAATTCAAAATATTATTTTATATACCGGTATATTATTTTTTAGATGTACCAGTTAATGTGTTTCATTCCTTCCTCATTGCTGCGCTTTGTTTTAGTTTGCAGTCAATTTGTATTACACCACCTTCCAAATTATAATGCAAATGATGTTTTGCAATCCAAACAGCAGCTCTGGGAGGCTATTCTGACATACTGGAAAGAAATTCGAGCAAGTCTGTCCAAAAACTCACAAGTGCAATGGATGCAAGGATTGCAAATGTGCTGTCAAATTAGAGGTCCTATGTTAAGATGTGTTGGATTGAAATAGCGTTCAATTTCAGCAAATACAGCCTCCTAGCGCTGCAAATTCAACAAATGACTATTTTCAGTTCTTTACAACCAAAGCAAAGGCTTGAAACAACCGTTGTGTATAGTAATTTGGAACAGTTTTTATTTTTGGAAAAAAAAATCTTATCATTGGGATATTTGTTTGAAAACATTCAATTTATTCTGTAACAGTTGATGACTTAAAAATTATACTAAGCTCCATTTGGATAGACTATAAAAATCTGAGGCAAACCTCACTTGCATAATAAGTTGGAATTCTATGAGTTATTGCGAGTGCTTATGTTTATCGATCTATCATCCTATCTACGAAGTGACAAGATCAGAAGTCACTGCAATGAATACAGCAGAACCTCCGCCTTGGAGCATAATGTCTCTAAATATTAACATGAGCCTCAACGCTATGGTCCAGTTTGTTTTAATAACATTACAACCCGATGTAGGTGATCCATGGTCACCATGCCAACAACAGACACTGTTCTCTTTATAGTAGGCCAGTCTACCATCCTAAGGACTATTGTTTCATGTTGCGCCTTTCAAAGCCAGTGTCAGAATAGCCAACAATCCAACCTTGACTGAATTAAAGCCATGTGTTGTGTTTTTTTTGTTTTTTTTTTTCCTGCCACAGCTTTCTCAGCGGGTGAGTCTTGCGTTGTTTCTGTCTTTCCCCAAGGAGAGGGCAACAGTGTGTCTGTGTGCTTGTGTGTGAGCAGTTTGTCTTAAACTTAAAGGCGTGTTACAAACAAAACTGGCACCATCTCTGGCCCCCCCAGAGATTGTGCGTCACCGACTTTGTCCTCTGCACTGCCCCCCCCCCCCTTTTTCCTTGAAACAAACAGCTTCCTTATCGAAACGTTCCACTCACTTCCCTGCAAACATCCTGGCAGGCTTGTGCAGGTGCATGGACAATCTCTCCTTCTTTCTCCCGGGCAGCCAAGACCCCACAACTGCAAACAGCGGCATACCAGCACTCTCCTGACACTTAACCGCTCGGATTGTTTTGCAGGCTCTCAGGAATCAGACAGCTCCCAAACAGCCAAGAAGGACATGTTGGCTGCGCTGAGGGCCCGCCAGGAAGCACTGGAGGAAACGCTGAGGCAGAGGCTTGAGGAGCTCAAGAACATCTGCATCAGAGAGGCTGTATGCCAAGACTTTGACAAAAAAAGATCTTTGCGTCTAAGTCTTCATTTGTAACCTCATTTTACTTGAAATTTGCAGGAGCTGACAGGGAAACTTCCCAAGGAATATCCTCTAGACCCAGGCGAGGAAGCTCCCACAGTGAGGCGAAAGATCGGGACTGCCTTCAAACTGGATGAGAAGAAGATTCTCCCAAAGGGGGAGGTAAATGATTTTCATATTTTGAAGGTTTTTCGCTATTTAAAACCTACCTCAAGTCTGACATGCTTTTATCAAAATACCCTTTAATATTCAGGACCAGATATTTTCATTGCATGCATATAAACAGGTGAATCTCAATAAATTAGAATATCCTAGAAAAATGCATTTATTTCAGTAGTTCTGTTGTGAAATCACATATTAATTAACCAATTGTTGAATACAAAATGAGAAATGTAAAATAGTTTATTTTTTTTCAAACTTTTTTATATATTTTAATTTTTCATTGATTGGGATAAATTATTTTTGCTACATGTTACAGTACAATGCATGGTTGCCAAAACCTTGTTGCAGCACAGTACCTTTGATGCCAAATTTAACTGAGAGTAGGATTGAGATGTTTGACTTGGTGATCCCTACTTGACAAATCCCAGCAGAAGCATGGAGAAAGACAGCCTTGTTACGGACACCGGTTTGTTATTATTGGAGCGTTGACTGTTTCTATAGAGAGGATTCAGCGGTGAGAAAATATGCTGCGACCGAGATAAATTATTTCTCTGCACCGTGCTTTCTCTGGCAGCCGGTGTATGCATATAGAGTACGGGAGAATTACAGTGTCTGCAAAATAAGACTGTTGTTGTTTTTGGATTACGAGCATGTAACTTAATTTAGCTCGCTGGTGTTGCCCACATTGTGGCGTCATATCCTTACATGCGCTCGTCTCAGGAAGAGGAGCTGGAGCGGCTGGAGCGGGAGTTTGCCATTCAGTCGCAGATTACCGAGGCCGCCCGGCGCCTGGCCAGCGACCCGCACGTGAGCAGCAAGAAGCTGAAGAAGCAGAGGAAGACATCTTATCTCAACGCGCTCAAGAAACTACAGGAGATTGAGAACTCCATCAATGAATATCGGATTCGCTCTGGAAAGAAGCCCACGCAGAGGGCATCGCTTATAATTGAAGGTACCAGCACACTCTGGATTTGTCATCACATGACAGTATTTTCTTATGTGGTATTTTATACTCTAATAGACGTCACTCTCCCTTTGATTGTTTTATATGTATGGCCTGGAATTTTATTTAATTCAAACAGTGAACAGTTGGTGATCGACTTAACTACTTCTGCTACCCGTATAACTTCAGTAACACTTATGATGGTCAGTATAAATGCTGCACAAAAATTAGAACTATCCAGAAAAACAACCTTTGAATAATCTGACAAAAATATTGGGAAAAAAATTGACAACCATATGAGAAAGCTTGGACAAAAATCTGTCAGAAATATGACAAACATACACAAATCTTACCAAAACAGCAAAAATGTTTAAAAGATGGTAAAAAAAATTGCATTAAAAAAAGGAAATAAAACAGTATTACTACACTGCATAAATGTAGCTTAAAGGTGCCTTCAGACAAATTTAGGTTACATCCCTGCCGTTGAAGTATTAGTCCTACAACAAACAAAATAAATATTGACTAAAATGACAAATATCGGGGGGGGGCGGTGGATAGAAACAAATCTGACAAAAATGTGGCAAAACGAAAATGATGTAATAATAATAATATGACAAACCATGGACAAATATCGGGCAAAGGCATGACCAAAAAAGAAAAAAACTGATGAAAAAATCACCGACCATGACAATGAATTCGAGATAGAGAAAGGTAATCTTACTGGGCTACGTTTCACTCAGTATTTCATACCTGCTCCATTACCCGACAGCAGAAACAGAAAATATGTGAATGTGACAAACTTCATTAGGGATTCAGCTCTATTAAAATGCTGCACGCAAGAAAAAAAATAGTCAATTTGGTATGGTATAATAACACTTCTCCAAAGTTAGGGCGTGGAATTTATTCGTTTATGTTGTGATAACTTGAATCGTACTGTAGCAGATGAAAAAGTCCTTGGAGAACTCCCTGAAAAGTCCTGGAAACATCTTGAAAAATAATCTCAGGAAGAAAGTGGGAACCCTAACAAAACTTTTATTTAAAAAAATGAATAAATAAGAACAACGACCAAAATATAACAAACCTTTGGGAAAAAAAGTTGGGGAAACCCCAAAATGATCAAAAACTCTGACAAAAACCCACTGCACAAAAAAATTGAAAAAGATGACAAAAAATGTGATAATTCGGTCAAAAGCTTTACTACTACATGAATATAGATGAACAACATGTTCTGATTTACGGACAAATTTTGGGCATAAAGCGAGCATCTCCTGGTGTTTTTCGGTCCTGTAGAGGCCAACATCGGCTCCGAAGACAGTTCGCTATCTGACGCTCTGGTCCTGGACGATGACGACTCCCAAGTGACCGGCACCCCCAACTTCTCACCCATGGCGTCGCCCCACAAGGGCCTCCCCCCACGCCCGCCGTCTCACAGTCGTCCCCCACCGCCGCAGTCCCTGGACGGGCTGCGGCACCTGCACTTCGGCCGCGCCGACTACGACAAATCGCCCATCAAGCCCAAAATGTGGAGCGAGTCGTCGCTTGACGAGCCCTATGAAAAAGTCAAGAAGCGCTCGTCTCACTCCAGGTAAGGAGGCTGTGTTGACTCAAACGTTTTTTCCCAACCTTTACTGAGCCAAGGCACGTATTTTACATCAGAAAAATGTCACAGCATGAGACACCTGATAACACCCGTGGAGGCATTTTGTGTGCCACTCATTCAAATGATTTGTTTTCTTTTCAGTCACAGAAGATTCCCAAGCTCCGGCAGCACAGAAGCAGGCGGTAGCAACTCTCTGCAAAGCAGCCCCATCAGGAGCCTCCCTCAGTGGAACTCTCAGTCCAGCATGCCGTCCACACCGGACCTGAGGACCCGAACGCCACACTACGTACATTCCACCAGGTCTGACCATCACAACTTAACCTTGATGTCATTGTTTCTGTTTCAGCATATAAGATTTGGGAAAATTAAAAGCTCTTATATGGTTGTGACTAGAGATAGACCGATGTGTTTTTTTTCAGCGTTGATACAGATACCGATTATTGGTAGTCAGGGAGGCAGATAATCGATATTTGGAGCCGATATTCATTTTCAGCAAAAAGGAAAATATTGGCGTCAAAATCTAAACAAAAATAAAACTCTTAACTTTGTTGAAATGTCTTTACGTGTATGTTTATTGAACAATTTTTCAGATTTGTATAATGTTGATTTTTTGTTGTTGTTGATTGTTATAAATGTTTGCCAATATACATCTTTGTTGTAAAATTCGAACAAAAAGGGAGCTCCCAGAGTCATCAGCATGTCTTTAAAATTTAAATGAAAACTTAATAGATTCTTATAGTTTTCTACAGTAAATAAAGCCCTCCAAAATTTCTAAATGACAAATGTTAAAATTTCACTTAAAAACAAAAAATGCAGAGTGTTCCCAGGCTAAGTAGAATCTCTTATAAAGATAACTGAAAATGTATAATTTATTTATCAGCCTTCAGATTTGTTAAAAAAAAAAAAAAAAGCAGATGCCGTTATTCATCCGATATATGAATATTGAAGCCGATAATCGGCCCGGCCGATAATCAGTCTATTCCTAATCTAATCCCTAATCACATCAATCGGCACTTTATTAATTCCTGTGGCATTTAGAGGCGCTCATGATAGTTATGTGTAATAATATGTCGTCTGCATGCCCTACAGGTCAGTGGACATCAGTCCCACACGTCTGCACAGTCTCGCTCAGCACTTTAGGAACCGCAGCTCCAGCCTGGAGTCCCAGGGCAAACTCCTGACTTCAGACCCAGACGCGCACCCGCACGCCCTGGGCACGCTGGGAAGCCCGGATTTTTTCCTGGGCCCGACGCGGAGTTCCAACGGCTCTGACCCGCTGGACGACTGCTCCTCCTGCACCAGCCAGAGCAGCTCGGAGCACTTCTACCCGGCTGGCGGGCCATTGGCACCCAGTAGCAACCCCAACTACTCAACCCTCGGGGAGGACTCACCCTCCAAAGCCAGGCAGCGGCAGCGGCAGAGGCACAGGTAAGGCTGGCGGAAGGGCAAGTTTTTTCAGCATTTATTCCATATCCTGAAATCCAGTTTGAGGTCCATGCACTGGTACACCCTTTTTTTCTCACTAGTAAGACAATTCAGTGGAAGTGCTCCACCTCAGATCTTGTCTGGTTGGTCGGTGCAAAATCGTTTCGGCAACAATCTCACATCGATTATCATCATCTAGCCGCCTCATTGAGCATGAGAGGAGAGAATTCGCAGTGAAACCGGCCAAAATCCAGATGTCAGTTTCAAACGAAGGGAAAAACGCAATTTACCTCACGTGTGGTTCAACAAAATGTCAGAGTGTAAAATCGAGATTTAACATTTCTGCAGAGGTAGTACCTGAAATTTCCGCAAATATTCCAGATTACTGGAGCCTGAATAGATAACGAGAGATTTATTTTAGTTCTCGGGGTCAGCAAAAATAGGAAGGTGCTAAGCCATGTAATATTTTATGAGTAAACCCTAAAATTGCATCTCGGGTGGACAGTAAACCAGCTCCACTTTGCCAGTATCGGGATAATATCAAATTTGTCTTTACTGGTGAGGACGAAGAGCGTACTAATATCAGTATCAAGGGTACACAGTAAAAGATCAAATGGCTCTCCGTATGTTCTTAAAGTTCTATTTGTAGCACCTCCCTTCACCCGTGATTGATCCACATGTTCCCCTTCAGGTCCGCCGGTCACCTGGGGTCATCCAACTCGGGCTCTATGCCAAACCTGGCAGCTAAGAACGGCTCGATCGGGGGTTCAGGCGGAAGAGGACATCACGGCGTCTACCTCCACAGCCAGAGCCAGCCGTCCTCCCAATATCGCATCAAAGAATACCCGCTGTACGTGGAGGGCAGCCCCAACCCGGTGGTGGTGCGCAGCCTGGAGAGCGACCAGGAGGGCCACTACAGCGTGAAGGCCCAGTTCAAGACCTCCAGCTCCTACACGGCCGGGGGACTGTACAAGGAGGCCTGGGGAGGGGAGGAGAGCGGCGAGGGCGGCGGCAGGCTAACGCCGTCCCGCTCGCAGATTGTACGGACTCCATCGCTGGGGCGCGAGGGGAGCGGCGGAGGGGGCGGGAGGGCGGCCGTTTCGGAAGAGCTGCGCTGCTGGTACCAGAGGTCGTCCGGGAGCCTGAAGGAGAGGAGTCACTCCCACTCGGGATCCACCTCATCTGAAACAGGGTCGCAGCAAGGCACGCTGGGACACGGGCGAGGCAGCCGGGTGGGAACGCTCGCCAAGGGTTCACCAGGTACTCATCCTTTACTCATGCTGGCGCATCCCAGTGAGACGGTCATTTCGTAATGATAATAATAACATTATGCCCGTTGTGTGAATTTTTTCCAGGAGGTCTGGCTTCCTCCCACATTCCAAAAACATGTTTCTTAGGTTAATTAAAAACTGTACATTGTCCTTAGGTGTGAATGTGAAGGAATGTTTTTTTGTTCATATGTGACCTGCAATTATCTGGATTTTGCTTTATTTGTTTTTATTTAACATAAAAGGCATGCACATGAGGAGTAGGTATTATTTTTGTTCACCATCCCTAAAGGGGAAGTCAACCCAACAATTGTCTTCCCCATAATATGTTTTATGCGCCCCACTAGTCTAAACACGGAATTCTGATTAATGTTGCATTTGTGGAATAAAAATAAAACAGTTAAGCAGCAAAAAACATCTTTTTTTTTTACCCATCTCAGGGGCATTTTGTCACTCTCTGTCAACTAAAAATGACATCGCAGTTGCTCAGGGCTCAGGTAACAACCAATCATGGCTCAGCTTCAGAAAACAGCCCTGAGCAACTGTGATGTCATTTTCGGTCGACAGCAAGTGACAAAATGGCCACTCCCTAAATTGGCTGAAAACGGATGGATTTTGCTGCTTAATTCATATTCCACAAACACAATATTATTCAGAATATCAAGTTTAGACTAGTGGGGCTGCACAGAACATATTGTAAAGAAAACATTTGGCTCAATTCAAGTGTCTGTGACATTGTGTATGGTGAGTGATGTGGGCGTCAGCTGATGCTAAGCACAATTGAGCGTGTCGAATATGTTCCAGTGTTACCAACATTCCTAACCGTGGGTCATTCTCCCTCCGTAGTCGCGTCCCCACACAGCCAGAGGAGTATGACGCCCTCCAGCGAGCAGGCGGCCACGCCCACGCCCCCCTGCAGTCCACAGCACATCCTCAACTGGCAGAGCGGGTAAGACCCCCGACGCCCGCTCGGCATGTTTCACGCTACCACTACTACGTCTTGCATCTCTGCTCTTTGGCCTCACTGTTTGTCCGCTCTGCAGCCTAACTTTCCTCCTCAACGAGGCTCTCTCTGTTCTACACTAACACACCTTCCCGTGTGTGTGTGTGTGTGTGCTGTCCCCTGCTTTAGAGGCACAGCAGACAGCTCTCCCACTGAGGACATCTGTCAGTCCCCTCTTCAGCCCGGCTCTGGTGTCTAGAGGTACTGTCCCTAGTACTGGAGAGACCACCACCATGAGCCATGCTTTCTTTGTAGTGATGGCGGTGGTCGCGCTACTCTCTTTCTGGCTGCAACCTGTACTTTTTCACTAATCTGCTCTCGAATCTCTCACGCTTGACTGTGGCTCACTAACAAAGATGTGTCTGCTGTAAAGTACACCATAGACCTTGTCACGTCACACGTACGTCCAGGTGGCATAACTTTCTGTTTGTATTTAGGGCCCTAGTATTAGGCAGTGTTTATTTGATCAAAATGGCCTTCAAAGTTTTTCTGTGAGGTTTTGTCCCTGGTAGCCATGGCAGCCCCATTTTGACCGAATTCCCCCGGCACACTGCTTTTTGATATTTTTTTTCCTCCGTGTCCATGTCACAATATCGGAAATATCGTTATATCATGATATCAAAATAGGCCACAATAACGCCATCGTCATGTCACGTCACGATATTATGCGACCGCGGCCGACTAGGTTCCTCATCAGCACCGTGACTCTGCTGGCAATTCTGGGGGGTTATCACAACCCCCTGTATTATGTCACATCCATCGCTTTGTGTACATGGTGGCCTGCAGCGTGATTGCCGTGGCTGCCGGGAACGTAGTTTAATTGTACATAGAAACATAGTTTCCTATCACATTTTGCTTGAATATGCAAATACTAAGTGTCACAAAAATAGCCAAAGAAAAAGCAAAATACATGCAGATTTGGCTGATATGGGGCCTTGGGGGGTACACAAAGCTTCAGTGGAGTTGGACTTTCCAAGGAGGGACTGCAAATTGTTTTGTTGTTTTCCTGATACCAGTTTCCTCCTTTTGCCAGGTCGTTCAGTGACAGCTGCTTCCTGGGCGGCCCTTCCTGTTCCGAGCTGGCGGACATGCAGTGGTACAGACGCGACAAGGCCAAACCTGGAACCCTGGTCTGAGACCTTCCCGAAAAGGCCTCCTCCCCCCTTTCACCGCATCCCCACTCACAACAGCCGTATGTGCCCCTCCCTCCAACCCACCTCACCACCCCAACTCGGGACGCGAGCTGTGGGGCCCAGTGGATGTTAAAGAGAGAGAGAGAGAGAGCACAGTCTTGTGTGTTTCAAAGTTGTCCACCCCACCCGGAGGATTCCTGCTGGTTTTGAGCCACCAGTCCGAAAAACCCATACTAGTGTGTTGGGTTTCAGTATTCACGTTTCTCTTTTATTTTTCCCTTGCATATTTATTATCAAACATAGAAAAGATGAATTTTCTTAAGAAGAAAAAAATCTCGCATAGATGTATGGCAACAATTCCTTCGCCCGGTTTTAACCAACAGTTTGGATGGACTGACCGCAGGTCACCGAGCGCAGAACACGATCCGGACTACAGCAATAACAAACATTGTTGGATTTGTTCTTGGAAGAGAGACCGCCGACTGTGTCGTGTGCCGAAGATTTGCAAATGTGGGGCTGTTGGCGTCCATTCTGAGCTCGCTCAAGCGACCTCACTCCCATCTTCTCCTGTCTGTCACTCCGAGTAGGGTTGCAAAATTACGGGGAATTTTCAAAGTCGTAAACTTTCCATGGGAATTAACGGGAATAAACCAGAAAGTTACAAAATTGAAGATTGACTCTTATATTATATTATAAATTATATTTAGCATAATTGTGAATAAAACAACCGTTATGAGCCATCACGAGGTTGATTCAGAAATATTTTAGTTTCTTTTCTTTTTTTTTTTTTTGCATTGTGCTACAGGCCAAAATAATTGGAGTTACGAATGAATGTTGGATCCGCCGCCTCTCAACTGAAGTGAGAAAAAGTGGAGCATGTAACTGCATTGCCTTCGCATGTGGGCAAGGAGAGCCACCTTTGGTATTTTGCATGGCTGTCTGCTTGGGGCAAAACAAACATGTTTTTATTTAGGTGTTAATATGATACCTTCCATTAAAGTTGCCAATTCAGTTAATTCCCGTGGAAATTTACTGGAAACATTCTAGAAATTGACCATGAATTTTCCACTCCATTGCGAACCTCATTACTCAGTCTGAGCCCCAACTGGAAACTCTAGAGCGAGGCAGCGTTTCTCACTTGACATGTGAACAAAAGTATTGGGACACTCGGCCATTGCAAGTACAGGAAGTAGGAGTTGTAATCCTAGTCGACCCTCCAACACGATTGCTGGAGAAAAGGTTAAGACTTTGTTCATCTAATATTACAAGATGGTTTTTATTGGGGGGTGGGGAAGAGAGTTTAATTCTCGTGAGATTATAAATATCGCTTGAAGTACAAGTATAATCTTGTATTATTTGTCTTTGTTTTTCTAAAAAAAAAATACATCTCATAAAATTAATCCTTAATACTATTAATACTAAAAATATGACTGCAATGTCGTGTTGCAACTTTTAATCTGGCAATATCACTTTTCTTCACAACTTCATTCTGTTTTTCTCTTTAAAAAAAAAGGAAAACTTCATTTTATGAGGTTTTTTTTTTCCTTTAAAAAATAATGTTCCAATGTCATAATATGACCTTTTCTCTCAAAAATAACACATAAATGAAAGAAAAGCTTCAGACAAAAATACAAACGAACTCACATAAATTGAATATATTTTTCTTGGAATAAATACAAGTTTAATTTCGTAATGTTATGAATTTTTCATAAAAAGATACTCCTCCATGAAAAACTCCATTCTCATAAAATTAAAACAGTATGCAGATTTTTTTTTTCTCAAAAAAGAATTCCAATGGTAATATCAGATGTTTTTTTTCTTGAAATATCCTAAATATTGTAATATTATGACTTTTTCTTTTTAAAAAGAAAACTTTCATAAGGTTAACATTTCATTTTCTGGGTGTGGGGAGTAAAAAAAATGAATGTTGTAATATTCAGACTTTTTTTCCCCCCTCCCTCAAACAAAACAACTTTATTCACATTATATAATGAATCGATTTTTCTTTCCTTCCCCAACTGTTCCCACAAAGATTCAATGTAACCCTTTTATCCTATTGGAATAGTCTTTTACAAGGTCGTTAACCTTTGCGCCAACCCACTGGGAAATGACTGCAAAATCATCTACGTGAACCACCACTTACTAACTTACTACATTAAGAATGGCCCTTAACCATTAAGTGTGTCCCAACACTTGTGTCCATATAGTGCCTGAACACACACACCCATACACACACCGTGAGGGTGAGAACACTTGTATTCATGGGTGCTACTATTTATATTTTTTTGGGGTGCCAACCATAAAGTAGGCGCTGGAGGCCTTGAAAAGTAGCAGCCAGGCGGATTAGCCAAACTTCAGAAAGCACAATGTCACCTCCACTCACAGGCATGTCATCAGGACAAGAGAAGCCATAAAGCGGGGTACACACACACACACAAACACAAATTTTTTACATCTTAACGCATTTTTAACATGTGAGCGCACTTAAGACTACAAAAATCCTCTTACAGTGCGTGTTGTGTACTCCAAACGACCAACAGCACGACACATGTAACCATATTTGTTGCAGTACCAAGACTGGCCTGTGAGAGGCAGCATGAAAATACAAAGAAAAACAAACTGCAATCTTAGCTAGTAATTGCAGCTGTTCAATTACACGTCAAAATTGCGGAGTACTTAACGGTTTGCTATTGTAAATATTACACAGGTTTAACCTTTGCGATTTTCTGAGCCGTTTGAGGGAGGATTATCACTCCGTGAACACCCCACACAACAAGAAAATTACTCTGGATATTTTTTGCAAGACATCCAAGAATCAGGCCTTTGCTAATTTTGATCGGAAATGGGGGGAAATGTTCAAATTTGTCCCGCTTGTCGATAGGGGTGTGGTACACCCATAAGCATTTGCCAACATACAGTAAGTCCTTAACATTTACAGTAGTTGGCCTTGATCGTTTTCTGGCCCGATCAGGAAAAAAGGAAACAATCTTAACATTATTCACGCCACATGATAATCTCTCAGGATAATCTATTTGCAGCCAATTATCGCTGTGTGTGTATCCTGATTTACACACCTCACACGACAGGTCAGGATAATCGTTGTCATCAAGTATCGTGCCTTTGCTGACATTGAGTGCAAAGGATTAAAAAAATACTGAACTGTGGTCTAATTGTTGGTATGTGTGTACCCTGCTTGAAACACCTCACACCACAGGATAATCAATCAGGAGATATCGTTGCAAGACATCTGATAATCGAGTCTTTACTGATTTTTAAACGTAAGGGAGGGGAAATGCTCAATTTGGCCATATTGTCGGCATGTGTATCCCACTTTACACATCCTACACCACAGGATTATCGGTCATGATAATCCTGTAGAGACATCTGATAATCATGTCTTTGTTGACTTTGATCGTAAAGGAAAAATACTCAAATTTGGTCCGGTTGTTGGTATGTGTGTACCTGTTTTTACACAGCTGCCACCACAGGATAATCATTTAGAGACATCCGATAATCGGGCCTTGACTGACTTTGATCGTAAGGTCAGAGTATCGGTATGTGTAGGTGAAGGATTCATCCCGTATGTTGCAACAAGACAGGGTTAGAAAAGCACAGCTTGCAGGACCGCCAGCATCGTGTTATATTAATGCACAACAGCTGACCAACCACCAACCATCATTTTTGTCACGTCAGGTCTTGATCGGTGCTCATTTTCCTCACTTTCAGCCCCTTGCCAACATCCAAGCGTTCCCATTAGGTTCCCAAATTCACAATATGTGAAATCATCCCATGCTCACCATCCCTTGCGCATGCCACTGAAAACGAACGACTCCCAAATCCGCCCCATCCAACCACGATATGGTGTCACCCTTAATGACCTTTGTGGAAATGTGGTTCAGTGCAGCCTCCTCCTCCCGCTAATCTTGTCAATCCATGCCAAGAGAATTTCGACTCACTTGTTTTTAATGCTCTTAAAGAGGCTTGGCATTGTTTTCTTAGAATTTTTAATACTGACGCTTTTCAACAATGTGCCCCTCACTGTTGTTGTTGTTTTGTTTTTTTTCTACCCCGGTGCTGCACAAGTTAACATGATACCGTTGCCCCATAGAGTCAGTCCAATCCGAGTTGATTTTTAACACAGCAGACAAATAGAGCATGAAACTGTTAACATGAATACATTTAATGTGCTGTAGGAAAACAAGTGTGGAATTGATCATACGGGGGGGGGGGTAAAGAACAATAATATGATTATAACTGAATTCCACAGTTAATTTATTCTTTTCTAATAAAAATTTGTATAGTAACTTTACATTTTTCAAAAAGCGTGTCGTTGGAAAATGTAGTGAGGAATTTTTTCAAAGACGCTGTCGCTGGTTCAGGAGATGAACACAAATAAATTATTGATGAATGTTTGCAAGGCTCCTGTCTGTTGCTTTTTTTTTTTTAATTCAATTTTCATTTCAGTATTCAGTTGTGCCTTGAGATGCGAATTTTGTTTGTATCGCAAATCACCTTTCCCCATTCAAATGAATGAAAGCACGATAAATCCATTTTAGCCTTCCAAAAATACGTTTTGTAATGTGTTTTTTGATGAGGAAAATAGCACTTTAAATGTTGCATTTCACAAGAACAGAGAGTAATAACATCATGAAATACAATGTAAAGAATTCAGCAGTGTGTGCGTCATGATTTAATGCTATAAAAAGTTTGACCAAACACGGACAAGAGGTGAGCCGAGACATTTGGAATGCGAGGCCGGGTGCACTTTGATGACAAAGTGGCAACTCCCTGATATTGAAGCAAACAGATTACCGGTAATCTTAATCCCTATTCCACCAACTCAGTAGTTGAGTAGTTGATGGGTGTTCCAACGGAAGTTTCCGGTCACTGTACATGAAGCTTCGCAGTATGTTATGCCACTTGACATTTTGGGGATGAACACCCCACACCCCAACTCCACCCCACCACACCCGGACCCTTTTCACTACCGTGGGAGTGATTCCCAATTTAACCAAAAGTGTCCATTCCCCTAATGGCTACCATTTTTGTCTTCCTGTTCTCCTTTTGCGGAAAAGGCGCCAACAGCTGGAAAGTGTTAGACACACATGGCGTGAGAAAGTAGCCTGCTTGAATATTTTTTTAAACACATGTGTGAGAGTATGTTTTGTGTGAGTCGTTGTGTGTATATTTGTATGATCTTGCTTTATAGTGAAATCCTGTGTTTAAAAGAGCCGTCCACAGTGTCTCGGAAAGATGATGTCATCAGTTGGGTATTTCTTCTTGTGTGGGAAGTGGTGACTCTTTTTGCAGTGCTTTATTTTGCACAAAATGAACCACTATTTAGTGGTGACAAAAACATGGAAAAGAAATCATTTAAAAATATAAAAATTAAATAATTTGATTTACTTTTTTAATCATAAAATTGTCTAAGAATAATATTTTGGGACAGAGGACGGGGAGCGACAAGTTTTAAAAAAGGGACTGACTAAGCAAGGGCGGAGGTAGATTTTAGTCCTGCCCACTGATCGTCCCTCATGCGTGTGACGTGGTCGCGAGGCGGCCAAAGTTAATCTCTACCTACTCGGCGAAATGGGCAAACGACAAAAATTGCCTCCAAACACTTCAAACGCAACACTAGTTATCCAACTGCTCAGGAGATTTTTCAACAGGAGATACAGCGTGAGTTCTACTAGTACAACAAGTTATTAGACCCAGTAGTGCAAGCACACCGGTGAGTGACACCAGCATGTCACTTGACTGTCCGCTGCTGGAGGAGTACGTAGCTTTAGTTGTGCTAAAGCTAATGCAAAAAAATACGGCCATCTTGGTAAAAGTTCAACAGCTGTAAAAAAAAAAAAAAAAAAAAAACTGAAAGTAAAAACACACCAGGTATAGCAAGCTCCTCGCTCACGGTTCTCCAAACCTGGTCTCTCTTTTTCTTGTCCCGGTACTATAAGATAGCCGTGTCATATAGCTCGGGGTGTCCACAAACCACAACGATAATGTTTACTTTAATTTTGCACTCTCCACACAATACCCGCCAAGTGTACAGGACGCTGTGTGTGACGTGTGACTTCAATTGAATGGCGCCGTCAGAAACACCCTCAACGGATTTATGAACACGTGTAGCTGCACCGAAACAGCAGGAGGGGAAACCTGCGAGCCAATCGGCAACCCGAAGGGCTGACCAAAAGAAGCACTCTCTGGACCGGGCGTCTCCGCCCATCCGTCCAGAGACCTCTCTCACATCTCTCGTGCAGCGTCAGGCACGGCCGCTTTTTTTTTTGGCGGTGGGTCGTGGCGGGCGAGAGGGGCGGACGTACGGACGGAACCGCTTAAAATGACGAGGATGGATGGGGGCGGAGGACAATAGTTTTTATAAATAAGGATGGAGGGACGAGGACGGAAATGTACCCAGGTCGTGGACGGAGGACGGCCCCTTAAGGGGCGATGTCTGTTGTGAATGTTATGTATTTGAAATATTTAACCTGTTGTACCACCACAGCGGCCCTATGTCTCTCCCCCAGTAGTGTTTTAGAGTGGTTTGAACTGTTTGGAGTTGTGGTGCTCAATAATTGACTTGAATGTAGTCATTCCACTTTGCTGTCTATTGATTGCCTCTGTGTCAAGTATGCAGTGTTTTTAAGGGTGATTCTTTTTTTAACTCATGAGAGCATTTAAGGGAGGGTTTAACGATCAAGTGTGAAGTAATTTCTGAAAATGTCAAATGAAATCAAAGTAAAGTA
The DNA here is from genome assembly GCF_054856515.1 of Filicampus tigris. Taxonomy (NCBI): domain Eukaryota; kingdom Metazoa; phylum Chordata; class Actinopteri; order Syngnathiformes; family Syngnathidae; genus Filicampus; species Filicampus tigris. The sequence goes on along the minus strand of NC_141220.1, from coordinate 22,107,997 downwards.
ATTAAACATCATATAAAAAAAATAAAGAAGGAAGAAAAGCATTGCTATTGGATCACATTTGCCTGAGGTGTAAACCTAGCATTAGACTGTTGTCTCAAATCCAAAGCGCTGCAATGTTACCATCTACTGGTGTCAGTCTTTCTGCAAATTCCGTATTTTTGTTATTTGGAATGGATACATTCTTGGCGAAAATCATTTATCAAACGTGGAAATAGTTTACATTTTGGTCATCGATGACCATTCATTGTTGTTACATCTTCAGTGCAATGATATTTCATTTTTAAGTGTAAAGCTTTGCAAGTTTGAAATGGTCGTGGAGCATGTTTAAAAAAATAAAAACGTGTATATTTTGATGCAGATAGATTCCTTTATTTGTCACAGACAGTCTTTGAGATAACAAATGTGTTGTCAATAATAATTAACCGTTGAAGATGAAGAAAAGAAGATACGAAAATACATCCCAATATAAAAAGACCTCTCCAAAGGTTGACATTGTCTCAGTAAGTGAATGAATTCATTAATTGAACCTATATTTGTAGACAACACAAAAGGAAAATCAAAGAGAAAAAGCATTTTTTTCTTTTCTTTTTTTTTAAACTAAGTCACCACGATTGCGGACTAGATGAGAACAAGACCGATTAATAATGGTAGGGAGCGCTCACTTCTCTGATGCAAATGTATGGTTCCTCGTCCATGCAGTCGGCAGTTTGCCATAATCCATCTTGGAAAAAATAAATGTTTAAGTATAACAGCATTATGGGTTTAGCGAACTGATCACTGATTTTACTTACCATCCTGAGCCATCGTTACGCATTCACCAGTAGAGGGATCAGGCTCTGAATTTGTTGTATCAAATCTCAAAAAATCATTATCTGTGCCATCAGTCCATATGAAGGTATTATTCTGGAAGACAAATAACGTTTGAATGAGTCAAATGTAAAGGTAACGACTGCTTGGATTTGCATCTGCTGTTTGTTAGTCACAACATAATCGATCTTGATTGTGTTTTAATCAATTTGAATCATACGTGATCATCGTGAAACTGCTGATTGGCGTCAAACTAGATATTGAGGAAGGAGTGTAGAGGGCGCGATCAGGTGATTGAGTGTTAAAAAAAATGTATCCTTAAAGAGTGGATTTATTCTCAAAGTTGAGCTGAAGTCCTCCCTATGTATATTTGATAAATGTCAACCTAAGTAGACGATGTGTTCCATTGTGTTGTCCCTGCAAATTGGGAACAGCCTCAACTCTACACTTCCTTCCTTTAAACTGGTGACAAGATTGAGTCTGGGGGACGCATTGCTTATCTCTGTGGCAAAAATACAGCTACCGAACACAAAGTGACAGGATGGAGTCCAAACATTTGTACTGGTCAATGGTTCACCTGGACTGCATCGCTGAATCCAATCCAGGCTGCGTCATCATTTCCACCCGCTGTAATAAGTTCCTGAACAGCTGCATTTTCCAAGGCGTTGTGGATGGAGGCAAGATTCCCACCGATAATGTTGCAGACGGCCTGATGGGGACAGAGAGTAAAAGTTGATTTCACTTATTGAGATTTGCCGGATTAAGTTATTTTGAAGCCCGGACCAAAGTCACCAGGACAGATGGATCACAGATTGTGATGGCAGTAGACTATTTGGGAACTACATCACAACTATTATTTTCCTGACCTCTGCATCTGCAAAGGTCCTGTCATCATTTTGGTAGATGTAGCAGTTACAGTTCAACTGAGTCCAGCCTGGAGGACAGTTATTGACTGCAAGAAAATTGTTGTTTTCAGAAGAAAACCATACATGTCAATCTGATGTCAATGAAGGAATTGTTCATTTGAAAAAGAACCGTTGAGTCTCACTGTAGCTACCAACCTCGTCGCATATGACTCATAGTGAAAGACCCCTGGAAGGAAAGAGGATCACACTGTTCAAATCAGACTGCAGAACAATGACGTCGACGCCAATCAGTTCAAACGTCACCGTGAACCTTTATTTCAGTCAGCGTGTGAGATGATGACTTACGACTCCAGTCAGCAGTCCAGTGATCCCGCAAAGGAGGAACAACGAGCGAAGAACTGCCGCCATCTGTGCAATGATAGAAAAAGACTTCATATTTGGACAAAATAAATATCAGCACTGCGTTTAATCTCACCATGTCAAAAAAAAAAAAAAGGGGAGTTAAGGGTGGAAAAAGTCACATGGAATCTAGTTTCAAAATCAGGATGGAAAATTGCGTGACCTTACCTTTTCAGTCGAGATGCTTGACGCGGAGAAAGACGACGAGCAGCTTTATATACGCTCAGTTGACGGTCTTGGAATGTTGAATGTGTAGTTAGTCAATGTCAAATAACGCATTTTACAGTAAGGGGAGTGTAGTGACTCCAAGCAGCCTTGTCGCTTCTGAGAGAAAGAGGGCGGGTTTGGTACCTGCCTGACACGCTGCTTGATGGTACAGTGGCTTGAGGTGAAACACACTTCAGTCTTGAATGCGTTTTGAACGATTTTAATAAAAACTGTTGCTCCCACGGATACACACTCTGGATGGTTTGATTCAGAAAACAGGTCATCCGTGATTGGTCGTTGTGAGCAGTTGTGATGTCATTTTCAGTCGACAGAAGTGACATAATGGCTGCCCCCCAGAGATGGATAAAAACGTGTGCATTTTGCTGATTAATTTATATTCCACAAACGCAAAATTAATCAGAATACCGTGTTTCAACTGGTGGGCTTTCATAGAACATATTCTTGAAAAAAAAAAAATGTTTGAGTTGACTTCCACTTTAAAGCATTTTTGTTTTTAGTTTTACTAACATTTTTTTTTTTTTTTACCAATTTTAGTTAGTTTTTTTTTTCTCATTAGTTTTGTCACTATAAATCCCATGTTTTGACCGACCATTTGGGATTGAAATCACAATGAAATATCACAATGAAGAACATTTTATTAGTTCCCTTTTCTTCGGTAATTACACAACTTGCAATGTATTCAGACTGGTTTGTCAGGAGTTTCCCCCCGTGCCTGCGTGGGTTTTATCCGGGTACTCCGGTTTCCTCCCACATTCTAAAAACATGCATGGTAAGTTGGTTGGACACTCTAAATTGCCCCTCGGTGCGATTGTGAGTGCAGATGTTTGTCTCTGTGTGCCCTGCGATTGGCTGGCAACCAATTCGGGGTGTCCCCCGAAGACAGCTGGGATAGGCTCCAGTACTCCTGCGACCCTTGTGAAGATAAGCGGTATAGATAATGGATGGTTGGATGTATTAAAAAAATAAAATAAAAAGACAGATGAACCTGACAGTGTAACCACCGCCAAGACATTTTTTATTGCATGCATAAAAGCTTGGTTCTATTACTGTCTGCCTGGGAAAAAGAGAAGAGTGAGCATTTGCATGCTATGGAGATAATGTTGCTGTGCAAGTGAGCGAAACTGAAGAGTCAAACTGAACAATAGGAGCACCAATCACACAAAAAATGACAGACTATAATTCAACTGGAACAGATGAACAGGAACCGAACAACATAAGTATCTTTACTGTAATAGGTAGCATAATAGCATTCCATCCTTTGGAGCCTATAGAGTGTTTATGATGTTGGGTGAGTCATCGAGTACAATGTAACAGCGCAAAAGACCCTATCCAGCCTGTTTTACATGTTTCAAATGATCAGGCTTTTGAAAAGCTTGCTGATGAGCTGCATAATTTTGAATTCCTGAAAAAATAATACATAATAATAATCAGGAGTTGCAATGAACATCACTGAAGAGATTTCTTCAATTCTGTATCTGTAATCTGTCACATCTTTTCATTTATTGTAATTTTGTCATTTGTTTTTGCTTGTTAAATATATTTAATACAATGGGGTTTTTTTTTCATAAGATAATATTTTTAATGTCGTTTGTCAGTTTGACTTTGTGCTAAAATAAGACACGCATACTGATGGAACCCCCGGGTGGAAGTTACAACAATGCGACGATTTTGACATAAATTGCATGATGGTAAAATGTGACAAGTCTCTTCTGCATTCATCATAGCAATTACATCCAGTTCAGGTGTCAGGTTACCCGATTCTGCTCCTTGAGCCCCGCCCACTCCCTTCCCTGTGTATGCGTGTGTATGCGTGTGTGTATGGTGGTCTTGGTCCCAATCCCGTCATTAAAGTGAAAGTTGACTCCCATCCCACGGGACCCGCAGGACTCCCGAAAAAATGTCAGCTTCTACTGTGCGCCTCAATGCCCCTTAAGACCAGCAGGAGCTTTGCCTACAGGTGCGACACCCAAGCTGCTCACGTCTTACAGTGGAGGTCTTACAACTTGCAATCCACTTTTGGGAGGGTTGGAGGGGTTAAAATACAGGGCCTGACTGGTTTAAAAATACGCCTTGCCATATTATGTTTAAATCAGGCCCTCATAATTAAATAATGGACACGACCGACTCGTTTACTTATGCGCTCCCTGAAGGAATGTATTTGATCATTTCGTCGCTGTCATGTGAAAAACACTCATCTCCATTTTTTCCCCCACTTTCTTATTTTTATATGAATCATGTTTCCGCGTTACAGACATCGCGTTAAAGTGAAAATTAAAAAAGTTTCCAAAATTCGAGATAAGTGTTTTTTCACAGGACAGCGACGATTTGTGTCTGCATGACTGTATTATACTGCCGCCCACTGGCCAAGGAGAGCACACCTAAAGGGGCATCACAAGGAATTTAATTGCATGAAACTGGGATGAACACATTTTTTAAATTCTATTTAATTATGAAATTCACTCTATTGTTTTAAGTACAATATTCTAAAGTGCTATTTTGTTTCCTGAAAAACATGGAATGGACAAAAATAAGATGGATGGATGGATGGATGGATGGATGGATGGATGGATGGATGGATGGATGGATGGATGGATGGATGGATGGATGGATGGATGGATGGATGGATAGATAGATAGATAGATAGATAGATAGATAGATAGATAGATAGATAGATAGATAGATAGATAGATAGATAGATAGATAGATAGATAGATAGATAGATAGATAGATAGATAGATAGATAGATAGATAGATAGATAGATAGACAGATAGAAAGATAGATAGATAGGTAGTCACACTGAGTCCACGTGCTCCATGATTGAAGGCCCAGTGTCATCGTCTGGCTCCTGTTACAGACAGTAGACAAGAGTGAGTTATGTTTTGCTTGGACTGTAAGTGACACAAGCAAGCAGCTCACCTGCGTGACACGGTCATACCCACGAACGTGGACTTTAGCACTCCCGTAGCGCCGGAGGCCTCTCCACGACAATAAGACGATATAGAGGGACAGTAGCAGACACAGCAAAGTGAACGCTACGGTGCTGCCCTTAGCCACGTACGAGCCGACAAGCTGTGAAGAGGAAATCAGCGCTGACTCACGCATACAGTTTGTCGACTGTTAGAATAAAGCATGGGTGGATGGTATATGACATTATACTGAAATAGCTAAAGACATCAATTGACTCGCCTGTTTTCTTGTATTGAGTGTGAGTGGCCGCTGAGACGAGAGGCAGTAGACTAACAGCAGGGAGAAACCAATCAACAGGCTGAGGAGGTGAACACCCATAAGGATAGTGATCTGTATAGAGAAAGGTTATTATAGTTAACGAAAACAAATAAAATAACTAAAACTAAAAATGAAAAAAAAAACATTTTTGTTAAACGGAAGTCAACCCAAACCCTTTTTTTTTCAAGAATAACTGCACTAACTGAAACACACCTCTTAAATGTACACATCCAACACACGAACACATAGGTAATAATTACACTTTATAAAAACATATGAATACTTTAAATTCTCTTTTATTACGTTTTCATACAATACAGTGCTATTTTTGTTGACTATAACAAAAAGGGTGTTTTTTGGGAGCCATTTCAATTTACATGATGTATGAGTGAATTGCGTTACATTCTTGGTCACAGAATAAATGAAACTCATAAATCAATGTAGCACTGTATTTAACATATAATACAAGTACAGTAGTATTGTATTAATTCAACACTTGCCTTGAGTTTACTGGCCTTCCTCCGGACTTCTACTGTCACACATGCAGCAGCTATAAACTGTAGCAACAGCAACAAAACTAGTTTGTCCACTCATGCCACACAGTTAACGCGATGGATGTGACACTGACTCACTAGGAGGCTGGACCACACCGGCGTCGTCATGGCGACGGAGCAGTCGTAGCTCACGCATGCGTGGCACAGGGCGGTCAGCACGCAGCCTACTCCGCTCGAGAACTGCACCACCTGAGTTGAAACACACCGTCATGTTTCATCTTGTACAACAGCGGTCCATACAGCTCCATTGGGCATTTGGTAGCAGGCTGTATGGCGAGACTGAACAAAAAGTTGCATTTTGGGAATGCGGTGCATCTGCCTGAGCCTCTGGAAACAAGCCATACCGTTCGTTTTGGTCACGTGATACAGCAAAAAAAAAAAAAAAAACAACAAAAAAAAACAGTGGTGATGGGCTGAATTATTACAGTTCCAATCAGTTCAATTCAACTCATTTCACAAAAAGCAACACTTTGGCAAATAGTTGAGAATTTATCAAAACAGTGGCTTTGAGTTGTTTATTGCCACTCTCTGTTGGCGTTTACTGCCAAAGTAAACATTAAAAAAAAAACATTATACAGTATATTTAAAACCACCACCAAAACTTTGCCATAAATTGGAAGTCAACCCAAACATATTTTTTTCAAGAATATGTTCTATGCAAGCCCACTAGTTGAAACGAGGCATTCTGATAAATATTGAGTTTGTGGAATAAGAGTTAATCCATCCGTTTTTCGCCATTTCTGGGGGCGGCCATTTTGTCACTTCTGTCAACAGAAAATGACATAACAAATGCTCAGGTAACAACTAATCACGGCTGACCTGTTTTCTGAAGCCAAAAACAGGTGGATTTTGCTGCTTAACTCATATTTCATGAACGCAATATTAATCAGAATGCTGTGCTTCAACTAGTGGGGATGCTGGGAACCTATTCTTGAAAAAAATGAGTTTGGGATGATTTCATCTTTAAGACTGGCTCCCTTACCTTAATATAATGGCAAACAATTAGCATTAGCATTGATCGTCAAGGTTATACAACTCATGAAGAAATGATTATTTGAAAACAATACTCACAGGCATATATTTTTTTATCCTATACGAAAAAGTCACTTACAGTATTTCTTTATATTGCTACTCTCTTTTTATAAAGTGCAATATTAACAAGTGCCATTTTTCCTTACTGAAAAACATACACAAAAATTTCCATTCATTTCAACGGGGAAAGATGATTTGCAATGTGAGTGTTTTGACTTCAGAGAATATTTTCATGAAAGTTATGAAACCCGTCGTATATCGATGGCGCCGCTGTATTCGTTTTCATTTGTTTCCATGTCGGTCTGTCAGAATATTGCTTGACGTGAAACTGCTTAGCGGCACAATAAAGGTTGGGGACCGCTATTGCACAACAAATCACGAGCGACTCACCCCGCTGACCAGCAGCCTGGTGTTGACCACCGAAGAGAACCAGCGATGAATCCTGGCATGGTGCAGGTCCTCCTGCTCGGCGGGCCTCGTCTGTGGGCGCTCTTTGAAGTACACCTGGTACAGACCCTCTTGGAACATGTTCTCACTCATCTGTTATGCACATCAAAAACATGAAGACCATGTCTGCACTCTATTAACCTTTTCAACATGACTTCCAGGTGGCAAAAAAGTGAATCATGCAAACGTTTTTGTCATCGTTTTGAGGTTAGGTCAGCGGTAGTCATGCACTCACGGTCTGCCACTCGGAGACCAAGATAGATTTTCATACTGCTGAATGCATACCTTCAACGACGGTTGTGAGGAGTGAAGTGTCACTTGGTTCCTCCGCGCTCATTCGTGACAACATAAAGGCTTTAAACTGAAGACTGTGAGGCAGATCCAAGTTCAAAGTTCACTTTTCGGCAGGTTGATTGTAAGTAAGGCTAAAGTCCACCAAAGAGGAAATGATTCCACTGTTGTTTATTTTCACTTTACAGTCTATTTCTTTTTCAAGACAAAAACCTCAGCCTAGAAAAATAGGCTTCAAAATGTTGAGTAATTTAATCTTATTTTGCTATTTTCATTACACTGGTTATTGGTTAAGTTTCCTATATGCTTGCAACAGAGAAACAAGCACTATCCGACTTCAGTGTATTTTATGAGACTTTTGCCTAAGTGCTGCAGATTTCTCGCCAATACATTTTTTTAAAGGCTGAGTAGGTTTTTTTTGTTTTAGTTTATACAGTGGTTGGTTAACCTCCATTTGGATTTGAGTGACACCACTGCTAGTATGTCCACAAAAGTGACTTTCTTCCCATTTTCCTTGAATGACTCTTCTCGTGTAGCAAGCCTGCAAAAATACATCCATTTACACTTCCAATTAGTTACATTGTTTTATTTTCGTAATAAGGTCAATATTAACAATAATAAATACAAGAAACAACTTTCAACAAATCATATACAAGCACGAGTAGATTTATGATAGAATTTATTTATATATTTCTTTAAAGGAAAAAAAAACAAAAAGAACTGAGAATTCTACCTTGAGGAATGCCACTTATTACACTGGTGACCAGCAAATTTGAATCAGAGATGGCTTTATGTATTCCCTTACATGCTCATTTAAAAAATTGACAACAGCAATTATTTTTATTGCACAAAAGCCGTGCAAAAATACAACAATTTAGACTTCAAATTACCGGTAAGCATTACGGTGATTGTTACTTTCACAGAATTGCAACACTTCGGCGCTCTCAGACCCACTCTGTTATTCCCGGCACTGTTTGCGAGTCATCATCGTCCTCTCTGCTTGAGTACATGTCAGCCAGCCTGTGAAAGCGTGGTCCCCACAGACGCAACACATCAAAGTCCTGCTCCTGGTCCGAGTCATCGGAACGGATGGAGCTGAGCGAAGTCGTCACAGAGCCGAGCCCCTCATAGTTGAACACTAGGAGCGAGTCGTAGGGTGGCGCCATGGAGTCTATAGCTGCAGCACACAACTTCTGGAGACAGGAATTAAGCTCAAGATAAACATCATGGGCTCTAATTTCATAGACAGTGCACATGCACTCTGGCGTAATAATTGTCACGTCTTGATTTTCATGCCAGTGCAAACCTCGTTTCGCAAGATTGCCTGCACCATGCTGGGTGTTCCGGCAGAGTGAGGGCATTTTTTTTTACACACCTGTGATCTCTGATCCCCCTAGCCATCCGTGTATTTGGAGTTCATTCATACTTTGCATGCTTCATTTTCTGCATGAACTCCAGTGTGTCTATTTCTGTTCCAGCAACGTCAAAAGACTGTGCATCTGGCACGCTAATGCCAAATTTAAAAGGAATGAGAAGACCACTTCCATTGACCGGAAAGCTAGTCAGCTGTGTTCACGCCCACAACGGCGAAAATGCCCGTTTCTAATGGCATGTGTCTATGAAAATACCAAAAGGAAGAAAACTCCATTCATCCGCACAATTAGACTTGCACTGGGAATGAAAATAGAGCCCCGTGCCTGTATCATTTTCACTCACTTCTTCAATTAATTTGTTGGCATCTTCAGTGGCTTGTGAGTCTAAGCGGTAGCCGGGGTGATTGTGGACACTTGGAAGGACATCGGCATAGAAGACCTCAGGACGCTGGTCCAGTCCCCTGTGCAGTTGGCCCAAGTCATACTCCTGCAAAAACAAATATAAATAAAGCTTTTCACTGTGATCAATCTCACAATCCACAAAGATCATCAAACTTTGACGTCGGGCTCTGCTACTTTCTTAAGAGTTTGTCACGAAATTTGCCCAAAATGACTCCTTCAAACCATATTTAGTGTACCTTGCCAACTTCCTGTTCAAATCAGACATGTCCACCCAAGTTAGTGTTGATCTCTAGAAACTAGAGTCAGGGGCTAATTCTTCCCAAATTCGAAAATCCTTGAAACAATCAACAAAAATCTATGCTCCCCCATACCATCCACAAAACTTTGTAATTCTGCAAGGCACATCTGTGCAGTATATCTGCTCCCAATTTGGATTCATTTGGGTGAATTCACTTGTAGGAATTTGTCAAAGCACAAGCACTGGAATTCACCCAAAATGGCTGACTTCCTGTTCAGTTTCGGCCATGGAGACTTTTTCACGTGTCCTGTCATTATAGGCATGTCCACTCAATTTTGTGTCGATCGGAGAAACTAATGTGAGGGGCTTATTGTTTCTAACTTTGCAGGTGACACTGTTGAATCAGTTTTAAAGGTGTTGATTTGGCAAAAAATGCTTAGTTTTCAGGCAAGCGGAGAACCCCCGAAACGGATTCATTTGTCAGGTGTCATTAGCGTATCTAATAAAGTGTCCGCACCCGGTCGTCTTCACCCCCTCCCTCGTCATCATAGTAGAAGATGTTATCCCTCGGCACGTCTTCACGCAGAGGAACATGAACATCTTTGGCACGCCTGCCTCTCCTCCTCCTCAGCAAGAGCAGCAGTAACAGCAGCAGAACTGTGCGTAATGACAAAAAAAATGACATAAGCGAAGCAAAATTGCATCTTACAGTATATCTACAGTATATTCGGCTATGTGTGTGTGTATATACATTATTTGTGGGTATACATATATATGTATATACGTACAGTATATATCACATATTCGTACAAGGTATTATAATTACATAATGGTAAAGATGTTTTACTTTCAATTTTACATCGGATAAAGTGGCACGTGCCTTCTTTTTCTTTCTTATAATCTTTTTAGATTATAAACACACATTATAAATGGTTAGTCTATGAATTGAGGTCGGCGGTAGTGACTAGTTTTGATAAGAGCAATGAAAAAGGATGTTCACATACTCAACAGGCCAAGCACTGCTCCCAGAATAGATGTGGCCAGAGAAAGGCGGCGCTTTGGTACTCGAGGAGCTTCTTGTGGCACAAAGCAGCGGATGATGTCTCCCTGGCATTGGCAAACCTCTACATGGACAGAACTGTCCTGGTAGAGCATGTCCACATCATAGACACGAATCACCACCTGATAGTCTCCAGGAGACAACACCCGTCTGGGAGACAGCATGGCCACATGGCCTGGGAGAGCACAATGATGAGCTGGCTCCCGATTATTGTGTGAGATGTTGAGGTAGTGTGAAATGCGGTACTTGTGGAGTTGATGCCAACAGTCCAGTCTATGCGATGCCGCCCTTGAAGCTCTACGGTGAAGGGTCCAGCATGGCCCGGTCCATCCGGGTCCTCTAGGTTCAGAACCGTGGGGGAAGGTTGCTTGTTACATATCCTGACCTCCCTCTCTTTGATCACCGGGAGGTGGTCATTCACGTCTAGTAAGCTCACGACTAGAGTGCCTGTCCCAGTAGCTGGTACGGCGTCTATAGACATGAATACTCGGATTAGTTCAAAATCAAAAGACTTCTGAAAGCAATTCCTTAAGGTTGCGGGTGTGATGGAGTTTGTCCCAGATGACTTTGGGCGAGAAGTGGTGTACACACTGGTTTGTGATTTTTTTGCGAACATAGTGATTGTTGATTTTTCGGCAGGGTTCATTCAAGGTCGCAAACGGTCGCAAAGACGTCTGACAGACCTTTGCCAATAGTTTTAATGGTGTCAAAGAATTGTTCTTGAAAGGAAATTTTAAACAAGCAAAACTGTTTGCGACCATTAAACTGTTAGCGAACATCTGGCAAATTCCTTTGCGACTGTTTAGTGTTGGTAAGATGTTGGGAGAGTTGGTCGGTTGGTTGGTAGATTAATTTTTGGTTGGTAGGTATGATTGGTTTTGGAGTGTATGTAGGTTGGTTGGTAAGCAGTTCAGTTGGAGTCGGTTTGGGTAGGTTGATTGGTTGGTAGGGTTGCTTCGGTGGGTTGGTAAGAGGTGTGACGGGTTAGTAGGGTGAGTTTTGGTTGGTTGGCAGGTATGTATGTATGTATGATGGCTGGTCGGTCGGCCGGCAGGCCGATTTGTCAGTCAGTCGGTAGGTAGGTATGACTTTTTATTATTGAAAATAAACAGGTTCCTTTTATTGAAAATAAACACTATGCGGTTGATCTTGAAGCCGACTCATATTAGAATTGATCACTATGACTGGTAAAGAAAAGCTGAAAGGGAAAATGATTCTTTTTCCATTTGACCTCAGTCCCCGTGTCCATGTGGTATGGGATATTTCAAAATCACACAAAGGCTGTGAGAATGAAAGCAAGACGATTACCATTGTCATATGCCAACACCAGCACGGTGTACTTGTTGTCTTTAACATACGGAGACTCTCTGTCCATGTTGCCTTTCACTGCGATGGATCCTGTATCCTTATCAATAGCCAACCACCTGGCAGGGTCACTGTGTAGTTTGTATCTAAAAGCAAAGACAACAATGGCTTAATTAGCACACATGTCTGCCCACTTGTACATTTTGCTAGGTAACCAGGTAGGGAGGATCAGTTTGTTGGGTCAGTGTTAGGTAGGTACTGTAGATTGGGAGGGTCTGTTCTGGGGCATTGGCGCACAGCTATTTTCACATCCCGCCGAGGATGGTCGATCAGATTCCAGTCTTGGTGATAGATGGGCAGCCAGCTCAAGGAAGAGTCCTGTTGGTTAGAAATGTCTTCCTTCTTCTGTCTATTTATGGATAAAGGAGGCTAGTCTGCTCATTGGAGCCTTCAAAGCAGCAGATTTTATTCTATCGGCTACCCTTCCCCAGATTTGTGCCTCGAGACAATCCGGTTTCAGAGGTCTACAGGCAATTCCTTTGACTTCATGCTTGGTTTTTTGCTCTGACAGGTCTCATCTGTGGGACCTTACCTTGGGACAGGTGTGTGCCTTTCCAAATCATGTCCAAACAACTTTACCACAGGTGAACTCCAATTAAGCTGTACGAACCTCACAGTGATCAGTGGAAACATGATACGCCTGAGCTCAATTTTGAGCTCAAGCTCAAAGCTCAAAGGTTGCAACATAAAATGTGGAAAAAATTGAAGCACTGTCAATACTTTGCAGATGCACTGTAGATGGGTAGGTTGGTAGGGTCTGTTTCTGCAGGTAGGTTGGTACGGCCAGTTTTGTTAGTTGGGTAGGTAGGGTCTGTTTTGGTTGGTTGGAAGGTAGATATGTAAGTTAACATCACCTGACACGTTGGTGCCTTGAAGTATCTGGGTCCTTGGCTCTGAGGTCTGCCACGTGACTCCCCAGTGGCGGCTCCTCTGAGATGATGCGATGGATTAGCGGTGGGTTAAAGAATGGTGGTTCGTTCTGGTCTAAGACCGTAACTGTGACGGTGCACGAGGAGGTGGACACAGGCGCACTGAAGGGAGCGTCGTTTGTCGCAACCAGCAGCAGGGTGAACACAGGGTCACGCTCAAAGTCCACAGCCTAGAAAGTGATGGACAGTATTGACAGAGAGTCTTTATTTAGCCTGTAATGGGGAAATTCCAGCAGCAACAATAGTCAGCTGCATTATACGGAGCAAAAAACTGTACATGTATCAATAGTCCATCATGCAGAGGGCAATATGCTAACTTGCTTGAAAAAAATAGACAAATAAATTGATTTTAAGTGAATGTGAACAGGAGCAACAATAGTCAGCATAAAGAAACGATACACATTAATAAATATTATGCCAATGTGAGTATAAAACTGGCCTTGAGTAAATAGATACTAAGAAATGAATGTGGCTAACTGCAGCAATAGACAGCAGTGTTGTATTCATACCTTGGCTGTAGTGAGTATTCCCTCCATTTTCCAGTGTCCTGTTTTGACGCTGAAGTGTCCTCTCTGGTTGCCTCTGACGATAGTGTACTTGGTGTTGGTGTTGATTTCCAAATCGTCCTCATCAGTCACCATTAACTTTAGCACTTCCCAGCCAACCTCATTTTCAGGTGTAGAAACAGACATCTTGCAGGAATGTACAAAATCAAAACAAACAGTAACCAATGGATGTAAGACTTAGTGGATATCGTTGCACTCACTGATGTGAAGGTGAATCGCGGTGCGTGATCATTGCTGTCAGTCACGCTGACAATGGCGGTACAGGTGGTGCGGAGACCCTCCCCCGCCATGTCTGCAGCCTCTATGATCAGCTCGTAGTTTGGCTGGGTCTACAATGCAATATTATACGGTATATACATACTCAGCAGACACTGAACTCATTCACTGCCGGACATTTTCAGACTGCGATTTACCTTAATATGAAATAATAAAAATGTGAAAAAAATAAATCCCTGGGATTAAATGGCTAGACTAGTAGGAAGCACATACAATGAGACCCAATTTCAGAGCTTCATCAACACATTCAGAAGTTGCATGTGAACATCGCTTTGAAGGGGTGACTAGTTGTACCTCATTTTAGTTTTAACCTGTGCTACCAAACTACCAAAACTGACATATTCAACCTACTGTACATATCTGTCAAAACCTTCCCTACAGTACGTGTGTACTGTAATTACCTCTGCAACAAATTATCTAATCAGCAAAATTGACCCTCCCTCCGTCCAACCAACCAACCAACCAATCAACCAACCCTACCCATCTACAGAACTTAATGTACCTCACATAACCAAACCCACCAACATACAGTACCTTCCTGCCTACTTATCAAACCCACACTAAACATACCCATTGATCTACCTACCCAACACATCCAACCCCACCAACCTATCTACCTAGAAACCTACCAAACTAGCCAATCAATCACTGACATACAAATACCCAGCCTAAGAACCTATCTACCTGCCAACATTCCAGATATAGTACTAGTATGCTAATATTATATTATATATAATAATATTATATTATCATATAATAATACATCTGTATATTACCTCATTACACTAGAATAAATGAGTTCCATTGAGATCACTTGTAAAGGCATAGTTTTGTTATAGCTCTTGTATCGGATGACATGAGTACATCTATAGCCGTACCTAATAAAGTGGTCACTCTTAGGAAGGGAAATAACACCAAGTATTTTACCTCTCTGTCAAGTCCCTCTGCCATTATGCTGATCAATCCGCTGACTGGATTGATACTAAACATTCCGTCTTTGGGCCTGTCAGCCATTTGAGTCTTAAGTCGATATCGAATGTCTGCATTGTCTGTATTGGCAGCATCCTTGTCCACTGCTGTTATCCTCATGAAGGACTCACCTGCGGAATAGATTTGGTACACTATTGTATACTTTGATCGTTTTGGGGAGTCTTTTTCTTACCAACTTGAGCACTTTCGCTGATGTTTCCATAAAAAGGGGTTTGAGAGCATTCCGGGACGTTGTCGTTCTGATCCACCACATTGATGACCAGCTCCATCGGCTCTTCAGCCTTGGAACCTTCGATCGTAGCGTGGGCCAAGAGCTGAAATTGACATCACATGACCATCGACAAATTCTTCCATTTTTTTGTAGCTTGTTCTCATTAGAGTAACGGGCGACCTTAATCCTATCCCAGCTGACTTTAGTTAGTTAGGTTAGTTTATAGGCAGGTAGTTATACAGGGTTGGATTTTGGAAGGTATGTGTTGTAGGTCGGAAGACATGTAGATTTGCTGGTAGCTTGGTTGGTAGGTAGTAGGGCTGCACGATATTGGAAAAAGTGCGATATGTGATTGGGGTTGTTGAATATAGTGATATTGATATTATTGTGTGATTCAACATGTAACTAAAGACATTACATTTTTATTATCATGATTTTTTTTTTTCATGCAGAAAAATAAGCAAGCGTACTTCATGGGCCAATATCGCAATATCGACAATTTTGCGATATATTGTGCAGCTCTTGTAGGTAAGAAGTAGTAGGTAGGGTAATGGGATCAATTTTAGAGGATTGGAAGGTTGGTAGGGTCAGTTCATCTACCTTAGTGGTGCCCAAGTCCGGTCTTAGAGCATGCATGCGTAGAGTATGCAGCCTGTTTTAGAGTTCTCCCTCCTCCAACACACCTGATTCAAATGATCAGGTCACCAGCAAGCTTTGCAGAAGCCTGACACTGATCATTTGAATCAGGTGTGTTGGAAGAAGGAGGCATCTAAAACAGGCTCCCAAGAACCAGACTTGGGCATCCCTGATTAACACTGACAGTAACACCTGTGGACAATTTAGAGCAGGGGATCTCCAAGTCCGGTTCTTGTGAGCTCATCACCAGCCTGTTTTAATGTTATCCTGTTCGTCATACCTGAATGAAAGGACAAGGATCGTTATCAGGCTTGTGCAAAGCTTGGCGATGAGCTGATCATTTGAATCAGGTTTGTTGGAACAGGCTAACATAAAACAGGCTGGATAGGGGCTCATGAGAGCCGTACCTGGAGACCCCTGATTTAGTCTTCGATGAACCCAAAATGAATGGTTTTGGCTTGTAGGGAGAAATCCAGAACATGCAAACTCCACACCGGAAGGCCAGAGCGGCTACTGAATCCCGAAGCTCAGAAGTGCGATGCAGATGTGCAAACCACTAGATCACTGTGCAGCCCACTATCAACAGCTACAGTAAGTTAGAGCTTGAAGAGGATTTCTCCAGATAAGTTCCCACTCACAACATATCTGCTTATTTTCTCTCTGTCCAGTGGCTGCGTCACATACAGAACACCAGAGCGCCGATCGACGGTGAACACACCCTCTGGGGCCTGGTCAGCCCCAGGGCCTACCAGCTGGTAGGTGATGGCCGCCTTTTCCTCGCTGCTTGATTTAATCTAGTGGAGAAGATGTAGTTAGACTTTCGAGCTGTTCTTTCCAAAACGACTTCCTCGTGTTCTACCTTAATCATGAATTTGGGGAATGGACCTCTGTCATTCTCTGGGACGTTGATGTCAGGGATGACCCACTCTCGTTTCATCCGTCTAAAACTCTGCCAGTCATGCGGAATGTCATAAATCAGTTTAAAATGCCAACATAGCACTCAGCAACAATTCTTTCAAGCATGTGAATCTTGGTGAAAAAGTATTTTAGGGTGTCCCTAATACAATCTAAGTAAATCCCATTGAGCTGGGACCCCCGGAAAAACTTGAAAACTGCTTGTTTGATCACCGATAACCAACCGTCTGGTTCTCCTAATGGTTACACCATGCTCAGAAACACACCAGTTGAAAAAAATTGCAGTTACTTGGTGGTTTACCTCGACATGTTTAGTTGCACTTGATTCCATTCCTGAGTCCACGGTTGTGTTTCTGGAGCAAGAATGTCCTGCCGCCAAAAACTGAAAACAATCAACAGTACCTTAGACGTCTAGTTGTTTTTGTCTGTTGTACTTTCCAGACACGAGGAATACGCCCAAGGACATATTTTAGAAACACTATATAAAAATGTTAGGTAAGACTAACCTTGCAAAGGAAAAAGAGCAATTCCATGGTGTCTTCTTGATTTAGTTAAGGACCTTTTCTTATAGTGCTATTATTTCCAGGACTCATGTTGGGAAAGCACAATTGTGCTCTTGGCTGTAGTGAAGAGTGGTTGCTGTTGCCTGATTGGAATCAGCCGACGTTTGGGGCAAAACAAAGACGTTGAACTGGAGGTGACCTTAGGCACTTGAGCATGCAGGTGAAGGTTTGTTGTGTATTTGCTCTAATGGGGATATTTAATGGTTTGTACACAAAAAGTTGGGCTTTGCGCAGATGGCTTTTATTCACAGCCCTGACACAGTGGGAGTGAACAGCTTCTGCTCTGGAGGGAGTCGGAGATGCTCCATAATTCACAAAATGTGGCTAGATTTTTTTTTTGCCACTTTTTTTTCAATTAAAAATAGTTACTAGAGGGGGTGGAAAAGCAGCTAAATATAGCAACGAAGTTGGCACGCTTCACCACATGCTCTGGCTCTGCCCCTTATTGTCATGGTTACAGTAGCTTCACTTAGCATTTGCGAGAGGCATGACTGCTCCCCCAAAAGAGTGTGATCTGAAACAGCGTGTGCTGTAATTCTTATGCTTTTTTTGTATGTTGATCAAAAAATGAAAGACCTGGGGGTTTGTTGAAATTGTGGAAAGCAATGCTTGTCTTCTTTTAATACACTGTGAGCTGAGCTTAGTGAGCATGGGGTCCGAATAAGAGCCTCAACATGTTGACAAAACACATCAGGAGCGCATTGACTCAGCACCACTTATTTTGCATGCTTACGCACTGTTTACACTTGACGCAATCAAACCTGTCAACATCCAAGCACACAAGGCATCTTTATACATCTTTTATTCTTCCCTTCATTCAGTGTAAAGTCAAATCATACAGTGCCACAGAGAGGAAAGTACATTTACATTCAACAGTGTCACACAGATAGTCCACAGAGCCGGATTTCAGACTTATGTTCAAGGAGTAATCCACCATAAAAATTATTCATTACGAAATGCATTGACAATCATGTAATATGATGTGGGCACGATTAGTATTTCTGCACAGAACATATTTGGTATGGGACAGGAAGTGTAACTGCAGCACACCTAGTCTGTAAACAAACAGTGCTGTTCAGAAATCATAACTACCCAAATGATAAACAGGATACATATTTTTGGGAAAATAGCACTGTACTAACACAGCATCCAGCTGCAACTAAACAGTCTCTCCAAATGGAGGAAACGCAATAACAAATGGCATTAATATATTTTTCAGCATAATCAACACTTTTACAACTGTTATTGTTGCACTCGTTTGCAGCCTTTATTTCCTAAAATGGCAATCAACTATTAATGTTAAGAAAAAGATTTACGCCGTTAATGTTTCATTTCAAATGGCATTAAATTTGTACCTGTTAACACAAAACATAGTTTGTTTTGCTGTTTGTTAACTAACTATACTCAATGGTGTGGAACCAAACCATGAGCACAAAACAAAGGTTCCAGGTTTGCCGTTTACAGCCCTAACCATAACAGTTACGTGATCTCAGCATTAGAACTGGCCCGCCAAGGGCAACCATAACTAGAATGAGTAACAGTGAAAAATAATTTGACAGCCGAGAAAATACAGGCAATGGCGGTCAAAACTAACAATGTGTGCGTTATTCTTAACATGTGACATACTGTAGGTAAAAAAATGCCCAAAATAGACAAAATCATTCAATGTGCGTTTCTGAAATATAATCTGACCATTTCTTCACATTATCTGTGTTTGGCTTGATATGATACAATCTGAAACAGGACTGTGCAAATTTACAAACAAAAGCCTGTAAACGATCAATACCAGTGGCGGCTTGTTCATTTGGTCCCGGGGCCTTCAGTGGCGTTTTATGCGACCTAATCCACCTCTCAACACGGTCACTATTATGTCACAGTTCTACAGTAGAAGGTTTCTAGAAACTATCAATTAAACACAATACAACAGCACACAAAAGTACAACATCATCTGGAGCAGTTCATACTCAGTATTAATCTAATAACATGACAAAATCATTACCAAAAAAAGGAAAGAAAAAAAAAGTTTTCCTCTGACCAACCAGTCGCTCTAGATGAACAACTTACATATAAAATATAACAGATACATCAAGTGTTTTTGGTGATGTATTCCATGGAATAGTTACAACATTTTGGTTTTATCATACACTTTTAAATATTAAGCTCTGACAGTGTGTCTCCACATACACACAACCCTGTTACTCGGACCTCTTTAGAAATCTAGATGAAGAAAAACCAAATGAGCTACATGACTCAGCAGAAACGACAGAATCACATGGGGAGACCAAAGATAAGTCTCTCTTCTATTATCATTTTTCTTTGAATATATTCAGCCAAAACGGAGTGTGTCAAGTCAACGCAACCCTGTTACTCATATAATCAGAAAATTAAATAACCAAGTTTTTCTTCTTTATTATGGTATATAGCTATAGTTTGTTTTTGACCAGTTAGCACAGTGATTCCCAAACTTTATTGAGCCAAGGCACATATTTGAAGTTGGAAAAACTTCAAGGCACACCACCAAACAAAAATGTCACAAAAAATGAATAGAATTGTCAATTTCATGCTTTCTGTCATCTATAAGAAAATCATGTATTTGTTCTGTCTGTCTCTGCAAATCGCTGGCATAGATGGACGAACAAAGATATGTTATTTGTTAAAAAGAAATACTCTTTT
Organism: Filicampus tigris; assembly: GCF_054856515.1. NCBI lineage: Eukaryota > Metazoa > Chordata > Actinopteri > Syngnathiformes > Syngnathidae > Filicampus > Filicampus tigris. The sequence goes on along the minus strand of NC_141220.1, from coordinate 22,087,950 downwards.
GGCCAATTAAGTGAAATTTGATCATTTCCCATGGCACACCTATATACCCCAGCACACTTTTTCAAAATTGTCTGCCTATTGTGGAATGACCCAGAATCTGAAATCGGATTGGACAAAAAAAAAAAAAAAAAAAAAGACAAGCTACTAAATTAAGAGAATAGACGGTTGGAAATAAATTAATACAATTTCATGGAAGAAATCATAAAATTCTTCTGTGTTGAAAACGCCAAGCCATTCAATCAGTCATTAGCCTGCGTGTTCAGATACACCACGATGGCCGTGATGTCGTCGCGGTACATGCGAGCCAGGCCCTGAGGCAGCGCCAGCATGGACGCCAGCCTCTCGTGGCACAGCTCGCCGTACTCACCGGTGCCCAGGGCGTGCCGGATGAGGTGTGTGGCGGCGTTGGCGTCCGAGGCGGGCGAGGCGCGGGCCTGACGCTTGAGCAGGAGCTGGTGCAGCTGGCCCAGCTTCAGCTGACGTTCCGACTGAGAGACCGGAGACTGGGGAAGGAAACCAGAGAAACCTTTAGGGCGTATTGTGTTCTGTTGTCGAAACAATGGCGTCATCACTGATTATCATGCTTGAAGGCAGAGGGCAGAAATTATTTCAGTAAAGACTAGTTTGCTGAATAAACAGGCTTCTGACAGAGAAAATTACGTTTGGTGCGTTCGCACAAGCATATATTCCTTATCCTCTGCGGAGAACATCTAATATTATAGCAAATTACTGAGGAGCTGAGACTTCTCTATGTACAGTGGGTGCGGAAAGTATTCAGACCCCTTGACATTTTTCACTTTTCTGCGTCATTGCACCCATTTGCCAAAATCAAAAGAGTTAATTTTATTTCTCATGAACTCATTCACTGCCGTTGACAAATTTACTTATCTTTTCACAGTCCAGCCATACAATACCAGGAATTTATTTATATATTTTTTTTAGGGTAAAAGAGGGTCTGAAAATGTCTGGCTGTGAATGAGTTCATGTACACTCAGCACACCATCTCGACCTGAATAATTTAGTTGAATAGTATTGGTGTACGGCATCCATCTTGTGAGCACGCATACCTGCAGGTGAACGCCGCTCAGGTGCTCGCCGACCAACCGCACGGCCTCTTGACTCCTCAGCTCGTCCCACAGGCCATCGGTGCCCAGGATCAGGAAGCGGTCCTGCGGTCTCACTTTGTGGTACATCACCTCTGGAGCTGCGTCCAGGTAGGGTGGCGTCAGGTAGTTGGGCAGGGTGTAGTGGTACAGGTTGAGCGAGTCAGGGTCCACGTTGGATTCCAGGCTAGCGAGGATGCTCCGCTGCAACTCGTGGCTCCACTTGAACTTCACGTCACCAAACGCTCGCAAGGGCATCAAAACCTGACGAAAATTTTACCATCAAAAAAGAGATCAGATTTTACTCATAACTAGATATGTCCTTAAAATGGAGTGTCCGATTGTTTTTCAGGAACATCAGATTATCTGAGTTTATTGAATTGCTTCCCCTTCACTTCAAACAAGCTTTCCTTTTGTTTATTTTCCCGTTGCTTGAAACCTCCTGATACCAAAATTTGAAACTTTTATTCTTAGCAAGTTTTGTTGCCAAGCAAGGAGAATTCAAGGCAACCTCTGCAAAATATTTGTGGCTTAGAAACACATAACTCGGAAAATTGCTAAATTTTTCAACATATTGATCAACAACTGCTTTTGAAATGGAAAAAAATGGACATCCTGTCTACCTTGTTCAACAATACTGACTCCATAAGTGTCACCAGGCTCTTTTCTTATTATACAATAGAGAATGGGAAAATAGAAAAAAATATAGGACAATGCAGGAGAATGCTGTAGATGCTACACTCAATCGCTAATTTGGCAACACAAACTGTGCTTTGCTGAATTAAAAGTTATGCTAAAAATAATTGCAGTGATTTTAAAAACATAACTAGAGCACAAAATCCTTAGTATACTGTACTGTAATGGTGTTTACCGGTAATTCCATGCAGTGGGAACACCAGTCACATTTATTCTAAATGAAATCAATCAAAAGATAAAGAAAAACGACTACTGGGCTCTTCAAAACGATATCAGACTTTTTTCAGCACAAGCTATGAAATATGGATGTAGCTAATAAGAAAAATGCAAAAAAAAAAAAAAAACCCATCACCCTGTAATTGGAATTGAAAGTTGAATTAATATAATCAATAAATCAGAAGATCACTCACCCCTAAAAGTCTGTCATCAGTGACCACGGTCTGCCTTTCTGAGGGCGGGTGCTGGGCCCTGATACGCTCTAGCTCAGCCAGGTTCTGGCAGTTGTGGTCCTGAGAGAGGTCCACGGCACTCCATGTGCCGTCGGCTTCCTGAACGCCCAACACCGCTCTGCAGTCACCGGCGTTGGCCACGTGGATGCCCTCCGAGCCGACGTGAGCCACGCAGGCGGTTGACCCGGCGAAAGCAACCTGGAAACAGAATCATACGTAAAGTATGTGTTAATCATACAGTGCATTAGCCCAGCACGGGGGTGTCAAACAGACTTTCACCGCGGGACACTTATTAGTAATGGTTACCCTAATGAAAGACGTAACGTAAATACTAGATGGGCCGGGTTAAAGAACGAAGTGGGCCATACTGTGCCCACCCCTAGCAAAAAACAAAAAAATGTTTGCCATGATACCTGGATGGCGGTACTTTTCATCAAGTCATTGGAGAGAGGAACTTGAGCCTCTAAGGAGATGTCGGCATCCAGACGCTTGAAGGCGTAATGCATGGCATCCGAAGGACTGGGAGGGAAAGACATATACATACCTCTGGATTGTACAGTACAAGTATGCCATGTCTATATATCTATTTTATATCTATGTATCTATCTACCGTACATCTATCTATGTATCGTCACTGTCCTGTGAAAAACACTTATCTCCAATTTTGGACACATTTTTAATTTTCACTTTAACGTGGAAACATGATTCATGTAAAAATAAGAAAATAAAAAAAAAAAAAATGGAGATAAGTGTTTTTCACATGACAGCGACGATATCTAGTTTCTAGCGTATCTATCTGTCAATTAAAAATGTTTCAGAGCATTTGTGTTTGTAAAGCAGGGTGATTAGCACATACCACATGCCTTCCCCATGTTCATGGCTGTCCAAAAGCTCCTGCCAGAAGACTCGAAGGTGGTGGACGTAGAGTGAAGCCGAGTCGCGGTAATTAAAGTCGGTGTGGTGCTTATACCACTGCAAAACGGGCGGGACGGGCCTGCCGTGCTCCACGCATGTCTCCAGCTCCTCTAGGCTGCGCTTGGGCATCATGGCGACGGTGATGTAGTACAGCAGGCGCTCGCTGACCGCCTGCGCGCAGGCCCAGCCGCCATGGCCATCGAAGACGCCAAAGAGCGTGCCCTTTGCCTGGGGAGAATCATTACCTTATTTCAACTTAAGCCGCGAATATTTGAAACGTGTGGGAATATCTAGAAAACTGTGTGATATTTGTCTCAAAAATCAATGAGCCTGTCCATTGAACCACAAACGCACATTCAACAATTCACAAGCAGAATTGAGTTATTACAAATGAAAAATCATGTCACACGCAACATTTAAAAAAAAAAATTTTTAAAAAGGGTAAATTGAGGACATATTTATGTGAATAATTTTGAGACTAATTTCTACCCATACTATAAGAGCTGGCCCTATAAATTGAACAAAACGTTCACTTAAAAGCAAAGCCTTTGTTTTTCGTTATGTCTGCTTTTAAAATTATTGCTTGTTGCAGACAGTAAAATATTTTCCAAATATATCTTGGGTCGATGTCAATTTTTACATCATACAACAGTATGCCTATTAAGACTACTTTACATTCGCAAATATGGTCATGCTGTACCTCCCAAGAAACTGACAAAGTCTTTTGCACCGGTGCTACCAGTGCAAAAGTTAGTGGACAGCTCTGACACATACATTACGTTCCAGGTCAATTTTGACCCAGACTAAGAATATCCTCAAAATAGCGGTCAATTGTCAAATTATGAGCTACAGAAAAGGAAAAAAAAAAAAAAAGAAGCGACCTGAAGCTAACAGAATTCAAAGTGATTATTGGCACAGAATGCTTGCATACCTGCAAACAGGTGGCTGCGCTGCGGCGGTCTTCATTGGGCGTGTTGGCGGCTAAGTTGTTGCTCTCAAACTTTCGCACTAGGCCGAGGCCTCGTACATCAAACTCTGGCACGCTCACACTCTGTAACACAGATGATAAAGGCTTCAGCAATTTTCCCAAAAACATACAATGCATCAATATAGTCAGGTGAATAAGAATTTGGGCAATGGTGTTTTTATAATTCTGCCTTACATGCCAACATAATGGATTTGATTTTTTTTTTTAAGTCTATATGTGGCTGAAGTGTTGACTTTCAGTTTTAATTTAGGAGGTTTCAACAAAAGAGGGTCCACCAAAACAATGGTACAGTTGTACGGTGGTGTGCCACCAAGCCTGTCAACCTGGTGTCCTCTTTTGCTAGCATCACTCCCCTTGACCATGTGAGACGTTGGAATCGGAAGACAAAAACCTATGTCAATGGTTCCCAGACCATCCATTGTGGAAACATACAACAGTTTCATTGGTGATTTGGCTCATTGGATATGTTACCACCCTGCACAAATATACAGCTTCAAAATCAGAAGATGGTATTTGTATATTTTGTAGCATAGTGTCACAGTGGCACTCAGAAATTATTGGTCCCTGTATCGACGACACCTGAAGGCACTAGACCTAGAGAAAAACAAACTTCTTTCATGCTTACTACATTTAATAATAAAACAAAAGAATTTCTGTTAAACGTAGCAGTTTGCAAAAAAAGGCTGATGCTTTTGTTATATCATATGAACGCCAGAATGGCAAGTGATGCCTGTGGTATCATTTATGATACATTAGAATTTTTTTTTTATTGTGTTAAAGAGACAAATAAAGGTTTCAGATTTATTTTTTTTAAAAATAGAATTTTCTGTTCATTATCTCTGGGGTCTGGCAGGGTTAAATACAAACTTTCTTTGCGACAAATCCTTCATTGTGCAAACAGAGTTCACCCTCAATATGCCACAGTATTATTATTACCTGCTCATTTGCCCGCAGAATGCTGTCGATCTGCACTCGGTTGAGCTGAAAGTCAAAGTCCTGATGTGTTGACAGCTGGCGTCCACTTTGAGTTGTCAACGTGACACCTGTGCACACCTTGTGCTCGTTTCTTCTGGATGACAGATCCCAGCAGGATGAAGAGTTACGATGCCGGTGTGCTTGCTTAGGGAACACTGCGTGTGGGCGACACTGAGAGACCCCCAAAAAGCAGCAATCGTTAAAACAATTTTATATATATATATATAGATAGATAGATAGATAGATAGATAGATAGATAGATAGATAGATAGATAGATAGATAGATAGATAGATAGATAGACAGATAGATAGATAGATAGATAGATATGAATGACTGAAAAAGACGAAATAAGAACCTGTAGTGCATTTGGGATGTTGCTGCCTCTTCTTGACGCTCGATCAATGATGCTGGCGTACGAACGCCTCAACATTTCTTATAGCTTTTAAGCAATTGTAAACTTAACCAGTAGGTTGCATGAGTAGAGAGAACAAGGGTAAAGTTCGGCACACGGAACAACTAGGGGGGCTTTGCGAAATTAGACGAAAGGTGAAACCATGATGTTTGTTTTGTTATCTATGTAGGTTACACGAGCTACCGTTAGCATAGCAGGCTACTGCAGAGTAATCGCTACTTTCGTATTCAAAACTCAAACTACAGCGTCATTATCGGAAATATAAACTGCGGCGTAAGTACATTAGTAGCTGTCACGTATTGAAACGCACACAAGGCGGTTTAGTAAAGTTGTTAATGAATAGAGCGACGCCGAGGACAGATAAGCATGTGAGTGACGTAAATGACATCATCCATGACGTAAATCCGGGTAATAGTCAATACTGTAGTTGAAACTTGGTGATGTATAAATACTACAAATATAAAATACATATGGTTAATGAGTTAGTACATCGTGTCCTCTTATACGTTCAATAATTTAATAATTTTTATTTACCTTCTTCTGCGGGAGTTTTTATGTCCTCTTTTCGTCAGGTGGTAATACTTCCGCGTACGAGTTAAAAAAAATACCTCATAGTTTAAAAGAAAGAAAGAAAACGAATTATTGTACTAAATATATATCTGCGTTTACTGTTCTAAAACAACACAATTGGTAACAGGATGCTTGTACGAAATTACAAAGGATTTAAATAAAGAGGATAAATGAATAAAAATGAAGTAGGTCAAATATGTTGGCGACGCCATGTTTCTTTTACTTCAGCAAAAACATTTACACAGTCGAGGTAAACTTCAAGTCAGTTGCTAGTCCATATTTGTAAATGAACATCTATGACTCACATATTGATCTGTTATTGTTTTTTTTTACTCACGCAAATAGCGTGTATAGACTAATCTGACTAAATGTGATCATTGGGGATTTTTTTCAATTTATCTCATGCATTTTTGAAAATACCCATTCGTGGGTCTTAGAATTAGCTGTTTATTATGTATACAGTCAACCTATCGATTTTGCTAACTCTTGTAAAACGAAGTTTACTTGACTGTAATTAACTCTTGACAACAATTACAGTAATGTATCACTTGGGAGTTCAAACTACTGAAACAGCTCAAGAGAGCACAGATGATGCAGTGATTTACACCAGCAGCCGCAACAGTGAGTCACATGTATTCTTTAAATGTGATTTTTTGAATCATCTGTGTTTCCAAGCTTCCTGAGTCACACATATTTTACATTCGAAAAATTTCAGGGCAGGCACACCATCAAACACAAAATATCACAAAAAGTATGTACAGTATTCTGAAATTACTGTATCTTCATCTGGCCTCAGTTTACTCTCAAATGTACTTAGACTGGACGTGTTTAGCTGAACACTGCTATTCTGTTGATGATGGGCAACAGGTGGATAGCGTACGTTGTACCTTGTGCCGTCTAGTGGAAGAGCTTTTAATTGTTCTGCCTGCCGTTAGGTCACTGCCATAGATACAGTACATTATTTTATAAATAATAATTTTCTGACTTATTAGGTGAAATTGGGTAACTTTCCACAGCACATCGATGTTTTCTCAGGGCACACTGTGGTTGGGAATGACTGATCTATGTATATCAACAGAGGCTGTACTAACTTTCGAAGTAGCTGTATACTGATGTACATCTGGCTGTTGTTTCGTGGTTGTGATGTCAGCTACCAAGACAGATCTCTATTTGCTGCTGGAATGTGTGAAGTACCAGATGAACTGTCCAGATCTGCAAAAGCAAGCCCTCGTCACCATCAACTCCATATGTGAGAAAAAAGGTAAGCATTAACAATCATTTGATAAATTACAAATGCTTGCCCTATTCTTTGACGTGTGGCGATACATCTGTCCTGGTCGTTCCCAACTCATGGTTGAACCTGATACACTATGAAACACCACTTACACGAATCCTGCTCTTACATGTGGTATTCATTTTTTTATTGGTTTTGTTGTTTTTACTCTTCCATTGCTTACTTTTAGATACTGTATATTATAGATGATTAGTACACTACTTTAGTCAATCCTGTTGTTTAAAACACTTCTATAAATACAATTTGATTTATTGGATTGGATCATGAAGGGACAGTGGTTGCCACTCGGGACAATGGTTGATCGTAGTAGCAACATGAAGAGTGGTCGCCATATGTATTTGTGGAATCAAATAAAACAAAACATGGAATGAGCACTTCAAAGGCCTCTAAAATTTTCCATCACAAATCTGGATCGGGGCCAATCAAAATCTCCACACTGACTTCCTGTCACCATGTGCATCCTCATATTTCTGACAAAGACAAATGCTCGAGTCCGTTACCCCTTTTCATTCTTATTTAGAGTGTTTCACACAGAGTACGTACGATTTCAGAGCACAATGTGGACCTGCTGAGAGAAATGGGAGGTGTGATGTTTGTGTACAACCTCTTCAAATCCAACGTCGTTCATCCAAATGTGAAGCAGACTGCGCTTTTTACACTCTGCACTTTAGCAGAGGCCAATGGTACGTATGTATTGCGTGCTCAATAACAAGCAATTCGCAGTGGCATCATTGTGATACGACAAGACCGGTGTTACAAATTACAATACAATACAATTTTATTTATATAGCGCATTTCATAACAGCTAGAGCTGTAACAAAGCACTTTACAAACAATACAATAAATAGAACAAAAACATTAAAAGGCTGTGATACATGTATTAATAAATATAGATATTGTATTAAGATACTCACTTTATTCACTAAGCTTAAAGTGGAAGTCAACCCAAACATGTTTTTTGAAGAATATGTTTTATGCAGGCCCACTAGTTGAAACACGACATTCTAATTAATATTGCGTTTGTGGAATACGAGTTAAACAGCAGAATCCACCCGTTTTAGTCATCTCAGGGGGCGGCCATTTTGTCACTTTTGTCGACTGAAAATGACATCACAAATGCTCAGACCTCAGATAACGATCAATCGTGGCTCAGCTTCAGAAAACAGGTGAGCTGTAATTGGTCGTTACCAGAGCCCGAAGCAACTGTGAAGTCATTTTCAGTCGACATAAGTGACAAAATGGCCGCCCCCAGAGATGGCTAAAAACGGGTGGATTAACGTTGATTCCACAAACGCAATATTTATCAGAATGCCTTGTTTCAACTAGTGGGCCTGCATAAAACATATTCTTGAAAAAAAAATGTTTGTGTTGACTTCCTTTTTAAATAACAGAGATACTATTGAACCTTTTGCTTTGTTAAATCCATGCAGTAAAAGTGGCAACCATGTGTGTTTCCTCTTGAAGTGCACTGCAAGAATAGTCTGTGCCAAAGAGAGATGTTTCTGGACCTCTGTGGTTTTATGAAAGAAGAAGATGCCTCGCTTAAACAGAAGAGTGTCTCTGTTTATTTACTGTCTGTGTTGGTAGCCAACAACAGTAAGACTCATGCCGCTCACTTTAAAAATGGAAATCAATGAATGTCGACTTATTCAAGGGCATAAACCTCATCAATAGCTGTTCTTTTCCAGAGGCAGGGCAGACTTTAGCCCAAACCACTGGCTGCCTAGACATTCTGCTGAACCTCTTCAGGTAAGATGCAAAAGAATCAGTGTTGTATTTGCACAGAAATCAAGCAAATATCGACCGTAAATGTTTGCGTTTATACCGTTTCAGCAACATGTTCCCTGAATCTACCGCCGACTCTGCTCACGTCTGTTTATGGGTATCAGTGTCAAATGCTCTCTGTGGCTGCGTCAACAACCCCCAGAATGGTATTGCAATGAAATATTTAATGAATAATGACGATGCGTGACTAAAGACAACGTTTGTCCTCCCCACATACTTTAGAGGAGACTCAGCGTGTCTGTGTGCCGTCCTTTCCCAAAATAAAAATGTGGCTTCAGCGGATTTCTTTGCCTTGCTTCGAGGTGTTTCGATACCTTTGCTCCTTCATAGCGATGACCGTCGCCAACAACGGTGAGTCAAGTCAACGTTCCAAACTGTCAAATTTAAAGCCCAGTATGATATCCAATGTGTACTTTGTGTTTGCAGAACGTGTTCAAAGGAGCTTTGCCGCCACCGGGGTGTTAGAGACTCTTGTTCACATGCTGATCCGTCTGGCGTCTGAATCTGACACGAGCCCGTCACTTTGCCAGCTTTTAATAACAATAATCAAGACCGTGTCAGCTTGTATCGCTAACAACGGTGAGTATTAACCTCATAATATTTAACTGTAAAAACGGTTTCATCTGCCTCTTATTTCCATGCAGCAAACCTGGCTTCAGCTTTGGCCCGTTATGCTGTCGTGGATCATCTTGTTTCCCTGCTGGCGAGCCCGCACCTCAACTGCGAGGACAAACTGGCGGTGCTCGTCTTGCTCGGCCATTTCACCGAAGCTTCTGGTAAGAAATTAAGTGGCCGTGGAAACAACAACATTTTAATTATCCATCCAGTGTGGTACGCGGCCTGCCTCTAGTGATAGGCCCAAAAAAATCATTGCCTAAGTACAGTTCAGTTGTATTTCACTCGCAGGGCACATCTTGACAAATAACTATTCCCACATTTACAGTCTTGTCATGCTATTCATGGTTGCATTGTTCGTTTTTATCAAGTGGGTTTTTACAGTTACTCACTGTGCCCTTGCATATGGGAAAGGAGAGCCACAGTCGCGGTTGCACTTTTCAGCTGTTTACTGAAGGCCACCATAACAGTAAAAGCCAGCGCGCATACATCCTGAAGCTGCTGTCGGCGATGGCTGTCACCCAGTAAAAAGTAAAAAGGAGGATGATTTTTTTTATTAGGTTGTTGTTGTGTAACATCAAGAGCACGGCTCTCTAGTACAGTAGCCTGTTTTCTATCCGTGTCCGCAGAGGAACACCAGTCCCAGCTGGTGCAGTGTGGCGGCCTGCCACTCATCATCACTCTGCTCGCTGAAGATGCAAACGAGGAGGTCAGGAAGTTCGCAACGTTCATATTGCAGACCTGCAAACAGGCTAGTAAGTCAATGGCATGAAGGCAGCTTCATTAAAGGAGATCATCATGGTCAATAATTGAATGAATTGGTGTAATCTGTTTGTCTGTCTCTGAAGTCACGTCCTTGGGAATCCCTGATCCAAAGCAAGAGGAAGATGAGAAGCTTGACACAGAAGCCACTGAAGAGTCTGGCCCATCTTCTTTTCCTGCCACCTCACAGCTGCTGCAAGGAGGTCGCCTGTCACTCAACCGCAAGGCTCTTAGTGTCTTCAAAACGCTGGATTCATCCAATGTAGACAACTCGGAGGAGGAAAAAGAAAAAGAGGCAGGAGGCAGACACGTGAAGAACGCGGAGCCATGTGCTGAGAAAGAGACGGTTGAAAGCAGGAGAGGAATTGTGTCATGTTCATTGTGTAACGGTACTGGATCTATTATGCCGTCCCAAGTACAGCCACAAGAGGGAAGCAGAGATGCACATACAGTAGACAGGTTGGCTTGTGTCCTTTACATCAGTGTTTTTCAAACTTTTTTGAGTCAAGGCACATTTATTACATTGAAAAATATCCAGCGGCACACCAGCAGCTGAAATTGTGAAAAAAAAAGCTTATTTTAACAATATAAGTGTTAATTTGTTTACATAACCATTTTTTAACATTGACGAATGACGTCATATTATAACATCTTGGATAGGAATTAAATAAACGCAAAGAAAAAGGTATTTTATAATGTTTCATATTGATACTTATTAAGTGTGAAACATGGGCCTGTTTGGATAAACATGCGTCACTAATTCGCTTGTCTCTAAGCAAAGACAATTAAGTACTTGCTGCTGCTACTACCTGCTGGTATGGAAGAGTACTACAATGTAGTAAGGTCATGAATACGCTGCCAGGCGCTAGAGCACAGGCACACAAATTCGATTATTTCCCACGGCACACCTGACAATATCTCGCAGCATACCAGGAAAAAAACATCTGTTTGGTTATGTTTACATGCTGATTAAAACTAAAATTAGCATACTGATTCCAAAATTGCAGTCATGTTTTTTTTTTTTTTTTTTCAATCACGTGAAGTTTTTTTTTTCTTCCACATTTTACCAGAAAAGAACAATTCCAATGATTAGCTGTATTAAGACTAAAGTAAGAAGACCTGATTACGATTGAATTTATCTTCAGCTATGTGGCAACTTTTTGGGGCAATCACAATTGAGACAGTGCGGTGATTGGCAGCTCCCAATAGGACAGTACCATCAATATCTGCATAGAAAGCTAGCATAGTAGGAATTAAGAGGATTAGTGCTGGCTTTTCTCTTAACCTTGTAATCATGGACATACGGCTACAATTTCTTTATCATTTTATGCGGTCGTTTTAGTTTTCAATTCTTTTAACTATTCTATCTTAGTGTTTTATTTACATACATACGCATTTATTTTATATTTTTTAAGAAAACGGGTATCCTTTAGCTCAAAAACCTGTATAAATAAATTGGGGTCCGTTTTGGATTTCCCTCCCCAAAAATTAATTTTAAAAAAGCTGTCAGACCTAACTCAACGAGGTCTTCATTAGGCATACTTGCACAATCCAAGTATATCAATACAAAAACAATAATGCAAAATGTTTCCCCAATTATGAAGTATCAAACACTAAAGCATGGATAATGATCTTTTTTTTTTTTTTTTTTAAGTCCGCCAATGAACTGTCTGCAGCAAGACCCCCAATTACCAAGAGCTCTTAATTGCAGTGATGGAGAAAGTAAGCCACGAAGAATGAAATACGTGTGTGTATCAAGAATGTGTTGTTTTTCATGTTTATAAATGCCATGTTTTGATGTTCAGAGTTGCAGGACAATGACATGTTTGTGGATAAAAGGCAAGGGGAAGAATCACGCTACAATGAAAGATGCGCCGGTAAGAGAAACAGTGCTTGTCACAAAAGCATTGATTTATTGTGTCTTTGTGGTAATTGAGATAATTCTCTTCTCGTTATCTCTCATTTTGTTTCACTCCCTCAGGTTGCGTGATGCCTTTCGAGAGAGTGACCAGTCGCACTTTTGCATCTGTCCTGGAATCCTGCCATCAGAAGTGCGAAATGCACAAGGTCCTTCTTGAGGCGACAGAGTGCTTCAAGGCCCCCCTCCGCCGCTCTCTGCTGAAGGGAGAGCACGCAATGGTAGACCCGACCTACCCGAAACTTGAGAGGGAGTCAGCGCCACAGGGAACCCTCCCAACCCGCAGGCTTCCGTGTTTGAATTTAAAAAGTAACCCTTCCTCTTCCTGGACAGAAAGTGGAGCAAACCACTAATCCACCGTGCTGCCATGTTTCAGTTTTGTTATGTATTTATTTTTTCATCATCATTTCTCAACATCTCAAACAAAATCAAAATTCTTCCTCCATCCAGATGTCACCCTGACTCCAACATATAAAGGAGCCAAGCAAAAGCAGCCTGAAAGGATTTGGAAGTGCCACAATGGTAAGGATGACACATCACATGGGTGTTTGTTTAAACGGGAAGTAAACCCCCAAATATCCTTTATATTGTGTTTGGACTAGTGGGGCTGCATAGGACATTTCGTAAAGAATTTCTTTGAGTTAACTTAACCTGTAAATTTTGTAGCTGCCTGTGTGTTGTGTCTGCTGACTTTTACCCACCTTTATTGTTATGAACAATTCATCGCATTGTGTAGTGTATAATCCACCATCACCAATAAGTCTGTGACAGTTTGTGAATACAGGAGGTCCTCGAGTTATAAATGAGTTTTCCGTTCCTACGCTGATGGCATATCCCGGATTTTTGCGTAGATCGGAAATTAACCCTTAAATAAAATACAATACAATATTGTTCAGGGCTCAGGTAACGACCAGTCACGACTCACCTGTTTTCTGAAGCTGAGCCATGCCTCCACCTTTAATACCGCCTAAATCTCAAAATAAATATCCGATTTCCGTCGACGTCTCGCCTTTCTCCGACCTTTTGATGATATCCAGCTTCATTTCCATCGTAATGGCTTTCGTTTTGGTTGGACCAGCGTCGCTGGAAGATCCTGCTTTCTTTTTTACCCACACACTATGGGGCTCGAGACAAAATGGAGGACGAGACTCAAGCGTCGAAAAGTCGAAACAGTACCGCTTAACCCGAAGACCTCCTGTAATGAATTTATGGATCTTCAATCTCCACTGACAGGTATCAACTTGATTCCAGTGCAAAGAGGAGCTGAAACAACAAAGTTCCCATTTCACCACAGGTCCGGTACGTGTATACTGTATTTCTTATGAATTGTGGCGGCAGAGTGTCCAATGCAATGTACACTCAAAGTGAAAGGCGAACATATGTTAAAAACAATTTCAGTATGATTAGTTCACTTTTACACATAATTCACAATATTGCTGTCCCTCAAAGAGAATGTACATCTCTTGTGTTACTAGCTCTTAGTTGATTGCGAAGGTAATGTCTTATTGGACTGACACAAACACATTCAAGATTGATCAATTTCAGGTACAAGAATGAAAGTGAGATAGTATGTGGGATGCCATCTAAACAAAACAAAATATTTAGAAAAACCTAGCATACATTCTAAATATTGGTGGATAATACTGCATTCTAGAATCTCTTCAAGTATGCTTTAATGATAATAATATGACAAGTAAAGTATGACAAGTCAAATATGTTTGCTGGCTGTGGACAGAAATAAATTGCATAACCATAATAAATGTTCTGGCACAACAGAAATACAGTGGAACCGCTAACCTCTTTTTTCCCCATAAGAAATACTGTAGTGTCCATTATTCTAAAACATGTATTAACTCATTCACTGACAGACATTTTCAGACCCTCTTTTACCCAACGTTTGAAAAAATTTTGAAAAAAATATATAAATAAATTCCTGGGATTGAATCGCTGAACTGTGAAAAGACAAGTAAATTTGTCAATGGCAGTGAATGAGTTCATTGTACAGGCAATTTACCCCTCAAAAATGTTTAAAATGTGCAAATTTATCCCACAGCAGTTTTTTTTTCTCTGTGTAACGTTAGGGGCGCTTTTTTTCCGAAAATGTTCCAATTCTGTATTTTGCGACCTTGTGAGCATTTAACTCCACTGTACGTCCTCGACGATCTAAGATGGGCTTCCCTGAGAATGCCTCAGAGTAAAGAGTGAGTGTGTATTCCCGGAGGATAAATGACTGGAGGAGTGTGTTTGTGTGTGTGGGGGTGTGTGTGTGTGTGCGTGTTTGCTGGGAGCAGACAAACTAAAAACCAAATAGCAGAAGGAATGTTTGAATTGCAGCCAGTGTTGTCACAGTGCAGGCCAGCGCCGGTCGGGAGCTGCACAGCCACGAGAGCGTATTCAACTGCCGCCTTGCCTTCCATTTCGTTACGTGTACAAAGTACAGTATACTGTAAATTGTGTGTTCATATTTTGCCCTTAATCTGACCTTGCTTTACCGGTTTTTGCAAATTCGAGCCAACGGGAAATGGCTCCGCATCTTGTTTGGTGAATGCACTCTTGGTTACTCAGCTGTCGTGCTGAAATGAAACGTGATTTGCATTTCCAATTTGCAGGAAACGTACTAAGTAGCGCAACGACAGTCACATGCGAGCCGGCCACTCACTTTCAAACCCAGAAACCAGAGGAGAGAGCGAAATGAATGCGAAGGCCATGCTGCTGTTCTTCCGGCTGCCAGAAAGGTTAAAGGGATGAAGCGCATAAAAGCAAATATCAGTTCCCATCAAAACAAGTTTGAATTTGCCCACTTTTCGAGGATTGTTTAGCGCTTAAAAAAAGCGCTTCCTGTTTTCCCACCAACATTAGAGAAAGAAGGATTGCGAAACTCAAGCCTGCCTGTATCGCAACCAGCACTCTCATCAACCTCTCCACATTATTTAGTGTTAGTTGGTAACGTGCTGCAACACTTCACTGCGCACTGCAGCATCAGTGTGTACGGTATTTCCGACTCGCGACACATATCTTACAAAAGGCTCATTTCAGAGGGTCCTTGACTCACAACAGGGGAAGTAATTCACGTCTTTGGAAATGCAACAGTGTTACCGCAAAGATAATCCTGTTTTTGAATTGTATCATTTCAACCATTCACATTAAAGCGGAAGTCAACCCAAACATATTTTTTCAAGAATACGTTTGATGCAAGCCCACCGTTTTTAGCCAGCTGAGGGCGCGGCTATTTTGTCACTTCTGTCGACTGAAAATGACATCACAGATGCTCGGGGCTCGGATAACGACCAATCATGGCTCATCTTCAGAAAATGGAGCTGTGATTGGTTGTTGCCTGAGCAACTGTGATGTCATTTTCAGTCGACAGAAGTGACAAAATGGCCGCGCCCTCAGCTACCTAAAACGGGTGGATTAACTCTTATTCCACAAACTCAAAATGTATCAGTATGGCTTGTTTCAACTAGTGGGCCTGCATAGAACATATTCTTGAAAAAAAAATGTTTGGGTTGACTTCTCTTTAAGTGTAACTCAAGCTTAAGACTGTCCTATTTCTGTCTTCAGACAAGTAAAGCCACAAGATGCTGACTGTGTGTGAGACATTCCGGACCAAAACTTCCTAACCCTTCATCAGGCTCAACATAAACTGTTTAGCTACACAGCCTTTAGTTCTAGTTCAGTTGATGTTTAAATGTGCTCCCGTGTGCTGAGTAATGAGTTCTACAGCACGTACAAACTAGTTCTGCTGCACTTGTATGAGTGCGTCGTCATTGTTAATGGGTGTATTTGTTGTCATTTATGAATTTAAATACATGTTTAAGCCGTGTCTTTGATCGCATGACAACTTGCATACACTTGCGTTATTTGGTTCCTTCCAACCGAGAGTTTCGATCGACGCTGGCAGCGAGGAATTCGTTTGAGTTTATTATTGCGATTGGCTCCCACATTCCGAAAAAACGCATGTTAGGCTGATTGAGGACTTTAAATAGGCAATAAGTGTGAATAGTATTTGTAAGATTGACTTTAGGGACCAGTCCATGCAGGACGAAAGTCCGCTGGGATAGACTCCAAGCTTATTAACCGTGACCTTGAATCGGGCAAGTGGTAGAAATTGGAAAGGTGGTACGTGACTGCCGGCAGTAATCATTCATCTCATTCCAACAGACTTCGGACTTTTTGCAAAAACAACAGTAGCACTTTTTGGGTGAATCTGAGAACCTGTTCCAATTGTGCAGAAAATTCTATGCTAGACAACAAATCAGCATGGTCTGTTAATGTTGTGTTCATTTTTTGTCGTTTTGTTTAGCAATTTTTTTTTTTGGGGGGGGGGATGTCATTTCAAGCGTGTGAATTAAAACAATAAGTGCTTTAAAGCCAATAAAATGTTCATGATGAGTTTCTAAGACACTTTTTTGGGGAGGGGGGCTTTGCTGGAATTCTTTGAGACTTACCATTGGGCAAACACAGGAAATTTCCTGCAAGTCAGCCCCTGCTCCGTTGAAAACAAAACAAGACCCCCTAATATAGTAATATTTAATCTACTTTTGTGATTTGTTAAGTTTTGGCCACAAGTCAAGACAGGAAATCAAGACTTTCTGTGCATTAGTCCTTGTTTTGTTTTTGTTTTTTTTATGGAGCTTTGCTACGGCAGGAATCACAACACACACACATTAGTCATGCAGCTTGTGTGTTCTTGTCCAGCATCTCACGCAGCACCGACTTACAAGTTATACTTTAGGACTTTCGCGTTCTTAAAAGTATCCCTCCCAGTCGGTGGGGACTGTCTGACGTTGGTGTCGGTTGTCCCTGGAAGTGTGTTCAAAAGCTTGGGTGTAATATCATTTCTTGTGAGGAAAAGGGCAACAAAAAGTGAGGCGGGGCCATAAAGCTGAGGAGCATTCCTCAAGCTTCAGCGCGAGACAGTGTGGTGGCCTCGCATACCACGTCAGTGACTTCATTTGTCGAGATGGTCCGGATGGTGGGAGAGGCAGCAGATTTTCTCATGGATGGAGACAATCCCACTTGAGGACTTTTGACCCAGGATCCCCCTCCCCCCGAAAAACGTTTTCCTCTGGAAAGAATGTGGCCCCGTGAAAACCCCAGGACCCCCCCCACCCCCCACCCACCCCCGAGACTGTGAGAAGGCACTGCCTAACACGAGCTGTGCAAGAATTGCATTTCCAAATGTGCGCTCATCACGCTTGGCTGTGCACTCGCAAGCAATGCAGATCACGTTTGATTTCGTCTAATAGCTGGATGTACTCTATGTATCATACTTTTGACTTTTTCCTCATCAACAGTATACGATCATGGAAGGCTTTAAAGTGTTTTTAATACAAATACTCCTATTTACTGATTTACTATAAGCGTGAGACTTCACTACTGCGAGTGGTAGCTAACAGACGTGTTCCGACTTGCATACAAATTTGGGTTACGTGATCAAAATTACAGGAATGGAACACAATCTTCATCACATACGCTTTTGGCTAATAACTTTTTTTTTTTAATCGAATACCATTTTTTTTTCAAACAACACCACATGGGAGAGAGAATATTAATTTGTTTATTGAAACAAGAAATATAGAATAATTAACAGCTTGTCACTAAGGAAAATACACTTGTGATCCACATGGAATACGATAAAGGCCATTGTTTTGGGTTTATTTTGCAGAAATGAAACATCTCTTTTGTCCCGGTACTGGATTTCCTCAAATAGTGGCCAACCCTCTCAGACACCTTCAAGATAACGAACAACCCACTGAAAAAGATGCCTCCCGTCTCCCATTAAGAAAAGAAAACGAGCATTCACTGCAATTAGCTCAGTTTTTTATGCTATTCATATCAAGAATAAACTTTTTTTTTTCAGTTAAACACCCCTGACAAAACAAGCCCTAAGTCAAAACAACATCAACAACAACAAAATGACGGTCATTCTGCTGAATGTTGATCGTCGCTAAAGACGCAAAAAAAATTATCACATAATGGGAATTACTTTTAAGTCTGCACATTCAGGAGATTAATGGACTGGTAATATTGGTTCATATTCCAAAAACGTGTTTAAACAATGTCCTCACCCCCTATTGAGTAAATAAAAGCTCCCATCCACTATTTTTGGAAATACAGTGTGCAGTTGACTCAAAACCCCCACAATAAGTCACTTTTGTTCCCACATTAGCTTGATGCATGCAAGTCTATAAAGAAACAAGAATAAAGCTGTTCACCTTTCAGTGTGACAAACCCAAGGACATCAGTGTCAGTGTTTTCCTTGAGGAGTCTCGTAGCGGGACTACAGATCTTCGGATCCACGGATCAGCTCGGCGGACACACCCATGTCTAATGGGGCGTCGTCAATGAGGTGCGGATCGTTTCCCGTCAGCGACAACCCCTTCAGGCATTTACTTAGGCTTTCCTCCTGCTTTGAATTCCCATCAGCCCCTGCCTCCGAATTCCCAGCATCCCCAGCCTTCAACGTGGTATCTGGATCTAAGGCGGGGGTCACAGCAGCCTCTGTGCACTCTGGGGATCCCTCAGCCTCAGCAACATCTGTAACCTTCTCCTCCGGGATGGGTGTTTGGTACGGAGGGGTGATTGTGGCTTGCGGGGAGGAGAAAGACGTGCTCAGGTCAAGTGAAGGAGATGAAGACGGAGATGGGACCTTCTCTTCACCTGGGGCTGTCTCAAAATCCACCTCTGGCGTTGGTTCACAAGCGGCCGCACACACTTCATTGGGCAGACATGGCTTCTGAGCCACTTCTTGCCCTAACACCACATCCAAGCCCTCTGCTGGCGCAGTCTGCTGAGCCGGCGTCACATCAGAATCTCCCATCTCCGTTGTCTTTTGATTCTCGGCTGGCTCCTGCTGTGAGTCAGCAGCGTTGACTGAAGACTCGGTCTTCCGGATGATTTTGTTTCCCATGGTGAACCTGTTGTCGTGAGATAAGTCATCTTCATGTTAAATGCGTCTGGATGACCTAATATGATCAATGCAGACTCTTTTGGGACGTTGTTTAAAAAAAATAAGAGAAACACAGTGAAAAGACACCAATTCACTATTCATAAATTCACCTACAGTGAATATGATGTCTATATATCTGTTCGATGCCAGGTTCTTGTGATGTCAAAAAAATAATGCAAGATAAAATTAAATCATAATAATATTAAATAGGACTCATCACACACTTGCCACAAGTGCTTCCAATTAATGCCCAATCAAGTTCAGATGTTCTAGCAGGCTATTCCTGTCATCTTTGTAGTCGGATCTTACATTGCAAGCCACGCTTGCAGAGAGCTTCCACAGCATCAGAGGAATCTTGTTGTTCAAAGGAATCAGTCAGTCATAAGAAGGGTACAAAAGAATCTTCAAGGTATTTAATAAAGCATGAAAGACAGTGAATGTGGCCGTCAACAAGTGGAGAAAATAGTGCTCAACAGTGACATTACCAAGAACTGAACCTCCTTCCAAAGTTGATGAAAAGAGGAGAAGAAAATTGGTCAGGGAGCTGCAGTTGTTTCTGGCAAGTACAGGTTGTTTAGAACATGAGACAACAATACAATCTCTTCTTCATGAGATAACAATCTCTTGTCTTCTTCATGTTTGGCCCATGGGACAAGGGTGGCAAGAAGGAAGCCTTATCTTGCAAGAAAACATACATTCTGCCTAGTAACATGTGCCAGGTATTCTTGCATCTGCTACATAGTTATAATTTGAGTGTAGATGTTAAATTTTGTTGCCAAACCCCCACCCCCTAAAAAAGGCTATTAAAAAGTACACCGGGCAGTAAGTGCCAAAACACTAGTGTTCCTGGAATTTAAGTGATTGGTGCTCTGCGGTTATACAAAGCTCACTAAGGGTAATGCACTTTTTACTGGCCTTCCAAAGAAAACTATTCAAGGGCTCGGCGTTTAGTCAAAGCCAAATAGAGAGCACGTCGGTCCACTTAAGAGTTGCTCCCTCGGACTTTCTGTTAACATGTAGAACAGTAAAGCTTACATTGGTAGGAAGTAAGGAAGTACAAATAATTTTTGGAGAGATCAAATCAACTACAGTCGAGTTCTTGATTATGATCTTGGGGACATTTAAATGGCGGAACAAAAAGAAGGGACAGCAGTGACATGGAGTCAGAGATGGGCACAAGTCTCTAAGGCCAAGTCTTTAGGTTCCACGTTTCAAGTCCCTAACCACGAGTCCAAGTCAAATCCAAGTCCCTGACCATGTCCAACGGCAGCGCTGCAGCAGCCTGTTGTTCCTGTTGTTTGCCATTGTTACCTTCCGTTATCAGGCAACATATTCCCCATTCAAAGCTAGCTAGCGCATTACAAATCAAGAACCAACAACGTCCAAAGACCTATAAAAGGCCTTAATTTTGGCCAAGAAACACACCAGCTCCCTTATTATATACCAGCCATCTGGTAGTCTTTTGGAAATGTTGCCTATGACCCAAAAATTATTACAAAGGAAATGCAACCTTCAGTTTCCTCAAATTCTCTTTGTTGTCAAGCAAGGTACAGACGTACCGATTTTTTCCGCATCGTAACTGATTTTAAATACGAGAGACCACCTAAATAACCAGGAAAAATTTGGCAATGGTGTTCTGGGTTCTTTTGCTGTGGTGTACTGCAGATGACTACCGCAGGACAACAACAATCGCAGGTCTCTTCAACAAAACGTCAAACCAAGACTGAGCTAGGCTGCATGATGTAAATTATAAAGAAAAAGTAGAAGTAGAAATGGAAAAAGTGAGGCTAACTTTTCACTTATCTGATAACGAACTTGGGGAAATATTGAACAGGTATAACATTTACGATTGACAGCGGCGACTATTTTTTGAGAGACTTCCGATAATTGGGCCTTTGCTGACTTTGATTGAAAAATAAGTCAAATGCTCAAATTAGGCGTGTATATTTGCAATGGTAAATTAAGTTTTGATTAGGTTTCACATAGGCAAATTGTCAACCCTGACTTTTCCGAGCAGTTCGGGAGGAAAAAGTACTTTAAACACACCCCACACCAAAGGTCATTCAGGATAATCTTTTAGAACCATCTGATAATCTGGATTTTGATGAGTTCAACCAGAAGGGAGGAAAATGTTCAAATCAGGCCTGATTGATTGTCAGTAACCGTCTTGAAAGACATCTGACAAATCAGACCTTTGGTGACTTTGATCATAAAAGATTCAAAATAGTGAAATTCAGGCCTATTAATTGTGAGTACCCCGCAAGCATGCAATTTTTCACAATCAATACTATACAAAGGATCAATAAAATTAGGCTATAATGTAATGCTTACATTCCAAGATTAGATTACATTGTGATCTCTTTCATCCCTCACAGGACCTGTCTTCTCTCAAATGTCTCTCATACTTCAAACTACCAAATGAAGGACCACAACTTTGGCACGGTGTACCGCATCTTTATGTAATACATCTCCGTTGAAAATATAAATGGCAACAACAATTTTAAGAAAGGCATTAATGCATGGACACTAACAAGAGTCCTACGCACTGCCCCGCCCCCCTCTTCATACTTTACAAAAAAATGACTCCACATATTATAATCTCATATTAATCCACCACGATGTAGTTATAGTGACATTAAAAGTTTAGAGACGTGTCACCCACCTTAATGTACGCTGGCTGGCCGACGATTGATATGCACGGACACTCGCTTTTTCTATGGTCGCGCGCGCGCGCTCCCTCCGTCCTATAAAGTTGGCTCTCGGGAGCGCGCCTGTCTCTTCTGTTCAAGCGAACGCGCGCGCTCCCGTGGACCTTTTGAGGTTCGGTAGAAAGCTTCTATTTACACAAGTGTCAGAGCTTTCTTGTAAATATTTGTTTAATATTGATAAAAGCAGTCACGCGGTTGTCATTGAAGTGCACTGAGGAATAAGTCAACAGCGATTAGCTGGCTGCTGATTGGCTAACTTAGTGCAGTGAGCTCACCGAGCTTCAGAGATAACAACAAATAATAATAATAATAATAATGATAAAAATAATTTAAAAAAAAGCTCCACTGCATGGGGCCGGTGCGAGTTTTACTCATCACTTATCCAGCAGATGGCGCTGTGACGCCAAAAAGTAGTGTGCAATACTGATTTTTTGTTTGTTTGTATCTGATACCAAGTCACAACAAGGCCAGTATCGTCGATATAGATGTGATACATGATGGCCATTGTGAATTTCGTGAAAATATATGAATTTTCCACCCTCCCGGGTAGCAAGCACTCCAGCGCATGAACCTATTAAACAAAACGATGTGATTAAGGAAATGGCAATAATTATTATTTGAGCGTCCGCTATCGCCATAATGTGTAGGCAGCCTAAAAGAAATGTGCAATTAGCTAAATTGCCCATAATTTACATTTTAAGTCTCAAAAACAGATGTGGTGGAAATTCACACATGATCATTGAAGGACTGGCTCGTTAAGTAACTTTTCTTTTGCCTGGCTAAATGGCACAGACATGCTGCTTTGACACTGAAATGGATAGCATCCTATTGAGCTGACGTTAGCTACGAGGCTAGCCATTAGGTTATGCAAAATTATTCAAACAACCCAAACAAACATTTTATACCCGTACCACATTGTGTCACAACATTCCAGGCAGCACTGAAGTGTGCTGAAGAGAGGCGGTGTAATTGAGAGAAAAAGGAGGGGGCAGAAAAGGTCTCCTACACTGAAAAAAATGTTGTGCATCATTTACTCAATTTTATTTCATCAAGTGGTTTCATTAACTAAAATCATCTGAATGCAGATATATTTTTTGGCAGACTATATATCTACTTTAAAAATGATTCTGGATAGCGATGATTTCATTTTGTGCAACCACTTGGCAAAATAAAATTGACTAAATTCAACCATCAAAAAAGGTACTTGCTCTTCGATGGCACATGATTAAAATGTGTTAAGCAAACACATATCATTTGTTTATTCTTGAAGAAAACACTGGAAATTTAAATCCGCTTACCACATTTTAATCATGTGCAACCGATGTACATGTTCAAATTAAGTAAATCCAAAGGATCGAGAGTAAAAAAGCTACGTTGAAAAAAAAATGGAATGTTGAATTTACTCAATTTTATTTCATCAGGTAGTTGTACAAAATAATATCATCTGGATCCAGATACATTTTTTAAGATGTATCGTCTATTTAAGAAATGCATCTAGATCCAGATGATATTTTGTACAACCACTTGACAAAATAAAATTGAGTAAATTCAACAAAAACTTTTTTTTATTGTACAGGAGCAGTAGTTTCCATGCACAGAGCAGACAATACGTGCTGCTTTGTGTATGGTGAAGTAATTGTTTAAAGGTTTTATAATCACCATACCATCAATGCTAAATTACTGTATGTACATTAGCCCATCTATGGTGTTTTGCATTATACGTTAGCATTAAACTAGTGGAAATTTATGTGGGTTGGTTCAATATTTTGGTGTTTAAAAAATTTACTGTAAAAATTGTGAGTGACAAGCAGCTTAAAGAAAGCACACTTTGTCTCTTATTTGGAGAACCGAGTACTCTTTTTTTTCCACAATGTGATGGTGTACGATCGTCTCCAATAAGAGTGACAACAAACGCTAAGGCATACTTTTAAAAAAGTGTTTTAATAAGTTTAACTTCTTCATTGCCGAAGTGCACCGGCTGTTTTCACAGCCACTGGTTTTCACCTGATGCAGGTAAATCCGGATTGTATCCCCGTGATTAACGAGTGTTCTCTGGATGCAACCACAAGTCAAGTGTGTGTGTGCATTGCCGAGTTTACTGTCAAGTGAAAAAGATTTCTCGTACAAGGCGCATGGCGTCGTCACTGCCTTGGTTTTCAGTCAAATGCTCTTTGTCCGTTTTCTCCATCTGCCGTCTCGAGTCCTCCTCCTCCTCATGGGTGCTCCTGGCGTAAGGCACAGTCTCCATGTCGGCAACGTCCAAGTCTGTTTCTGAAACGTAGTTCTCGTCGCATGCTGACTCCCCCTCCTCTAAAGCAACCAGCTTCCCTGTCTTCTTTATTGAGGAGACACTTTTTGCAGCAGCATCCTCTGGCTTGGATTGAACCTGTCGTGGACAGGCAGGTAGGCTTTTGTAGTTTAATGTAAATAATACAAAAATTATTACTAAAACAGTTTTCCATTCACACAGTTTAATTTATTCAACAAACATATTAATTAAATAATAAACACAATTAAACGTGTCAAATAAAATCACAACATATTGCTCATTCTTCTTTTATTCATTCATCAAATTACATATAGTAGCTTATTGATTTATTCAAAAATAATAAAACAAAAACTAGAAAACTATTTCTAAAATTGACATTTTTTTATACATCTATATTTTTTTTACTAATCAAATAAACTTTTGTACATCAATCTAAGTTTTTTATGTGTATGTAATTTAACTTTTTTTTTTACTCATCTCAGAATGAGCTCTTTTTTTAAAAATCAATTGTGGCCATTGAACGTGAAAAAATTGCCCACATATGTTGATGTTTTGTAATGTCCAAAAAAAAAAAAAAATTTAAAAAAGAGGAAACGGCGTCACCTTCTGGCCGGACAGTGGAGTTGCATGCTGGTAACCAAGATATGCCGCAGCCGCCTCTAGCAGCTCTTTCTCGTTCATGCAGTAGAAAACAGCCCTTGGAAAAAAAAAAACCTGATTGTTTACGATAATATTAAAAAAAAAAAAAACAGAAAAAAACGAAAGGACTTTGATGAATGCTCAATTTTGACTCGCTGACTTCAGCTACCGTGCGGGTTTCTTCTTCCTTTTGGTTTTCAGGGTCTGCTTTTCCTTCCCCTCGTCGCCGTTTTTTTTGGACATCCACAACGGCAAAGTGCGGCGTCGCTCCCACATGTTGTTGTTGTCGTCCACTTCGGTTATATATGCGGCAGTATTTGCTGTTTACGGGTGAGGGCTTCGTTTTTTGTTTTTTTTTTGCTTACATGCCCGAAGGTATAGGCGGTACAAAAACAAACGCAATTCACCATAAAGGAAGGAAGTGACACATCGGATGCGGAAGTGTCATTTTTTTTGCCCGCAAAACTTTATGGAATAAAAAACAAACAATCTAACAATGTCACACAGTGGAAGATCAAAATTAAACAGAAATCAAAATTATGTGATATCAGGAAATCCAATTAGTAGTTAGTTACATTGTACCACTATTAAACAAAATAGTCTCAACAACAAAAAAAAGACAATAAATGTAAAAGGTAAAGCACAGTAAAACAGGAAAAGTATCTCTATTTGCAACTAAGGTTTTAAAGGATAAAAAGCGTTAAAAATGTCACTAACTTACTGCTTTTCTTAATGTTAATTAATTTGATAGGGTTAAATATGGATTTCAATTGCTTCCAATAGGAAAGGCACAAATGGGCAAAGGGGCTCACCAAATAATGTAATTTTAGTAACTTTACAAAGGCACACAATATACAGTAAGTACAATTTGCGTTTGGATTTAATCTCAGGATGCAATCACATCTCAGTGTAATTAAAACTGCAAAGTCTGCATCACACCCTCATGCACACAAACACGCGGCTGGTTCGTCTGTTGCTGTTTTCTGAAAATATTTACTGAGGCTTTTACTTCCACCACATGGCCATTTCTCTTTTTCTTTTTCTTTTGCATAACCATAAAAAACTGAACCAGAACTCATAGTTAAACAATTGATTATATTTGTATGGCCTTTTTCCATTTTATTGCCCATTTATGATTGCTGTCTTATTCATTGAAGAAGGTATATACAGGTGCATCACAATAAATTTGGATATCATGGAAAACTTGATTTCAGTAGTTCCATTCAAAAAGTGAAACTTTATATATGTTATAAAGATTCACCACACCGAGTGAAATATATGAGCGAGCCAATTTTAGGGGGAAAAAGATGGATAAATAAATGCAAGAACTATCTGCATCTGCCTTTCAGTATCTCTGGACTAATAGTTATTTGTAATAGCATGACATCAATGAATATAAAGTTATACATAGAAAATATCACATTTTTGAGAGGTGAAATGAGAACCTCTCAAAAGCACTTTATGATGATAATATATATATATACCGGTATGTACAATTTTTGTCACTCTTCATAATACAAATTTGTATCCAACTGTGACTTTTTGCTCCAAAGCTCTCAGTTAGTCATTCAGGCCTTTTAATTACGCCGCTAAAGCCCCTTGCGACAAGTGCTTAGGCCTTGATTGCAAAGAGCAGCTTTGCATATTGGACTAAATTAAAGAGTGAAGAAGGAAAAAGGGGGCGAAATACTGGGTCCTTCTCACTGAAAACTCTTCATGCCATAACCGAAATATTGAACTATTTCTTTTTAAATGGACATCTGTTAAGAGCGCCCCACCACTGACCTAAATATTTCCACCATTGACTCTCTTTGGCAACAAACACCAGTAAAAGGTGACATATTGTACACAATCCTACCAATAATTAACATTGGTACATTGTCCTCATACTAAAAACTAGTTGAAATGAAATATAAATGTGAACATTTGAGAGAAGCCCGAAGCAAAGTGCAGCAGGGCTGCTCATCCTCCTCCAGGCTTGCTGCCACATGCACAGATCAGGCTGGACTAAGAAGATTTATAATTTTTCAGCAAGGAAAAAGCTGGTTGTTGCTCCCCCACCCCAAATTTGTGGGTCAAACATGATCAGGAAAAAAAAAAGTAATCTAAATCTAGCGACATGACATCATGATTCCTTGTTGTCAAATGAATCGTTGCAGTTTTCCATTACAAAAAGAAAACGTTGATGCATGTTGGAGCATCTACAGGGTCATGTTCGGGGGAAAAATGTGTTTATGGGAAAACGTTTTACAATAATAATGATCCCTATTTATAATTTCATATTTACCTGCAATTTGAAAGCAAAGTGCAGTCTCTGTCACCGAAATTTGCAGGAGCAGCCAGTCAAAGGGGAAGTAGATTACAATAATGCCATCAATCTCAAAATATCCCCACTCTCTCCTTTATTATTGCCTTGTTTCCTTCCTTCTGCTTCCAATCTGCTTCTTCCTTGACAATCGTGACATGTTTTTGTGGTTTAATAAAAGCTATACAGTACAGTGTATTGTATGTATTTGGAGCCTCAAAACACGATTCATGATTGCAATTTTTCTTGTTACTCAATCCACTTGGTTTGCGGCGAAGACTTGCCAACCCGTTTTTTTTTTTTTTTTTCAAAATGGTCGACTTTAGTCTGTGATTGGCTGAACTGCTCACTGTGTGGCCAGTTTAAGGGTTAGTGGTGAATTCTGAGTTTTTGCCACCTGGAAATTTGTTATCATGGTGAAAAGGTCTCAAGTCAACAAGTGGTTGGGTTTCTGGAGTACCTGCGCACCTATCCAGGGATAGATTATACCAAGTAAATCTTTTGTGAGCTGCCTATTTCCCCAAATGTGTCTGTTAACAATCTGTTATGAATTTTAAGAATTGTGAGGTAACAGTGGGGGTAATTGACGTAATCCCACATAAGAACAGAGATGACTTATATAACTCGAATAAGATCCGCCATTTTGAAGGGGCAGTACTACTCGGGGTGGACAAACATGTCAAAGGCTAAGCAGAGCTGCGGTGAGCTGCAGAGCTGCGGTGTTCGCACAGATTAGCATTAGCTAGCATGTTTGGCGAAGAAAAAAATGCAGCAATTTCACTTTATAAAACCAGTTTATTTCTTTACATCATATTACATTCACTTTTATTATGTTTTCATCCAATACAGTGCTATTTTTCTTAATTAGAAACGTCACAAAAATGTTCTGGGGAATGACGGAATGCATTCATGGCGTTTTAATGGCGAAAAATGATTTGATAGAGAGAGAGATAGAGATAGATTGAGTTATATGCTTGGTCACCAAACTGTAAAATGAAAGGCATTGTTGAGTGACCTGAGTCGAACTGGACAACATGAAGGTCAAAAGTCAAACAGAAAAGTCACTTTCTCTCAGCTTCCTCCCAACTGGTGGCAAGCAGACTAATCTTTCCGCTCGTCTTCAGGGATTTAACTCCACTTTTGATTACGGGTCTCCGCCACTGGCCATCTGGCCGACACACGCTGGTGATTGGCCATATGGCGCTTGGCACACAGATTTAGGAAGTTCGCCGTGCTTTAAATTAAACGGGGTGTCTCTGTTAGTGGTTGAAGTCCTTAAGGGAGAGAGATTTGATGATTTGCTAAACGCAACAGTGAAAAACACAGAAAGTCTGATGAAAGAAAAAGAGGAAGTGGAGCGCCTTTCAAGTGTGCATGCGCATAAAAATGGTCATGAAATTCATCTTGTCTTGTCCAAATGGCCACAATAAACACAAGTGATTGCAAAGTAAATGTTTTCTGTTGGATTGAATTCCCCAAAAAACAGTCTATAAATATGGAGATTTGATCTGTTTTTCATAGAGTGAAAAGTGACACATACTGTACAGTATGCTAAAATGATTTATTTATGATCAGTGGTTATTGCGATGAATGGAGTTTAGCAGTGTCAAAAATTATGCAGGATTGTTTGTGTTTACCCTTGGAGATTCCCAGAACGGGTTAAAATGACTTTTATGTGAGAAATCATGGGGATTATTATTATTAAATATCCAGTGGAGGAGTCTTTGACGGCAAAGTACTATTGGGACCACTCTGAAAAGAAAAACATGAATGCAAATAATGAATAAATAAGCAAAGAATTTTATGCGTTTTTAAATTTCATGTTACAAGAATTAAATTGTAATATTCAGATAAAAAAAGATTGATTTCAGGAGAGCTTTGAACAGCATTTTTACAAATGCTTGATAGTTTTGCAAACTTTGTGAGTGTTTTTTTGCGTTAGATATTAATAGTTTTAGAAACTGTGCTACAAGAATCACAGTTAGAGTTTAAAGGGGAATCAGCCCAAACACATATTTTTCTCTCAACCCCAATAGTTGAAACAAGGCATTCTAATAAATATTGCGTCTGTGGAATAAGAGTTAATCCACCCGTCTTTAGCCATCTCCGGAGGCGGCCATTTTGTCACTTCTGTCGACTGAAATGACATCGCAACTTCTCAGGGCTCAGGTAACGACCAATCACGGCTGACCTGTTTTCTGAAGCTGAGCCGTGATTGGTCGTTACCTGAGCCCTGAGCAGATGTCATTTTCAGTCGACAGAAGTGACAAAATGGCCGCCCCTGAGATGGCTAAAAAGAGGTGGATTTTGCTGCTTAACCCATATTCCACAAATACAATATTAATCAGAATGCTGTGTTTCAACTAGTGGGCCTGCTGGCAACATATTCTTGAAAAAAATATCTTTGGGTTGATTTCCGCTTTAAGCATCCGGGAAAAAAACGGTACTATAGGATCTTTGTAACTTCCCATCACCAGGGACCTGTGTACCCCAGAAAAGTGGCTAATTTAACCAGATCGGGCCACAAGTCTGACGGGGAATAAATTCATGCAATTTAATGGAACAAATATTTGAATTTAAATTGCAGGCTAGTGCTTGTGACAGTGTACAGCAAGAAACATGAAGTAGAACCTTTAATTGCTTTCGTGCGCCTCAAAAAATTTGTGGCGTGGTGGGCAGAATCTGACCTTCTCACCTTGATTTTGACACAATTAGTATTTCCCATGATTTGCTTCAAACAACACACCACATTTCCAGCAGCCACAAGAGAGCCCGAAGCAGGAGGAAGGAGGATTTCGTCTCACTTTTTGATCCCTTATTTCTTCAACGTCTGCTTTCTAGGCACCTGATTACATCACACCCAGCAGGCAAGACACCATCGGGGGTTGCCATGGTGACGGCACTTGTCCTTAATGCCTCTTGGCTTACTCTTGTTTTGAACTTTGTCTGATTTCACTGATGTCAAGAGCAGATCGCTCACGGTGGCAGCTGCAGTGTCACAGCTGGCGTTCATTGAAACGGTGTACAAGTCCCACACACTTTGTCGTAGCATCTCAAATGTCATCCGGCTCATGTCGAGTTGGTTTTAAACATATTATTGATACGTCTCAATATGAGGTCTAGACCTTTTTTGCAATGATCACAAATGCATGTGGATGTGAAAAACTGTAGTCAGTCACTCTTTACCACCAGGAAGTACCCTGGTGCCTGTTGTTTACAAACATGGACAAAAGGTTTAATAGATGAAGGGACTAGTGTGCGGTGTAATGCATAAGTACAGTATTGGTCTTGATGCACATGCGTGATGATCTCTCTCTCCCTCAAGCTCCAGTTCGGTCTAGTCTTAAACCCCTCTTGTGGCATCCTCCTCCTCCTTTTCCTCCTCTTGCTCTTCATCTCTTCACTGATGTGCTGATCCAATATCTTGACTTGTGTAACGTGTGAGCTTCAGTTCCCCCCCAGCAGGGAGCACGTCTGTTGGGGTGAGGGGTTATTAGGAGGAAAACTAGTCGTCATCGTTCACGTAGCGCCAATATTGACGTAAACATGTCCACTGTCGCTCGGGTTTTCACATAAAAGCGACCAAAACTCCCAGCAGAGGCGATGAACGCAGGTGAGTAAGATATTCATTATTTATTTATTTTTTATTTTTTCTATGAGAATAGAGTAGTTTCTAGTTAATTGCGTAGCTCTAACGGTCTTGAGCTCAGCACGAAAGCATTTACAGTACAGTATTTGCCTTTTTTTAAAAAATAACAGACAAAATATATTACATGATTCAGTGAAATTCTTCTTTTTGGGCGCCTTGTTTTTGTCACGTTAAGTAAAGAAGAATTTAATGTTAATGATATTGTGGTTGGTTGTGCAATATACAGCTCTGGATAAAATTATGAGGCTACTACAAAATTAGACAAAACTAGAAGTAGAGGAATTCAATATTTGGTATCAGGATAAGAACACAATATTACAAAAAGAAATTGAGCCCAAAACAACGATATCGCAGCAAAACTACTCTCCCATTGTCGACCACTTATAAAACCTGGTTGCGTCGCCCCGGCTGAAGCGTAAAATGTACCAAAAATATTAAAATCAGCTGTCAGTAGGAAGCAGGGAACTTCCAAAACACTGCAAAAAAAAAAAAAACTATTATAAAGAATGTATATTTGTATTTTATTGACTGTTAAAAATGCGCCTCATAGTGTCATCATATTTTAGTATAGTTTTTGGTTTTCCTGTGGCATGATTCAGAATGCTTGCTTTGAGTTTAAATACCATTGAGCGCATGATTGCGATGTTCTTGAAAAGTTGTGATGTGCCGTGCCTTGCAGTGGGTCAAGATCACACGGCACTGTGGCAGCAAGCCGCAGCACATTTCAGCACCCTGGGGCCACATGTACTATTTGGGGCAGATTTTTACGTAATGGACGCAAATGTGGCACAACGTGTGATTGCTTGGCTCTTTTCGTGTTTTTGTTGTCTTTGCACATGAGGCTCATGTGAGGAGGCATGCAACATCGCACTGGGAGATGTTCTTACGACAGCCAAGTTACAGTAACTGAATTGCCATAAAACGAATACAATACAACAACTTTTGTTGACAAATTTCCATACAACGAATATAGTATGACTGTGAATTTTGACAACACATGAGTAGATAAATAAGTGGGAAAAAAAAGAAAACTGAGTGAGACTTGAGCAAGCAGATGGCCCAAGTATTGTGTGTTGATTCCTCCCGGCCTGTCATATACATTCCGAGCCAAAGACAACAAGTGGAGACACACAAATCCAGCTAAGTGCTGTCTGGCTTTCCTTTATTCCCTTCCTGTCCTCACGCACTGTCTGTGGCCTTCCTTTACAGTCTGGATGCTTCTCCTTTTCATTGAGGAGGGATTTGCTCGGGCTCAGAAGACAGCAGGTAAGATTGCAGTCTGCTTGCATTGTTCAAAAGAGAGCATGCACGTCCCATCGTTTGTCTTTTTTTTTTTTTTATATGTATTGTCACTTCCAGGGAGATGCTGTAGGCCCCTTGATAACATGCAAAAGAATGGAAATGTCAGCAAAGCAAAATCCGTGGCTCGTATTGAATTGCCTGGAGCAGGGTTTTATCTGAAGACACAAAATTCACTCACTCTCAGGGAACGATATTTTGCTAGAAATGCAGATATTTGTATAAAATTGACTGGTAAAAAAAGTAGAAGTACTGATTCAACTCTTGTACTTAAATTGTTCTCCCTCCAAAAGTATTGGAATGGCAAGGTCAATTGGTTTGTTTTTTGTTGGATAATGAAGACATTTGAGTGTCAGATCATCGTTGTCACCGTATGGAAACACTGTGGGATATGTACCAGGAACCGCTTTCATTGGATATATTTTCATATCTCGAACTTGTAATTATGTGTCGGGATAAGAAAAATGCTGAATCAAAGCAGCATCCATTTTTCCAGGTCATAGTAGTTGTATCTGATTGAAAGTTGACAGTCGAGCGGTTGGTTCCAGCACATTCAACACGCCTCCAGCATGTGAGAGCAGGGAGAAAGGCTTGATTTTGAAGCCTCATTTCATTTAGTTGGCAATGTTTTTAATGGCTGAAATTTGGCAGGGTTGTTGACAACACTATTCACTGCGGTGTGTGAAATTTAATAGGCATATTTATTTTCACATTACACACACACATAAGTATAGTTCTGTTTGTTCTGTTTTAATTACACTAAAGCAAATTAATTTAATCAGTAGGGTTGACTTCCCCTTTAATAGTATTGAGGCACTATTTTTGTTTACATATCATTCCAAATCCGCCAAAATGTATTCGGCCTACTAACTTTGCAGTATAAAGCAGTACAAAACCGTGTGTAAGTGCAACTAAGCCATGTCTGCCATCTATTGGTGAATGGTGATATTACAACTTGAAACTATAGTCCACTCCTACATACTCGCAGTCCGGCACCCTCAGATTTGCATATTCATGAATTTGTTTTTTCTTTATTTTCCTTTGTATTTTTATATATTTTTTCCCCCCTTCCCAGCTTTTTCTGCATGTGGCCCATGGGCCGCCAGTTGCCCATCCCTGCATTAGACCCTCACTTGTGTCTTGTGCTCGGTGTTATTGTGCAGATGATGGCGCGGCATCCAAAGGTCTCAAACCGTCTCAGAGGCCACCACGTTCTCGCCACTGTGGGAACTGGATACGACACGCGGACGGCGGCAGCTTTAGCTCCCCAAACTACCCCAACACCTACCCTCCCAACAAGGAGTGCCTGTATGTGTTAGAAGGTAAATTTACATGATTAGATTAAAATATGCAGAGCTGGGCATTTTACAAAAAATTCACGGTGCGTTTATCACCTTCCGCCTACAGCCGGGGTAGCCTTCCACCGTCCGTTTATCCGCCATTTTGTCCGACCGGACCAAATCGTAATTGTCTATAGGCCGGTCCGACTATCATTTTAAACGGGCTTCCGTTAGCGAGAAATAAAGGAAAAAATCTATTTTATGTGCGCTCATATGTATAATTTGGGTCTTTGCAGTAACACTTTAAAAAATTGTGGCTCTAGTGTTCATAAATGAATGTTTTAATGTGATAATAGTCATTCTTATTGGAACTCTTAATTTAAAGTTTGTTGCCTGTAAAAGAAAGCGAGTAAATCGAATTTACATAATCCATGCACGTCATGGCGCATGGTCACCACCTCTGCCTCAGTCTGAGCCAGGAAAAAAATCCTGGTACATTTGTACAACAAGAATATTTCTAATTAAATTGTGCAGATTATAGGTCACATTGTTAGAAAGAGTTTTGCATTCATTTATAGTGGTCTCTTTTTTTTACGTTACAAAAACCTGGCATTTGAATAAGGGTGTGTAGACTTTTTATATCTTCTGCTCTGTCACTGAAGTTGGTTTAACGGGAAGCAAGTCCCATGCCATAATGACCTGTGCGACTCACTCTGCCGCCCAGCGCTCCCCCGGCAGAGGATTGAGCTGCAGTTCAACAAGTCCTTCTACATCGAGGCATCCTTCGAGTGTCGCTTCGACCACATCGAGGTGCGCGACGGCCCCTTCAGTTTCTCGCCGCTCATCAACCGCTTCTGCGGCGCCACCTGCCCCGGGCTGGTCCTCTCCAGTGGACGCTTCATGTGGATCCGCTTCTATAGCGACGAAGAACTGGAGGGGATTGGTTTCCACGTCCGCTACAGCTTCACGGCAGGTGATCACTTTATTTAATCATTTTGTCGCTTGACATGGCTAGTTTACCTTGTTTGGGAATATGGCAGACCACGTTGCGCCTCGCTGGGTGTCTGGCGGTCCGAGGGTGTATTCTATTACACGCCTGTGGCGCGACTGACGATTTGGTGACAGAAAGTAGAGTAGAATTTAGATGAGCTAAAAACTCTCTTCAGATCTCTTTCACAATCCCCGTTGCTTTGAAAAGTTGATTTCACCACAGACTGTCAATCTGAGAATTTCAAATGATTGCTAGAAACTCAAATGTACTGTCTTTTGTTCCATCCAAAGATCCAGAGTTCTATCTGCATGTGGGGGGACTCCTGAACCCCATCCCAGGTAGCTTATCAATGACTTATTGTTAAATTAAAACAGAATGCTGAGACTCATTGTTCTTCCTCCTTTTCTTTCTCCTCCTCTAGATTGTCAGTTTGAGCTGTCCGGGGCTGATGGCCTGATCCGATCCAGCCAAGTGGAGGAGGAGTACAAGGTCAAGCCTGACCAGGCCGTGGACTGCATCTGGACCATACGCGCCCCGACTAACAACAAGGTGCAAAACCTGCCTGTTTATGGTTCGCTATTCACAAATGAAAGGGGGCGTTTGAAGTCAAGAACAAAATGCTTTTGTGCCATATATGCTAAGACTGTTAATATGACTTGACTGTAGTACACGCAACAACCAATCAGAGACCGAAGACGTGATTGCGTTATTTCTTGTGCAATTGTGGGCACACTCATTGCAGGCAATTAGTATGATAGTAACATTTTGGTATGAATAAGGTGCCTTTCATGATGGTTAAAGTGGACGATGATGAATTACAAACTTGAGTTCCTCCATGTTGTCATTGTTGTAGATTTACCTGAGATTCCTGGAGTACCAGATGGAGAACTCCAACGAGTGCAAGAAGAACTTTGTGGCTGTTTACGATGGAAGCAACGCCATCGAAGACCTCAAGGTCATTCGCGGGCTTTGTTTGAACAGACGTTTTGACCACAATGTACTTCTGTGTGGCAAATATCCAGATTGCACCTCTAGTAAACAAACCCTAGCTAGCAGGATAGTAATTATAATTTGGTAAATTATGCAAAGCCAAAGCAAGCTCACATTTTATACATACCTGTGAGATAATGTTTCCACAAACCCGATGATGGAGGTTTGGCTTTAGAAGCACTGGCGGAGCTAAAGGGGGGGCCGCGGGGGCACTACCCCCTCCTGAAACGGGGTGTTTTACATACTTGCTCAATAAATCTGCAAATAAATCTTGGACTCGCCCCCGGTCCAAGGCCAAATAATTGACATTTGGGTATTTTCCGATGTTTTCTGGAATCTCTTTTTTTCCCCTCGTTCTCCATAGAGGACAAGAATAGATGTTTATGAGTATTTTCTGAAGACTTTTTGGGGTTTGTAAAAAACATTTTTTGTTTTGTGGGCTCCCTGAGATAGCCTTGCCCCCGCTGTGGCCCACCTTACAATAAAAGTCAAGCTTTGGCACTGTTTAGAAGTGACTACTTTTTGTGATCTTCTCTGTACAACATCTACTCGATTTATCCTCCATATTCATAGGTTCCACTGGACTGAATTAACTTTTGGGGTAAATTTGGCATTAAAAACCTCAAACAAAATACATCTTTCTCATCCTTTACAGATACCGATAGTCAGTTGCATACTGCCACTCGGAAATAATTTGTCACCTATTATTTACAAACATTCTGAAAAGGTCTATAAAGGATCACGGAGATCTTTGGAGGGAAAAAGTTATGTTGCTATGTTGGTTGCAGGCCAAGTTTTGCAGCACCGTGGCCAACGACATCATGCTGGACACGGGCGTGGGCGTGGTGAGGATGTGGGCAGACGAGAGCAGCCGACTCAGTCGCTTTCGGATGTTGTTCACCTCTTTCGCTGACCGTGAGATGACAACAATTTTTACTCATGACATGTGAGCCCCAGGGCTGTGAATAACTTCTGGCGTGACTGTAGGTCTAGCCCTATTTCAAATAGACCATAGTGATGAGCATGACAGTTTTTTTAAGTGAACTGAATCATTTGAATCAGTTCATCAAAAAGAACCATTCAAAAAATGTGTTCACCCTTTCACCCCCCCCCCCCCCCCCACACACACACACACGAACCTCTCCCCGGGCACGGATGGAGTGAGTTTAAACCCCCCCACCCAAAAAAACCCCACTATTGTGCTCACCCTGTTGTACTGTTGCTGTAATTGTAATTTGTCAAAAACTTTGCAGTTTTAATTTAACGGAATGCCCAGCTCTGATGTTTATGTTGTGTTTAGTTTCACTTTAACAATGCACTCTATATGTGTGTGTGTGTGTGTGTTGCAGCTCCGTGTGTAGGCAGGGCGTTCTTCTGTCACAGTAACATGTGCATAAACACTTCTCTGGTGTGCAACGGAATACAAAACTGTGTCTTTCCTTGGGATGAAAGCAACTGCAAAGGTAATACTTTGGATTTTTATTTATTGGCAAATGATCCTTTTAGTAATTTGAGGATCTAACATGCTCTGTCTTATTCATGCCTGCAGTCAATTGGCAGACATGATATACTTAGTTATACTTAGTCATCTGCTTTTTCTGTTTTCGTTTTTTCAAACTAATCCTAGTAGTAATTTGTACCTTTTTTTTAATAATTATACTTTTTTTCCACTTGATTTTTACTAATTATATTTTTTTATTTTTCTGTACGTTGCTAATTGCAATGCTTTTCTGTTTATTTTTAATTTTGCGTTGATGTCGTGAAATACTGTCTTACATTTATGCCAGTAACGAGACACACACCTTGCATAAAGTTCAACATTTATCTTGTCAGTCTATAGAATATTCTGCCAAATGTGTTGGGAATCATTGATGTATTTTTATTTTTTATTTTTTTGCCAAACTAAGATGAGACTGTATTTTTTGATTGGCAGTGTTTTTTGCGTTGGAATTCTGCCACGGACGTCCTTTTTGCCCAGTCTTTTCCTTATTGTTGAGTCATGAACACTGACCTTAAAGCGAAAGTGGACCCGAAAATATTCTTTACAAGAATATGTTCTATGCAGGCCCACTAGTGGAAACTGACTGATTTTGTGTTTGTGGAATATGAGTTAAGCAGTAAAGAAAAAAACGTTTTTGTCCATCTCAGGGGATGGCCATTTTGTCACTTGCCGTCGACTGAAAATGACATCACAATTGCTCAGGGCTCAGGTAACGACCAATCACGGCTCACCTATTTTCTGAAGCTGAGTAGGGCCAACCCCTGAGATGGCTAAAAAAACGGGTGGATTTTGCTGCTCAACTCATATTCCACAAACACAATATTAATCAGAATGCCATGTTTAGAGTAGTAAAGGTGCATAGAACATATTATTGCAAATATATTTTTAGGCTTGACTTCCCTTTAACCGAGGCAAGCAAGGCCTGCAGTTCTTTAGATGTTGTTCTGGGTTTCTTTATGACCTCCTGCACGAGCTGCCATTGTGCTCTTGGGGTCATTTTTGTTGGCCGGCTGTTAACCACTGGTCCTTGTTGTGGATAATGCTACTTACATTCGTTTGATTTTAACCATTTAATGGGGAAACCACGAGAAGAGGTCGGATACTTTTTCACGGCACTGTACTTTTGATCCAGTGAATGTTATTCCATTGTGCTGATATACCTTATGAAGTGTCCATTGAGCGTAATAACGGAGCGTCCCGTGTTTTTGTCACACAGAGAAGAAACAGAAAGGAATCTTCCAGCACATGACGAGAACGCACGGCACGGTGATTTGCGTGTCCACGGGCGTAGTCATGCTGCTCCTGGCAGTCTCCATCTTGGTGCAGATCAAGCAGCCGCGCAAGAAGGTGTTCACATGAGCTCATCTTCAAATTCTAACTGGGATATCTTTACAAAGGTGTCCCCATGTTCAAATACTGACTGTGTGTTTTACATTTTAGGTGTTGGTACGGAAGAATAACATGTTCCAGCGAGGGGACTACCACTCGCCGTTTGAGCCTCCGCACTATGAACTCTTGACCCTCAGAGAAAAGGTTAGAGTGCTAAACTCAAGACTGGGATTATTACTCACATTTTTAGGGAGGGGGATTGAAAATAATTCAGCGAATTGAAAATAATTCAGAAAGCGGCCAAATACTTGCCTCAAGCTTTTTGTTGTCGTTCCTAATTAAAGTCGGAACATAAAACAAAGAGAATGACACGTTGTGTATTTAACCAAACCACATAACTTCCACAAGTATTCTAGCTTAATGATAACACACAAAGCAAAACAATATAGATGGGCTAACAAAACTAGCATCAACGCTGGTGTATTGGATAAACACAAACGGTGCAGTGACACATGTAAACAGTCAATATAATAATGCTCAAAGGCATACTTTTTTTTATTCTCTGCCACAAATAACTAATATTAATGCATCTTACTGCTATTTAGCTACGTAGTGCTATTATTGTTCCGTTATAAACTTAAAAAAAACATACAGTAATAATTAGATAATGTAAAGAATTAAACAAATGATAATATTGTCAAGTGCTATTTTTTCCTCATTAAAAATATGTTGAATTTTTTTTGTTGGTGAATTCAACGTGTAAGTTAAGGCACAAAGGCTGTTGCAATCTGATCGCCGAGCCGATCAGGTGTTGTTGTTTTTTAGCTGATCAGGGATCAGGGCAAAATATCGTTTTTCTTGATGTTCATAATTTTATAGGTCACAAAGTGACGATATAATCAAGTCACACCAAAAAAGCTGTATTAAAACAATGTTGACTTGTGAGTGGTGTATGTTTTATAGAAACTGTCAGGGGACCTGGGCGATCTTTCGGAGGAGCTTCAGTCCCTGCAGGCCTTGAGGAGGTCATCTTCTTCAGGCTCACGCTGCGTTCATGAGCACCACTGTGGCTCTCATGCCTCGCTTAACTCCATCAAGGGCGCGCACGGGGCGGTCCGCGGCTCTTCGGAGCTCTCCTCGATCCGAGGTGACGTCCAGCGGGCTCCGCCTCCTCGGCGCGACTCCGTCGGCAGCCTGCGCAAGAAAAGCTGGCCTAGCATCAAAGCCGCTGCCAGCCTCCATACGCAGTACAGCCTGGCAGAGAGACACCATCGAGTAGTGGAGGACCACGAAGACGACCACGGGGCGGGGGATGCCGCCGGCTATGACGTGTACGTACACAGGGCTCCCAATAGGAGAGGTCGCTACGAGATGGCTCAGCAAAGATCTTTATCCATGGACTTTTAATACAACTAAACCCGCTAGAACTGTAACACTACAATGTGTCAGCCTTCACTTTTTTGCTTCTGTGTGTTACTAAGTATGCATTCGATTCATTAGCCAGGTTTACATGCAGACATATCATTACGATTAAAATCATTCTGATTGAAGATCTCTGGCCAACTGTTCATATGTGATGTGATCTAGTCTGATCAGCCATTTGGTTACATGTGCCATTAGATTAAATAACAACAGCTATTTTACAGCCACGTGATAGCCACAGATCAACGTAAACATCACGTGATATATCGAGACGGAAGGCAGTCGTCTATTTACATACATACATACATATACAGCACAGCAGTTGAGACTGTTTTTACACTTTTATTAAAAAGAACAGATTGATGAAAACAAGTTACAAGTAGTTAAAACTAGCTTTCCCATATACAGACCAGCTCTGGTTGGAAGCCATTTCCAAGTGTGTAAACGACATCATCACGCAGTTACGTCAAGATTAAGCATCAGCGGCAGTTCTAGAGCAATTTTACTGGGGCGGCCGGGCTAGGGCCAAGGGTTTTGGAAGAAGGCCACAGTTTTAAGCATGCAACACGAGACCTCGGAGTCAACAAATATGGCGGGTGAAAAGGCAGAAGGGGTCTCAGGTCGTGTCTTGACGGCGGCGCATTTTTAGTGTGAAAACATGACACAAAAAGAAAAGACTTTGGGCTCCGTTGCGGGATGACTGTTTTCATTTTGGATCCCCACCGAGCTAACCCTAACCCGTCACGTCGCTTTCTGATCGGCCGTACGTCACTGTCAACCGACTGCGTGCTCGTTTGTCCTCGGACCACAGCACACACGGTGCGAAGTGGGGCCAAAAAAAATCCAACAAGTTGAATATCCCCGATTTGAGGTCGGACGTCCTTCAGAGCAGAATTGGGCATTTTACAAAAAAATTGTGGTCTGTTTATCGACTTCCGCCGTCCGACTATCAGCCCGGATCAAATATTAATCGACTACAGGCCGGATGGGCTTCCATTAGCGTTTCCGACTACCAACTTTGACAAACTAAAAAATAAATAAATAAAATAATACATAACTCCAATCAAGCACAACAAGTGGTAAACACGATAACAGGAAATACTAGTGATGGGACGAACAACACTGGCGCATCAGCACTGTGCCGAGTTCTCAAGTGTGAAACCCCGTATTGGTGCGTGTATCGCTTTAACAAAAAAAATCATGTGACCAATACAGGAAATGTGTCGTTTGGCTGTGCCGCGTCGAATTGCGTTTATAAGGAAAGAAACTGTATCAACATGTTGTGGGTTCGTTGGATGGAAATTGAACACTTTGGTTAGCATGCATTAATTACACCTTATCTCTAAATTTTATTAGAGAAATGTGTTATATATTACCTGCTCATTTGAGCTTTTACACAAACAAGCAGATTTTGAACTCTTAATAACTTCACTCAGCAAGCAAATGGAGCAAATACAATATACAGAGATCATATTTTAAGTACAAATCTAGCAATTGAATTGGGTCAGCATGCAAGCTGTTCCATCATATTTTCATATTGTTTACCTGCATTGATTTTAGATTTACAGCAGAGGTCACTATTGAGTTACCAACGCAGTGTCAACACAGTTTGTTAAATGTGTCACTTTGAGGCGTCATCATGCCATCATCATCGTCCCATGGCATGATGGCATGACTAGGAAATCCAACAAATTACACAAGTGGAAAACACAACAGATTAATCTGGCACCAACCTTCTGCTTCTGCTGCACCTTAAATACCTTGCTAATTCTCATAGCAAACAGGTGTGCTCACAAGATGCTCTGCCAACCAGCAATCACCCAGGAAATGGTTGAACACAGAAAACAACAGAACAGACCGACAGAAAACAGGAGCATGGCAATTTGCAAACCCGTATATATGGATACGGCATCCGTGCGTCATCATCAATCGGTCATTATTTCAGGCCAAACCAAACTGCTAATGTCAGTGGGACAGCACGTCCATTTTAAGACAGACTGACGGAATGCCCACCTCTGGTATATGTGTATGTGTGACATTTTTATTGTGAGGCAAGCAAAGAATTCCTGGCAGTCGAAGCAGTTCTCGATAAGAACAGGTTTTCGAAGCTCGCTCTTACTGCAAAAAAAGTTAACCACGAAGGCTTGAAAATCTGGTAAGTTGGTGCGCTCGTAAGGGAGATGGGAACCACTGTATAATTTTTACTATTTCATTTAAGCGAGCGTGACTATAAATAAGAGTTTGATTCCACCGTACGTATCCCGGTAGTTTCAGTGAGACGAAACTGCACCAGTCTGTGTTCACCCTCCTCCAACTGATCTTCAATTGTCCAGCCTTAGTTCCGCCTTACTAGAAGAATGTCTTGTTTTCTTGCCTGATGTCACTCTTGAGCGACTCATCAAAGAAGGCAATGTGTCTGTACGCCATCAGGGGTGTGCTCTCCCCCAGCACAGCCTGGGTAAAGTTTGGGCGTCCCCATGCGTACACCACACTGTTGAGAAAGCCTTGAAAGGACACGCTGGCAGCCTGAAATGAACACGGAAGGGCCTTTGCAATTTTGATGGTACTGACTTCTTATATGTGAAAGGAATCTAGTTTTGAAGCATGTGTGAACAGTTTTGGGAGAGATATGGGCTTTTGCTATAGTGAGCTGTAATGTTGCGCAGAGCTGTGAGACTGTTTGGCCAAATGGTCTTATGGTTTTAAGAATGTACTTTCTGTTCCCAGAAATGATCCAAACCAGCAGAGAAAAACGTTATGTGCTGCTCAATTATAAAACTCACCTGTATCATGTAGGCGGCAAACAGGCTCCGCTGCTCAACACCAGGCCACACCATCAAAGTTGACAGCAAAATGATAAGCAGGGCTGGAAACATTTGGAGACATTTTTTTTATTTTTTTTATTAGAGCCATTTTCATTCGAGGTCAGCACAGCATTTGGTCCTAAGCCATAAGCCAAATCAGCACACCAAACCAATTAATAGTCTGAGTGGAGTAACGTAAAAAAGTTGCATGTTTGGATCAAGGTAGTTCGTTTTTATTCATTTATTTATTTTAATTAAGTATTAGCAAATTTCACTTCAACTAATTATTCAACTGTATATTCGTTTTTTTCCAAACCATTTTATAGGCGGACCGGCATATAGGCGGGTAATATCCCCCCTGAAAAAAAGGCGAATGACGGACGATCCAACCTGCACGCTGCAGACGGATGACGAATAACGGACGCTCAATTTTTAGTAAAATACCCAACTCGGCTCTGTTACAGAAAATAAACCAACTGTAACTGTATTAAAGCCATATTTTGTGTGATTTAGGGTGGCATGGTGGTCAACTGGTTAGCACATCAGTCAAAGGTCATAAAGTCGAATCCATGCTCCGGCCTTCCTGTGTGGAGTTTGCACGTTCTTCCCGCGCCTGCGTCTGTTTTCTCCGGGTCCTTCGGTTTCCTCCCACATTCCAATAACATGCATGGTAGGTTAATTGAACACTCTAAATTGTCGCTAGGTGTGACAGTGAGTGTGAATGGTTGTTTGTCTATGTGTGCCTTGCGATTGGCTGGCGACCAATTCCGGGTGTACCCTGTCTACCGCCCGATGACAACTGGGATAGGCTCCAGCACGTCCGCGACCCTCATGAGAATAAGCGGATCAGATAATGGATGTATTGGATGTTTGATTTCATTTGACTCAAGTGAGACTTGAATGTATGCCCCCATCCTGCCTGACATTGCACAAGAAAACTTGTGACAGCGCCTGAAAAAAATGGTCTGCACCAATTACCACAGTGAGCTTTAATGCAGATTTGAGAGTAGTTTTGTCATAGATGATGCGGCATGATGTTAGTGACTCCAAGTCAGCCCTTAGATCAGGGATGAGCAACTTAAATGATGAAGGGGGCCACAATTTTTATTGGCGCAACTCAGGGCCACAAAGAACCGCATACTTTCTAACCATGATGCATGCCCCCCAAAAATGACATTTTAAACATGGACAAAATATGTGCGTACGTCTGTTTTGTTTTTTTTAATTGAACCAATGAGCACCACAGCATCATAATATATTGCCATCATTTCAAGGCATGTATAAAAGATCCTGTCTTCAACAACAAAAGGTTTGAACAATGTGTGTGTATATGTGTGTGTGTGTGTGTGTGTGTGTGTGTTTACCTGGTGTCCAACAGAACAAGATGACCATGAGCATGTTCCTGGCTGTGGTGAAGACACTTTTCAATCTCCTGCCAGAAAGTCTGTCTCCTTCCACTGGGAAAAGAGCCTCCTGTTTGTGCTCTTCATACCACCTGCCCACCTTATAATAAATAACCTTTCATATGTAAAAACAAAGCCACAGTGTCAAAAAAAAAAAAAAAAAAAAAAGCCTGAAAATACTTAAAGTGGGTGGCGACTTACAGAGCATGACAGCATCACAGGAATCACCACCATAAACACAAAGACTCGCATAAAAGTGTCATGGATGATCTCCTGGGAAGAACAAAACAAATTGGTTGCTCATGTGATCATTATAAAACTCAATCATGAAATAATTGCAGCGTCAGGAATGCCGTAATTACATCGATGCCGCTCCGCCTGTTGGGCAATTTTCGCAATTTACCATTGTCTGTGTAGCACAGCCTACTGAATGCGGTGCAGAATTATTGAATAATTACTCATTAATTAATTAATAATTATATTGTCATTATATCACAAGGTGCAACAAAATTGAATAGCAGCTCTAAGGTGCGGAATCAACAAAGCACACACTAATTTCCAGAGCTGGGCGTTACGTCTATTTGACGTGTAGTCGGACTCGCCGACGGACGCCTGTTTAAAATTAGAGGCGGACCGGCCTATAGACAAGTACTATTTTTTCCACCCCGGAAAAAAGGTGATTGACGGACAACGGAAGGGTACCCACGCTGCAGACAGATGACGAATAGCGGATGCTCAATTTTTAGTAAAATGCGAAGCTCTGCTAAATTCCAATGCAACAAATACAAAAAAGATAAGAATGAATTAAAAGGGGGAGGGTTGTTTTTTTTTTTTTTTGGGATACACTTAGAATGTGAGATTTTCTTTTTTACAAGTTT
The DNA here is from genome assembly GCF_054856515.1 of Filicampus tigris. NCBI lineage: Eukaryota > Metazoa > Chordata > Actinopteri > Syngnathiformes > Syngnathidae > Filicampus > Filicampus tigris. The sequence goes on along the minus strand of NC_141220.1, from coordinate 22,043,048 downwards.
GAGTTTAGTGCTGGACAGCCCTTGGGAAGAAGTTGTTTCTGAGTATTTGTTCTGGCTTATAATGTCCTCGAGCGGGTTGTCTTATGTATATGCCTTACAGTACGTCATGGTTGGGTTTGTTTTGAAGCAAACATGGAAATGGACAAAATGACTCTAAAAAAATGACCTCTTATTACCAAAATGGAGACTTCCTGTATGGCTTCTCGAGACTTTTTTGTCTATCTGGTCATGAGAGACGTTTCTACCAAATTCAATTCTGCTAAGTAAACCATTTACATTTGGGGGCTGAATATTCAAAGACAAAAATCTATGTCACAAGTTCCTCTTTCTGGGTCGCTGGAAAAAATGAGGATAAATGGCTGCTTGAACCAAAACGGCAGGCTACCTGTGTCTTTTCAGACATTGTTTCCCTGAGACATTTTGTGTATGTGCTCATATTAGGCATGTCTACGAAATGTTCATGGTGATGACTATAACAGGATCCTAGAAATGGCCAAAATGAGCACAAAATGGCTGCTTCAAGCCAAAATGGCAAACTTTTGGTGCCTTTTCAGAGATTGCTTCTTGAGATTTTTTTTCTTTTGAGAATCTACACATGATAGACATGAATACCACTTTTATGTTGCTGATTGAAACTGGCTTCTGCGGCGGGATTTTCAAAGAAACGATCACTCCGACAAGTTCCCCTTGAAGGGCGCCTGGAAATGAACACATTGAGCCTAAAATGGCTGATTCAAGCCAAATGGCAGACTGCCTGCGTCTTATCGGGAAGACTCTTTTAGTCCACTCATGACTATGGAGCCCTTAAGGTGACATGGAAGTAAAAGAAAACAACTTTGTGTTCCCTCGCAAAGATTTGCTTTGCCTCGCAAAAAATTGCGAGATAACGCAAAGTTTTTTGCGAGGGAATGCATTTTGTTTTAAATGCGTGTTTATGTACTTCCGGGTCAGTTTGGCAGCTAGCCTAGCCTAGCCTCTAATGGAGGAGGACTTGGAACGCTCCTTGAGGTCAAGAGATGTCCTCTATTGTTTAGCACTCGCTTCAGATGTCTTTCGCTTATTAGGAAACTGTGCTTAATATCAAAAACTGATTTTATGTCTTCGTATTTCAAGCGAATTTCAAAGCAATTCAATCAAACTCGCCCACGGCTAAAAACGCTCCCTTTGTTACTTTTGTTTACCCGGAAAATGACCCGTAAGTACATAAACATGAATTAAAAAAATAAATAAATAAAAAACTTTCACCTGCAGAAAAAATCTTTGCGTTGCCTCGCAATCTTTGTGAGGGAATACAAATCTTTGAGAGGGAACGCTACCTTTGCGAGGGAACGCAAAGTTTTCGCGAAGGAACGCAAAGTTTTTATTTTTTACTTCTATGTCACCTTAGGGGCTCCGTACATGACAGACATAGCAACCAAATTGTATGTTGCCAAGGGAAATGTCTGGTCTGGTTCACATCATGTGAAGTTGAGATTCATCATCCAAATGTCGATTCAAGTAAATAACGACAAAGAAAAGAAGCGATGTTTTGACACTCACAGCATCCGAGCAGGAATCCCTCCAGATGTGCATGAACAAAATACAACTAAAGATGCAAAACAAAAAGACAACAAAAGAGATCAGAAAACATTGACACGTCTTTTCCGTTTTATTCAAAGTGTGGCGCTGACCTGGTGCAGTATTTAGCGCGGTCCTGGATGGTGGCGCTTTGGGGGTCAGGAATCAGTGGAGTGGATCTGATGAAAGGAGTTAGCACGTACGCTAAGTAAACGGCAGCAGGGATCAACCTGATAAAGAGTTTAATGGTGTTAGCCACATCATTTACGCTCTAGTTGAAAAATGATTCAAAAGAAACACTCACCACACGTACATGTACACTGGTAAAGATAATAGTCTACTTCCAAAGTGACTCTGTGACACAAAAATGTATTTATTATGTACAGGTCTTATTTAAAAAGTGGTCAACAATGCTCTTGTTGATATCTCACCCGCTTGCCCTCGTCCTCTGCGGGAATCGCTCGCCATCCTTTGATGAAGTTTTTGGACTTCCATGCATACACTGCCACCAGCAAGAACGAGATCAGATAAAATGTCTGGGACAAAAGGAAAAAGACAACCGGCCATGAGGAGTTATAGCTTAGAGTAATATGCAGTGGTACCGTCGACGTCAGCCGGGGCCGCATCATGTAGAGCACGGCTCCCTCAACCACTGGGACGCATACGGTACCGGGCCATAAGCCGTTCAGTACTCGAGTATTGGTGTGTTATTCACTGGCGATTTGTTCAATTGGAAAAAAAAATCTTTGATTTGATGGGATTGTTTATGGAAAAGCCTGTGGATTTCCAGCCTAAATTTAGCTTGCTCATAGAATTATTAAAATGAGTACGAAATTAGAAAAAGGCAATTGTCAGCTTTATACTGATACTCATATGCTGGAGCTTCTGCATCTATGGCAACGGTAAGGTAATGAGCGAATGTTTTGATATATTTTGAGATAATTACTGATTTTGTTGTTGAGTACCTTTTTACGTGATGCGATGTTTGCTTCATGAAAATGAAACTATTAATTGATGAAAGAGGTGGATGTATGACCTACTAAACCATTATTGCCATGTATCTGTTAGTTGAGGCACTCATAAATCAAGGCACCACTGTACTGGACACAGGGACTTACTGTATATACTGTTTGATGGACTCAAAATGCCGCTCTCATTACTTCATTCAGGGATCCTGCGTAAAACATGCACTAAGTGTGCATTCAAAGACAACCGAGCAGAAGCTGTCAGTAACAGTGCTTAACAACTGAGCACGTCTGCGAGTGCCACACTGTTCAATATCAGTGTGATGTTCCGAGAGTGTCTCTTTGGCAAATGATTGTTCAGTCTGCCTGTGTTGTTATGTAACGCATGAAGTCCAAGTACATGTTCTCGTGACAATGATGTCATTTTTTTTAACGAGTGTCCCTTTGGCACATTCACATTCCTCAGATTTACAACACGTGTTTTACATCACGATGATGGCTTGTCTCTTTATAGTCAACTTAATGTACATGGAATGAAAGACATTTCATATATATATATATATATATATATATATATATATATATATATATATATATATATATATATATATATATATATATATATATATATATATATATATATAAAAATACAGATCTTATCATGTAGGATGTAATTTTCAGTTTTTAACTAAAAATTGCCTTTCCTTTAATTATTTCCAATACATATCCAATACAATATATTCTATAATTATTATAAAGTGTAAAACAAACCATTTATCTTGAAAAAGGATGATTTATTTTCCAATGCAAAACTTAAATCCCTCGGTGGGGAAAAAAAATACTCAAAATACTAAAAAATTTCAGCGTGTGCTTTGTGTGTTTTATTTAAGCTGTAACACAATTTAATGCTGTTGTTTTGTTGTTGTTGTTGGTGTTTTTTGTTTTTTTTAAAATGGTATTTATTCAACTGTACTATAGTGTCCTAAATGTAAGCGATACTTCACAGTGGTAGGGGAAACCAGGGAACAAAAGAAAACATTTCCTACTTCCGCTTTAAAGAGAAAAGAATGGTTTCACTCTCTCTCCCTGTTACTCTGTCTCCATGTATAGATATCTCTCTCTCTCTCCCTCTATCTCTCTCTCTCTCTTTCTCTCTCTCTCTCTCTCTCTCTCTCTTTATATATATATATAAGACTTTATGTTCAATCATAAACATATGCTGTACACATGTTTTGCTGTGTATTTTATACTAAACTATACTATACTATACTATACTATCCTGTACTATAGTGTACTATACTATACTAAATATTTGATATGATCCTTCATCTGGTGAACTGGCTCGTATTCCTTTTGTGTTGGCCAAGTATTCAACCAGATAGTCTGAATATTTTCCATATTTGCATTTTGAAAGAATAGACACGTGCATTCCATCGTATTTTGCTTATCTATAGCAATCAAAGTATCCATGATCCGAGCAACATTCCCTTCGACCACTGACAAATGTATCTGAACTGCAAATTGTGTCACTGATACAAATAACTGTTTGACATAATGAATACCAAGCGGTAGGCAGTGCCCCTCCCCCAAAAGGATCCCTGTATTTTAATGTTGGTCATGATGGTCGTACTTGGAGAGCCAAGTGATATGTCAGGTGTTACTTGACTTTTATAAAAGGCTATTGTTCCTCACCAGTGACAGAGGCAGACTGTATTGACAGATGGTTACGCTGTAGTTGGTTCGGACTTTGTTCATGGCACTGGTGAACATCAGGACCAGAGCAGCCGCAAGGTCTGCAAGGGACAGCTGGACTAGGAGGTGCACCTGCACACACAAACGCCATGCTTTAATTCTTTCGATGGATGGATCCATGGATCCATCCATCTGAAAATCTAACCTGTTCTTTGAGATGCCTCCATCTGATCATGGAAACCACCAGCACGGAACAGCTACCAATCACGCTGCAGATGACATTGAGACACACCCATGCATACGGACAGCAAAAAAACACACGCGCCCGCACAAACACGCATACACACAGCGTTTCGTAACCAAGTGTACTGTATGCATGAAATGTGCATGTTAAGTTGATGGTACTTTGGAACCTGCTCTGCTTCAAAAAGATGAATCAAGAGGGATGACACATTAAAAAAAAAAAAAAAAGGTGTGTGAAATCAATGCCCTGCACTGCTTTTTCTCCTGCTCCAATAGTGCTTTTGTCCTAGTGCGTAAGAAAAAAAAAACTGTGCAGTAAAAAACAAACAATACATTAACTTTGTCTGGCAGGCAGCGCAATTTTTAGTCATCAGTTATTTATCGTGTTTTATGTTCCAATTTCAGCTTTATTATGTAGAGAACTGTGTTATCGATGCATTTGGGCTGCAAAAATAGAGTTGGGTTACGTCATTACATGGATTTGATTGACATTTTTGATTGGTGTTAATTATACAATGAGAGAGCCAAAGTTGAACATAATTCATTCTGTGATGCTCTTTGACCGCCATGTAGTTCTCATTCTACGCCATAGAAATGTGCCAGTAGGAATGAATGTAAAGTGGCATGGGGCATGTTTTCTATATCATACAGTGAATATCATTGCTGTCATGTGAAACACACTTATCTCCATTTTTTTTCAGTTTCTTATTTTTACATGAATGGTGTTTCCGCATTCCAGACATCGCATTAATGTGAAAATTTTAAAAAGTGACCAAAATTGGAGATAAGTGTTTTTCACGGGACAGCGACGATATGATTTTCATATGAATAAAGTCTAATGGGAAAAGCATGCCGAAATGTATTACCTGGGAGCTAATGAGAGTAAATATACTGTTGAGAGAACATCAATCTGCAAAACAAAAATCGACATTTCATGCAGGTTTTCCATATCAGTCTCGCCCTTTTTACATCCCTACAGAATAGTCTAAAGAAGGTCTTACCTGATAAGCAGTAAGCGTACCGTTGAGGTCCATTCTTGATAAATCAGTTAAAGTAAAAGTCACGTTTGGTTGGACACACACACACTGAAGAACATTCCTCCATGGCAGCTTTTATGGCAAATGTGTGCTTTGGTCGTTGAACACCTGCACACAAGCGCAAAGTGAAACTGGTCACGTGATGCTGCTTTCACTCCCCCCGCAATTCTGTGTGTGTGTGTGTGTGTGTGTGTGTGCTTGTGTATGTGTGCGTGTTGTGGCTTGTTGCATTATGGACATTTTGTTGTATGTAAAGTGCTTTGTTACAGCTGTAGCTGTTGTGAAATGCGCTGCATGAATAAAACTGCATTGTATTGTATTTTAGTAAGCACACAATGTGCCGTTTGATGGGAAGAATGAAAAACATCTGGCTTTTGATTTCTCCGTGCGCAAGGTAGGTTATGTCAGTTTGAGGTTACACTTTTGTCCCAGTTCTGTAAACACAAAGGGATCCAAATTTCAAGTCTTTTTATTGAAGGTGTTTACTGTAAACATCAGAGCAAACACAAAAGAGTCTTTTTTCCATGTCAAAACACACACCAAAAATCCATCAAGTAATTTCACTGAGTAGAAAAAAAAAAAAGCCTCATCCTACATTGTGACGTCCCTCTGGGTCATTCCATGGTTGATTCGACGGTCCACTATTGAAGCTCTGATGTCATCAGTAGTTATTTCTCCTCCTCCTCTCACACTTGCTTCTGCACCTCCACATCTCTTTCTTCTAACGCCTCCTCTCATCCTCACTCTTCCAGCTCCCTCCATTGTACTCCGCAGCGACATTTTACCTGTGGCTTATTGATAGTGTTCAGGCTGATTGCAAAATGAACTATTGATCTAAGACCGTTTTTTCCTGTGACAGTGTGACCAGATATTTGCCAAAATAGTATAAATAATAGCCATAAATTAGTATGGTTTTGCAAGGTGATCATTTGGAATTTGAGTGTAAAAGCAGTGAGTTGTGTGTTACAAAATGACGAAGACAGTACAAAGCAGTGTTTGTCCAAAGCAAACTTTGTGAGTGTTTTTTCTGACATCATGATCAACAGTATTACAAATTGTGCTACAAGAATCACTGTCAGAGTTTTAAGCGTTAAAAAAACAAAAAAAAAAACTGTCCCAGTTTGTGCATGTCACATCATCCTTTGTGCTGCAATTTCACAAATTGGGGTCCTCCACCATCATGCCAATTTGGGCCCTTACAACAAAGATCGCATTCTCACATTTTTGGACCGATTGCATGGATGTAACACATTGTCATCAGGGACAATATGTAATTCAATCACTCTGCTCTAGTGCAGAACTGGGTTTCAGCACCATTCACAGTTTTCAGCATTATATCTTCCACCGTCAAAGACTTTTTTCAGCACGGTGGTGGAAGGTTTATTTACATTTTGGGCTTGTGAACAAATCAACCCTGCGGCTCTGCACGATGGAGTCGTCGTTCAATATGGCTCTTAGCCTGCGATGTTGATGAAATTCTCTGGCCAGATCCATCGAGACGAATAGATGTGTATTATTTGATTATTTCAGATTTTTTTCAGATTTCTTTTTATTTTCTTTACAGCCCTTTTAACCTGATCACACAGAGGTGCAATTGCTAAAAGTGTTTTAAGTTAAACACAGCAGCGTGTAAATGGCTCAAGCACAATCGAACCTGTTGAAATGTGTGTGTTCTATGTGTGGTTGTGATAATTGTGTGTAGTGTTTTGAAATTCAGAGTCCTGTTTTCTAAATCGTGCTTAAGCAATCATAAAAAACTGTACTAGTGTTTTGCATTGTGGTCACCAAAGTCCATGCATTGTTGTTATATCATCATCATTTTAATCATTTTTAACATTTAATAGCAAGTTCAAAATGGTGAGAAGTAAAAAATAGACACAACCATGACTTTTTTCTCTCAAATATTCTTTCATTTACCAGACAAATGCTCTTTGACTTTGCAAATTTGTTGTCAATAACAATTGAGCATTGTTGAAAAAGACAAGCAAAGTTGATAGTAGGCCCGGAAATATAAAGACATCAGCAGGGTTTGACATTGTCTCATTGAGGCATCATGATTAGGAAACTCAAATGTGACAGAAAGACAGGATGGGAAGATGAGTGATTAGTGAGTAGGGTCGACTGGTTTGCTGCAAATATATTCATTTTGGTCAGTGCACGATACATCCTGCCAAAGACCGTCTGTAAGAAAAAAATAAACATTTTTTGTGTAACAGCATTAGATTGTCAGCAAACTTTATTCACTGATTTCACTCACCATTCTCACTCATCGTGACACAGTCACCAGTAGCATCAGGTTCTCCACTTCGAAATTTATCATGAGGAGGTGAGCCATCAGTCCATGTGAAGGAACCCTGGAAGACAAAGTCAAATTTCAATGAGTTACACTTAAAGGGTTATGGTCACACACTCAATTCTACACCCCCTTCATTAATGCTGCAGACAAGAGTCTGAGTCTTCAGGACATACTGTATACATGTGGCAAAACTATAGTGGTACTAAAAAACACATATAAATTATATTCTAATTTTTTTCTACCATCAAAGTACTTTACATTGAAAATCTGTACAATTTACATTGGAAATCAATTTGTTTTAGTGCAATAATACTCCAAATTTGTGATCAGCCTGTATGCATATTTTAGCAGTGGTGTGCTGCCAGGGCCATCAAGGCCTAAATATTATCAAAAGCACTGACCTGCATTTAATACTTTGTAAAATATTGTATTCATTTCTTTCCAACAGTCTTTCGTCTTCATTCATTAGCTTGTGTCTTGGCAGCGCAGTTGTAAGTTGTTCTTTTTTTTCCCAATCAAATTTCAGCTTCAATGTGTTGCTATATGGGCATGAACTTCCCAAAGCCTTCAGATGCAGGATTTGCAGGCGATCCAAACAAAAAATAGATTTTTTTTTTTTTTTTTAAGATTCTGAATCAATCAGATTTGAGATTCAGTACAGGAGAGCCTGCATGCTTCGCTTCCTAATAGGTCAGCACTTTGCAGTCCTCTGATTGGTTCAGAGCAACTAGTGTGGGATTCATTGCGTGACTGAAATTCATTTTCGAGGCGGAATTCTCAAATAAAAAAGAAAAGAAAAGAAAAGAAAACCTGGACATCGTGAGGATAAGTCGGACAAGGCGTGCAGCTGGCTGGCTTGGCGGTAAAGGATTAATTTGCCACTTTCACAGTGGCCACAACACTACGCAGCTGTACATATCAACGCTGCTACTAGCAAAAGACGATGGAGTTCACCCACAAATTATAAACGTTTCTGTTGAGTATGATGTATTTTATTTAATGTTTTATATTCTTATGACTATGTTATTATATTATTAGATAATGATTGTGCACTGCTATATTTTAGTGAAGACATTTTGTGTTGAACGTTGAAATGGAGTCACTGATAGTATGAAAACTGAGTGTGAGTGGTTTCCCGTACGTGTTCCTCACTTTGTCCCGTGCAGGTAGTGCGGGATCAGTTCTCACTAAGTGACGGAGTGAAAGTGAGTGCGAGTGGTTGCCCTTCTCAATATGTACTCTGCAATGAGTGGCAACAAGTTACGGGTGCAGTCCGCCTTTCGTCCCAAGTCAGCTGGGGTGAAGTCTAGCACCCGTGACCTTCAAAAGGAGGTCGTGTGGAGAATGGATGGATGTTGTGATGGAAGATGAACAGTCGGACTATTTTCGTCACCAGGTCACCATTGGTATCCCGGAGTTACTAGCCACTTGACCAGACTGAAATGTAATTTAAGTTGTTTTCGTGCTGAACAAACTTTTTACAAATTCAAGAACTTTGAGGCGGGGGTGGCGGGGTTGTCTTTGTACAGTGCTACAGGCCTACACCTTAAAGTAACAGCCCGCCATTGTATTTTCGTATGACTGTACTAGTGACAGGATTCAATCGGATCTTGTATTGATAGATGTTTTACCGCATCTCGACGATATCCAATCCAAACGTCAATGTTTTCCTCTGGAATAAGTCCTTGAATAAATGCATTTTCCAGGTCATCGTTGGAGGAGACCAGATTCCCACCGAGAATCACGCAGACTTTCTGAGAGGTGTTCAAAGAGAGTAAAATGTTGATTTCACTCATTTAGAGCCACCAGAACGTTGTCAAGGCATTTGGATCAACAGACAGATTGTATCAGCAGTAAACTGGTTAGGAACTACATCACAACTATTGTCTTCTATACCTCTGCATCGTCAAAGTTCCTCTCGTCCCCTTGGAAAATGTAACAGTGACAGTTAAACTGAGTCCAGCCTGGGGGACAGTTATTGATGGCTGTCTTTTCTTTAAGAAACAAAAAAACAAAAACACAGGTCAGTCAAATTTGCCGTCAACACCAACAAAACTAATAGTGTTCATTCAAAAAAACTGTCATTGAGATATAGCTACCAACTTTTCCAAAAATTGAAAGAGAAAGACCGCTGCGAAGAACAAAAGCACATTGTTAAAATTTGACAGCAGAACATCAGCAAATGAAAACACAAATACAGTAAACACCATAGTGAATATAAAGTAAGTAAATATGTTTTAAATTTAAGTCAGCGTGTGAGATTTTGACTTACGACTCCATTCAACAGTCCATTGGTCACACAAAGGAGGAACAACAAGCGAAGAGCAAATGCCATCTGTGCAATTAAAAAATATATATAATAATCATATTGCTAACAATACATATTAGCATTACACTTACATTTCACCATGTGAAACAAAAATGTGCTAAATGCTCAAAACTCACATGATATCGAGTTTAAAAAACGGGATGTGAATTGTGTGTTGTGTGAAGTTACCTTCGCAGTCGTGTGCCTTAACGCTGAGGACGATGACGACAATGATTCCTTTTATATGCTGGGTTGGGAGTCTTGGAATGTTTCATGTGTCAAATCATGTCAAAGTCACATGATACATCAGACCAGGTCCCAGAACAAGGAAACAACTTTAAGTCAAGTGTCTCATTAGACAAACAAATAAAACAAAGAACCTCTTTGCCAAACAGGTTTTGGACCAAAGTGACACACTGGGAACCCAAATTTGAGACTAATAAAAGGTATATTTTAGTCGTTTCGAATCCGTACGCAAGTCGCAACATGCAGTAATCTATCATTAATCTACCTTAATGCTGCAGTCAAGTCACGATTACAAAAACAAATTTGAAAAAAAAAAACAAGGCCAGAAATAGATACAAGTAGAAACAATGAGTATGGTGGTAATTGAGTGTACTTTGTGTCGTGTGACGACATATTCTTGTACTGCGCAAACTACTTCATCACTCATCATTCGGCACCTCGAAGCCTCATATGTTGGAACTGTTGTAAAATGAAGATCTCCCGTGCATATAAAAACATCAACCTAGACCTACCAGACAGGGATGGAAATGATTCAGTGGGGTGGCCACGGTGCCACATCTACTCACTAAGGGGCACGCGCGTGTGCGTACGAATTTCAAATCCCTGAAATATTACTTTAATAGATGTTCAACGTTGACTCATTCATTCAATGATGTCTAAAGCTAGCCACGGCAAGATTTTAAAATTGTTGGCAGACTTTCAAACTCTGAGAGACCCCACACATGACAAGAAAAAAATCTCACTGGTATAACTGTTTTGACCGCACGGTGTGTGATGTGCAGCCACATGGCAAAATCAACACATCACACATGAACCAATTACACTCATGAGTATTACCAGGTCACGCGGGAACTCTCGCACAACCTCTCGAAATGAAATGTGACTTCAGAGTAAACACTGTCAACAGAATGAGTCTTGTTTGTACGTGGGAAAAACAATAAACGGTGAGAAATCGCGCCAAAACAATCCCACGTGTTGAATATCCCCGATCTGTTCCTGCTTGTATTATGAGTGTGTATTCCACCATTGAATAAGATATAGCTCCACCTGTTAGCCCCTAGCGATTAGTTACAGTGAGACCATTGACTTTGCTCTCACTCTGTTGGTTGTTGATGACTTTTTACTTAGTTCTTTTTCATGAGTGAAACTTTGTTACTCGTGCTTGAGTAATTGCACTTGGTGTTTGCCTTGTTCATCATGTTTTGCCACATTATATCATACCAAGAACTTGATTCACCATAGCAGACTGATAATTAGTTATTTGATTATGCTCAGGAACACCTAAACCAGTTTTACCATGTTACTGCGTATATTTACATAGGTTTGATCCTAAATGTTTGCCGTCAATGTTATACATTAATGGCCACATTATGCCGCCGTCCCTGTGTGACCTATATCTTTGCTGCTGTAACAATGAAAATTTCCCCACTGTGGGATCAATAAAGGCATTCTTATCTTATCTTATCTAAATCTACTGTGAAGAATACAAGCAAAGCTAAATTAAAAAGTACTGTCACAGTGAGCACTGAAAAAGGGTGCAGGTGACAAGCAATTCAACTCGACAGAGAGACGACAGCAAATGTAAAACTGGTTTAGATGTTCCTGAATGTCATCAAATAACTTTAATTATCGGTCTATTGTTGAGAATCAACTTCTCGGTATGATATAATGTGGCAACAGTCGATGGAGAAGAGACACCCCAAGTGTAATTACTCAAACACAAGATACAAAGTCTCACCCATCAAAGCACTGAATTTAAAAAGTCATCAACAAGCAAAGTTAATGGTCTGACTGTACAATATACTGTTTCTTCAACTTTTTCCCCAGAATCCCAAAATGGCAGAGGTCGGCATTCGTACTGCTTTAGTCCGTCTATGAGTTCTCATCAGTATTTCAGGCCTACCCGGTCGGTCCAAGTCAGCGAAACGGCGTCGAGAACGAACTTACCGCTACCACGTCACAAGCAGATGCCGCACTACTAACATGCAACCAAATAAGAAAAAAACATTTTAAAAACCAGTGGTGATACATTTCGGTCCCACAGACGCAATGACATATTGTTTTGATTTCACCGATCACCACGGGTCATGACCGAAAGAACAAGATCTCGGATACAAGCGGCCGAAATGGGTTTCCTTCGCAGGGTGTCCGGGCTCTCCCTTAAAGATAGGGTGAGAAGTTCGGCCATCCGGGAGGGACTCAGAGTCGAGCCGCTGCTCCTCCGCGTCGAGAGGAGCCAGTTGAGGTGGCTCGGGCATCTGGTTAGGATGCCTCCTGGACGCCTCCCTGGTGAGGTGTTCCGGGCATGTCCCACCGGCAGGAGACCCCGAGGACGACCCAGAACACGCTGGAGAGACTATGTCTCCCGGCTTGCCTGGGAACGCCTTGGGATCCTTCCGGAAGAGCTGGAGGATGTTGCTGGGGAGAGGGAAGTCTGGGCTTCCCTGCTGAAGCTGCTGCCTCCGCGACCCGACTTCGGATAAGCGGGAGATAATGGATGGATGGATGGACGATCACCACGCTGTGAGCGTGTGTGTGTCTGTTGTTTTTATTTAATTTTTCTTTATCTGGCTACGTGTCTGCTTGTGCGGCACCTGCATGTGATGTGGAAATTATGTTCTCAATGCTGAATGGCTGTCGCCGACGAGATATACTGGGCCTACGTGGGTCTGCCAGAAATACTGGCGGGAACTTAGTGACGGACTGACGATGACCACCTCTGCCAAATGGTGTATGGTAATACTAGAGGTGGCATTCCGTCAATCTGACGGATCTGTCCGTCAGTCCGTCACTGACAGGCAACCATTTTGCTGACGATTGATGACACTTTTTAAAAATGACAGACTAATCACTGACTGTAGTGGATTTTCATCTGTCTGAGTAATCCTCACCAATCGGGTCAAATAGCGATGGACCTCTCAAGGCCTAGATAGATCGATCAATCCGACGTTGGCCAACAGTGACAGACGCTTAGCCCCTGTGACGTCCAGCCGTCTGTCGGCACGTCACGCTGGAAAAATACACCGCAACGACAGACAGCGACGCTGACCATTAAAGTACCTTCTACGCCCGTTTTCCTGACGCATTTTTTTTTTGGTGGGCGGATGGGGTGGGGAGACGGACTGACAGACCGACTGACGGACCGACTGACGGACCGACGGACTCCTGACGGACTCCTGACGGACTCCTGACGGACTCCTGACGGACTGACCAACTGGCGCTTACAATCCGTCCCGGACTGACGCCCATTTTGGTGGCCAGACGTACGGAGGACAAGAAGTCGGCCCAATCCCAAAACCCACACTTACACCCTTGTGCCCCTCACTTGCGCATTTCCGCAAAGGGGATGAGTCTGTAGGGTGTCCCAATTCTGCAAAGTGCTCTGTCGCTGGACGGAATGTTGACGGATAAATGCTAGTTTTTGTCACTGCTCTCCACTGTTAGCCCTTGGCGTGCTGGCGCCAGTGTTGCCATCTCCTCAGTAAGGAAAGTAGCTATTGGCTGTCCGAAAAGTCGCTACATGACGCCATCACCCAATTTGCATAGTTGTACTTTTGACTGTTCAGTTTAGACTGAGCCATGTTAAGCTAGAGAGCTAATGTTAGAGGTTTAGCTTGTGTCGCAGATAAATGCAAACACACACTGAACTGTCTGGACGAGATGAGTACCTTGAAGTGAAGTTATTTATTGAGACAAAAAAAACATATATATTGCAGCATCACGGTAAACCAAGGAGGAGAAAAAATGGCGGGTTCGCTTGAGCGATTCATTTGCAGTCTGGACACAGAGCGAGGGGTGAACATCTTCTGCTCTGACTATAGCTGGGAGGGGCTGCTCCGAGAGGACTGGGGAGACTGTGAGTGCTCTGGGACAGGGGAAAGGCCGATGGAAGCACCCGCTGCATGTCAAGAACGATACATGCTTTCACATTAGTCTCCAATAACACCAGAAAAAGTCGCGAGAGGGGTCTGAAAACTCACTAAATATAGCGAGAAAATCGCTAAGTTGGCAGCACTGCCTGGCACTACTATTCTGTGGCTGCGGAAACAAACGTATGCGGGAATAGTCACGTGACACCTGCAGCTCTGTACAAGTGAAACTTAACAATTTCTTAAGATAAATAATAAAATCAAATTCTAAATGATCACAATTTGAAAAGTACTCTTCCCTTTTAATACTTAAAGGGTATGAGGAATATGAGTTAAGCAGCAAAATTCACCCCGTTTTCAGCCATTTCAGGGGGCGGCCATTTTGTCATTTCTGTCGACCGAAAATGACATCACAATTACTTAGAACATATTCTTGAAAAAATATGTTTGGGTTGACTTCCTCTTTAAGTACATTTAAAATCAGATATGTGCTTTGGACACTTAAGTACAGCAATTGTCAGACACTTTAATACTTTTTCTCAAAGTATATTGTACAAGGTGACCTTTACTTCTCTTGCGGTTATTTTTTTGTTCTGATGCTTGTACTGTTATCCAAGTATCAGTTCAGTTGGCAAACACTGCAGTTCACAAACCGACTTGGAACAAATTAATGCATACTTTGTGAAGTTCCGTTGTACTGCATTACAATATTCCTTCATTATAGTCCACGAGTTGGGCTCCTAGTGACTCATTTTGGTTCAAAACCTATTTGTCAAACACGGAACATCAGTAATAAAGGTCTATTGTTTTGTTGTTTGTCTTATTACAAACTGACTTGATTTAAAGTTATTTCCTCGTTGTGGGACGTGGTTTGATGTGTCATGTGACTTTGACATCATTTGGCACATTCAACATTCCAAGACAGCCAACCCGACATATAAAAGGAAGCTGCGTCATCATATTCAGCATCAAGCAACACGACTGCTAAGGTAGCTTCACACAACTTTATATCACACTTTTCAAACTCAATATTATGTGTCGTCTTGAGCATTTATTGCATTTTTGATTCACATGGTGAGATGTCAGTGTAACGCTAATATTTAGTGTTAGAAATCTGAAAATTCAAGGTAACTTTCAAAACTTTACATTCTACTTTTCAAACTCTATTGAATGGGACCTCTTCAACAATAACTGCATTTTTGTTCCATGTGGTCGCATGTACATGTAATGACGGTATTCATCAGTAGTATGAAGTATTTTTCTATCATTACACAGATGGCATTTGCTCTTTGCTCGTTGTTCCTCCTTTGTGGCATAAGTGGACTGTTGACTGGAGTCGTAAGTCAAAAGTCTTACTCACTGGCTTCAATATAAATATATATTGAATGATTATACTGTTTGATGTTGGTGCCTGTGTTTGTGTCAATGCTCTGCAGTCTGACCTTAGCAATGTGCTCTCCTTCTTTACAGCGGCCATTACCTTTGAAACATTGGAAAAGTTGGTAGCTGTGACTCCGTGCTACTTTTCAATTGAACAATTTCTAAATGTTGTCAATGTTGACCTTAGATTTTGACATGTCTCATTTTCTCCCTAAAACAACACTTGTGTTGCAGACATTAAATGTCCTACAGGCTGGACTCAGTTGGACTGTCACTGTTACATGTTGCAAACTACCCCAGGAACCTTTGTAGAAGCAGAGGTATGGAACACTTTAACACTTGAGCTGTTATATAGTTCTTTTTAAATCAGTACTCCATTCACCTGTTGATTGGTGTGTGATGGATCCGAATGAGTGAAACGGCTTTGCAATGTCTTTTTCCATCACCAGAACAACTGCATCAATAATTTTAATGGAAATCTGGCCTCCATTCACAGACGGGTGGAAAATAATGTTGTTAGTCAACTGTTACCAAACGGGGTAAAAGGCTGGATTGGGCTCCATGATGCAATTAGGGTAAGACCTTTACCATTACAAACGTTCTGAATGAATCCTGTCACTTGTGTTCATCGTGTCCTGTCGACTCGATCTTGTTAGAGATTAAATCAAGAAGGTGTAGAGTCATGAGAGGACAAAACACGAAAACATATCTTGCTCCACCTAGAGGTCGATGTTTGTCAATATCCACTAGGGGGATTTAAATTCAACTTTTTGTATAAATCCAATCCACTTTCCTCTTCAGATTAATTTCATTTTTAAACATTTATTTATTTATACATTTATTTCTTTTTCTATCACTTGGCCTTTTCTTCCACACTCCTACCTCAAAATCTAGTTTGACATCAAACATATGTGTAACGATGAATCCAAATGGATTGTGACTAAGAGTAGATGCACATCCAAGCAATGGTTATCTTTACATGGGATTCATTCAACTGTGACTCTTTGACTTCCAGGAAAATGACTTCCTATGGACTGATGGTTCACTTGTGGATTTCACTAACTTTGAGCCGACTCTTCCAGAGCCTGATGGCACTGGTGTCTGTGTCGAGATGGAAGAGGATAGTAAGTAAAACTTGCGATTTAAATTTGGTTACAACATAATGTTGTTTTACATCAATATCTATTTCTTACAGCTGGATTTTGGCAGGATGCAGACTGCACAAACCAGAACGCTTATGTTTGCATCCAGGATGTGTGCAATGGCGGAGATCCTACCTCTCCGGACTGTCCTGCCATTCCTCAATGAGACATTGTCAAACTCACCGTGTTTTTGTATCTAAGGGTTTACGGTACTATAATCTCTCTTTTTCTTCTCCCTTCTTCTTCTCTTTTTATGGAAAACAATTTGTCCTGTCCCTTGGTTTGGCCTACAAATCCCTTTCCTGTTTTGAGAGTCCATTGTGCCTCTGATTTTGGGAATGAACATCTGTTGTGAATGTGAATTGGGCAAATGTTCCAAGTAAAAAGGGGGCACATGGAACAAGGGTTTGAACCACCTTACAGAAACATACTGTACTCATTGTACAATGTACCTTGTATATTGCTGAAATGGCATGTGTGTGACTAGTGCATTCCTGCAATGCCTGCTGATAGCATTTACGGGACCCAAGAATTTTTTTTTTTTTTTTTTGTGGCCTTAATATAGATACAGTATAACTTGCACACTTATTGCTAATTTTTGGCCTTAAAAAAGCTGTCACTCCATACTGTTGACATTGAATTTTCTTTCAAGCCCCATTCAAGTGCTGGGTAAATGCATGAAGCATTACTGTGTGCATGTCTCTTAATTTCCTTGAGTTAAAAAGAGAAAAACTGAGCAAGTTGGTTTTGGACCCAAGGAGGAATCTTTCTTCAGTCAGCATGCAGCTCCATTCACTAATGTGAAAAAAAACACAACCAGACCAAAAATCTGGGGGTTGTCATGGATTTGGAAAAAAATATATATGATAAATTAGATTTGAAAAAAACAAAACACACAAATCAATTACAAAGTCCAGTTTGTTATACCCTAAAGAATATTGCTAGGAATAAAGGCCTAATATCAAAGCTGACTCTTGAAAAACCTGCCCGTGTATTTGTCTATCGTCGAGGTGGAACAGCTGGAACACTGGAACAGTCTCTTTCCCGGGCTCGCTAAAAACTCAATCAGACTGCTGCAGCTGATTCAAAACACTGCAGATCCAGTCCTCACCACGAGAGTGGATCACATCACACACTTGCTCTGAGGTTTCTTTTCTCTTTTTGAGGGACTCATAATAGATTCTAAAGCTCTGGATGTTTCAGATCCCAAAATAAATCTAGTCCAGTGTGAACCATTCAGAGTACTCAGGTCTTCTGGTGCAGGTGTGCTCTGTGTCCCCGGATTCAGAAGCAAGAAGCAATCACGGAGAGGCATTCAGTTTCTATACGCCATATATTTTTATATATATTTTGAACAGACTCCCAGGAAACATCAGGTCTACTGAGAGTGTGAGCTCTCTTAAAACAAGATTAATGACACACCTGTTCATTGCTGTTTTTGCCTAAAAGGTTTTAAGCTTTCTATTTTTTTTTTATTCCAAGTCAACATAGTAAACTTTATGTTTATCTCTTGTGGGTGTTATTAGCTGTTTTAACCACTTATTATATATGTCTTTCAAAATGTTTGTACTGTGTTGTCTAGCGTGTCCTGTGTGAAGCACTTGAAATTACAAATAAACTTGCCTTGCATTCCAAACAGTTATTTACACTAATATATAATAACATATTACAATAAGCAACACAATTTGTAGTTCGCATACAAGTTTGATGATGAAACCCAACTCCGCAAGGGCAATTGAACTGAATTTGGAAGGTATGCCTATTAGGACCAAGCCTATAAAAAAGTCTCGAAAGGCCATGGCTGAAAAGACACAGGAAGTCTGGCAGATGTATTCTATGCGAATACAATGTAGAATAAAAGGAGCTGTATTAATTGGTTCGGAATTCAAATCAGTTCTTTTACCTTGATTATTAAATAAAGTAACAGAGAGAAAACATCCTTGGATTTGCTTTTGTTGTTTGTTGTCGGAATTCTCAACAACAGAACAACTAATCAGAGTTATTTAAAGACGCTCAGGGACTTTTTCATCATAATTGATGGCACACCTCCCATTTTAGGGTTAGGATGGAATGCTACCTGTCACAGTGAAACAGTTATGCTTGTTGGCTTGGTATGCAACTGCTCCGGTTGAATCGTCTTCTTTCTGATAATTAGCATGCTTGAGCTTCTCAGCCATACCCTGTTCCCAGTGCTCTCATTTTGACAGCAAAAGCAATACATAAATATAGTCGACAAAAATCTTAGTCTGAACATTGAGACATAAATATAGTCGACAAAAATCTTAGTCTGAACATTGAGTGTTTTGACACACAAACAGCACAACTGACTTTTCTTCTTTCAACACTTCATTTAGGCTACCTGACAGAGTATCTCAGTAACAACGATATTCACAACAAACAAACCTGCTCCCCGTTAATATACTGACTGGCAATAATGTCACATTAAAAATGTTTTACTTCTATGCCAGTACTCCTAAAATTTTCAAGGCACTGTGCATTCCAAAAATGTGGTCTCTCAGCATTAACGGCAACATTATTATTATTGTTATTGTTATTATTGTTAGATAAGACAAAAAGCATTTTCCATGAAAAATGGGGGTTGTCACCCACAAAAAAAAAGTAATGTACAGTATTTTGCAACTTACAACGTTGACATCAAAACAACGTTGTTGTGTTCGGTTACATACTGAAGTTAAAGTTAGTTCCCTCTTGTGGGACCTCTTCTCGTGTGACACTGATATAATGCGCATATTCAACATTCCGTGGCTGTCAAGTGCAACGTATATAAAGCTGCTCACCTTCTTTCCAAGCATCAAGCATCAAGACTGCAAAGGTAACATCATCCAACTTTTCATCCTACATTTAAAACTCATGTTACTTTTTCAACGTTAACCACATTTTTTTGTTTTACACAGTCTTTTGTAAATAGATATTTATCGTTCAAAATCTGAAGTATTTTTCTATCATTGCAGATGGCATTTGCTGTTCATTCGTTCCTCCTTTTTGGCATCATTGGACTGCTGACTGGAGTCGTAAGTGAAAATCGCATCCACTCACTGAAGTAAACATATTTACTACAATGTTTGTTTGATGTATTTTGTGTCAGTGTTCGGCAGTCTGATTTTATCATTGTGCTTTTTTTCTTTGCAGTGGCCTTTACCTTTGAGTCATTGGAAAAGTTGGTAGCTGTAACTCAATGATCTTTTTTTTTAATCAACCAATTCTTTGCTTTGCCAATACTGACACCAGATTTTATTGACATGCCTGAATTTCTTCCTGAAACAACAATTGTGTTGCAGACATCAACTGTCCTAACAGCACCTGGACTCAAGTGGACTGTTACTGTTTCCTCTACCAAAATACCACAATGAGCTTTGTAGATGCGGAGGTATGGAAACCTTTTATACAGAAGCTGTGATAAAGTCCTATTACAATCAGTGATTTATTTGTTTGTTGTTTGAACCCATTGCACAGCTGATAGCTGTGAATGAGTGAAATCAACACTGTGCTCTTTTTCCATGAAGGCCGCCTGCATTGCTCTAGACGGAAATCTTGCTTCAATCCGCAACGACCTGGAAAATGCGCTCATTGTTGAACTGGTTGTAGAAGGTGATAATGCGACAACATCCTGGATTGGACTCCATGATGCAGTTGAGGTGAAACATGGCCCAGTACAAACATTATGATTGGATCCTGTCACTTTTGTTCATTACAGGCCAAAGCATTTTCTCACTTACAAATTGAATGTGTCTTACTGACTCAAACTTATCACTAGCGTAAGGAAAGGAGGTGTCGTCTTGAGTAGTTAAGGGCACATTCTCCCTTTCGTGCTGAAGTAATTTTTTTATGCACCTGGCTTGAGCACTTTCAAGGTGCAGCGATTCTCCCGTCCAGACTTGTGAAACACCGTGCGGAAACTGGAAATTTGTGAGCAACTACCAAATAGGCGTGATACGGTCAAGTCTAAGGGTAGCCTTAATTTCCGGATTGTGGAGTTTCCATGACACATATGAATTCCATGGAGATCCATTTAGAACATTTGTCACACTTTTACTGTGAAATTAACTTGCGTAGTGGATCCGGAAGTTATAACAATCGTCACTGTCTGGTTCATCTTTCAAATGATGACAAATAGTAATTAATTAGTAACCGCCAGTGTGTGCTTGTGCTTTTATTATCCTTTTATTATCCAGAAGCTATAAACAAACATTACACATAAACAAAACAAAAAAACATGTGCCTACAACTTAAACATTGTCATGAAAACATCAACATTTGCTTTTTCTTTACGTTACACATCCATTGACTCACAGATCAAGTCTAGCTGGTTTTTCCATCTGCCACTCATACCTCCTCAATGCAGGTAATCCTGTGCACACGTCACCTGCCTCCGCCTGCACATTTCCATTCGTTTTCAAGTCAGGCACTGTGACTGAACATGACACAGAATCCTTCACATCCGCAAGATCACAATTTGTCCCTTGGAAGGTCTCCTTGGTCTTTAGAAGGTTGCAACAGTTCTTTTTTAGCACTTGTCCTTGCTCCATCCTCACATCATAGGATCTTGGTCCAACTTCTTGAAGAAGAGTAGGCTTTCTGTCCCAAGCAGTTTGCTCGCAAATTCTCACATCATCTTTTGCAAGTGGTTTGCGACATTTAGTTGATTTTCATGGTATTGTTTCTGTTTCGGCAGCACGGTGGTCGACTGGTTAGCACGTCCGCCTCACAGTTCAGAGGTCGTGGGTTCAATCCCGGCCCCGGCCTCCCTGTGGGGAGTTTGCATGGTCTCCCCGTGCCTGCGTGGGTTTTCTGCGGGTACTCCGGTTTCCTCCCACATTCCAAAAACATGCATGGTAAGTTGGTTGGACTCTCTAAATTGCCCCTAGGTGTGATTGTGAGTGCGGACGTTTGTCTTTGTGTGCCCTGCGATTGGCTGGCAACCAATTCAGGGTGTCCCCCGCCCACTGCCCGAAGACAGCTGGGATAGGCTCCAGCACGCCCCGCGACCCTTGTGAGGATAAGCGGTATAGATAATGGATGGATGGATGTTTTTATTTCCTCATTATGATTGACCTTTGGTTAGTAGGGCAATGTTGTGCATCGTTCGCGATTCGTCAACAGTTCTCCTAGAGATAAGTCGCAGTCCAGAGGAGCAGTCCTGTAGGGCAGAAGAGTCAAATAGGGTTCAGACTTGCTGTCTGTTGGCTTCTTCAGAAGCTGTTTGATGATATGCACTCAGTTCTCAGCTTTGCCATTTTTTCTGAGCATTTTGAGGACTGGATGTTACATGTTGGAAACTGTCTTGTAAATTGCAGCCATTCTTTGTAATTATAGCAAGGACCATTGTCGCTCACAACAGGTTCTGGTATCCCATGTCTGGCAAATATTGACGTGGCATGAGCAATGACATTGCATTCCTGACTTGAGCAACTCAGGGAAGTTTGAACAATAGTCTATCGCTAGCAAAAGGTTATTTCTGTTACAATGAAACCAATCTGTTCCTACTTCATTTCAAATTGCAATGGGAAGACTGGGAATTGCCATGGGTTCCCTCACGTGTTTACTCTGGTGCTTTTTCTCACTGCACATCTTCCTATCATGTCGTCAATGTCTTTATTGATGGCAGGCCAGTAAACAGTGTGTCTTACAGTTCTCTAAAGAACTCCCTCATGTAACCTTTACAGTATGTCACATTCCTGGCTGTGTGGAATTGGGATTCTATTGTCTCTCAATAATAGCCCATTGGCCACACTTAGCTCTGATCTGACATGACAATACTTTGGACAGGATCTTTTGGGCCAGCCATTTTCAATGTGTTCTTTCACTGTTTTGTTTCTCTTTGTCCTTAGCTGTCTCTTCACTTTACTGTTGCGACTTAGCATCAGACACTTGCAATGCCTCAACTATCATGTTGACATGACTCTCTGCTTCATCTTCAGTGGAGCTTGTTTTACTCCTCTCCAGTGCTCGTGATATTGCATCTGTTAACACTTCAAAAATGACATCTTTGCCGTTTCATAATGAGTTGCTGAATCTTCGGTAACATCTCATTCAAGCATGTCCTTATTATTAAGACAGGAGGGGAATGATCTGTTTTGACATTGGAGGCAGGAAGGCCGTATACATAGCAGTGAAATGTTTCCAGTCCAGCGCGGTTAAAATAACATGACGGACTGACCGATTGACAATTATAGTTTGGTTCGGCTTGGGAAAAAATGATCGACTGATGATGACGGACACATGCCAGGCCGCTGACATATGACGAATGACGGACCAGCAAAATTTTGTAAATTGCCCACCTCTGCATGTTATCATGTGGTTCATGATAAGACGGGTAAATCAATGCAGCTTCACCGCTTATCCTCACAAGGGTCGCGGGGCGTGCTGGAGCCTATCCCAGCTGTCATCGGGCAGTAGGCGGGGGACCCCCTGAATTGGTTGCCAGCCAATCGCAGGGCACACAGAGACAAACATCCGCACTCACAATCGCACCTAGGGGCAATTTAGACAGTCCAATCAACTTACCATGCATGTTTTTGGAATGTGGGAAGAAACCGGAGTACCCGGAGAAAACCCACGCAGGCACGGGGAGAACATGCAAACTCCACACAGGGAGGCCGGAGCCGGGATCGAACCCACGACCTCTGAACTGTGAGGCGGACGTGCTAACCAGTCGGCCACCGTGCCGCCCCGTTTTATTTATTCTAAATTTTTTATTTATATCAAAAGTTTCAGCTTACAAGTACGCGCAACAACAAACACCAAAGCACTCAAGCATACAATAATGGCACCGGGCGAGTTGGCCCCAAGGAGCTGCCAGGAAAACCCCCGCACTCCAAGAAAAGCAGATGCAAATCGAAGCAATTATTATCTGTACATGTGACTCATACAAATCTTGACTTTGTATTTCAGAATGATGACTTTATATGGACCGATGGATCACTCGGGACTTTCCGAAACTTTGATTCAGAAAATAATCAGCCTGATGACAGTGGTACTTGTGTAGCGTTAATAACGAGCGGTAAGTAAAATCTGTGATCAAAGTATGCTTAAACTATATAATGCTGTTCTACTCCAACATTTATTTCTTACAGATGGACTTTGGCAAGATGATCCCTGCACAAGCCAGAACACATTTACCTGCATCATAGATTTGTGCAACGGCGGAAATCCTGCCAATCCAAACAATTGTACGAAGTCAAACAACTGACAAAGATGTAAGCGGCTTTCTAACCTTTCCTATTATCAAAGTTAAACATTTGTATGTCAATAACATTTTTTAGAGACACAATTATTGTTTCATATATGTCAGTCTGAGAAATTGTTTGTGTTAGACTTGTTCGATTTATGCATTATGTCATTTAGTGTATAAATATGGCCATTGTATTAGTCCGGTCTCTTTTTCTCTCAGCCAT
Organism: Filicampus tigris; assembly: GCF_054856515.1. NCBI lineage: Eukaryota > Metazoa > Chordata > Actinopteri > Syngnathiformes > Syngnathidae > Filicampus > Filicampus tigris. The sequence goes on along the minus strand of NC_141220.1, from coordinate 22,018,898 downwards.
TTGTTTGCATAATTTTTCTTGGGTGATGTAATGTTTCACCATAGCAATAAAAATGAGAAAAATCAAACATACAACTTTTTGACATGTCAATCACCTCAAATTCATCTCAAGTGGGCTGGACCAGTACATTTGTAAACTATTTACTACAAATAACCACAATTCCAAATTTCCCCCCAACGTTTTGGTGTAAATAATTACACTATGATAATATGTATTAGTGACTATCATGTTGCAAATCTTGTTTCAAATAAAAGCAATGTGAATTTCCTCAACATAAATGAGTGCAATTTCAACAATACTATGAATCTGTGTTTTTCCTTTAAACGTGCAACTTTTAGATCACAATGGATCTATATGCTGTGTGCGCCTGAAACAAATCTAGGATCCATTTTAAATTCACCCAAATTTCCAAAACCTTCTGAAAATCCTGACAATCTCAGCGGACACAAAACACAATAAAAAAAATAGTAGGAACTTTTCACAAAGAAGGTGCAGTTGTCCCCCCCCCCGACATGTATGTATTCATAAAAAACACTCAAGATGTTTCAGTGCATGAAAAAACATAAAATAGTTCCAACAAACTAACCTCTTTTGAATTGAAGCGGTGTTTCCCATATGCATTCTCTTAAAACAATTTTACTGACGGTTACCATTTTCACAGAGCTGTATTCTTCACAAGGCTCCAGCACGCCCGCGACCCTTGTGAGGAGAAGCGGTATAGATAATGGATGGATGGTATTCTTCACAATGCCCAGCATTTTAGACAGTACAAAGTACTCTGCTACTGAAACCACTGTCGAGGTGAACAACCATTTAATTTACTGCGTTTTGTCTTGTTTTGTTAGAGGGGAAGGTAATAACTGGTGTTCTTGTTTCATTAGAATTGTTACTTTCCCAGCAAGAAATGTTTTGTTTGCTGTTGTGGCCTTGGTTCACACTGAAGTTCTTTTGTTCAGTTATGTGTTAATGACGAAACTAAAATAGTAATTATTGTAAGGTAATCAGTCTTACTGCCGGCTTCGTGTTATGTCCTGGACACCCCTAGACGGAGCATAACATATGTGTCTTGAAAGGTTTTATCATATATAAATAAATAAATAAATAAATATATTCTTATCAAAGAAAAAAAGGACCTGAATTGTCCATATGTGTGACTGTGAGTGTGAATGGTTGTTCGTCTGTGTCCCCTGCGTTTGGCTGGCGACCAGCTGAAGGTGTACCCCGCCTACCGCCAAAAGTCGACTGGGATAGGCTCCAGCACACCCGCAACCCGAGTGAGGATAAGCAGTTCAGAAAATGGATGGATGAACCACAATCGCAAGAGAAAGGTAAGATGTGCATTTCCTCATTCTCTAATAGTGCATATGAAGAGGGCTGTCGTTTTGATATTTTCAGAGGTTGACGTGGGCATTAGCCGAGATGTCCACATGCATTTTGGTGACGATTGATGTCAGTTTTTGGACATTATACGCAATGTATAGTCCGCATTTTACAATGTACTAATTGCTTCTAGTTCCTTCACTGACATCACACCATGCCATGTAGGAACCATCAGTCACACCATCCCCTCACTGATTCAATTGAATTGAATGGGACAGTAACTGTATTTGCATGACTGCTTTTGACTCCAGACAAAATATATGCACATTGTTATCTTAATTTGAACATTTGCACTTTGTACAAATTTACACTCAGAAGTGTTGTGCAGACGGCATATTATTTTTGTCCTGTTTTTGAATTTTGATCATTTCTTCATTACGCTTTTCATTCTTGCATTTTAATTAGTATTATACGGACCCTTTAATTGTAGTTTAACCATTTAAATGTTGGTCACCAATGTCCATGCAGTTGTCATACGTTCAACATAAACATTTGATAACTTTCTATGAATAAGCATTAAACTGAGCAGGTTTAAAATGGAGTGAATAAAAAAGGCACAAATAATATTTTGATGCAGAAAGATTCCTTCGTTTACCAGAGAAAATCACTTTGACATGACAAATTTGTAGTCAATAATAATAGAGCATTGTGGAAGAAGTAAAGGAGACTAGATAGGAACACAATATACCAACAAAGTTTGATGTTATCTTACTGAGTCATTATGATTAGCAAACTTGATGTTAAAGACTGATTAGTGCAACAAATCTCTGATGCAGACATATGCCTCCTCTTCTGTGCACATATCAACTTGCCAATCTCCATCTGTAAGAGAGATATGTTAAAGTGTAACAACATTGTATTTTGGCAACTTTAATCAATGATTTTACTTACCATTTTGATCCATCTGTACACAGTCCTCGTTAGTGGGGCCAAGTGGTGGGTTAAAGTTGGTGAAATCATTAATCGAGCCATCAGTCCATATGAAATCATCTTGCTGGAAGATAAAGTCAAATTGAATGAGTGACATGTAAAGATCATTACTTGGATTTGCATCTTCTGTTTGTTGGTCACAATCCATCGTGATTTTGATTCAGCATTATTTGAATTATAGTATCATTGTGAAACTGGTATTTGTGAAACCGCTATGAATCATTGTATCATTGTGAACCTGGTATTTGACACACTGAGGTAGAAGTGTGGAGGGCAAGGGTGCTTGGACTATTGAAAAAAGAAAATAATGACAATTTATCCTGTAGGAAAATGTGTTTTTGTTTTTCTTTTCAAGTGGCGCTAGATATTTTCCAGTGAGTTCCCCTCTCATGAAATTCTCAACACCACATCCCTTAATCTGGTGACAAGTTTGAGTATGAGGACATTGATTTTCTATGTGGCAAAAATGCTTCTACGGAACACAAGTGACAATATTCAATCTGAATGTGCTGTTCATTAATTCACCAGAATCGCATCATTGAGTCCAATCCAGATTACACCGTTGGTATTACCACCCGCTCGAGCCAGTTCAAGAACAAATGCATTTTCCAGATCACTGTGGATGGAGACCAGATTCCCTTCAAGAATGTTGCAGACGCTCTGATGGAAAAAGAGAGTGAAAAAGTGATATCACTCATTCAGATCTGTCATACAGTAGGCAAGATATTTTTACTTTGATCCAAAGTGTTTAATCAAGAGACAGATAAATCACTGCTTGTAATAGCAGTAAAATAGTTGGGAACTAGATTCCACGTATATTCTTCATACCTCTGCATCTGCAAAGCTCCTAATTTCACTTTGGTAGATATAACATTGACAGCCCAACCGGGTCCAGTCTTTGGGACAGTTATTATCTGCAGCACAATTGTTGTTTTAAGAAGGAAACAATATGTGTCAATCAAATTGGATGTCAAGAAGACAAAACTAAATTTGTGCGTTTGAAAAAAATAAATAAATAAATAAAAAAGAGTCAAAGCTACCAACCTTTCAGCTGAACCTTTTTCCAAGACCACTGTGATGAAGAAGAGCACATTGGTCAAAATTAGACTGCAGAACATTGACACGAATGAAGACACCAGTTCATTCAGTCAGGGGGTGAGATTTTGACTTACGGCTCCAGTGAACAGTCCACTGATCCCACAAAGGAGGAACAACAAACGAAGAGCAAATGCCATCTGAGCAATGAGAAAACAATTCTTGATATTTCTAACAATAAATATTAGCGTGACATTGACAGGTCATCATGTAAAAGACAGCAATGCAATACATGCTGAAAAAGTCGCATGAAGTTTGAAAAAGTAAGATGTAAAGTTACCTTTGCAGTTCTGATGCTTGATCCTAAGGATGGCAACAACGATTCCTTTTATATGTTGAGTTGGCAGTCTTGGAATGTCGAATGTGTCACATGACACATCAGACAAGATACCATTACTAGCTCATAAGCAAGTACCATACAAGAAAAACAAAGAACCTTTATTAGTGTTGTTCTGGATTTGCCAAACATGTTTTGGACCAGAGTGAGTCACTGCTAAATATAACTCAGAGTAACAAAGGAATATTTTGTCCTTTGAAAATTGTAGACAATTCGAAAAGCACCATTGTCTACTATTAGGCCATAATTACTGTAAATATTTGTATGAAAAGCAGCAACCACGTCGGTAACTGAGCGTGCCTTCTTGTGCCGTGTGGCCTCTGGATTCTTACACCGCAACGCAAACTACTTCAATGCTCACTGTTTGTAACCAGAGAACTGCGTACTTGAAAACTGCGTACTCTACTACAAAGAACTGTAAACTGAGGGTAGCTCGATTCACAACAAAACAGACACAAGCGGTTCTATTGGTGGGTGTTTATTGCTTGGAAACAGTGTCGGCACAGTTACTTTACTACTTGCTTTTAAAAGTAACTTAGTTACTTTACTGATTACATGATTTTAAAAGAAGCCATTAGATTCCAAGTTTCTTTAATAGGTACATTCAGCAGACGCTGACAACCTTGCTTAACTAAAACGACACCCAGTTTTGTCAATACACTTCATTGGAAGTGCATTTTTAACAGTGATGTAAAAGACTTCAGGTGTTTTTTATTAAAAAATAAAATTAAAACAACTATTTGCATGAATACTACTTATTTTAATTTAAAAAAAGTATTTTTCTGGATTTTACCCACCATATAGGGGCTACTTATTTTGTGCATATGAAAAAATAAAAACTAATAGAAAGTCTTCACTTATCATTTTGTAATATAAAATGAAAGGTTTTTATTTACTTTACATATTCAACTATTAATATTGCGTTGGCAAAACTTAACATCTATAATGTACATTGTTTATAAATAGAACAGTTACATTTGAAGACTTCAGGGATGGGCAGCTACATTTCATTTTATTTGATATTTATTTTTATTGATGAAGAAATAATGTGAAGAAAGAAGTTACAGTACTAGGATTTGCTGTTGCTATTGTCTGTCTTCACCCTCCAGATTGTGCACAATAAATCATACGAGGAAATGAATCTGAACAACAGGCTGACTAATTAATGTGTGATGACAGTCAGGGACTTTTGCCTCATAACTGACAACACACCCATGATCAGAAATCCCCCATTAGGTCAGAGAGAAAAGGATGGAACACCACCTGTTCCAGTGAAGATAATTATGCTTCCGTCGGTATGCAACTGATCCAGTTGAATTATCGTCTCTCTTTTACCGTCAGTATCTTGTCAGCCTGCATGCCTTGTTCGCATTGTTCATTTTCACAGTAATTACAGTTTTAGCTTTCTATAAGGAGTGTCTACTTTTGCATTTGAGCTCTTAATGTCCAGCCATTTCACATGGATGACACACAGCGTCAACACCTGCCTGCCTGCATTGGTTAAACCTGAACTTGAACTCACCTTTCAATCCTCTTAGAAATTATTTAGTCAAATAATTTCAAATAATACATGTTAGCTATACTGGTGAAAAGCGATTGGTGCCATTTCTTGCATTGCATTGTTATCACGACTAAAGCTTGAGTTTCGGTAAAAGTTTGCTATTCTTGGCAAAGAGGATGGAGGAAGAGTACACATAGGAAGTACTAACTGCATTCTCTCTTTGTATGATTGACTTGTTAATTAAATGCCTGAACAGCTTGCGTAATGAGTTCCTCATTTTTGGGTAATTACCCAGCATTGTAGTGACAAGTGAGATGTTCTTGTTTTCTTTCTGCATGCCCAAAACACGAAAACATGGGAACAAGCTCATCTAAACAGATACAAAGAGTATGTTTAATTTCTGGTTACAACTAAAACATTTAGAACTCTGAGTAAAGACACTTACTTTCCAAAACAAGTCAGTGTCTATTTGAGTACTCTGCGGAGTCATGAAATTAAGGTCAAACTTAATCATCCACTTGCGGCGAACCACACATACAAAACCAAAAATGTTTGCTTCTGTATTGCGTCATCATTATATCGCATGCATAGCATGCAGTCAGCTGGCAACAAGCATTTAACAGGACTATTTCACTTAAAGTGAAAATCAACCCAAACGTTTTTTGTTTTTTTTCAAGAATATGTTCCCAGCAGGACCACTGATTAATATTGCGTTTGTGGAATATGAGTTAAGCAGCAAAATCCACCCCTTTTTAGCCATCTCAGGGGGCGGCCATTTTGTCACTTATGTCGACTGAAAATGACATCACAACTGCTCTGGCCTCAAGTAACGACCAATCACGGCTCAGCTTCAGAAAACAGGTCAGCCGTGATTGGTTGTTACCTGAGCCCTGAGTAGTTGTGATGTCATTTTCAGTCGACAGAAGTGACGAAAATGGCCACCCCTAGAGATGGCTAAAAACGATTGGATTAACTCTTATTCCACAAACGCAATGTTTATCGGAATGCCTTGTTTCAACTAGTTGGCTTGCATAGAACTTATTCTTGAAAAAAATGTGTTTGGGTGGACTTCCGCTTTAACAGTGTAATATATTTTTACTGGTAGGAAAAATGTCATTTAGAATACTTCTTTTTACCTAGCAAATGTGAATTTGAAATGAGAAAAAATATATAAATAAATTCCTGGGATTGAATGACTAGACTGTGAAATGATGACTAAATATGTCAATGGCGGTGAATGAGTTCATTTCCCAATACAAGATATCACATAAAAAAAATGTGTATGTGAAAATCACCCCACATTGGTGTTCTAGGGTTAAGTTTGGCTGAATTTATCATTTGATTGATTTCTTCTATTTTCATTCATCTTTTATATCTTTTAATCTTGTTCATTTTTACTCATACCTATTTCATGGTTTTACCTGATACATGGTTGTCTTTTTTCGGTTAGAACACGGAAGTGTGACATCATTTCCAGAACAACAATGGCAGAGCTCAACGGGGAAAGTGCGTGTACAGTCAGAAATCGACTCAGAAAGCGATGTTTCAAACTTATCTGAGGCGATCCAGGTGTTTGAAGAGTTGGAGGAAGAGGAGGTTGTTGGCATGATGTATGTTGGACCATACACGCACGAGCCAGAAGCTCAGGACGCCGAAAATGTTGTGCCCGAACGACCGGACATGGAGTGGAGACAAGACCCAGCGAGATTTGGAAGAATGCTATAAACTATATAGGCTGCGGTTATTAGCCGATTATTGTTTGAAATTCGAGGCTGTGCCGCGCGGTAAATTATGCATAGTTTTAGTTCAACGTTTCCCACATTCACTTTGTTGATACTGTATATGATTTACATTTGTTTATTTTGGCTTTTATGATGTAAACTGCAACTGGGGGAAAAAGAAGAAGAGCCTTGTTTGATTTATTTTTCAAATTTTTATTGAGAAGGAGGTTCGATCCCGGCTCGGGCCTCCCTGTGTGGAGTTTGCATGTTCTCCTCGTGCCTGAGTGGGTTTTCTCCGGGTACTCCGGTTTCCTCCCACATTCCAAAAACATGCATGGCAGGTTAATTGATCACTCTGAATTGCCCCTAGGTGTGATTGTGAGTGCAGATGTTTGTCTCTGTGTGCCCTGCGATTGGCTGGCAACCAATTCAGGGTGTGCCCCGCCTACTGCTGGGATAGGCTCCAGAACGCCCCGCGACCCTCGTGAGGATAAGCAGTATCGATAATGGATGGATGGATATTGAGAAAGAAAGAAAGAAACTTGCCGTTACCTCTCAAGACTCGGAACAATTAAATACCATGAAGGGAGTATGAACAAAAAACATGCTGATCCTCACAGACGACAACGTGGACCTCATTGGGTCAGAGACAAGGAATGGAACACTACTTGTTGAACCAGTGACAACAATTAGGCTATGTTTGTTTCGTATGCAACTGATCCAGTTGAATTATCTTCAAGGTTATTAGTGTTCTTTTGTTTGTCACCCTGTATGCCCTCTTACCGGTTTTTATTTTTCACAGTTTTTAATTTCATTTTAGTCTTCTATAGTCAATTCAGTCATGTAAAATCCAAATTGCAAAGTTTGACTGTTTAAATAACACTGCCCAACATTTAACTTTTTTGGGACACAAACTCACTTTTAAGCTCCTGGACATCTCAGTAGCAATGACAATTTCACATTTGAATTATTTGAACTCAAAAACATTCAAAGCACTCTGCAGAGTCTCAGCAATCACGACGCATTACATAGAATCCTCATTTATTGTGCAAATTGTGCAAATGAATGACTAAGATCTTTTTGTAGTCGACTATAATAACGACTATATACTGAGTTGAAGTTGATTCATCGAGGACATCGCTGAAATTTTTCAGCCCATTACCGGACACAAACCGGTTTTACGTAAATGCATTTCAAAGGACAGGCCTAAAAGCAAATAACAACAAATGATTAAATATACATCTCACCGTTACTGTCGTGATCCATGTTTTTGTTGAGATTTGTATTTGGTTTTGTTTCATTTTATATGTAGTTTTCTTGTGGTTATTAACTCATTCACTGCCAGACATTTTCAGACGCTCTTTTACCCTAACGTTTGAAAAAAAAATCGAAAAAAATACAAATAAGTTCCTGGGATTGAATAGCTGGACTGTGAAAAGACAAATAAATTCGACAATCGAAGTGAATGAGTTAACTAAGTTTACATGCATTCAATATTCGGGTTGAGGTCAAAATTCAAATTTATGAGTCATTCGTAATAACCTCTTTGCATAGCTAGAGCAAAGAGAGTTACCCGCAACATTTAAATAACCCGATTGAAAAACGGCAACGTGCGGGCAGCATGACGCAATTTACGGCATGTCCGCTAGTTACTTGCTTCCGTCTACAAAACACATTATATTCATGTCACTCACCGCAGGGTTGAAGCAGTTGTGCTCCTCGCTTTAAAAGTGTGGTGTCGTACTTACACTACGTTTGTCATGTTTTGTTTATCACTAAACGTGTATTTCCGATGCGTTGCACAGCAAACAGCGCTCATACAAGCACTTCCTGCACTACAAAGACCAAGATTCCTTGCAGTTGAGCATGCGCAAAGACCCTCGTGCGTTCGGGATATATTAATGTATACATGCACGCATATTTGGGTTGGAAAGGGAGTAACCCAGGCATGATATTCGGAATTTTAAAAACCTGAATAAGAGTTACTGCATGCGTTCTCATGGCTTTTAAAAAGCCGAATACTGCCAATATTCTGGTTTTAAAAGGTTTATTGGCTGCATGCAAACGCAATCAGTGTCCAGTTAGTTAGATGAGATTAATTAATTTGAAAGGGATAGTGCAATTACACATAACATGAAGAATCATGGTTAAAAAAAAGCCTTGATGTAAAAAAAAGAACAAAAACAAAAAAAAACCTTAAAGTACATTTACAAGAAATACATATAAATAGCAAGACACCAAGTCCTTTACACATTTTACAATATACTGTACATTATAGTAATTAACTATAGTTAACCCATTAAGGATGGGAGTGTCTTTCTACCCTTAAAGCCTGGAGCGCTGTTGCGTCTTTCTACCCTTAAAGCCTGGAGACCATATACGCCATTTTCTTTTTTTAATCCAATTTTTGTTCTCTTAACCAATGAAATGCATCAAAATATACACGTGATGGTGTCGTGAGGCCGCAGAGGATGTTCTAGAATTCTTTCGAGTCATAATGGCGGACGCCATCGATGGCAGGAGCTTTGAAATGAGCAACGGCAATGATATAGACGATGCGCTTGTGGACTTTGAACCATATGGTTAATATATATGTTTGTAGACAATGACAATATCGACGTCTTTGTAACAAAATAGAGGATGGTAAATACCACTCGATTTTTAAAAGTAAAAATAGTGCTTCTCTTACAATGACACTTTATTTTTACACCTTCGATAGAAACAGTAAAGATTAATAAACTCGGGCCTGTGTGCAAGCCACATGTCTAAGGTCTCAAAATTTGGGGGAATTACGTTTCTGTCTGCTACAGGGGCTGAGATATTAATTATTTTGTAGGTGTTGAATTTCTGGGAAAAATTCAGGTTTTCAAGGGCAATTCCAAAGATGACCTTAGGTTTTGGGGAGCTGTTTAGCCAGGCGCTTTAGGCTTTAAACGGGTTAAGAGGCACACAATAAAAATCACAATTAAAATACAGTAAACACATGAAGACAATGACAACATTGAAGGTTTAGTATGTTTTACAGTTTGGTTTATGACTGAAAATCATTGAATGTAAAAAATGTAGGTGTTTTGTTTCCACCTGTGCTTATTAACCCGGTCTCTTGTGTCTTCTAATCAGCTCCCTCAGCCACTTGCATTTTGCCCAGGTGTTGCTCATTAGTCAGTTGGCTTGTTTTTAGTTTCATGGTTACTTTAAGTCTTTGTTGTATCGCTGCCGCTGTCACATCTTACTGTCACGTGAGGAGCACAATGTGGACCTAGCAGCAGACAGGACACGGAAGGAGAAAAACAGAAAGTCTTAATATATTAAAATACCATGTAACAACAAAGAGCAGGGATGGGCGCAGAACACAAAAATACCAAGTCACAACAGAAAGCATGACTGGCTGCAGAAGGCCTGGAAGAAAGCTTGACGTTCTGACAACATCTCACTGAGCAACTCAAGCTTAAACACTGAAAGAGATCAGGTCATGCCCAATTCTATATGACAAAAATAAAGGTGACAAAGACCATAACAATTGACAACGTCAAGGACCCAACCCAAAATGCTGTCAGAAGTCTTATACTTTGGGGACGATGCCCAGATCTGCCAGTCGACCTACCTGGATGAACTTAAAGACTTAGGGACCTTATAATCAGATGATCTAAGGTAGCAGTCCCAAATCTTTTTTGCGACTCTCCACCCTTGACTTGGGTACCCTCCCGTACGTGTTTGTATTTCCTTATTTTCACATCACGTAACCCAGCCTCTCCACCCTGGAGCTTTTTTATGCTACCAGGGCTGTTGTCACATCACGTAATCCGCGCCTCCCACCTGCAACTGGGGCATACCATTACAAGAGGGGGCGGGGGGTGCTGGGGGGCAATACCACAATCCCTATAACATCAGTTGTCGCTCGCGCCGACGCGGGAGTAGAAAGAAGTCTAAAAAGAAGTCTTTCACCGAGTAGGCTGAGATGAAATTTTACCGCCTCGCGAGCACGTCACACGCATGAGGGCCAATTAGTGGGCCTAAAATCGATTTCCGCCCATGCTTAGTACAGCCATTTTTTAAAAACTTGTCAGCCGCCTAACCCCCGCCCCAAATATGGGCATCCGGCCGGGCCGGAGGGTCCGACCGGTCCGGCCCAGGGACGGACTGCCCAGCTCTGGAAACTGAGAAAACTCACACAAGCAAGGGGACAAAATGCAAACTCCACACAGGAAGGCTGGAGTCTTGATTTGAACCCACAACTTCTGAACTGTGAGGCGGACGTGCTAAATTATCGGCATGCCACCTTGACACATTAATTACTACGTTAGTCCTGGAGGTAGGTATGACAGGTTCCCAGTGACTCACTGTGTTGCAAAACTTGTTTGTCAAAGACAGAGCAATAGTAATAAAGTGAATTTATTGTTTTGATTGCTAATTACTTGCCAATTGTGTGACTTGATCTGATGTGTCATGTGACACGATGAATGATCGTTCCAGGACTGGTAACCAACATATAAAAGAAATTGGCATTGTTGTCCTCAGTATCAAACATCGCAACTACAAAGGTAACTTTACATTGTACCAATTTCATGTGATTCTTTTAACGTTTACAGCAATCTTGATTCACAGGGTCAAATGATAATGAAATGCAGATTTTTTATTTTTGTGTGAAATAATAAGTATATTTCAATATTATACAGATGGCATTTGCTCTTCACTTGGTGTTCTTCCTTTGTGGGATCAGTGGACTGTTGACTGGAGTCGTAAGTCAAAATCTCACCCGCTGACTTAAATAAATATGTATTTGCAATGGTGTCTGATGTATTGGTGTCTTCAGTTGTTTCAATGTTCAGTCTTACTTTAACCACATGCTTTTCTTCTTCAGTGGTCTTTCCCTTCAAAAGATTTGAAAGGTTGGTGGCTGTGACTCAGTAATACTTTTTCCAATGTTCAACATCATTGTTTTGTCGTCATTGACACCACATTTGATTGACATGTCTCCATTTCTTCTGAAAAATAAATAACTAAATAAAAATTGTGCTGCAGACATTTTCTGTCCTAAAGGCTGGACTCAGTTGGACTGTTTCTGTTACGTGTACCAAGATGAAGCGAGGTCCTTTGCAGATGCAGAGGTATGGAATACAACAGTTTACTGCTCATACAAGCAGTGAACCATCTGTCTGGCGATTGAATATTTCGGCCCAAAATGAGTCCAATTCTCTTGCCAACTGCCTGGCATATTTGAATGAGTGAAATCAACTTGTTTACTCCTCAGGGCGTCTGCAACATTCTTGGTGGGAATCTGGTCTCCATCCACAATGCCCTGGAAAATGCAGTCGTTCGAGAACTGGCTAGCATGGGTACCGATATGGATGCTCTGACCTGGATTGGACTCTATGACACAATTGAGGTGAAACACTGACCAGATGAAATATTTTGATTGCTCCCTGTCACTTTTATTCTAGTACAAGTATTTTTGCCACAGAAAAGGAATGTGTCCTCAATTTTGTCACCATCTTAAGAGACGGAAGCGTAGAGTTTGAGGGTCTTCAGCATAATAGGGTTAGGACTTCGTGAGGGGAAAAGACACTGGAACACATCTATCTCCACTTGTATGACATTGTATGACAAATGTAATATTTGTCAAATATGCACAGGGGGACCTTAGATCCACTTTTCTTTCAGAAAAATGTTTTACATTTAACACTCCAATCATCTGACCTTGTGCTCTTCACTCCTACCTCGAACACCAGCTTGACTCAGTTTTGTAATGATACTGTATGATGATAACAATGTTCAAACACAATCTAAATAGATGCAACAAACAAACAGCAGCTGCAAATCCAAGCGGCCGTTACCATCTAGTGTCATTTATTGAAATGTCACCGACTTCCAGGATGATGACTACTTGTGGACTGATGGCTCAATTGAGAATTTCCTTAATTTTGGGACGAATGCCCCTACTGGGACCTGTACAGCAATGAACAACAACGGTAAGTGAAACCAGTAATTGAAGTGTGATAAGAATATAATGCTGTGATACTTAAACGTTTGTTTATTGCAGATGGACTATGGGAAGGTGAGCTGTGTACCACTGAACAAGAATATGTTTGTATCAAAGAAGCGCACCGTTTCCACTAATCACCCGTCTTACCATCCCACTTTCTGTTACACTGTAGCTCCATAATTAGCATGACTCAATGAGACAATATCAAACTTAATTAGTGTCTTTGTATTTTAGGGTTTACTATCAACACTCCTTTTCCTCACTAATCCTCAATTGTTACTGACAGCAAATTTGTAATGTCAAAGAGCATCTCTCTAGTAAATGAAGGAATCTGTCTACATCAAAATGTGAGTTTGTCTTTTTTTTCATACTCTTTTCCACACTTACTGAGTCTATTTATCATGCACATAATCCCTGCCTGAGCTCCCCAGCACTACTCACTAGAACTCCGACAGTAAAATTGAAACTGAAGGAACTATCATTAAAGTTAAGATGGAAAATGGAACACATAAAATAAAGCACAATCACTAAAAAACATGCCCATGAAGGGGAACTCTGAAGACTGACATTCAAAAACACATCCATCCATCCGTCCATCCATCCATTTTCTGAAGCTTTTGTACTCACCAGGATCTCAGGTGAGCTGGTGCTTCTCCCAGTTGGCTTTGGGGTGGGATACACCCTGCTCTGCCTGCTCTGGTCATGAGCCAATAGTAGGGCTTGCTGTGCTGTACATAGACACATTTAAACTAACATTTACAACCATGGAAAATGTAGTCTTCAATGACTCTACATTAACATTCATGATTTTGGAATACTGTTTGTTTGTTTGTTTGTTTTCAACATGTCTGGTATTGGTGTAATCTAAAAGTAATTAAACATATTCAAGTTACATTACTTTAATATTATGGCACTTGGATCACGTTACTGTTTTACAGGTAACTAGTCACTATGTATCCACTTACCCGTTTTAAAAGTGAGCGAGTGCACTTATTTAGGGTGCTCGTCTTGCCTTACTGCGGGTAGTCATCAATCATCTCATCGCATGATACGTTCTCAGCTAGGTGTGGTTCATCCGCACTTTTGGGGAGATGGGGAGAGTTTTTGGTCCGTCTAGCAATGTACAGAAAAGCGCCAAATAAATCTGACTTAATAATAATGTAATATCTGTTCCTTGTTTTGTGCATGTGCTGGCTGGGCCTATGGGTAGTGAGTGACGTCATAGCGAGGGGACAAGGAGTTGAGGAGGGTAGTTGGGAGAGAGAGGGGGTGGAATGATTGAGCGCATGGGCGTGAGTTGTGGCCACCAGCAGCTCTTGTGTGAATGTGTTCTTTTTTCCGTGACGATCTGTTATTAAAAACAACGATCAGACTGCATCAGCGACTGTGTGCATCTTTGACCACTTCGAGGGGCATTACAATAATAATGAAGGTCTTCGCCTTAACATAATAATAATAATAATGATAATAATAATGATAATAATAACAATAATAATAACAATAATGATAATAATTTTAATTATAATAATAATAATAATAATAATTTGTTGGCGGCACGGTGGCCGACTGGTTAGCACGTCCGCCTCACAGTTCAGAGGTCGTGGGTTCGATCCCGGCTCCGGCCTCCCTGTGTGGAGTTTGCATGTTCTCTCCGTGCCTGCGTGGGTTTCTTCCGGGTACTCCGGTTTCCTCCCACATTCCAAAAACATGCATGGTAAGTTGATTGGACACTCTAAATTGCCCCTAGGTGTGATTGTGAGTGCGGATGTTTGTCTCTGTGTGCCCTGCGATTGGCTGGCAACCAATTCAGGGTGTCCCCGCCTACTGCCCGAAGACAGCTGGGATAGGCTCCAGCACGCCCCGCGACCCTTGTGAGGATAAGCGGTATGGATAATGAATGAATGAATGAATAATAATTTGTGCTCCTGTCCTTCACTTCATGGCCGCATTCAGTCAGTCAATGCCTTTGGCATTACTGACATCTAGGTGTAGAAACAGCACATGGGTAGACTCGGGCTCAAAAAAAAATAAATAAAAAGAAATTAATAGATGCTGAAAATAAGACATACCCAAAAGTTGATCCCGGCTGTAAATAAAGCGTCGTTGTGTCTCAACGGTGGTGGGAATGAGCTAACTGGAACGCATGCATACTTTTATACATATTTTATTTATAATGATTTTATTAAACACTGGCGGCATTTCTCATCGACGTCTAACATCGACACTTTACATGGACGTCAAACATAGACACTTATCATCAGTCTAACATAGACTTATCATCGACGTCTAACATATATAGACACTTATCATCCACACATAACATAGACACGTATCCACACATAACAGACACGTATCATCGACATAACATAGACACATCGTGGACGCCTAACAAACACTTATCGTCACATTACATAGACACGTATCATGGACGTATAACATAGACACGTATCATCGACACATTACATATTTTTGGCACATATGGAACCCCATAATAGACTACCGCAAAACCCAGTTATAAATATTTTTTGTTGTTGTTTGTTAATATGATCCCAAATTGGGAATTGGGGGACTAGTGTTATACTGGGGGCTAAAAAAGAGCCATTTTCCCCACATAATTTAAGCATTTAGTGTTTAGGCAGGACCTATGGGTTGTAAAAAAAAATAATAATAATAAAAATAAAACAATTGGAAAAAAACAGCATAATTTTCATTCCAGAATGTCATAAAACGTATACATGTTTAATGTCTAATGTTATGAATTTACATTAATATATAAGATTTTCACTACTCACCGTGAGTCAAAAAGCAACACGGACACCCCATACTGACATTGAGGAAAGCTACTCCTATATGGCCATAGGTAGGAAAAAAATACCGGTTAAGTCATGAAGAGCACAGTCGCTTGCTTGACTGGTTCCAACCCGCACAAACCCATGCTCGTAATTAACAGAACTTAATGAATTAAGGTTGCCATGCACAACCTAACCATCAATTACTGGCATCCCTCTCCAACCCAAACTGAGATGCTCAATAAATTTTTTACCATTGACAAACAGATCACAACGCATTTTGTGCATTTCATCAATTTTAACAAACAGAATAGCCAACAAGTCAAAAGGTTCACACACTGTACTTTTTACAAGCCAATAGTGTATTTTTCCAATTATTTCTATGAATGAAAAAAAACTTCAATGAAAAAAAACCATCGCTGTAGCAGAGTCAGAGGGCAGTAGCAGGCCTTGCGCCGCCCTAGCAGAATTGGAGGGCGGCAGCAGAGCTTGCGCCGCCGTAGCAGAATCAGAGGGCGGCAGCAGAGCTTGTGCCACCATAGCAGAATCGGAGGGCCGCCGCAGAACCTGTGCCACGATAGCAGAGTCTAGTAGAATCGGAGAGCGGCCGCAGAGCTTGCACCGTTGGAGCAGAGCCAGAGGGCAGCCTCAGGCCTTGCACCGCCTTAGCAGAATCGGAGGGCGGCAGCAGAGTTTGTGGCGCTGTAGCAGAGTCAGAGGGCAGTTGCAGGCCTTGCGACGCCTTAGCAGAATTGAAGGGCGGCAGCAGAGCTTGCGCCACCGTAGCAGAATCGGAGCGCGGCCGCAGAGCTTGCACCGCTGCAGCAGAGTCAGTGGGCAGCCGCAGGCCTTGTGCCACCTTAACAGAATCAGAGGCCGGCAGCAGAGCTTGCGGCGCTTTAGCAGAGTCAGAGGGCAGCCGCAGAGCTTGTGCCGCCATAACAGAGTCTAGCAGAATCGGAGAGCGGCCGCAGAGCTTGCACCGTTGAAGCAGAGCCAGAGGGCAGCCGCAGGCCTTGCACCACCATAGCAGAATCGGAGCGTAGCCGCAGAGCTTGCACCGCTGCAGCAGAGTCAGTGGGCAGCCGCAGGCCTTGCGCCGCCTTAGCAGAATCAGAGGGCGGCAGCAGAGCTTGTTGCGCTATAGCAGAGTCTGAGGGCAGCCGCAGGCCTTGCGTCGCTTTAGCAGAATTGGAGGGCGGCAGCAGAGTCAGTGGGCAGCCGCAGGCCTTGCGCCGCCTTAGCAGAATCAGAGGGCGGCAGCAGAGCTTGCTGCGCCATAGCAGAATCGGAGGGCGGCAGCAGAGCTTGCGCCGCCATAGCAGAATCGGAGGGCGGCAGCAGAGCTTGCGCCGCCGTAGTAGAATTGTAGGGCAGCCTCAGAGCTTGTGCTGCTGTAGCAGAGCTTGAAGCTCTTTTAGGGCCACTGGGTTGACCCCTCCAAGACCCTCTCGTCTGGCCTCCTGGACGCCTACTAGTCTGGCCCTCCAAGACCCTCTCGTCTGGCCTCCGGGTCGCCTACCAGACTGGCCCCTCTTGTCTGGCCTCTGGGTTGCCCACCAGACTGGTCCTGCCAAGACCCTCTCGTCTGGCCTCCTGGACAGGTTCCGCCCGGAACCTCTTGTCTGGCCTTCTCTGATCTGTTGTTGATTTTTATTACATTTATTTTGACTTATCGTGATATTTCTTGTATGTTTCACTAGTTGTAGTAAATAAAAATTGTCCATATACAGAAGTCCAGTGTGAATTGTGTTTGTTTGGGTCAAGGTATTGTAACGTTTCGTTTGCTACGCCGTATTTCCAGAAGTAGAAGACGCCAGAAGAAGTCCATGAACTCCACCTTGATGTGGCAGTGTCATACTTGAGTGCTGCGCGCATATATTCCCGGACACAAGTTGTTTTGAAACCGTTAAGTTCCAAGTCGCAGGGGCGTCGCTTCAAAAAGACAGCGACAACAATGGATATCGTACCTGCTACCGAGAGAGGGGACCGAGATGACTAGACTATGCATTAAATTTCATTGCCAAACTAGCTTGCTTTTGCAGCAGCAAGGAGCTGCATGCTGCATCCGCTCCCTCCTCTCCATGTGGGAAACTGTATGTCATCGCAACATGTGACATAATGGACCAATCAGAGCAGCAACAATTCCTGATGGGTGCATGGCATGTGTTGCAGACCTGTCGCCAACAGCACAATGCGTCGGTCACGTGAATCAATGCGGCAGTTGTCACTCGTGCCGACGCGGGATCTTCCAGCTGAAATTGCCGCACTTGGGAATGGTCTTCCACTACCACTGGAGGCAGTGTGCGAAGATCCAGAGTTCCTATCACAGCATGCGATGGCAAAAGATCCAAAGGGTCGTCATTTGCTGGTAGGGGATTTCGTGACAAAGCGTCTGGCACTGTGTTACGCTCCCCAGGCTTATGAATAACTTCAAAATCAAAATCCTGAAAACAAAGCGACCAACGAGCTAGCCTGCCAGAAGGGTTGGGACGAGACATCAGCCATCTGAGGCTGCTGTGATTGGTGTATACCGTCACATGGAAGCCCTCAATGTATGGCCTAAAGTGCTCCAAAGCCCATATGAGAGCAAGACACTCCTTTTGAGGAGTTGAATATGTTTTTTCTGCCTTATGAAGAACACGGCCAGCAAACGCGACTGCCACATCTCTACCCTCCCCATTTTTCTGCATTAACGCCGCTCCAAGGCCAGCGTCACAAGCGTCTGTGTGTATGGAAAAAGGGCAATCAATCAATCAATCACATTTTATTTATATAGCACTTTTCATACATAAAAATGCAACTCAAAGTGCTTTAAAACATTCAAAGCAAAACATAGAAGAGAAATCAGGAAACCTCAGGACGGGTGCCGAAGTGATACGATCCTTTGGTAGATCCATGGCTGCTTGACATCTGTTGTCCCAATTGAATTGAACATCCTTTTTCGTCAAGGCAAAAAGCAGCTCAGCATGTTTGGCATAGTCCTGCGCGAAACGACAGTAGTAACCCATCAGACCCAGAAATTGTCGAACCTGCTTTGCAGTGGAGGGTACCTTGAATTTGGTCACTGCTCTCACCTTATCCAGGTCAGGATGTGTGCCTGAAGGTGTGACCTGGAAACCCCAAAACGGTCAACTCACTGAGACAAAACTGGCATTTACTGATTTTCAAAGAAAGACCAGCTGACTTCAATCTGGTTAGGACTTTCTCCAAGTCCAACAAACTCTGTTCGAATGTGGGCGATGCTATGACGATGTCATTGATATACACGGCACAGGTCTTGTATATGAGACCGGCAAGGACAGAGTTCATGAGCCTCTGAAAGGTGGCTGGCGCATTGCACAGACTGAAAGGGAGAACTCTGAACTGACATTTAGACATGGATGGATTCTGAACATGTCCCGGGACTAAATCTGCTCTCACAGCCGAAAGAGAGGCTCCTGTGTCGAGCGTGGCGTCCAGAGTTACCCCTTTCAAGTTTACTTTCACCTTAAGTGGAGTATTCCAAGAAGAGTCTCCTCCACATGACCAAGCATGGGCTGATCCACTTGAGGAGATTGAAATGAAAGAGGCTGTATTAGACTCCGGGGGGAGGGTTGCCCCTGCATTGACATCGCCCCACGCACGTTTCCCTGCCTTCTATCAACCGATGCTGTCTCTGCCACCTGAAACTCACCCTCCCTTACCACACAAACCATATCAGGGGTATGAACTGGAAGTGATGTATGCAAAGACTCCCCACTGCAATCCAGGAAACTTGCTTGACCTCGTAATGTTGAAGAGCAGTTCGGCCAAGTACGAGATGTGAAGACTGGCATCGAACATTTAAAACAATACGTTTCCCTGTCAGGTTTATTCTTCGCCCAAACACGAGGTGGCTGCAGGGTGGTAGGGCCAAGGACAGAGTGGAGTTCATGGGCCCGCAACATCAGGTCAATGGCAGATTTGACAGGCGTCGCGTATAACGCGTCCCTGTACTTCTCCAAAGCATGCTTGCATATTAGCTCAATTTGTTCTAGTTCCGAAGGTGAACTCCGGAGTTTTTTTAAGTCATTGAACATATGGGCGACAAACGTGGGAAGTGGATCGTCTGGACTTTGGAAGTAGTCCAGAATGTTTCTCATAATACGCTCTTGATTGTCCTCAAGTAAGAAAACAGCCCTAAATGACTCACAAATGTCTGAGCAATTTTTAAAGTGAGTCACGAGCACACTACACCATTTCCTTGGGTCTTTTGCTAGGAAGCGAGGCAGCTCTCTGAGAATCTGAGCGTCAGACAGGGCGAATGATGACCGGTAGGCATCAACAGACTGCAACCATTCCTCAGGATGAATTGACCCATCCCCAGAGAAGACCGGGTGCTCAAGCTTAGTTTGGTGTAACGCAGCCGCAAGGATTCTGCCAGTATTATTGACGTCAGAAAAGTCTGGTTGGGAACACGGAGTTAAAGTTTCCACATCAGGGTAACGAGGTCTACCACTGGGCAGACTAGGTACGTTAGGTGTCGAAACTGCCACCGGGACAGGGCCATTAGGTTGTTCATTGGAGTTATCACAACATGTGTCCTTGCGTTTGTGTGGCCAATGCTGCACCATACGCCGCTGGAGGTCAAGAGAGTCATGCAGACACACTTGAAGCATTTCTAACTCAGCCTGTAGAATCTTCACCTTCGAATCAAGGTCCACAGGTGATTTGCCTACAGTAATTTGGGATGGTAGAGGAGCAAAGTCAGTCTCGTCATCCGACAACTCAGGGTGAAATGCCACTATTTTTTTTATGGTCCCATAAACCCTGGTAACTCAGCCGTGATGTCAATCCCAACTCTGACTTCCGACTTCCGAGGCAAATGGAATACACCAAAAGGCCAGAGAAATTCCCCGATTCCCAGAGATAGAGTTCCAAAAATACAAGATTTATTTAAAAAAAAGTGTCATTTAAAAAAAGATCATGTGACCATGCTTGAGAGGCTTTACCTAAAGGGGGGATGATCAGGCCAAGGCAGCCATACTGCTTCTTAAAACCCTCTCATGAGTAAAAACAAGCACCCTTAAAGCAGAAATCCACCCAAACACATTTTTTTTCAAGAATATGTTCCCAGCAGGCCCACTAGTTCAAACACGGCATTCTGATTAATATTGCATTTGTGGATTATGAGTTAAGCAGCAAAATCCACTCCTTTTTAGCCATCTCAGAGGGTGGCCATTTTGTCACTTCTGTCGACTGAAAATGACATCACAACTGCTCAGGGCTCAGGTAACGACCAATCACGGTTCAGCTTCAGAATACAGGTCAGCTGTGATTGGTCAAAATGGTTCAGGCAGAGATGGCTGAAAATGGATGGATTAACTCTTATTCCACAAACACAATATTTATCAGAATGCCTTGTTTCAACCAGTGGTCTTGCATAGTACATATTTTTGAAAAAAATATGTTTGGGTTGATTTCCCTCTTTAAAAGCACTGCACACTTGAGACAGAGGCAATCAATGTACAGCAAAGTGGAATGGCGACATGCAAGTCGATTTTTGAACACCTCACCTACGGGCCAAACAAGTCAAACCACTCTAAATGACTAGTGGGTGAGACAGAAGGGTAATTGCTTGCAGGTCGATAATGGGTTGAAAAAATTCAAATACATATAATTTACAATAGAAGTCTCTCATAAAGGCTGGAAGTGACAGACATTGTCTGCGCTTGTTCTATAGTGTGGCGGTGCAATGGTGAGAAGGGGGAAGATGTAGACCAGGGGTGCCGAAGTCCGGTCTTGGAGAGCCCCTATCCAGCCTGTGTTAGATTCTCCCTTTGCCAACACACCTGATTCAAACGATCAGGACTGTTGTCTGGCTTCTGCAAAGCTTGCTGATTTGGTTCCACAGAGAAAAAACAAAATATCCAAAGATTCATCTTTGGATGGGATCGGAGCCATGTTATTGCAGGCTTATGGAGACAACTGGAGGCCAGTGGCCTACGCTTCAAGAACAACGACGGCATCAGAATGTCGTTATGCCCAAATAGAAAAAGAGACTTTAGGGCTAGTGTATGGATTTGAAAAGTTCCATAGCTATATTTATGGGTTACCAACATTTGTGGCAGAAACAGACCACAAGCCATTGATAGCCATCATAAGGAAAAACCTGAGTGAAATGTCTCCACGCATTCAAAGGCTCATGATGAAACTACAACGTTACGACTTCAACTTGATCTACACGCCAGGTAAACTCATCGTGTTGGCAGATGCTCTCTCAAGGGCTAGAACACAAAACAAAGAACAAAGCCTCACAGAAATATAAATGTAAATGTACCGGTACATGTAAACCTGGTCACTAAGTCACTTCCTATGTCAGACATGAAATCAAAGCAAATTGCAGCTGAGACACAAAAAGACACTTGTTTGCAAAAAGTAATGACACCGTTAAATGGGAAATGGTCAAGAGGCGAATGCCAACCATACTACAACTTAAGGGCGGAACTCAGTGTTGTGAATGGACTTTTGCATTATAGACATGCCAGATGAACCATGGCAGAAAATAGGGACAGATATTTTCCATTTGGATGGTAAAAACTACTTGCTAGTCATAGACTATTTGTCACACTATCCAGAGATGGCATTATTGGCCAGCATGTCAGCCGCTTGTGTCATAACACACATGAAATCCATCTTTGCGAGGCATGGAATACCTCAGATTGTTTGCAGTGACAATGGACCTTGCTATAGTTGTTGGGAATATTTGCTCAAGGATATGACTTTAAACATGTGACCTCTAGCCCTCTGTATCCTCAGTCAAATGGGAAAGCAGAAAAAGGTGTACACATTGTGAAACAGTTACTGAAAAAGGCACAAGACAGTAAGGCAGAGCCTTACTTGGCACTTCTTAGCTACAGAGCTTCACCATTAGAGCACGGGAAATCTCCTGCAGAACTACTAATGGGAAGGCAACTTCGCACCACTCTTCCTTATACTGCAACCAAGAAACAGGATAAAGTGACAGACAAAATGAGAAAGTTGCAGAAAAGGCAAAAGATCAACTAGGACAAGTCCTCAAAACGTTTAAAACCACTTGCACCCAATGACACAGTCAGAGTGGAAGATGGAAGCGTCTGGAGAAAGAAAGCAACTGTTTTGGATAAAGTTAACCTGAGATCATACAACGTGAAAACTGAAGATGGACTGATACCAAGGAGAAACAGAAGAGGTTTGTTGCGTACACAAGAGGCCACAAGCTCACAAGATGGACAGCATGAGGATAACAACAAAACAACACCTGAACCAACCTCACCTGTAAAGGACAGTGTGGAGCAAAGCGATCAATCTCCTACGCTCAGAAGATCCACACGCACTGTTAAAACACCGGACAGACTGAACCTTTAGTTGATTTATGTATACAAAAAAAAAATTATTATTATTATTTGGTTGTAATACAAACGAAAAAAAATTGCATTGTATGCATGTTCGGTTTATTCTGATTTTTAAAAAAAGTTTATACATATAACTATGTTAGTATGTTATACATTATGTGAATGCCGGGTATTGTTGTGAACAGTTTATTTTAAGTCTAAAGAAAAGGGGATGTGCTGATTAGAGATACAGCTACACCACCAGGAGGCTATCTATGCTAAAGTAGCCTACTATCTGCAGTAGAGGCAGCGGCAGGATGGGCAGGAGAAAAACAGTGTATGGAACCAAGACGAGTGTTGCGTCCATGTTCAATAAAAGCTACAGCAACCCACGAATATTTAATATGTTTTATCAAAAACAAAACAGTCACTTATTTCCTGGATTTTTTGCACATCTGCAAGATCAACAGTCCATCATTGTCTTCATTGTACTCCGGAAAGACCATACTGAAACACCGTAAATTACTTAGTGTCATTAAACTGTAATTAGTTTGGCTTTTGACATTACCTTTTCGGTGTGATTTACTGCTGGCAAAGCTTGAGGATGCTTCTCGGCACATAAAAGCAATTATAGTCAGTGGAAAATCCCAGTCATCGTTTAATATTATTTTTCTTATTTTTGATATAAAAGAGAGCAAAATAAGACAGGCATCAATCATAACATTGATTTGCTGTTATTATGGTGTGTCTTCACCCTCATCATACCAAGATGTCAACAACACACTGACTAATTTCACTTATATGATGATGCTCACAGACTTTACCTACCTACTGGTGACACACACGTACCATAAATTCATATATAGTAAGACACAAAAGTATGGGACGCTAGCTTTGACAGTAAGCACAATCATGCTCATTTAATTGGAATGCGACAGATCCAGTTGAATAAGCTTCTTTCTGTCAGTGCATTTAGTCAAACAAAAATCTAAACTGTAAAGTTTGAAAACAAAATGTAAATCAACAAAATATAAAAACACAACCACACAATTAACATATGTCATTTCAATCATGATTAATTCTATTTACGCTACCTGACAGAGCATCTCTCGGTAACAATAATATTCACAACAAACATTACAGTACACCTGCACCCATCAATGTATTGACTGTCAAATTCCCATTCAAATGATTTGACTAGAAATCATTATTAAAAAAATCTCAGCACTCTGCTTAAATAACACAAGTACGCTGTCTCAGCATTAACAGCACCAATAATCAGAAACCTCATTTATTGCACACATTTTCACGGCTGAAGTGCTCTCAGTATCACCTTAGCTTCCCACGCATTTATTTGCTTCTATTCATTACAAGGTAATGATGCCCTTGCTATGTTACGGTGATGCCACAGTCTCTGGCAACGTCATTTGTGGGACTAAATTCCCTCATCTTTTGAGTAGCAATGCTTGTGGAGGTTGTCGTGCATTTCCCAGAAATAATTGATCCACATGGTTTATATGGCAACATGTTGTCAATAAAGTCACACGTGAAATGTATCCATATGTCTACCCTTCTCTTTCTCCCAGGCAGCGACGTAGTATGTAACTTGAGTGAGTTACATATAGTATGTATATAGTATCATCTTGGCAGTCCTAACACTTCCTGTTTCTCCTTGTCTTATTTTCTGCTGTGAAAATAATAATAATCTATTAGAAACCAAGTTGAGTTTCAGTGATTTATTTTGCTCTAAAACCTACATGGCAAAGACAAGCCAAGAGTGGTACACGCTGTTCTACTTAATTATTGGTTATATTGTTGACTTATGTTGAGTTATTAACTTTTTTCATGATTGCTTGTTGTGAAATTGACATAACTGGACCTTCAACATTCCAAGACTGTCAACTTAGCATATATAAAGTGGCTTGCCGTCTTTCTCAGCATCAACCATCAAGACTGCAAAGGTAAAGTCACACGACTTTTCATCCGACTTTGGAAACTCAATTCCATGTGACTTTTTTTTACGTTAACTGCATTTTTGCTTCACGTGGTCAGCTGTAAATGTAATGCTGGTATGCAGTATATTGCGAGAAATATTTAGTATGCTTCTTTCATTGCAGATGACGTTTTCTCTTCGCTTGTTGTTCCTCCTTTATGGGATCAGTGGACTGTTCACTGGATTTGTAAGTCAAAATTTTAATGAACTTTAATGAACATATTAACTATGGTGTTTAATGTATTGGTCAGATTTTAACAATGTGTTTTTCTGGTTCACAGTTGTCTTATCCTACGAGTCATTTGAAAGGTTGGTAACTTTGACTCATTACATTTTACCATTGAACAATTTTTCAGACTTTGTCAGTATTGACACCAGATTTGATTCAACGTGTCATGTTTTCTTCCTAAAACAACCATTGTGTTGCAGGCAATAACTGTCCTAAAGACTGGACTCAGTTGGACTGTAAATGTTACATCTTCGAAGAAGAAGCCAGGAGCTTTGCAGATGCAGAGGTATGCAAAGAAATACTAGTGAAGTAGTTCCCAAAGATTTGGATTTGGAATTTGGGAAATTTGAAATATATTTCTGAAGAAGAAAATGCCAATAAGTATAATGATTTAATGTGATTTTCTAAAGATAATAAACTAGCTGTACCTCAAGTTGCATTTGAATCCGTAAAAAAATGAATGAAATGATGTCTATTGAAAGTTGTGGTCCGTTTTTTGGGGGGGTGTCGCCCTGTAAGTGAAATCAACTTTTTACTTTTTCCACCAGGCTGTCTGCAACATTCTTAGTGGGAATCTGGTCTCCATCCACAATGGCCTGGAAAATGCACTTGTTCTTGAACTGATTCGAGCAGCTGGTGACTTCAATCAAAGCTGGATTGGACTCCAAGATGCTATTCAGGTGAAACATTGACCAGTAAAAATATTTTTGATTGAATCCTGTCACTTGTATCTGAGAAGTATTTTTCCCACATAGAAAATAAATGTGTCCAGACTCAATCTTGTCACCAGATTAAAGCAAGGAGGTGTAGTGTTGGGTACGTCATGATAGGAGAACATGCAGTAGATTTTTACATTTGTCGAATATTCACCAGACTTTAGTACAATTTTGTTACACAATCAAGTTTCCTTTACGGTTAAATTGTAAATTCTTGAACATTCCAGTCACCTGACCTTTCCCTCCAAATTCCTACCACAAAATGTGTGACATTAAACCAATTGAATCAATTTCATGATTTGTGACAAATGAACGGCAGATCTAAATCCAAGCACTCGTTATGTTCATGTGATTAATTCAAATGTGACTTTTTCTTCCAGAATGATGACTACATATGGATGGATGGCTCAATCAATAATTTCCGTAACTTTGATACGACAAATTCTGAGCCTAATAGCAGTTCGGGTGACTGTGTGATTATTGATGAGACCGGTAAGTAAAACCGATAATATGTTTTCTAACAACATAATGCTGTTGTACTTACACATTTTTTTTCTTCAAGATGGAATGTGGCAAACTGACAACTGCACAGACCACAGTGTGTATGTTTGCATCAAGGATGTGCACCATATCCACTACTAATCGCTCATCCTACTTGCTGTCTTCGCTCACTCAGAGAGTTTGCTAATCATGATCACTCAGTGAGACAACATCAAACTTTTGTGGTGTCTTTACATTTTTTGGGTTTACTTTAAACTTCTCTGTTTTTCTCACAATGTTTGATTGTTATTGACAACACATCTGCAATGTCAAGGAGCATTCTGTCAGGTAAATAAAGGAATCTATCTGCATCAAAATATGCTCGTCTATTTTGCCTTAATAAAGGTCCTGATACACCAAACCGACATCGAGGTCATGAAGCTTCGTGGCGTCTTTAAGCGCCGTCTGGTTGGTGTAGTGGCCACCGTCGTAGTGTCGTAATCCGTCTGTAAGCGTCTTGGGAGCGTTTACGTATGTTGAATCGGCGTCGCCAGTCGTGACAATTGGTCACTCTGATTGGCTGTTAGCTAGCACCGACGGGAAGTGACAAAGGCGGGAAAACAGTGAGCACGCCTCCGCTGCCTTAATCTTCTTACAAGTACAAGAGCGAGGGTTGATGATTACACAATACCGTGTCAAAAACGTGATGGTTTAGTTCGCGCGGGAGTTCATCATGAGCGAAGAATAGAGCTGAATGCATTGTTTACGTTTTTACAATCTGCCCCCGGAGTGAAGGCACTAAGATGGCGGACAAGTAGGTTATGTGTTGATTAGCTCCGTTTTGGACTGTAACTTTTGCTGTCAAAAATCATTGGTCTCCACCCAGATTGAGAAGATGAACACTGCTACGCGTATTAAACCTGCAAAACTACAGCCTCCGGTGCCTCCGACCACCAAAACGCCGCAAAAATCACTAGAAGTTTATGAACACAACTACTCTGTGATGGAGGTGACTACAGAGACGAAACGTGGTCGTAACGACGACTCTGCTCCCTCAACTCCAAGTAAGACAATAGACAAGAAATCAAAACCAAATGAGAATAAGGATGATGGTCAAGTTTCCAACAATGCCATTTTTGACGCAATAATGGAACTGATTAAGCGTGTGACCGGGATGGAGACACAGCTTGATGATATTCAAGAACAAAACAGACAGAATACAGCTATGATTGCTAACTTGACAAAGACCGTTCAATTTAACTCGGAGGAGTTAGAAGGAGCTAAAAAGAAAATGCTGGAAATGGAAAAGACCAATGAACGCTTGTTGAAAGAAAATGATGGGCTTCTGGAAAAAGTGAAAAATCTTGAACGAACATGAGATGGTGTCTCGGGGTGAAAGGTGTTAAGGAGAGGAGCGATCAGTGATCTTCCATCCATCCATTATCTATACCGCTTATCCTCACAAGGGTCGCGGGGCGTGCTGGAGCCTATCCCAGCTGTCTTCGGGCAGTAGGCGGGGGACACCCTGAATTGGTTGCCAGCCAATCGCAGGGCACACAAAGACAAATATCCGCACTCACAATCGCACCTAAGGGCAATTTAGAGAGTTCAATCAACTTACCATGCATGTTTTTGGAATGTGGGAGGAAACCGGAGTACCCGGAGAAAACCCACGCAGGCACGGGGAGAACATGCAAACTCCACACAGGGAGGCCGGGGCCGGGATCGAACCCACAACCTCTGAACTGTGAGGCGGATGTGCTAACCAGTCGAACACCGTGCCGCCCCGATCAGTGATCTTATTGAGGAAAATTGTTTTATTTTTTTCTTAGAATTTTACAAAGCATTTGATTCTGTTGAACATCCTTTTATTTTTGAAACACTTAATCATTTGGGTTTTGAGAAAAAAAAATTTTTTAGCACTATTGGTATGTTATATTTTGATATAAATAGTTTGGTTTCTTTAAATCATGGCACATGTAAGAGATTCAACATAAATAGATGCATTCGCCGGGGCTGTGGAAGCTCTCCCCTCTTGTTTATAATGGTTGCAGAGATGTTATCAATATTAATTAAAAGTAGTGCAATTGCAGGGATCGAGATAATGGGTAAACAATTAGTAATAAGTCAGCTGGCTGACGATACAACCCTGTTTTTGAAAAACGAAGCTCAAATTCCATTAGTTCTGCAAACAATTGATCATTTTTCAAAGGCCTCTGGCCTACAACTAAATTTAAATAAATGTGAATTATTTGCTCTGAAAGAGCATGCTATGCAATTATTATTTAATATAAAAGTCACGAAAGAGACTTCAAAGAGTTTTCAATACTTCTTTATTGAAAACTAATCTTTAAACATAATTTTACGCCACATAACTCTCCAATATAGAATAATAGATATATAACCCTCAACAGAAGGTCTATCTTTATTCAAGATTGGTTGTCTAAAGACATATGGGCAGTTGCACATTTTTTGAATGATGAGGGTAATATTCTACTGCATGCTGATTTTTGTGAGAAATTTCAAATCCATTGTACCAAGAAGTACAATGAAACTGTAAAAGCTATTCCAGTATCTCTTTTTTCTATAGTGCAACAAGATGTATACTATTCAGATGTTACACCTAATTTGAAACAACTCTGGATTGGTGGCATGGCCTTTCTTAATCCCAAGTGTAATAACACACTAAGACATTATTTACAAAATTGTAGTTTCCCAAACTCTGTAAAAAGGTGTTACATCTTAAAAGATTTTAAAAAAGAAGAAATTAAGAAGATCAGATGTAATTACCTGTCTTTTCCAATCCCATTTAAAATGAAGGAAAACCAATTCAAAATCATAAACAAAATTTACCCAACGAATGATTATCTAAAATATAAATTCAAAATGGAAACTGGGAAATGTGTTTTCTGTGAAACTGAAAGTGAAAACCTAGAACATCTTTTCTTCTCTTGTGATATAATGACTGGCTACAACTCAAGGGGATTCAATTAGCTGTGTTAACAATGAAAGAGATCCAATTGGTATAACTATTAAGAATAATAAACTAGACTTTGGAATCAATAGTTTACTAATAATGTGTAAACATTTTATTCATAAATGTCATTTTTTTAAGACGAAACCTACTATATCTCACTTGAAGAATGAGATCAGTCTCTTTGTAAAATCTTTGAAGCTAATAGAACAGAAAAAGGCACATGCTCTTGAAGCATTCTTACGGAAGCGTATTGCTGTCATACCAGGAAGAAAAAAAACCACAAACCTTATCATGTACAAACGTGAAACTTATGTAAAAATGTGATACTTATCATGTGAAAACGTGATACAAAGTAAGGTTTGTGGGTTAATTTTCCTGGTGCGGCAGCAATACGCTTCTGTACGTTCTTGTCTGATTTTGATTTCTTTTTTATTTATTTATTTATTTTTTTTTTCTTTGTTTTTTGTATTTGTACCTGTCATTTGATTGTCACAATGCGGTACTTTATTTGTTTGTATTTAAGATTTGTTGAAACACGGTAATAATAATAAAAAAAAAATAATAAAAAAAAATAATAATAAATCAATCTAAAAAAAATCCGACCCTGGCCAAAAGCTTTCCGGTTGGAATTTTCTAACCATGAGAAATGGTGACTACCGCCGCCGATGGTATGGAAGGGTATGACATCTTATGCATGCGCAGAAGGTACTTTAATAGTCAACGTCGCTGTCTGTCGCTGCAGTGTATTCCTCCAGCGTGACGTGCCGACAGCCGGCCGGACGCCACAGGGGGTGAGCGTCTGTCACTGTTGGCCAGCGTCTTTTTGGTGTATCAGGTACACACTCCATTTGAAACTTGGTGAGTCTGTTGCTTGAAATTTAATAAATTCATAATAATAATGAAGATAGAACAATGCATGACAATTCATGACCAAAATGCTAACCACTATTTAAGTACTTTTCGGCATAGCAGCTACACCTTCGGACTCCTAACTACCCCCCCGCCCCACACCGGCCCCCAGCGAATAATTTAAGATGCGCTCCAAATGGGGACACAGTGCGCCAGTTTTGGCTACGTTTGGAAATTAATGGGAGCGGAGCAGACTCTACCTCTTTGTGCAGACTCTACCTCTTTGTACATACCCACTCTCATATCCAGTAGTGCATTTCTGAACGCGCCTTAGGTGAGTGTACGGAGGAGTAATTGCGATGGATGTGGCATTCATTATAACGCGGTCGTAGAATTGGACGGCTTCCAAATCATACGCGCGGACAGGACGCTGGAGAGTGGAAAGAGGAAAGGAGGAGGGCTGGCTGTGTTTGTGAACGATAGATGGTGTAATCCTGGGCACATCACGATTAAGGAGCAGCTTTGCAGCAGGGATATTGAGCTGCTAGCTGTTGGCATGAGGCCATTCTACATCCCGCGAGAGTTTAGTCATGTGATCGCGGTGACCGTCTACGTCCCACCAGCTGCCAGCAGCGACACAGCCTGTGATGTCTTGACTGCAGCAGTGAGCAGGCTACAAACACAGCACCCAAATGCCCTGGTACTCATCTCTGGTGACTTCAATCATGCCTCCCCTTCCTCCTCTCTGCCTTCATTCACACAGTATGTCACCTGCCACACCAGAGACAATAAAACACTGGACCTTTTCTATGCCAACACCAAGGAGGCATACACATCACTGCCCCTCCCCCCGCTGGGCAAAGCTGATCACAACCTGGTGGCTCTCCAGTCTGTGTACAAACCTCTGGTCCGCAGGCAGCCAGCTGTGACCCGCACGGTTCAGAGATGGTCTGGAGAGGCCGAGGAGGCCTTAAAGGACTGCTTCAGCACAACTGTGTGGGAAGTATTCAGCGATACTCACGGGAAAGACATTAGTCGTCTAACAGACACTGTTACGGACTATATAAATTTCTGCATGGAGAACACCATACCCACCAGGACAGTAAGGTGTTTCTCCAACAACAAACCCTGGATCACACCAGACATAAAAGCTCTCCTGAAGGAGAAGAGGAGGGCTTTTGCGTCAGGCAACATAGAGGAGCGGAAGACTGTGCAGCGCCAGCTGAGGAGGAGGATCAGAGAGGGGAAAAGGTCCTACAGGAAGAGGATGGAGGAGCAGCTGCTGCAGAATAACGCCAGGGGAGTCTGGAGGGGCCTGAAGACCATCTCAGGCCACGGACAACCCAAGACCCGGACTGGGGGGGACCTGCAGTGGGCAAATGAGCTGAATCTCTCGCACGGATGGTGCGTTTGAAGCGGTGGGGTTTGTTGACATCTACCATTTTTATCGTTTGCCCATTTCGCAGAGTAGGTTGAGAAGAACTTTGGCTACCTCGCGATCACGTCCGGACTAAAATCTGCCTCCGCCCTTGCTTAGTCCGTCCCTTTTTTTAAACTTGTCGCCCCCCCATCCCAAAAATGGGCGTCCGTCCAGAACCCTCATGACGGACTGCCCAGCTCTGCTAATAAATAATGTAAATAGAGTACACTGACTAAAATGAAATATCTATGATGAAGACGGGCGGCTTCTCTCTCACTATGCTTAGCAGGTTTTCTGGGAGAAAATTAGCACTTTTAGTTTTTAAATAGTTGTCAAACTTGAATGTTGCTTGAAGCATTTATATTTCACACTTTATTGCATTCTTTAAAAAACAGATATTTTTAATGATTTGGCTACTGGAAATTAGCTTTTTATTTGTATTAAGCTTTTATGTATTTTATTGTGTTTCCTATGTATTTTTATATTAAAAATCCTGAAAAGTAAGATACAGACTTATACTATACCTGGGTGTACTGTATATAGTTATTGGGATTTAACATTTTGTCCATGTCAACAACAGACGACTATATTTAGCAGACTATACTGACACTCGGGAAGTTTCATAATTGTTGGCAACACCCATCATCATACTCCATACGGTGAGTATCATATGGACGGTATGTAACTGAGCCAGTTGAATGATCAAAGTTATGATAATTAGCGTATTTGTCAAAGGTATGATAATTAGCGTATTTGTCAGCGATGCCCTGTTCCCAGGGTTCATTTTAACAGTACTTTTTACTTTAATTTTAGTCTTTGACAGTAAATTGAGTAAAGTGAAATATTAAGTGCAAAGTAATTAGTTAATTAATTTATTAATTAATTAGTAATTCGTTTTCAGGGTGGTTCTGTTAGTTTTTATTAGTTGTAGTTTTATTTATTTTTTTCAAAACACAAAAACTGTTTTAGTATTAGTTTACGTTTTAGTTTTTTGTTTTTAGACATAGCTAATTTTGGATTGTGGTTCAGCAGACTAATTACAAAAAAATAAATCACGAAACAGTCCTGGACAAAAATGTGGGAGTTTAAAGACTATGGTGACACACTAGTAAGATTGCATTTTCTTTGAGGCTGTTAATAAGCTACAAAGACATTGTGAAAAAGCTGCCATTGCAGGATAAAGATAAGAACAGACTATTTACACTTGTCATTAAGAACACCAGACACTGAGGTCTCCAACAAAGGTGTGCGGCATTTGCTAACCCAGATGTCAAAGTTGTTCATGTGAAATTTAACCCACAAATTAGTATTTTGTGCACCCATTATATCTATTTCATGGTCACACATTAGCATGTTGTGTTCATGGTTCATTAATATTGTGGCCACGAATAAAAAAAATATATCATGTAATTTTTGGATCTCTGTTTATGTTGGATCTATTCTCTGCAGCTTTTATTCTTTTGTTTTAAAAGAAATACACAATTGAAGAAATGCTGATGTGAGAAAGTGGTTTTCGTATTTTACTTATTATATTATCATTTTATTTATTCATTTCTTTAACAGTGATACCAACATTTTTTTACACGTGTAGAGTTTGTGGAAGTTAGGATAGAAATGACATTACGGTACAGGTCACAATATCGTCTTCAGGCGCTACGCTGTCGCCATTTCCTGGTCAGTCGGAGAAATGCTGTTTGTAACAACTTCCAGGAATCTCAAACAAATACAGCATGTGAGCCTTATTTCGGGTCCGTGTACCTTACGTTCATTCTGTTTTTAATTATGAAACGCAAATCAAAAACCACATTTAAGGTTGTATTTTCAATTTTCATTTTTGAAACAAAAATAGGATATTCATTTTAACGCCCCTTTTAAAAATAAACTACAAAAAAGTTTTCTGGAAAGGGCTCAAATTTCCGTATTTCCAGTTTCAATATTAAATTGTCAATTTTTACGCTTTTCAGCCGTTGGTTCGCGCTGCAGGAAGCACAGGAAATAGTGTAGTGGCTTCGCTTTCTACTAGCTTCGCTTTCCGAGCAAGAAAAAATTGGTTCGACATTCTGACGTTCGATATTCAGTTAGAGTTAGGGACCATCCACAAATTTTATGCGTGATGGTATCAAAAATTGATAAAACTTCTCCAAAATGGCCTATATACAATACAATTTTAGAGGCTTTATTTTGCCACCTACTGCAGCAATCAGAATGAGAAAAAGTGTTTCACTCGATTTTGGGTGAATATTTGTGTCAGTTTAGCACTATACTAATTGTTGAATTGGCCTCAACCTCTCACAAATGATCTATAAAAGGAACATTTGAGGTGTAGTAGTTGAATACCTCCCTTTGCTCATCTACTACAGAAATCGGAATTACAAAAAGTTATTTAACTGATTTTTGGTGAATATTTTCGTCAATTTATGACACAAACAAATATAACACTTGTGGACTGTCCCTAACCCGTGAATATCGAACGTCAAGCCAACTTTTTCTCGCTGAGCTGCACCGCCATTGTAATAAAATGGTAGAAATGTTGCAAGAGATTTAGCGTGACCATTTCTCTTATTGAATATCCTTAGGGTTCGCCCATTGTGTTGGTAGCTATAAGTGCGGGCTCCACTAAATAGACGAGACAGACGGCTCCGAATTGAAGGAATTGCAATCGTTTATTTTATAACGTCAAAACAGTAACTCCCCTGGGCCACAAGAGGACGCTCGGGGTTAGCTCATGCAATGAGTCTCTACCATAACATCCCCCTTATTGAGTACATTATGAACTGTAATGTAAATTCGAAATGTTTCAATGTAGAATGTAGAATGGAAATATTGGACTAGAAGTGGTGTGAAGGAAGAACCATTCAGAGGAGAACTTTTGGAATTTCTCTGTTAAGAACATGTGGTGCTGGGGGGGATCAGCGGGTGTGCAGGGATGGTTCCGATCAAACAGATCCGCATCAACTAGCTCCCA
Source organism: Filicampus tigris (assembly GCF_054856515.1). NCBI lineage: Eukaryota > Metazoa > Chordata > Actinopteri > Syngnathiformes > Syngnathidae > Filicampus > Filicampus tigris. Next base: position 21,984,199 of record NC_141220.1, on the reverse strand, counting down.
GGGTCGTGTTGGAAATTCCGTGGGCAGAAAAAAAAAAAAAAAAAACTATGCAGTGACGCAGACTGACGTTACATTCCGTGCTACCTGACCTGCCTCTGCGAGGGTCGACCGCGGCAACAATACATTAAAAAACACAAGCGGGCCAATGGGTTTACAAAACCCATCAACCCCGCGTGATATAGGCGACTGCCTATGCATTAGGTTTAGGCTCGCGGAGCGGAACAGTACATTGTTTAGGGTGGGTAAACATAAATCGGGTGAATGGGTGAATCTAGCTGTGGGGAATTAGAAACAGTTGAGCATGTCTTATTCGGGTGTGAAAGATATGAGGTTGAGAGAAGACCTGATTATGAGATTTTGGAGTGTAAAAAGTCGTTTTAGTTTACACATTTTGAGGATGAGCACAAGCAGGAAAATGCCTTTGCAGTATTTGAGGGAAATACTTAGTAGGACATAGTTGTTTATTTTTGTTATTATTTTTATCTTATTTTTCTTCCTTCCCTATTAGGCTGAGCAAAATTGGGACTCATACTCCATATCAGTTGGTGGCGGTAATGCGCCATTAAGTTGTTTGCCAACCGCCATGACAAAGCCAAAAGGAGGAAAAGAATACGTCACACGTTCCACGTTGTCCCGGACGTGGCAGTTGGTCCGGACTCCAGAGTTTTGCGAGGAAGCAACTCGAGCAATTCCGACACGTTTGTCTCTGTTGAAGGGTATTCGCGAAGGAATCAAGCATCACCCAGCAGTCATGGGGCTGACCATATCTTCAATCTTTGGTCGACTTTTTGGAAAAAAACAAATGAGGATTTTAATGGGTGAGTGGAAGTGCTTGGTTAGCTTAGCCGCTCGCTAAAATAGTCGCTGAGGTCCTCTACCAGAATTTAGTTAGCAAAGGTTTACGTTCAGAAATGTATACAGGTGGCCGAATTAAAATATAAACCATGCGAGTTTACCGTAGTGTTGCAAAAAGTGACGGAGAAAAAAACCGAGTTGGTTTGTAAATTAATTAAGGTTGTTTTCAAAGGCCGTCTTGTCTTTCTCGAGGAAGTACAATAATTTGACGCATTCTTGATAATCCAACATTTTATTTAGGTTGTTAACCAACTTTTTTTTTTTACACTACCTGTCCAACTTTAGCTGTTTTCACCAACTGTCAGTCATTCGTTGTTCACGTCCTTCCAGATCTCTTCATTTTTGCACTTGAATAGCTTTCCTGTTATCTGAAGCCAACCGGCACGTTCTGCTAGTTTAGCTTTGTTCTGTTATGTAACAACTGACACGTTGTCGTCATCCAGCTGTCGTAACTTGTGTGTAATTTCACAACGTTTTGCCCATATAGTTGGTCTGGATGCTGCTGGAAAAACTACCATCCTGTACAAGCTGAAGCTTGGCGAAATCGTGACTACCATCCCAACTATAGGTAAAGACACCTTTAATAAGATGTTCTACTTGTTGCTCATTTTCTGCTAAGGTCTGTTGTTATTTTTCTGCTTGTGGTCAGGTTTCAATGTGGAGACGGTGGAGTACAAGAACATCAGTTTCACGGTGTGGGATGTGGGTGGCCAGGATAAGATCAGACCCCTGTGGCGACACTACTTCCAGAACACACAGGTATGAGGGATCCTGGTGGGCCAAAGTGAAATGGACAATCTCAGTAGCTGCCGGCATAACACACGCCTGTCCGTAGGGCTGGGTAATTAATCGAAATGTAATCGTCATTTTGATTTTGGCTTATCTTGATCTTAAAGACAGTGTAATTAAAGAAGACCGCTAAACATGCTGTGTGGTGTTTATGCAAGTCCCAGATGTTGTGAAAGTACCGTGAATGTACTAATGTTACCAGCACAGCAAGCATCTGACGTTATGTGATTTTGCCCTCCCTGCATGCTGATGTCATTGTAGTCTTGGTTTAGTTAAAGAAAATGTTTATTTTTGTCTCTTTTCAGTGCTGCAATTGTATTTAAAGCTGTCAATATAGAAATAGAAATATAGAAACATTGTTGTTTAGCCAAAACCAATTGTTACCTTAAAGTCCAGAATACATTCATTTCAGACAGGAAAGATGCTCTGACTTGAATTACAGTAATCCCTCGCCACTTTGCCGTTCCAGTTTTGCGGGTTTTCAAAACGTTTTCATCAAAAAATGAAAATGAAAATATTACAGCCTTATTGGTAGCCATATCGCGGAAAGACTCGTCCTTTCAAAGAGATGAGATGACTCGGAGGCTTTGTACATACCCACAAGCACTCATACAAGGTGTGTGATTGGTTGCAGGCGTGAAAGCACGAGTGAATTTATCCTGTTTAGGCGTAAGCTGATTGGCTGCGCTACATCGCAGCATCATGCAGCATCTCCTCTTGTTGTATCTCGCCAGTCTTGTAGACGTCTAATAAACGAACGGCACTTTAGAACAACGTTCTGGTAAACCAATAACGTTATTCAAATGTGCCGTTCAGTTAGTCAGAGTCGAGCCGGATAAGCGAGTAGTAAACAGGTGTATGTGAGCGGAGTGCGCTGAGCCACCTGACTATCACGAAGCGGTCAGCCCAACAAGGATGACGAAACATCAGCAAATAAAATGTTAGTGTTTGTTAAAGGTTGTCTTAAGACATCTTACTAGAATCCCACGTTGCATGTTATCCAATTCATTGTTGGTGTTGCTGTGAAAAGCGAAAGTTAAACCATGATTACTTCTGATTACAATACTTCACATTTTTACACAAGAGAACTCTTATCATATACTTAACAAAAACATACATGTCAAATCTGAGTTTTCACTGAGTCATATACAAAGTTGTCATCAATGTTGCTTTTCTCTTGCAGGGCCTCATTTTTGTCGTGGACAGCAATGACGAAGACAGAGCGGGTGAGGCTGCACAGGAGCTTACGAAGATGGTGCGTATTATTGGTGCTTAGAAACATCCCAGAATGCTGGTAATACCTCTCTGTGTCTGTGACTGTCAAAATGAAGCATTATCTTTGTATTGAATTTTTACATATTCCATAAGTAGTGATGGGTACCTGCTGATTTTTTTTAAAGTGCAGTATCGATAAGATAGCGGTACTGTTAACGCTCTTGGAAAAATTACTCAATAATTTTCGATTGATTTAGGCTATATGAATGTCACTTTGTACTTTCTGCCTCTGATGTCATTTGTAACGTAGCGCACACCCTCCCCTTGCGCTGGAGAGCAAACTGCGAGCCGGGGGAGCCCTCTGTCTGAGCGCCAGCTACTTGCTGAGAAGGAAGGGGGGAAAAAAGGATTAGCAGTTATTCAAACCTTGACTTTTTAAAACATTGGTAAATCGTCAAACCGGTTATCAGCCCATCCCTAGTCCAGCCCACAAAAAAAAAAAACCTGGCCTTTCATTCTTGAAGGAACATAATTCCACAAAGCTGCGGCAGTCAAGGAAAGGTTACATTTTATGACCCTTATCGGTCAGTTCAAGTGTCCAGAACAGTTAATAGATTTGCTTTCAAGCTATTTTCAACACTTTAGATTTGTTTCAAATAAATAAACAGAGCTGGGTATCGTCTGTCTATCGTCTATTTTCGGCCGACCCACGTGGCCCCAGTCCGTCCTTCGTCGGCGTCAAGAACACAAACGTCTCGCCACACGCAGGTGCCGCTCTAGCAGACACGCCGCCAAAGAAAAAAAATGTCAAATAAACCAGACACAGCGTGGTGATTTCGTGAAATAAAAACAAAATGGGGCACATCGTTGCATCTGTGGGACCGAAAGGTATACGCCACAGTTGTTATTTGACTGCGTGCCAGTAGTGGGGCACTTATGTGTGACGCGGTGCCGGTAAAGTCTGTTCTCGATGCCGTTTGGCTGACTCAGACCGACCGGGCTGGCCTGAAATATAGACAGGAACTTATAGACGAATGAATGACCAGCTCTGTAAATAAATAAAAATAAAACAGACCACATGCGGACTGTCGATTATTGCTTTGTGGAAAAAATATGAAATTGACAATATTTGGACACACGCCATTCAAGTCTTTGGTGTATGTGCTTCCAGTTGGACGAGCAGGAATTGAAAGATGCCGTGTTGCTGGTGTTTGCCAACAAACAAGACCTCCCCAATGCCCTGACAATCAGCAAGCTCACAGAAATACTGGGTCTCAACAAGCTGCGGAACAAACAGGTAAGTCACCCAGGAACGCCAACATTGTAAGAAAAGTGTCGACAAGTTGCCTACGCTCACATGTCATATCCTCGCCTGCTTTTTGCAGTGGCATATTCAGGCGACCTGCGCCACCCAGGGCACCGGCTTGTACGAAGGACTTGAGTGGCTTTCCGCGGAGCTGTCGAAGTAACTCGGGTCAGCCGGGCAGATGAAAGTGTGAATTTTCATTTTCACACGGACATTCAACGTTTGTTCCCGAAGCTGCAGGTGGCAAACGTTTTTTTTTTGTTTGTTTTGTTTTGTTTTGTTTGTTTTTCGACAGGGGAAGTGTAGGGTGGGGCGGGGTTGTCTTATTTACTTTCATTCCCATTGTATGACCAACAACTATGAGAGTCATTATCAAAATGATGCAGTTTGACCACTTTAGTAATTCCAGTCGGGTCGTGTTAGTTTGGGTTTTGTGACGTTGTAGTCAACAGATATGGACCTGGATTGCAGTGATGTCTTTGAAGTGTTCTTCCACCACATTGCCTCACGGTGAATGGATCCAAAAAGGAACATTGTGCCTTACAGACTCTTAATTTCATGTTTAATGCTCATGCCCTCACAAGATGCTTTTGTGACTTAAAAAAGGCAAAAGACTTTTTTTGTACTGTTTTTCTGTGGGTGCGGCTAGATAAATCAACCCAAAGTCTGCACTTGCATCCGTCAATACCTACAAAATTGTCAGATCTAACAGTTGTTGAACAGCAGAAAATGATTCATTGTGTATTCATTGCTAAAATTGTTTTCATTACATAAGTGTAATTTTTGTTTTGCTTGCAATGTTTGCTAGCATTGCTAGGACTTAATATTTAGTATCGTACTATACGCCTGCATACTTCATTGTTTACTCCATCTTGGAAAAACAATTAGCGGAGTGAACACTCCGGCATATGCTTGTAGACCCTAAAATTTGTGATTGTTTATAACATAAATTTGCTTTAAAGTGTTTTACAAATGGGTTCACAATAAAGATTTTAAAACATATATTTTGATTATCTTGTCAACCAATTATTTTCCAAGAAATCTGCCTTTAATGAGAGCCAACCCGTGATAATGCTAATTTTTGATTGACGGTATTACAAATGGGTTAGTTTCGTATAACCAACACATCCCACTGGGAGTTTTCTAATGCTGTTATCAAATTAGAACATTTGGCAGTATCAAATCAAACCACAGTCAGTCTAATGTGTGCCATTACAGTGCCTTGCGAGTATTAGTGTATCATGAATTTGAACAAAATGTATACAATATTTTAAACTTTTTTTTGTGTTTTTTTTTAACAAACTGACAAGTACAATGTGAACATATTCACCATAGTTAAAATGTTGTAGAACCACCTGTTGCTGCAATTACGGCTACAAGTCTTTTAGAGTATGTCTCTATTAGTTTAACTTATTTTTGCCCATTATTACTTGCAAAACAGCTCCAGCTCAGGTAGATTGGATAGAGAGTGTTTGAGAACAGCAGTTTTCAGATCTTTCCACAGATTGTCAATTGGATTCAGGTCTGTACTTTGACTTGGCCATTCTACCCATGAACTGTTCCATTGTAGATTTTGCTATATGTTTAAGTTCATTGTCTTGTTGGAAGCTAAACCTCTGTCCCAGTCTCAGGTCTTTTGCAGCCTCAAACAAGTTTTCTTCGGAAATTGCCCTGTATTTGGGCAGATGGTGTTTTCAGGGCGATGTGCATTGTGCAGTGTTACATTTATGCCAAACATATTTTGCATTGAGCCCCAAAAGTTAAATTTATGAAAATAGGACCAGTTGAGTCAGTTGGCTGCACTGAGAGAAAGGGGTGAATAATGTCGCACATCCTTCTTCTGATTTTTTATTTGTATAAAAATATCATGTAAATTCAGTCCCGCTTCATGTGTCCAACTTGGTGTTGGTTCTTCACAAAAAAAAAAAATCCAAGTTTATATATTTGGTTGAAACCTGAACTGTGGTAAAAGGTCAAAAAGTTCAAGGCAGGCTAATGCTTTCGAAAGGTACTGTAAATTGCAATACACTAAACTAAATGAGGATTTTTTGGGGCAATTAGGACATGGACACACAGTGTTTACAAGTGTATGCACAAGCATTATTTAATTGGTCTAATACATTTATGACAGCTAATCTGGCTTAGCAAAAATGGGTCACGCTGCGTCCGCCTGTCAGCAAGCAGCCGAATGGGTCAGCATTGAACAGCACGTTGATTCTGCTTTACTTTCTTGTACTTTTACACACTTGGACTAAATACGATTAATGGGAATTATAGCGACTCTGTCCGACATATTTCCAAACGTAAGCGGTGAGTGAACTTGACTAACCAGACCCTCAGACATTTGTGTAGTACAGGCTGATGTTGGGTGGGGGTGTTAGACCTCCTCCCTGGTGTAGGATGCAGACCCATGTTCCAGTTCCGCGACCCGCTTACTCCCAGGCCCGAGAGAACCTGGTAAAGGCGATCCCGCCCAAGCTGCTGTGTCTGCTGGCCTGTGGAGGAGTGGACTGTCGTTATGAAGGACCCGAGTGTTGGAAAACAAACCAGCAAGTCATCAGAGGCATTTTCTCATCATGGTAGGACTAAATGAATGTCTTTGTAACAATCAGGAACATGAGGCATTTGGTTATTTATGATTGATGAACTCTCACCTGAAATTCTAGGGTGACCGATGACATTATCGCCATGGCACGACCATCCAAAAGCTTGATTGACAAGTTTAACATCATTGAGCAATTCAAGCGGTATTGCCTTGAGTTTATGTCTAAAGTATACAACAGATGTGGGTGGTGGCATTGTGTTCTCATATGTGGCTTCTTCCCTAGATTAAACATCAGATCCATCATAAACATGCAACTGCCAGGCGAGCACGCTCACTGTGGACCCCCACTGGACCCCAAGAGTGGCTTCACGTACTCGCCGCAGACCTTCATGGAGAATGACAGTGAGATACTGTATAACGGGGGTCTCAAACTCATTTGCAGCCTGTAGGATATTTCACGGCCCACTACTTGACATCAAAGTTGAATATTATTGCGGCCCTCACATTTTTTGTCATGTTGTTGTTGCCCTGGGCGTTTTGTGTTTTTATGTTTGTTTTTTCATCACGAATCGGCTACCTTAGCTCAGGCTCACGGCAGCTTTCAGCAAAATGTAATTCTGAAGTGACACCAGAACCTGCCATGAAGAGAAATGTTGGTGATAAGATCAGCCAATTTCTTGAAAAACAGGAGACATGTTTTTTTGTCTTGAATGCAGTGCACAAAGTTACGCTGTTCAAGAAATCAGACGCCATCACTCAACTAGACGTGCTAAGCCGTATACGAAGCACCAGGGAGATAACAGAGAGGACCAGGTCACCAATCTTGTTCACGTTCTGAAGAACTACTAATATTCTTAACTTTTATTAATAAAATTTGAGAAGATTGGATTAGTTATCCTTTTTTTTGAATACTCGAACCCTTTTTGTGGAATACTTGATGTGGCCCAGACACACCCTGACTATCTCCAGCAGCCCCCACGTAATTTTACTTTTAAGACTACTGCTGTGTAGTATACCCTGAGGTCCATTACCCACCACCAAATAGTATGTACTGTACATGATGTAGGTACTATACTGTAAGAAGTATGTTGTAGAAAGTCAAAACACTTGATTGTGTAAAGAACCAATAAGAGCCACTACCAAAGCTATATCCAAAAAGACAACCGACACAGTTTATCCTGTTCAGAGTTGCATATGAGCTTGATCGATATTCCAGATGACTTTGGGCAAAAGGCATAGTTGGAGCCTATTCTAGATGATTTAGAGCAAGGAGAGGTGGGAACGCCTACAACAGATTGCCTGTCAATCACAGCGCTAACACATTTTGAGACAGACAACCATTCTACAACTATATCTCCTCATGGCAATTGTCAGTGTTAAGGACAATTTTATGCTTTCAACTTTGTGGAAACAAAATTTTCCCAGACACATTTCAAAATCTTACCAAGAGTGCAGACTAGTAGAGTTCCAAGCGAGCAACACATTTTCATCCATTTGTAATTCCAGGAGTGGATTTTGTACTGCTGCTGGACTGGATCTCATTGGTTACCAAGTGTTGAGATACCAACGAGTGCATTTCTCTCAACAATCCAAAAGATCCAAAGGATTTTATGTGCATGTGTTCAATTTGCAGTTTACTTTTACAACTTTGGGATGCCAGACTTCTGCGTGTCATCCCTGGTCAACATAATAGATGGGGTCAAGGTGCTGGCCTTCGCAGTGGGGGAAGGCAGGGTTGCTGTGCACTGCCACGCAGGCCTCGGCAGAACAGGTTTGGGCTCCATCAGTCGTATCCCAGCAAGCATGACAGCAAGCAATACACAACGTTGTACTGTGACTGCTCCAAAGGTGTCCTGATTGCCTGCTACTTAATCTACACTTTGCGCATCAGTCCCAGCGAGGCTGTGCATTATGTCCGCATCAAGAGGCCACGTTCCATCCAAACTCGAGCACAGATCAGCCAGGTGTTCGACTTCGCTCGGCTGCTCGGCACGCAGCTGGTTCAGTACCCAGACCTCAGCCTGCGACACGGATCCCCCGTCACCCTGCAGCACCACCTCAACCGCCAGGCGCTTCTGCTGCACGGCCATGAGGCCCGCACGCTCAGATACATACCCAAGGTCAGAACTTGATTGTCGACCGCGTCACTAATTGTACTGATCCCTCACTTGCCATCGCATCAGGTGGTGTACCTCTTGTGTGTGCACCTCTCCTGCTTGTCGATGGGGCTACCCGCTGCTCCGGAGATAAACGCTGAACTGGAGAAGAGGTCAGCTTTGAGGATTCTGACCAGAGTAGTGAGGGAGACCCTGGTGTCCAAACAGTTCCTGCCCTTGTTGAGGGAACATCACAACATTGAACGGGTGGCCTCGGGCTCCGTGTCCTCCTGGGATGAGCATCTAGGATTCATGGAGAGGAAGAGGGACTTGCTTCTGAACAAGCGCAGCTACAGTGACTCTGACCTCTACAAGATGGCGGTAAATGAGGCGGAATTTCACACACTCAGAAATACAGAGTCCAGATCACCATCTTGTCAAGGGGGAGACTTCTTAAGATTAAAAACAAGTGGTTTGTGTTTCCTTTGTGTTTTTTTGCATCCACCACAACTGGCAAAGAGGAAAATGTTCGGGAAATAGAGCTAATCAGAGGCTGGCATTCTGTCAGACTGATAGACCAGTCCGTCACTGAAGGACGCCTCTTGTGCTGACGTGTGATTGACGGAACTCTTTAAAAATGTAACGGACCTCTGATGGAAGTGGATTTTCATCCCTCAGAGTAATCATCAGTAACCGGGTCAAGTACCGACGGACCTTTCAGTCTGTAACTGACTGGGGAGGGAAGGACTGACCGACGGACTGACTGACTGATTGACTGACTGACAGACCAACTGACGATTACAGGTCGGTTCAGCTTGAAAAAATGACGTACTGGCAGATGACGTATGGGTACCCAGGTCGCTGCCCGAGGACAAATGACGGACCAGCAACATTTAGTAAAATGCCCACCTCTGGAACTAATGCATGCAATGTCAGACACTGCTACATAAATCTCTTTCCTGATTGCTTGTTTCAATATGGCATTGTCAACAATAATTAAGAACTGTACACTTAAGCTGGTTGACACTTTCATCGTTTACATTACAGGGGTCTTCAGTTTACGACGTTCCCGTCAATGTTGATGGTTAATATTGTCAACATTGTCTGGACAGTAAATATGATGGCTATTGGTTATCCTCTGGAACACATTAGTTCCATTTCCATCATTTCTTATGAGAAAAATGAAATGTAAATCTGACCAAATAAGAATCTGTTGTCATTCCATTGTCTGTTGTCCTACAGGATCTGGAGATGAGTCCCTGGTGTGCATGGGATGTGATAGGACCTGAACTGAGACCACTTAGCTCCAAGACTGCCCCACTTTCACCCCACCTGATCACCAAGGACCACTCTCATGTGCGCAATATGCAGCCAAGCAGAAACTCTGCTAGGAAGTTAAAGTGTACAGTCAAAAAGGCTCAATCCAAGTACAGCTCCAACATTGAGGTAAAAGAAACCGACTATTTGAGATGACAAAATGTGTGATGAATGCCCTGACTAATGATTATTCCTCAATAGTTGTGCAGGAGCACACATCACGTGTGCCCAACTTCAGCGGCTCGTGCCATTGCTAAGGCAATGGCTGACCAAGGTCCACCGGAAGAAACCATTCTCCAGCGATCGTCTCTTCTACAGGTAAAAATCCCACATTGGTACATTTTTATACACTATTCCAAAGTCAATCACTCACCCTCCTAACAGGAGGAGCTGAACAGCAGTGAATGTGGCTGGGCTCTTTTGGTGACAGAGACGGATGTTCAGGTTCTCACGTGTCTGCTGTGGACCTGGCTGGAGAAGCTCAAAGTCAGTCATTGGACTTCGTCAAAACACAATCGTGTCAATACTTACAATTCATCCAATCCAATACTCCAACATATTTGATCCATCTTTACACAGGAGCCTGTTCTTGGTGCCGAGGATATAGTAAGGTTAAGTTGTGTCGGATGCAACAGGAAGCCTCTTAGTGTGCTCAAAAAGGTAAGGTACCCAAACATCTTGATATTCCTTTGTATCCGTGTTAAAGCTAAGTCAAGTGTCTTAATCATATGTATGGGCAAACTTGCTACTAATATACTGATTCTTTTGTCTCTTCAAAAGCTGTAGCTCAAAAGATTGGTTCTATTTTTGGGTCAATAGCGATGGAGACCGATTCGAGAGGCGAGAGCTCCCAGTTCTGAAATATTGCCATTCTTCATGCAAAACAGAGAACCAGTGTAGCGATCGTAGCACTTATAAAGAATTCAATCATGTCGAGCCATTGCGTTTAAGGGGCCTAATGGAGCACTTTTGCTGTCTTTCTTGGATATGGTGGTTATGATTGTTATGGTTATCTTCACTCCCTCTACTTGTAATAAATGCGGTATCAATCAGCAATTTCAGTGACAAAGAGTTACTTGTATTCGTAATGTCCTTTCAGTCACAGAGGCACACCATCTATTGTCTGTTGAGCTGTGTCAACACGGTGACCAGCCTGTGTCCACACAGAGAAGATGCCGTGCTGCAGCGACTGATTCGAGCACTGACAAAGGTAAGGGCATAAACGGTGCGTTTGCGCTGCTCTTCTTCCTCGATGAGGAAAGCATAACAACATAGATATTTGCCTTTTTGACTCAACAGCGGCCTCAAGAGGACATGGGAAGCCTTGCAAGTTTAATAAATCTAATGAGTGCCCATTTGAGGGAGACCTTTCACAACAACAGTTACATCCGGAGGGCCTGCAGCTGGGATGCTACACTCTGACCAGTTATTTTCAAACATTCCGACATATGATTTTTTGGGGATATGAATGGGCCAGTGAACTAAAAAGAGTTTTAGTTCACAAAAGGGCATGCTCAGTTACTGACATACTTGCTGTTTTTAATTTGATTGTAATATATCTGTGGCCTAGAATTGTTTTTCATAAAAATATTTACTGGAAATATGACTAAACTACATGTGCTTGCATAGATTAGTGATAGACTACAGTTGGTTACAATTTATGTACAAATTCTGATTAGGACGCTACTGTAGGAATGGAATTCTGCTGGTAACTGAGGACTCCCTTCAATTCTTTTTTAAAAATTTTGATTATTGTAGAACAGCAATAAAACAGGAGATGGTTGGATAACTCATGTCATCCAGTAAAGTGTGAACTCAGTTTTGGCATGTTGGTGTTCAATGCATGATGGATCATTGTCACATTTTTGAGCCATTACAGTAGACTTAAACAATTCACACTGAACCAAGTGAGATCTTATTTTAGTGTTGTGACGTTCGTGAACTTTTGGGGTGAACGATGGGAATAGATTTGCAGCCGTGAGAGCCATTCTGTTGTTTTTTTTAGCCAATTTGGTGTTGTATTTGGTAACATTTAAGCAATCTGGTTAAATGCACAAACTATCCATCTAAGGTACAGCTGTAGAAAATAACACTTCTCCAAAGCTTGGGGGTGGAATTTATTTGTGTATGTTGTGATAACTTGACTCGTGCAGCATGAAAAAGTCCTGGAAATTTTCTAGAAAAGTCCGAGAAAATAATTTCAAGAAAAGAGTGGGAACCCCGATAAAGTCGGCCTATTGTATTTCAAAATACATTGTTGCTATGTCAAAAGTGACCCATTTGTGTTAAACAACTGACCAACCAAAGGAATACTATTAGAAAGCTACAGAGGGTAAAATAAGAATTTGTTTCTGTATATAATTTATTATTCTATAGGTAGTATCTATGTTTGTAGAAATTATATTTATCAATTGATGACCATAAGAGAAGCATCTGTTCAATACCTAAATCCGATCCAAGTTTCATATTTTGAAACCGTTTGAGATCCTCTCAGAAAAATGCGCTCTGGCTGGTTACAAATGGGTATGTCGCATCTGTTTATTGACATGACATATACACATAGTGCCCCCTATCGCCTCTTGTTCAATTTTATGATTTCATGTCGTACTTAGATGTTTCTCGCAGGCATAGCAGGATAACTAATCATTGATCCCCCAAAAAGTATTGAAAGGTGGCTTGCTTTTTTATATCAATTTATATAATCTAATTTTGGGGTATTTTAGGTCATGTAAAAGAAGCTACATCAAATTTGTAGGATGCCAAAGAGTATGATACGATGCTAACTTTTTTTATCATTTCAAATGAATAATTAATCAGTAGATTCATGTAATAAATTAAAGGCCTCATCTTCATTCATTCCTTTTCTTAAAAACTGATCATAGGGCATTCCAGCTTCATGCAGGAGGTCATGTCACTCACATATTTATCTGCGCGCGCACCCGTCCGGCTATTTCTGCTTCATTCAACAATTAAACTTTTGATCCACCCTTTCGTGAGGTCACCGTGCGAACGTCTGCCTCACCTGGCAAAATACCACCTGTCCTTTTTTTGTCACTACTTCTACATGAGGTGCAAAGTGCGACTTCTGAAAGAGGTGTTTGACAACCCGAACCTGCGACGTCACCGACGGGCGGGTTGTGATCAGCGTCGGACGAGCGCGCGCACTGTTAAACTATCACAACCGTTTAGTGCATAAACACTAGTGTGCTGTGTTTCTCGCACACGCCACCCGAGTACAAATGGGCCGCCGGATGACACGTCATCACATTCAGGCTGTAATTATGTCATCTCCCAGCCAGGACGCAGGGGCGGCGTCAGGATGCTAAAATGCTGCATTGCACTTTTTGTCCAACGCGAGAAACTTCAACAAAAAAAACAAGGGTCGTCCTGACAGGTCAGTCGTGTGGTTAAAACAAATATCCTTTTAAGTGAACAACTACAAACTGATCAAAAGTGCACGATAGCAAAAATAAAAAATAAAACTATGAAATGTGATAAGCTTGAATCGCGTGAACCGTAGTAATCGTGTGGAGCATTCATGAAACTCGGACTTCTAAAATCGGACGTTGCAAATGCTTTCACAACATGCTTAGTTTTGCAAATCCCTTGACTTGCTTGTGAGTTTTGAACACACCACGTTCAGCATGTCCAGCCATCTCCCTGGCAACATTGTCATAGTGAAGTGGGCCGGCTCGAAACAATTTGTGTTGTAGTTCAATGGTCGCACTGATTTCCGGATCACATGAAGTCTAGAGAAGGAGAGGATTAGAATTCGCAAAAGGTAAACTATTTCAACCAATATGTTTAATCAACCCCCTGCCCCGTTAGAAATAACGAAATTTATAATGAACCTTAGAATAACAATTTCTTCCTGGGAGACGTTTTTGTTATTGAGTAACTTGCGCAGCTAAGAGATTGCTTTCGTGTAATATTTACAGGTGAGAAACTGCCAAGCAGCTCGGTGATTTAGTGGTGAGCATCTCTGCCTCACAGTCCCGAGATTATTGGTTAAAATGTTCCTGTGTGGAAATGCACGTTCTCCCCATGCTTGCGGGATTTTCTGACGCTCTGCGGGCACACAAACTTCTTCCCACATTCTCAGAAACAGACATGTAAATCACATGTCAAACTTTTTAGTGGCCCACTAAAGCAAATAAAGTGTCAACTACATCTATTTTGCTAAATAGAACTGTTGCATTTGGGCAGAAAATCCATTCCAAATTTTCTTGCCTTTCAGATACTATATATTTAAAAAAAATCATCATCATAAACTCTCCAAAACACAAAGGGGAAATGTGTCAAGGCTCAATAAAACCAAGGGAGAGTTTGGCTACTATTATGTTTGGTGCTAACGTAACACTGCTCATCATCAATTGAACACCATAACTACAGTAAATCATGGTGACAGCATCATGCCTAGGGGCTGTTTTTCATCAGATGGGTCTGGGACATTCATCAAAGTGGAAAGATTTATGAACAGTATGAAATAGAAATGAAGTGTTCGCACAAAACCTTCAGGCTTTTGTTGATAAAAAAAAAGGGAAAAGTGTGCTAGAACATGTGAAATTTATTTGGGGTTATTTAGAGGCACTTTAAATATTGGCAGGTGTGCACTTGACTCCCTTTTGACATTTTTTTGGGATGTGATGGTTTAACTTTGAACACAGAGGGTGTGCACACTTGTGCAACCACAATTATTTTATATTAATTAATAATAATTATATGATATAATTATATAATAATTATAGTATTTCTATTGTTTTTCTTTTCTTACATCCTCAACGATTCAACATTTTTTTTCAAATGAGTTGTACTGGCTTATGGTCATGGTGATGGAAAAAGTTGTGAAATTATTTGTTTTGGTCTCATTTTTTTTTATATCGCAGAAACGTGATATTTGACCAGAGGTGTGTAGACTTTTTTTTTTAATGTCCACTATATGTGACCAGTCCAAGGTGTACCTAAACTACTGAATTAGTATTGGCTGATTATTAAAGTGGAGGTCAGCTGGTTGGTTTCACACTGCCTATCGAGTGGAAAACAACATTTGAGTATTCGTTACAGATAATGCCTGATGAAGAGCCTTGGGTTGGATCATGGAGGCCCCACAGACCGCGAGGGCCCATAGCTGCCCTCTATAGTAGCCCAGGGCCAAAGTATGCCTTGCCTTCACTGACAGGTAGAATACTTTTTTTTTCTCCCCTACCAGTATTAATATTTGTGGTGTCATAAAATAATAAGCATTCTTTTTTTTTTTTTCTCCCCCCTTCATCCAGGTTCTACACTGCATGATCCGACAAAATACAAAGCGCCCAGTTTCAGCTTTCGGGCCCAGTATGACTTAAGCACACAAGAAACCTCACCTGGGCCTAAACACCTCATCCCCTCGAACATCACCAAAAAGGGCCGTGATGGGACGCCAGCCTTTTCGTTCGGCAGCCGCCCCAAGGAAGTAGTGCGCGCCCAAGTCCCTGCACCCAGTGAGCATGACACACGTTTTTATTTTTAGCATCACAACTTGGCTACCTTGGGAATGATGACAATTTCTTTTGCTGTTTTTAGACCATTACCACCTTGAAAGTTCGGACAAGGTCACTTATCACTCTTCTCCTTCTTATACGTTGTCCGGGAGGTGGAAACAAGTTGTACCAAGCAACCAGATTACACCTGGTAACTTTTCTCTTCTTGACATTTCTTACACTTCTTTGGAGTTGACAGAAACAATGTCTTCTGCTGTAGGGTACACGCGTTAGCATCTTATCTGATTTTTAAAATCGAAATGTGTTCTGTTGCAGCTATAGTAGTGTGTAGCGTAATCACAGCATACCACACAAATAACGACATCTCTACAGACATTCACTAGTCCCCCCAGCCCCCAATTAGATTTCTGTTGTAGTACTGAGACTGACCTGTAAGTGGCAGCATGGTGCCACTGCCGGAAATACAAAGATCGAGTAGTAGTACGGTGGCGTCTTTAGATACGGGCTGAGGACTTTTTTCTGGACACGAACCATTGTTCGGTTAATTGAACAAGAGTGAACAATTCCTGAAAAAGAACGTTCAAGATTCGTTCCAATCTTTATGCCACTCCAAGTTGAAGTTTACTGTCAATCTAAACACACACAAAAAACACTTACACATGTATTTAAAATGGCAAAATAGTTTAGCTTTAATTATGCTGAGCAAAATGCCATTGGCTGGCTAAAGAATAGCATCTTTGTGGTGGTGTTGCTTTAATGCTTTAAGCAGCAGATATTGGAACATAAAGGTGCATCAATACATACAGACAGACAATGTAACAAAACATACAGGCATGCAGTGTATTTATCCTCTTCAAAAATGATTAATAGTACTTCAGCTTTTTGAGTTCCAAAAACTCTTTTTGTGTCACTTGTGTCTGTGTGACTATTATACGTGCCAGCCGGTGGCCAGATTTGAAAAAAAAGGGAGTCAATGTAATCATGATGCATAATCCGTTAAATTGTTTATATTTTATTCAATTATGTTACAACTACAGTATATGGCTTTATAAAGCACAATGATGTAGAGTGTTATTTTCTTT
Organism: Filicampus tigris; assembly: GCF_054856515.1. Taxonomy (NCBI): domain Eukaryota; kingdom Metazoa; phylum Chordata; class Actinopteri; order Syngnathiformes; family Syngnathidae; genus Filicampus; species Filicampus tigris. The sequence continues at coordinate 21,967,514 of NC_141220.1, read as the reverse complement.
TTTCACCTATTAAGGCCTAAGGCGCCTGGCGAAACATCTTCCAAAAGGGCGACAATAGAATAACCCTCTCAAACCTGAAGTTTTCCCAGAAATTCAACACTTGCAAAGTATATCTCTGCCCTTGTAGTAGATAGAAACATAATTCCACAAAAAATTCAGAGCTAAGGCACGTGGCTTTCACGCAGACCTGAGTTTATTATTAGTGACTGTTTCAATCAAAAATGTAAAAATGAAGTGTCAGTGCAAGGGAAGCATTATTTTTGATCAAATAAAAAAATAAAAAAATCTGTTGCAAAGCTGTCGATATCGTCATTGTCTACAAACATATATCTTAACCATTTATTACAATCAACTGGTTCCACTGGTTCAAAATCCACAAGTGCGTCGTCTATATCTCTACCGTCACTTATTTGAGAGCTCCCGCGATCGACTGCGTCCACCATTACTGCTGAAAAAAATTTGGCTAAGAGACAGAAAATTGGATTAAAAAAATGAAAATGACGTATGTACCCTCCCGGCCCGAAGGTTAGAAAGACGTAACAGTGTTCCCGGCTCTAGTGGTAGATACGCGGTTGTGCGCTTTTGTTTGTTTGTTGGGAAGGCGAAATTGTAAAGAATTTTTTAGGGTTGACTTCCCTTTAACAGGTTTAACATTCATGATTATGGCTTTGACCGTTTTCCGAGCAGAACAGGGAGGAAAAAAAAATGCTCAACACACCTCACATCACAGTATAATCGCTCAGGATAATCAGAGATATCCAACAATCGGACCTTTTACTGACTCTGATCGAAAGGGCCCGATTATTGGTATGTGTGTACTCTTCTGAACAGTTTTGTCCCTGCAGGTCCAGCATCCAACAGTCTACCTCCTGTGTTGGGACCCAAAACGGTCAATATACGCGCAGCACCCGCACATTCGCTCTACGGTCGAAGTAAAAATGGCAACTTCATGGAAGACTACACAAAGGTAGCTTCAACAAGCAACTGGGGGTTCAGTATCTTACTCAAGGATACTTCGACATAGTCACAATGGACGGGGATCGAAGCCACAACCTTTAGGTTGGGAGACAACCACTCTACCACTGAGCCATGCCGCCCCCTGATTACTAAAGAATGAAAAAAAAGATAGAAACAAGCTATTTTTCTAATGAAAAGTAGAGTTATAAATAAATGGTATTTTCTTAAAATCGTCTGTCACTAGTTTAATAGAAAGTGTCAAACGCATTAGTGGTATCGGTTACTTGGTATTTGTATGTGTTGGCAAACGAGGGTTGTGCATTTTTTTTCCAAAATAGTTACAGCAAAGCTGCTGACGCCAAACTCAGCACAAGGCTACGAGTGTGTGCCGGTGACTGGCTATGAGTGTGCCCGCTAGTCTACAGCAAACGACTGACACCTTGTCAGTCACGCCTTTTATCTCTGATTGGTTGTTCTTCAAATGGCAACCTGCCCTTTTAACATGACTTTTTGTACTTTCTCTTTCAGTCTCCAGGCCCTGCAGCCTATCAAGCTGTGGATCCCCAAGTATACCTAAATAAATCCCCTCAGTACAGCATGCCAGGGCGCAAGTTTGTGCCTCAAAGCGCTACGAGGACACCAGCGCCTGGAGTCTACCGTCCTGAGAAGGTGGGGGAGGTCTTGCTTCCTAATTGGTGCCAATTATGCATTTTTTTTTTTTTTTCACAGTGAAAAATAGTTCCCATGTGTCTTAATACATTGTTTCTCAATCTTTATTGAGCCAAAGCACATATTTTACATATCCAAAACAAAACCTCGAAGCACACCACACTAAAAATGTCACAAAAGGTACGTACGTATGCTAAAATCCAACACCTGGCACGCGAACATAGTATGTATATCTATGGTATGAACAGAATGTGTTGCACTGGTTTGTGGACAGTATGTCGCGATCACGAGAAAAGATGACGCAGTTGATGCAGAGAATGACGATTGCCACGGAAAAGAGCTGCTGATGTGTTTTTGATTAAATTAGACTGTGTTCTGCTGACTACTAAAGAACGGGAAAAAAAAGATAGAGTGTACTCTTTTGTTAGGTTCAGTGTTTATATTGACGCAGAACAAAATATTCTGTATGTCTGGAAAGATCAGTTAAATTGTGCTAAAAATGGTCGGCAATATAGGAAACTCCTCTATGAAAACAGATGCCAGTGAATGATTTAATAACAGGTCTCTGACATTTGGATAAATAGTTATCTAACACGTAATATCCTCGTGTTAAATTGGATGAAATTACTTAATTTCGTTGGAGGCTTGACTGATGCTGAGTACAGATTTCATTACCATGGCGACCTTTGGCACGGCGAGGGCATGGAACGAAATGAGGAGAAATGGGCACTTGACCCTATTTTGCCGGTCCGTCCTCCATTCGTGACCTGGGGTCCCTTCCGTCATCGTCCCTCCGTCCTTATTTATAAAAATAATCGTCATTTATCCCCGTCCGTCTTCATGCTTTTAAAGCGCTGCCGTCCTTACATTTCATCATTCCGTTCGCCCCGCTCCAAAAAAAAAAAAAAAAAGCGTCACCATGACGCTGTGGGGGGGTTATTTGCAACTACCGTAGACACTGAGACTCCCATTCAGATTAGATCTTCTCTGTGCAAAGTTTATTCCAATTTAACCATACAGCTATATTTATTTATTGATTTATTTTTCCCATACTTGATAGAGGCAGGTCCTCCACTGGTTATTGTATAAAAGCAATTAAAAAGTCAATTGGGGGAATTTTGTTTTCTAAGATACATTTTCTTTTCTCCAGGTTACCACCACACACACCAAAGCGCCAGCCTTCACCTTTGGACTGCGTCACTCGCAATACACAATATGCCCCATCATGAATGCGGATAGATACCAACAGTCATTATCCTTCCTTTGAGCTGGACACTTCAACGCAGTGGCATCAGATGAAGCAAAGCGGTCAAAGTCAGCGGATGAGATTTGTTGATGAGAGCTCACAGTTCAGCGTTTGCAATACTTTGTCTCGTCTGTGAATGTGATTCACAATTGCAAGCGGTCGGGAGATGTCCTTTTCCATCACATCCTACTGTGGCTCCTCAATTAAGGCTTACTAAATCTCCCTGAAATACACCCTGCATATGGCACTTGTGATCTCATTGGTGTCAGGGAAATTCATTGCATTGTGTTCTACAATCCTTTTTTTTTTTTTTTTATAAAAATAACCATTAAAAAAATAAGAATGAAAATAAGGATTTTTTTTTATTTTGTAGTACAGTGCAGTTACAGTAAGGTCAAATTTCGATGGCGAGTTATTTTTTATTGGCCTTCTATTTTGGAAGGAAATGACACAGCAAAGTTGTGCAATAATCATTTCCATATTTTTTGGTCAAGAATTAGTCACAGTACTGGCAGAGGCGATGTTTTTAAAGCACTTTACTAGGTTACTTCAGAATAGTGCACAAGGTAATGCAAAACTAGCCCATGAAGAATATGAGTGAAAATGGCAAATAGTCTTGCAACTTGTCATTTCATGTTAAAATACATCCATTCCACTATTACAAAGTTACTTCATTTCTAAACTTGGCCAGGCATTTTGGGCTTCATTGTATATGCACTGACTTAACCTAATTTATGTCCTTTTTATATATTGGATTGTACAAATAAAAAATGTAAACAATTTATTTTGTATATACTGCATATTTTATATGGTGAATACATTTAGAATATGGTGAATCATGTTGAAGAATGCTGAATAAATAACGATATTATTTCAAATGATTCCACGTAGCTGACGTCATTTTAGGACACCGGTGTCAAACTCAAGGTTCGGGGGCCAGATCCGGCCCGCAACCTCATTTTATGTGGCCTATGAAGGCAAATCATGTGCGTCAAATTGTTTTTTGCTAATTGTTTTCACTTTTAACAACACTAAGATATGAGATTCTGCAATGTGTTATTTGTTACCAATTCTCCACTTTAAAATAAATTGAAAAATTGAACAATTACTGACCGGTTTCTAGTTTCAAAACTAGCTATTCACCAATTTGTTGTGTATATGTGATCATATAAGGTGATCATACATTTATACAGGTTCACAGTCATAACGGCCCTCTGAGGGACACCATAACCACAATATGACCCCTGACAAAAAACGAGTTTGACACCCCTCTTTTAGGACATCCCTGACAGGCTCATGCTAGGGCAGCACATAGCGTCAATAAAGTCAATCTACTGCTCACCTATTTTAGTAATTTGAAGTTTTTTTTTTTTTTTGTATTTGCCTTATTTGATCATAATTTACAGTGAAAGTACTATTTTAATAGTAATTCTCGTGAGACAATCAGGTTATGAAAAGTATTGGAGTTCAATTGCTGCACGTATGTTAAATCCAACAGCGGCCTTAAGAGGACATAGGAAGCAGGTTTAGCAGGCTGGAACTCATGGAAAACAACAAATGCCCATTTTTCTGTTATCTCAAGCACAAAGTTCGAGTTCACCAAGTGGCTCTGAAAAAGACACGGAGGGGTGATATACTTTCATATTTTCAAAATGGATCACGATGGAATTCTCATGTCTCATGAATACAGTACACCATGATCCGTAAATGAGGACCAGCCTCAGTCTTCACCGAATCGCGCCTCTTTGGTGGTTGCGCATATATTTCCAGGTTACAGATGCCTAGAAAGGAGACTTGCTGTGTGCTGAAAGTGCACGTACGGAATTGACTGGAGCACGAACGGGGGAATATGCTCCTTAAAGAATAAACTTGCAACTGATCTGAAAGAATTGGCCTTCAGTAAAGACCATTTGATTCTTGGAGTCAATATCAACCTAAATCTTTCTTTCATACCATAGCAAGCAAAACACATGACAGAGAAGTCATTTTTTTATCATACCATCCACAGTTATGGTTCCATTAAATGAATGGCACACATTTACCAATCTTGCCAACACAGTCATAATATTGTACAAGCAGGAAGAACCCTAAGTAAAAAGCTGTGTTTAGAATGTTTAGAAATGTTTAGAATTGTGAGGAATGAATGGAGCTTCGTGTCATGGTGCTTTTTAGATATGATTTGAATGAATGCGCCACTGATGACAGTATTCAAAATGGCGTTGACAGTTGAACAATCTGATAGACTGTTAGTTGCTTTACTGAGCTCCTGCACTTGAACCTGCAAAACGGATAAAAATTCAATCAACTTTACCCAACTTTTAGTGTAAGTAAATCAAATGTAAATCTGTGTACAAAGCAACAGAAAAAGTTTAAATGACATTGAGGAAGAGGATGCAGTGTACAAAAATCTCAACTCCAGAATCTCAGGTTGAAAACTTGCTAATTGCCTCGTATCATATGACTATGCTAGCATGTCAGCACCAACATCATCAATTGCAACTGCATCCGGACAAGAATTTTTCAACAAGACATTGTATCTACAGCTTCTGCAGTATCTTACTGGTCTTCCTTTGTAGGTATAGTATTATACATTGGGAGAAGGTTTGGCACTTGCCTCACTTTTTTTTTTCATCACAAACAAAATTAAAGAGATTTCCTATAAAATGATTCATAGATTCTACCCAACCAATTTATATCTTTTGAAATTTAAAAAAGATGTAGATGATAATTGTAGCTTTTGTCTTGAAATAAGAGAAACATTAGTCCATTTGGTCTGGTCCTGCTCATATTCAAAACAGCTGTGCTGTGACGTAACACGATTCACTATAGATCATATTTACCCCCGCTTCTCCTTACTGTGAAAACATGTTTTATTTGGTATCATTGACTATGATAGGTCGGCCTATGCACAATTTTATTCAATAAATCTTATTATTTTAACAAAATTCTATAGTCATAGATCAAAATGTATGCCTAAGCAACCAACTTTTGTTGATTTCTTCTTTGTTCATCCGAATAATTACGTTTCTGCATTATCTGTTTGTACGAAGAGAATAGCTGTGAAAGCATAATTATTGTTTATTCATAATTAAGTTTATTCATACTAGTACCTTCTTTTATAATACATTTTATTTGATTTGTTTTTATACGAATTGTAACGTCCCTGAAGTGTTTTGTGAATGTTGTATACTATTTGTTTTTAATGTCCCGCATGTTTTGTATACTTGATTCTGTCAGTAATATTGCCTTTTTGTCTTGAATTGTTCAATAAAGATTGTTTGAAAAAAAAAAAAACTTATCCCGTCCGCAGTAGAACAGCAGCCAGGCCGCCATGACGTCATCGCTACTCACAGCACGTTTATGTGCTCTGTGTTTCGCGCACACGCTACCCTAATCCAAAATGCATCATCATTTTTGGCCTCTAATGATGTCGAACCCAAGGGGCGGCGTCAGGATGCATTAACTGCACGATAGAATTTTGGTTTGGTTAGCATGTGACAGCATTCGACGTGTTCTAATTTCACCGGAAGTTCCAGAGAGCCGTGACAGGTTAGTTGCATGCTCAAAAGTGTTTCATGTTGTAGTTGCCACATTAAAAGTTCTTTTAAATTACTTTACTAGTTGTTTAGAATGTTTTTTTTAAATGTAATTCAAGTTATGAGTCAATTAACTATGTAGTGTTAATTAATTGAAATGAATTATTAACAGTATCATAGCTATTAATAATTAACACTCCTAAATAAACATTGAGAATTATTTTGGATTAAGAACATTCGTACGTCAGTCCAGTGAGTTTAATTTCACTACAAAGGGAACCAATATTGTTCAGCAGTTTTTTAACATTAAAAATTAAAGTGAATTCAAAATCATATAAAAAATATGTGCAATACATGTTATAAAGTTTATGTATATAATAGACGCTATGCATTTCTAAAATAAAGAAGAACAATAAAATAAATGATACCTAAGAACTGTTGATCACATCCATCCATCCATTTTGGCTGACACGACTTGATACACGATCGTTGTGCTGTATTTAACATAATTTTTAAAAATGTTTTCACACTCTTCCATTACAGTGAAAATTGTATCCTATCAATTAATGTCTACTCTTCTTCATTTAGCTCATGCCTGGCGAAAAGCCTAAAGTTGTCGGGGTGGTGGGGCCCAAAAGATCACTGTATGCACTTCCTTCACTCACAGGTAAAACTCAAATAGTGTATTTCCTCACGTAGTGGCCTATGTCTTCATCCTTTAAACAAACCAGTCCCTTGGACCTGTGTTGATAACATGCAAATTACACAACTGCTCAAATATCAGAATGGTTTTACAGCAGTGCAGCAAGCGCAAACTTGAATTAGACCTGACTTCGCCAGCTTGTTTGCGCTTGTTTCTGTGTGTAAACTGTATTGAATAGTTTTGTTAAGCCACGCCCCCCCCAAGAAACGCACACTTTAGTCACCCACACCACAGGATAATCACTCTGGGTAATTTTTCAGTGACATCCTTTGCTGACTTGGATTGGAAGAAAGAAAAAAACTGCTCCAATTTGGTCCAATTATCTGTGTGTGTGTGACCCTGCTTCAGGATTTGTATCGTAAATAGTAGGTTTAACATTTACAAGCAGATTGTAGAGGGAAAATCACTCTGAATACACCCCACAGCGCAGGATAATCACTCTGCATAATCTTTCAGAGACATCCATTTACAGTGGTCAACAGCAAATTTTAATCAGGCTTTATGTGTATCTAAACGTTTTTGACATTGATTTAAAAATGTCTTTACTTTTTTGTAGCACATCAGGTTTTTTGAGATATTTTCATTTTTCGATTTTAGGTTTGACCTATAAAAGCTTGCGCAATATGGCGTTTACAATGGGTGGTCATTTTTTTTTATGACGTTTCAGGAAAAAAATTCACCTGTTGCCAAACTTAACCCTAAATTCAAAAATATTACAAAAGATAATTACTATATTATTATTACAATTATAATGATGATGAAAGCCTGATGTGCTACAAACACAACGGGGGCAGATTCGGAATCTGCAAAAAATGAATCCCGACAAGTTTATTTGCATCTCTGATTACAAGTAAAAAAAAATATCGGGGTAATATCCCTGCGTTGGCGCACTGAAAATGACAAACTATAAATGACGGCTGCAATTGACACGCTAGCGATGTATTGTAAACAACTAACAAAACATGACCTTGCATTTCTGGTGCAGAAAACAATCATACAATAACCACCTATACCTCTAAAGATCTTTTTTACCAACTGGCTGTCCTTATGCTGATAATGTTCAGATTAATGCTAACATTTGTGCATTGCCCTTTCATCTAGGTGCTAATAACCACGATCCGACAAAAAACAAAGCACCGAGTTACACTTTTGGCAAAACCTGTCACACGAGCAAACAACACATCTCACCTGGACCCGCCCACTTTATTCCCTCCAACATCACCAAAACCGGGCGCGATGGAACACCAGCATTTTCCTTTGGCAGACGTCGGAAGGAGCGGGCACGTGAGGAAATCCCTGCACCCAGTGAGCAAAACACGAATATTGGACTTTGGAGATGGTGTACAGTAAACAAGATCGCAGCAATTGCATCTTTTTCATGTGGTTTTTTTTAGACTGCTACCACATTGCAAATGCAGAGAAGGTCACATTTCGTACTTCTCCCGCTTATACGTTGTCTACAAGGTGGAAACAAGCAATGCCAAGCTACCTGACTACACCCGGTAACATTCTACTGATAGATAATCCTTATCAGTGGCAGCTGGGGAGTTTTATTCTATATGTGTGTATATATACAGTATATGCAGTATGTGTGTGTTTGTATTCACAGCACTTTACTTTTCACATTTTATTTTACCTCATTCCAAGATGGAATCAATCATCTTTTCCCCGTAAAATTCTACACGACACCCCATAATAACAATATGAAAATGTTATTTCATTAGATTTTTTTTGCAAATTTATAAAAAATAACAAAACCATTAATCACATGTACATAGGTAAATATTCATAGCCTTTGCTCAGTACTTTGTTGATGCACCTTTGGCGGTAATTACAGCATCAAGTCTTTTTTAATTTGATGTCACGAGCTTGGCACACTTATCTTTGAGCAGTTTCACCCTTTCCTCTTTGCAGCACCTCCCATGTTGGATGGAGAGCGTTGGTGCACAGCCATTATCACATCTCTCCGGAGATGTTCGATCAGGTTCAAGTCTGGGCTCTGACTGGGCTACTTTCAAGGACATTGACAGAGTTGTCCTAAAGCCACTCGTACGTTGTCTTGGCTGTGCTTAGTGTCATTGTCTTGTTGAAAGGAAAACCTTCGCCCTAGTCTGAGGTCCTGAGACCTCTGGAGCATGTTTTCATCCAGAATGTATATACATTGCTGAATTAATCTTTTCCACAATCAGTTTAGACTGGCAGCCGGGTCTAGGAAGAGTTCTGGTCGGAACATCTTCCATTTATGGATGATGGAGGCCATTGTGCTCACTGGAGCATTCAAACTAGCAGATATTTTTCTGTTCCCTTCCCCAGATTTGTGCCTCGAGACAATCCGGTCATGGAGGTCTACAGACAGTTCCTTTTACTTCATGCTTGGATTGTACTCTGACATGCACTGTCCCCTGTGGGACCTTATATAGACAGGTGTGTGCCTTTCCAAATTATGCCCAGTCAACTGAATTCACCACAAGTGGTGCCCAAAGATTGCTTGTGGTATCAAATAAAAACATACTTGAGGGTGTAATTAAAGTACTGAGCAAAGGCTGTGGATATTTATGTACATGTGATTTCTTGGTTTGTTATTTTTTGTATAAATTTGCAAAAAAAAAAAAAAAAATCCACATTATGGGGTGTCGTATGTAGAATTTTAAGGGAAAACAAAGATTATTATATATAAGATTATTATAAAGTGTATATGAGATCCTTCATATTCTGCCTGTCACTGCAGGTCCAGCATCCAACATGCTGCCTCCTGTTCTGGGATCCAAAACTGTGAACATACCTTCAGTGCCCTCACACACAATATGTGGTCGCAGCAAAGTTGGCAACTTTTTTAATGATTTGGCTCAGGTAGACATACAAGACCTCATTTTCACGTTTTCTAAATCTATCCTGGTTTAATCGATACATCCTCCTGCAGACTCCGGGCCCCGCAGCGTATCAAGCTGTGGACCCCAAAACGTACTTAAAGAAATCTCCCCAGTACAGCATGCCAGCCCGCAACTTCCTACCTACAAGCTTTACAAAGACGCCAGCACCTGGAGTCTACTGCCCTGAGAAGGTAGGAAGCTTTACTTCTTTCATGAGAGCATTTCTTTTTCACAATTTCAAACAGTTTGTCTTGAAATGGTATGCTTTCATCAGAGATTGAGTGAGAAGTGAATCCGGAGTACTCCGGATTGAAGGGGATTATACAAGAGCAGACTCAGATGACAATTGACAAAAAATATTGATACAAAAATGGCGCAATACCACCAAAATGCAAATTACAACGCCGGTTAACATAAACCAGGATAAAACGAGATGAAACCAAAAGCGCTTGCAAAAAGCAAGGAAAGATATAAACGGAAATTGCTTGTCTCCCAAGGACAAGGAAACCCAGACGCGGAGACGGTAATATAAACCGAGGATATATCTAGAAACCAAAAACACTACGTACATGAACATAGAAAAACCTGGCGATAGAAAAATTGGCATGAACAAGGTACGTCTAGAAAATTCAAGCACTTTTGGACTCTCCGCACTTTGCTTTCTAGCCACGTGTACTTATGAAATTATGAATATAGTTAAGTATGATTGTAATTATATTGGGCAACTATGTTAGTAGGCTTACAATACAGTATGTTACGTTGAAGTATTGACACACTGTTATCTATGTTGGATTATTTAACTAAAGGCCTTTTTTGTTCTAGGTTACCTCCTCACACGCAAAAGCCCCATCCTTCAGTTTTGGAAGACATCACTCAGAAAACACCCTAATCCCCCTTACGGATTTGGATCGTTGTCAACGCTCATTAACGCTGATTTAAATTCACACTAATAAACGTGATAAAAGACAGCTGGTGGGAATGAAAACAAGGGAACAATTGAAAGACAATGAAATTACCTTCAACTTTAGACTCTAGAGCAGCCTTTACCAAATGCTTTACGCCACACACACCGCTTCATCATCCTCATAGGGATGGCACACCCTCAGAAAAAGTTCAAGAAAATAAAAGCCATCATGTTTACTCATGCAATACAAACAAACAAAAGATAGATCGATTTTGTCATTTGGGTCCATATTTTCCATTCATTTTCTTTAGAGCTCGTCCCCATTAGGGCTGGGGTGGGCAAGAGCCAGAGATGGGCACTTTACACTTTTTTGCCGGTCCGTCCTCGACCTTGATACCCTTCCATCCTCGTCCATTATTCATAAAAATAATCGTCCTCCGACTCCATCCGTCCTCTTCCTTATAAAGCGCCTCCGTCCTTATTCATTAAAATAATCGTCCTGCGACCCCGTCCTTCCTCGTTCTTTTAAAGCGTTTCCGTCCTTACATTTTGTAAGACCGTAGAGTACAAATGTGGATATTGGGATTGGGCCGACTTCTTGTCCTCCGTCCTTCCACAAAATGGGTCCTGGACGGATGGACCGTTCCGTTCCTGGGACAGAATGCCCAACTCTGGCTAGAGCTATACCTCATCTGACTTTGGGAGAGAGGCCAGGTACATCCTGGATTAGTTGGCAGTCAATTGCAGGTCATATAAAGACAAAAAGAAACCTTACACCCACAGTATGAACAATTTCAATTTGTCAGTGAACCTAACATGCATGTTTCTGAAATGTTGGAGAAAGCGCGAGTGCCTGAAAAATTTGCAAGCACGGGGAAACATGCACACTCCACACAGGAAGGCCTGAGTCTAGATTCCTGTCCAGAACTCCAGAACTGTGAGGCAGACAACAAGGTCACCATATATTTTATATATATTTTTTAAAATCAAAGTGTTTATTTTTGTGTTATAAAAACTTCTATTTTGAGAAAGAAAATCACATCCACACTGCCATTTTAATCTTCTACCTGTTTTGTGAATCTGCTCTAGAATATTTTGAAATAAAAAATATAAAAGAAAAGTATTTTGTGCATATTAGTTTTTTTTTCAAAACCATAGTTTTGCAAAGTACAAAAATCTTGGGGAAACCGCAATTTCTGCAAAAACCAATTATCCAGAAGTAATCATGCCAAACTATAATCCTTCAGATTTTATTGCAGCCATAAAGCCTGCAAAATGACAACAATGGAATTAGCCCATTCTAGTTCAGTGGCTCATGTAGTTCCACTTTTGTGATTTGCTGTTTGTCGCAAAACAGAATTATTTACATATATGAAAACAACTGAATATGTTAAAAATGTTTACAATTAAATAGAATGCAAATGTCAAGCAAATGTTTAACTGAACTTGAAACAGACACAAACGAACAATGTGGTTTATCAAAATGTAATAATAATTTCTGAAAGCTATAAAAGAATTTTCAAAAGCTTTATTTAAAATAATATCTTAATCCGAACATTTGCAACTTGAAGCTCAGGAAAAAAACGTTGCCAAGGTAACAGAAGGAACGCCCCATGTCAAAGATTTTTCTGACAGGCACTAGTAAGGACACCCAGGTGAAAGACGGAAGAGGTCCTATAGGCGTCCCCGTTGCATAGAAACACAAACCGCCAACACGGATTTGTATATTCACAAACGAAAAATGATAAACGTGTGTCATATTTTACAGCGGTAGAGACGACTATATAAAATATAATTGTGTAAAGATATATACGTGATAAATAGTCGTGACGTGGTTGTAAAAAGTAACTCAATATCCGTCGTAACTCTTTGAATTCGGTAACTCACCGCGAGCCAGTTAGCAAGTATGTACACAAAGTCGTACAAAATCCGCTCGTTTTATTTCGACAGAATGTTACTTCAGCTGCAGTCGTTATCGGATTGATTTCGCCTGAGCTGAAAACTAACCACTAAAATCATCAGAGGCGAAAAATAACGATCACACCTTCATTAATCTCTGCTAACTATCCGGCGGACGAGGTGAGCTACTCTTCGTTAGCTTGCGAAGCTCTTTCGCAATGTCAAAATTGTCTTGAATCGAAGTGGAGGCGAATAAAACATACACGAGGAGGAGGAGGCGAGGAAATGGCTGCCGACGACGATGACAACATCCCGGATCTGGACCAAAAGAAGTACGACGCGGACGAACAAGTGAAGATCATCTGTCTGGGAGACAGTGCCGTCGGTAAATCCAAGTAAGTTGTCAAAAAAAAAAAAAAAAAAACAGTCACTGTGAACTTGTTGCTTTGTAACGTTGTTTTCCTTAATTTCTTCTTCAGGCTGATGGAGAGGTTTCTCCTGGACGAATAGTATCCTTCGTGGAGGTACAACCACTACATTGACAGAAGTATTGGGTTACCAACTCATTACGCTTGCCTTGTAACATTGACATTTCCATTACTAGTATGTGTCATCACACGCACAACCATATCGTTAGCCAAATAGCATTATTCCCCCAGACATTTTTTTTTAACCTTTTCGGAAATCATAGGGAAAAAAATTCAACAAACATTGCAGATTCCCATCACCGGATGACTGAGAAAAAAATTTAGCAAGCACAATTGCAGATACTAAAATACATTGTTGTAGTAGTAGTAGTAGTAGTAGCAGTAGTAGTAGTAGTAATAGTAGTTAGTGGTCAGATTTAGCAAAAGTACTATCACACCTTAAGTACAGTACAGGTATTTGTGTTAAAAAAAGACTGGTAAAAGTACTGATTCAACACCTGCACTTCGCTTACTTATTTATTTACTATTACTTTGCTCTGTCCAAACAGAGGTCCAAACAGAGGTGGCAAAAGTACTTACAATCTATACTTTCTGCAGTGTTGTACTCCATAGTCTGCACTTTGCCGCAGCCATCACTTACCGGTTTCACAGCCCTACGAACTACTAAAAGCGAAAAGCGACAATTAAAAAATCCTTAATTCCACCTTCAGTCGTCCACAACAGTTGTCAACGTATGCTTTGACACTCTACAAACACACAGCCACTTTGGCCGACAGGACTGTGGCAGTTGGTATGTACCCCCCCCACCCCCCCACACACACACCAGGCTCTAGACTGAGACCAATTTAGGTGGAGCTGTGATTTAAGAAAAAGAACTTAATGATGACCAGATTGTACCAGTCAACATTGCTTAAAAAGACAGGCAGCAATATTGATTAAAAAAATAAATAAATAAAATGGAACCTATAAAACTGCATTGTTGAATGTGATGCAGTTCAAAATTTGGATGGGCCTAACTTTTGTGCCGGGTAAGAAACAAACAAATGCAGGGTGCACCAGTGCAACCGGTGCAAAAACTTAGTCTAGAGCCCTCCTCACACACTTCCTGTCACCCTAACTGGTCTCAGCACGTTGTTGTTAATGTTGCCCTGATCAACAGATTTCTGGGACACGGCTGGTCAGGAGAGGTTTCAAAGCATGCACCCCTCATACTACCACAAAGCACACGCTTGCATCATGGTAAGACACATGCACGGTGGACGGTGGACAGCGGGTACGGAAAGTATTCAGACCCCTTGAAATTGTTCACTCTCTGTGTCATTGCAGCCATTTGCCAAAATCAAAACAGTTCATTTGATTTCTCATTAATGTACACTCAACACCCCATCTTGACAGAAAAAAAAAAACAGAAATGAAGACGTTTTTACAAATTTATGAAAAAAAGAAAAACTGAAATATCATATGGTCCTAAGTATTCAGATCCTTTGCAGATATTTAACTCACATGCCGGTCATTTCTTCTGAAAATCCTCCTTGAGCTGGTTCTGCTCCTTTTTTGGAGTCCAGCTTGGACTTGATTAGGAAAGGACCTTACAGCTCACGGCTCACGTCAGAGAAAATGAGAATCATGAGGTCGAAGGAACTGTCCAAAGGTGATCAGAGACAAAATTGATTTTGGCAAATGGTTGCAATGACACAGAAAGTGAAAGACTTCAAGGAGTCAGAATACTTTCCGTACCCACTGTACAGTTCAACAACATGAACTTGTCTCTTTTTAAAATGTTACTGAAAACATTGCCCGCACACCTTGGATTACATTTCTAATATCTCTTTTGTCTCGTTCCGTGCGTAAGGTTTTCGACGTCCAGAGGAAGATCACCTACAAGAACTTGGCCAACTGGTACAAGGAGCTGAGAGAGTACAGACCCGAGATCCCCTGTTGCGTGGTGGCCAACAAGATCGACGGTGGGTCTCTGTTGTTTTCCAACTGCACGTAGCTAACAATGACGACGGCAGCTCGGTGACCTCGCCGGTTTATTCCCATCTGCAGCTGACATGAAGGTGACGCAGCGAAGTTTCAACTTTGCCAAGAAGAAAGGACTCCCTTTTTACTTTGTGTCGGCGGCCGATGGCACTAACGTTGTTAAGGTATGACGTCTTGTCCTCTTCATTTTTTCGACCCCATTTGGGGACACGCATTTTCCCAATTGGCCACACAGTTGGCATTCAAGCTTGCATGTATTGTTTTGTATTTGAGGTGGAGGGCCGGCTAGAGCCTATCCCAGCAGATTGGGACAATCACAGGGGACATATAGATAAACAGACTCACGGAACAGTGTCCGTCTCATTTTGGGAAAGAATAAAAATGTAGTAGAGAATATGCAGGTGTGTTAACCACTACGCCCACCGTGCTCCCTCAACCACAATTATTTTACAAAATAGCATTGGTAAACACATTTGAGTTACATACTGCATGTAATAATGTGTGTTTCAGAGCACTTTATTAAGGTACTGGGAGGGACAAAAAAAAAAAAAAAAAAGCAAAAATCATGATTGTACAAAATTAATAAGGTCACAAAATGAGACACTTATTTCTGTAGGTAGATTATATAAAATATAAAAATGGCCACACTTCACTAAATGTATTGCAGTGAGATTTCTGTCCCTTTTCATCGTCAACATATATATATGAAAAAAAAAAAAATAGTCCAGGGTCATAATTAGACTTCACCATCTTGCTTCTTGTACCGGTTGACTATTTTTGGTGCACGCGTACAAAATAAAATGATTTTCAAAATTCACCCAATGAGCGTTCTTGTGAGCCGAGTAGTGCGGGGACTAGTCTGGGCCGCTCCACTGGTCTGGGTTGAGTGTTGGCTGCTTTCATTTGTAACTTGTGCCAACAGATGTTTCGAGAGATGATCAAGCGAGCCGTGGAATACAAGCAAAACCCCAGCGACTTCATGGACGAAGTCATGCAAGAACTGGAGGCAAGTTAATGCTTTCTACCACAGGTTATTTCCTGCCGTTTGAAGCAAAAGTAATCTTATTCAGTAATCCGGTTTAGTACACAGGCTTACAATTTAGACAATTATGTGTCAAGTTCCCAATGACAACTCATTTTGTAGATTGACTACACAAAGCATGACATTTCACGATTGATTTTTTTCCCAAAATTTGACTGTTAAAGATACAAACCCCAAATTCACCATCAAGAAATTAGATTATATAACTATCAATAATATTTTAATTTTAAAAGTTATAATTTGGTCCTGTGTAATGTGCCGTTTACTTTTTTGGATTGAGCTAATGAAATGAACTTTTCCATGATATTCTAATTTATTGAGATTCACCTGTGTTTCCATATAATGAGGGTGGACCAACCAGGACACCTTTCTGTTGTGTTGTTAAAACACACACAAACTTTGTTGGTACGTAGTGCAAAACAGTAAAGACCATTTGACAAAATTTCCTGTTATCATTCAGATTTATCTATGGAAAAAAAAAAATCCTGTGCATGTGCAGTACAGAGGGTTCTCTGTTTAAGATGATTTTTTTTTACCAGCTGAGGTGTTGTCACTAGGTGGCACTGTAATTGCATTTACAAAGACTCATCGTGTTTTATTTTAGGAAAAACATGTTGCATTAAGAATTACTAGTATTTCATCATAATGATGATATTTTGTCTTTTGTAGAAGTTTGAGCTTGAGAAGAAAGATGCTCCTTTGGCCGCGGAAGGCGGTGACGTCAAGAGGGAGGAGAGCCCAGAGTTTCCCTGACCAAAGTCCTCACGTATCCGTCCTCGCCTCTCCTGAAGATGATACGTTGAATGACATCTGCTGCATGACATCTCAAATTCGGACTTGTGTTTTTCGATGTTGGTAGGCTCCCGTTGACAGGGGTCCTCGGTTTATGGTGTAACTTGAATTTCTTTGCGAGTCGTAACGCATCATTGTCAGTCACTTATCCACACTAATGCAGCAAATATGGGGGTAACTGAGATTGCTATCTCACGTCGCATGACCACGTATTTCTTATCACCGCCGCGCAAGCTAGTTTATCGTGTGCTATCCGTAATCTCAAAACAACATTTTGAGACCTTAGTAAACTGAAGCTCCCTTTTAATTTGTGCTCTGGTTACCTGTTGGAAGAATTGAGATTGTTTACTAGATTGTTTTTTGAAGAATTGATTGAATGTTTAAGAGCCGTAAAGACACCATCATTACTACGTTAACTCATTCACTGCCATTTGACGAATTTATTTGTCTTTTGCCAGTCCGGCCATTCAATCCCAGGAATTTATTTATATTTTTTTCACATTTTTTCAAACCTTGGCATAAAAGAGGGTCGAGAAATGTCTGGCAGTGAATGAGTTAAAGATACTACGTTACTAGGGTTGCAATATTTCAGAAATTTTCAACGTTGGAGAAGTTTCCTGGGAATTAAGGAGGATTTATGTGAATAAGACAGACATTCAGAAAATGAAAGGTTGACTCTTCATATGGAACTTAAACGTACCGGTCGTTATAGGGAAAAGTATCCATCTGTTTTCTGAGAGGCGTGCTATACCCTGTGCTTGTCACCAGCCAGTGTCAGGCACTTATACTGTACATGTACTTTAGCATTATCCTGACAAAAACAAACCGGATTTCATGGAAGTTGTCAACGTACGCGATTGCAGCTCGATGCACCCTGTTTAGAAGTCCCCTCAATACCGTTACTTGGTCCACTATAGATGGCAACAAAGGACTACTAATGAAGCTCCTCGCATCACTTAAGTACAGCTCCTTGTCACCAAGACGCCACAAGTTGGCACCAAAGTTATACAGTGGTGCCTCGAGATATGAGCTTAATTCGATCTATGATCATGCTTGTAGCTCAAAATATTCACATCTTTCCCATCTAAAATGAATGGGAATGCAATTAAAACAATTTTTTTTAAATTTATTGATTTTTTTTTTCTACGAAAAACTGCAATCAACAGTAGTATGGTGTCGAATAAAAACACACAATAACATTCTCTGTCCCCATAACCTGCACACATGGAAAATGTGAGCAGAAAACAGCTGCACCTTATGTGATACCTTTCTTGTTTCTTCTGTGGCGGTTCGCAAACCATCTTTATGGCACATTACTGCTGCAAATGATATTGTCCTTTCACGGCAAGGAAACCAGTGTGAATGAATTGATGGTGGTTGGATGTTGTGAAGAGTGCTGCCGCCGTCTAGTGGTGGGGGTCTGAAGCGCACCCATAACTCAGATTTTGCTCGTAACTCAGGACAACCGGCCAATGATGACTCGTATCTCAAAGCACCACCGTAAATGCGGGGAACATTTTTCGAATTTAAACTCCCCATGGACTTTTCCAGATATTTTTCATCCCTTGGCAAACGTACATGTCCTGTGATAAAAACATGAAAACACTTCCTGGTTGACGTTTTTTGTGTTCTGTCGTGTGCAAGAAGGCCTGAGTTGCTACATTAGTTTCAGACGGCACCGCCCGTTTGCCAGCAACAGCCTTTAGATGAAAACTCAATGTAGCGTGTAATAAAAAAGCGACAATGTCTTGAGCAGCAGTTTGCACGAGTCATCAATATTGTCATTTTCATATCGGAAGACAACGAATGTAACCCTTTTTATTTCAACAGTGTCAACAAGCTGTGTAAATGTTGTCAATTGTGAATAAATGTACCGAGGCACTGACTTAGCAGTTCATGTTTTAATTATAAATGTATTACATAATATAACAAACGTATCTCTTGCGGCAGCAATATCCCCTGCAACGTCTCGGAACCGTCGCGACCTCCCTTCGCCATGTGTCCATTTATTTCTTTTTGCGTCCCACGGGGGCTGATGTGTTGCCAACAATGTCGCGCGACAAGGCCGAGAAGTTGCAAGGGACAAAGTCCACCATTGAAAAACTTCACAGTGCAAACAAGGAAAGGAAGAAAAAAAACAAAAAAAAACACAACTCAACAGTGAAAAGAAAATGAAAACCCTTCCATGATAAGATCAGTGAGTGACCAGACCTCCGACCGGCTTTTTAAAAAGGTCACAGCGCACCTTCTCTAGGTTGATTGTGCTTTGTTGATTAGAAAAGAAGACGATGATAACCCCCTCACTTCGACTGATTAGCCCCAAATGATGTGTCACAAGTGTATTTTCAAAACAATTACATTTTCATAAACTGCAAATAATACTTCTTTGTCTATAAAGTCAAAATGGAAAAAGCAAGGGTCAAAAAGTAGATAAAACACAGGCCCGGACTTATGTACTTGTATATACACACACATATAGACATTATAAAGCCTGCCTCTGTACTTATTGTGACAGACAGTCTAGTCATGACCACGTCCTGTGTGGTGGTCAAGAAGTGAGCGAGCTATCAAATGTCAAATGCAGTTCTCAAGATTTTCAGGAGATGGCACCATATTATTGAGTCTAAACAGCTCCAAAAATGCTGCAACTAAGTGAGTCCTAAAGACAAATATACACTTAAAAGTTCACCTTTATTTTTATTTTTTGGCACATTTTTCATTTTGTGTTTGTCCCATTTCAGATCAACTCAAAGCGGAGGTGTCATAAAGGGCACACGGGAAGTGGAACTGGTGAACAAAGCAGTGAAACTAATCAGCTAAAAGGTGAATCATGTTCACAATGCAATTGACTGTGACAAAGTTTGTTCTCGATACACACACACACACACACACACACACACACACACACACACACACACACACACACACACACACACACACACACACACACACACACACACACACACAGGCACACTATATGGACAAAAGTCTTGAGATGCACCTTGTAATGTTTTGGAATACTGGGGATATGCGTTCCAGTACTTAAAGCAAGGTACATAACAATGTTCGGATGAGTTTTCGGTTTCCAAACACCTTTCGGATGAACTAAGTTGTTTTTGGTTGCCAAGACAACCATGTTACCAGGGAGGACGCCTGTCTGATGTGTTGGAATCTAGCTGTAATTAGCTCCTTTTACAGGGGTAATCTGCTTTTTGTCCGCGCTGGATAGGCTATGTTTGTTCCCGGCCCGTTTGCCCGAAAGCTAGCAAGTGGTGTTATTTAGAATTTTGTATTCTGTATTCAAGTCTTAGAAAATTTTCTCACCGCCTAAGGCACAGGTGTCAAACTCAAGGCCCGAGGGCCAGATCCAACCTGCCACTCACTTTATGGGGCCTGCGAAGCAAATTATGTGAGCCTTGCTGAAATCTGTACAGAAATGTTATATTTTCTTGACATTGAGATTTTGCAATTTTTTTGTTACTCTTTTTCAGTAACTTGTACAATAATCCAACAAAGACTTATCCATGACTTCTGATTTCCAAATTAGTAAGCCATGAATTTGTCGTGTATATGTAATAATATGATGAGACGATTAACATTCATTTGGTTTCACCGTCATAACGGCGAAATGAAGGAAGCCGTATACAAAGTGGCCTTTGTGAGTGAAACTTTCGTCGGACTCGCCTCCGGGAAAAAAAGGCCAATGACGGACGACGGATGACGAGTAACAGACGCTCAATTTTTTTTATAAAATGCCCAGCTCTGGTTATAAATAGGTATGCTGGGCATTGAAATGAAATTAAACACATTGCTTAGCTTTGGAAGAATCGTAGGTGGCGAGTATCAGATGCCAGAGAATACATATCTTTTCCATCCACTACAGACCGCCTCCATGTTTTGGATACGCCCCATTTCACAACAACCTGGTTTCTCATCCACTCCGTGACTGTGGCCATTTTGTTTGGCATCCATGGCAATCACAGCCAGTCACATTTGCCCTTGAGTGCCTATGTTTTCTCAAGCAGCCCAGTCTGCAGAGAGAAGAAGAGGTAAGCCTCCACGAAGACAAGTCAAAGATGGATTAACTCCTATATGTATCATTTTTTTTCCCAACATGAAGCCATCTTAATTTGTTAGCCTAGAACCCAAAACAAACCCAATACTACATTTGGGAAAATCAAACTGAAGCATTTTAAGGGTCTGCATCTGCTAGTCCCAGCACATTTGTCCATATAGTGCATTCATTTGTATTTTTGAGTAAATATCTCCTAATACTTAAGCCATATAGTGGGAATCTCTGATGGTAATCCAGTAAGGCTCTAGTGTACTCATTGTAAAGATGGATGTAAACCAGCAAGCAAACATTTGCACTCTCGCACACACGCAAAGTTGGGGGTTAGGGGTTTGGGGGGTGGGGGTTCGGCGGCGGGGTGGGGGATCCAGATGCATGCATGCGCTTGGACGATGGGTGGCTTCTATGTTAGCACCTTGTCACCTTTTATGTTTTGTGCAAATTATCCCCTAAAGTTCAACGTTGAAAAGATCATAGAAAGAATAAAATCTGCTCACCTTTTCCACAGGTGGTTAACTATGCATATACTGTATGCCAAACATTCATATATATATATGTATATATATATAGATCTATATATATATTTTTTGTCTTCCAAAAATTTATATGAAATCTATCCTATATACATTGCTTCTGATTTAAAATAACATGTTTTTTCATTTT
The DNA here is from genome assembly GCF_054856515.1 of Filicampus tigris. Taxonomy (NCBI): domain Eukaryota; kingdom Metazoa; phylum Chordata; class Actinopteri; order Syngnathiformes; family Syngnathidae; genus Filicampus; species Filicampus tigris. The sequence goes on along the minus strand of NC_141220.1, from coordinate 21,945,750 downwards.
CTATTTATTATTATTTTTTTAACAAGTATTGTATGTTTAGAATGGACAGGACATGTCTTTTGTCTCATTTTTTTGTTACGTTTCACACACTACAAAAATCTAGCCACAGTGTCAAAAGAGAAAAGAAAAAAAAAAAGCAGTTCAAACTGAGTGTGAGTGAGGTCACAGTGAGCGCCAGCTACTCTTACAACCCACCAACGCTTTTTAAACGAGAGGAAAAAAAAACATGCTTTAGATGCTTTTTGAGTGGGCACACAAAAAGGGCTCACTGTTCCTCGGCGAGATTGTAACCTCGTCTCCGTGGACAACCTGGCTCCCGTCGCTCTTCACAGTTTACCACGGTGTTCTGCTTACTAAGTGGATAGCAGTGATACATATGGTCGAGTTGCGATGCTTCAAGCCCGCCAGGTTGTTGATGAAGACCTTGCAAAGCCATCCCCATCCCCGCAGCCTCTTGCGTTTGGCTCATTGAGTTTCGATTGGAAAAAATGTGCCTGCCGTGAGGCGCAGCGTTGCCCTCAGGGATGGACGTTTCACTGGAGCGCACCAAGAACATTAGGCTTTCTGAGACGGCGTCGCAGAGTGTCACTGGTTGAAAAAATAATTGGGGGAAAAACGCTAGCATACCAGTTTGACCTGTTTGGATCATATATATATATGGTATCGGTTGACCACTGTTACAAATTGGTAGGGTTCTTTGAGCAATATAATACTGGACCTAAAGTTGTGTAAAACACAAAAGTGTCAAGAAACCTGATATGGAATTTTACATTCCGGGTCATAATGTCACTGACGTATCACCTATCGAATCGGGTTCGTGCTTGGTTATTGATTGAAGAATTACCATGTTAGCTCCCACTCTAATCTTAGGCTCAGATATCACGCAATATCAATCGGGCTCTTGCACTGGTATGCTATCAATAGCGTTCTTGCTTTGCCTTTAAAAAATGGTCCCTATCATTTGAAAGACAGCTCAAACCTGTTGGGTTGTACAGTACACTACGCATATAGATGCGTACGATTGAGCCTGTTAAAATGGTGTTACTCGGCTTAAAATGGCTGCCACGGCTCAATTGTAAACAATGCATTTTTGTCAAGCCTCTTCAATGACATTGCTTCAAACACGTCTCATTTCAAATCAATTGCGGAGCACGGTTGTAATAACCATCCCATTGTGACCAAAGAGAATTATTTCACCTCAAGTGCTTCCAAACTTCCATCGCTGAGAGGTAGAAGGGCCTCTTGTATTGATTTGCTGTCTCGTGCGTCAAGGCTGATGCAGATGGGATGGGGGAGGGGATGGGGTGTTCTCTGCCTCACATTTTGGGATGCCCTTTAACGTGAAGGAAGACTGTATGACAAGAATAATAACAAAACAAAAGACATGATGCAATTCGTCGTGCTACAGTTTGGGAAAAATGTGAACGTAAGGAGATGACCACCCAAAAAAATCAGGTCCATGTTTATATAATATTTTTCCCCTTTCAAATATATAAGTTTATAATTGTGAGAAATTAGTAAACTATTGGTGTAATAGATTTCTCTTTGTTTTCTATCGTAAAAAAAACAAAAGCAGGTGCAGATTCATTTTCCCTTTCCACAATTGTCTTTTGAAAGCTATAATTAGATAGACATATATTCATATTGTTATATAATACGTATTTATATATGCATTGGATATTAAAGTCCATACAAGCCTGTTCAAATGTCAGGATTTTGAGATCTGAAACAATTAGATAAAGATATATCGTTTCAAAACTTTATCTACCATTAATGTAACCTCTAACCTGTACAACTCAATTGGGGGGGCAAAAAAAGAGAAATCTTTTCAAGAAGGAAGTAAAAAATAAACATCTGTGACTGTAATAATGTGGTTGCACAAGTGTGCACACCCTCTTTCCAACTCATGTTAGCGGTAAATGGGAATCAGCACACACTTGTCACCTGTCGAAGTGCCTCTGATTGACCCCAAATAAAAGATTTATTCGCCTTTATATATATATATATATATATATATATATATATATATATATATATATATATATATATATATATATATATATATATATATATATATATATATATATATATATATATATAAATATGGTGGAATTGAAATGATTTATCTTGGTCTCATTTTTTTTTCATCAGAAAAACTGAGCATTTGAGCAAGGTTCACTTTCTATATCCACTGTATATATACAATATTCCCTTTGGAAAACCAAAATAATTGATTCTGGAAAAAAGCCACGAGTGTTGGTTAAACATTCTCCAAAAGGAATGGATAGCACAGTCTAGGTATAGCAAGGCTTCTCCTGTGGTCTGTGGAGCTGCGCCTGTTGGGGTTTTTCTTTAAAAACAACAGCAGACACGTTGTGGTTGTCCATCGTGTTCACCGCCGTCATCGTCGATCTCTGTAGAAATATTGTTGAAAGGCAACTGAGCTTTTTTTTTCTTGATTGGAGCGAGAACTCATTCCTCCTTTACTCGAAAACCGCAAAAAGGCTTGGCCTGGTGGATTGTGGGGTTAGAGGTAGAGAGGGGAGGAGGGCAATCCGTGTACCATTCCATTTTTCCGTTTTCAATTGGCATCCCAAAAGAAAAGGAAAACGTGATTCAGCGATTATTTTATGTTTTAATCCGACACAAAAGCAAACGAGCAAAAAAAAAAAACAACCTAACGGCGTGAATTTCAAATTCATTTTTAGCATCTGATCAGAAACAGGAAATTGAAAAAAGGGCCACAGAACTGAATTTTATTTGACTATTTAATTGGTCGGCTTTATGTGACTGGATGTTTGGTACGTTTCGGTTTTTATTAGTAAAGATAAATGAGTTTGTTTGCGGCCACAGTCAGTCCAGATCACAATCATAACCCAAATGTGCTGCAAAAACTAGTCGTATAAAACAAGAAGTAATGTAATAAGGAATATATGACTTAATCCAAGCAAAAATATCTGCAAATAGAACATGATCATTTGACTTGGCTAGATTTGTCATAACCGGTAAACATAGCTAGCCTCTTGCGGTTCTAAAACTTGGACTACCTGTCAATTATGGTATAGTGTAGAGTTCGATTTTAATATTGAATTCGTTTTAATAATTAATTAGTTGGGTTTACGTAACCCAGACATTTTATTACTGGCTATTGGTAAATTTAGATTAAAATATGAAATAACTTGTGTAAATGGTATGAACATATCAGTGGGAGTTTTTGAGTCCAGCTACATTGAAAAAAATAAGTGGGTCAAAAATAAGCCAAATTGGGTCAAAATAGGACCCATCTACTACTTGGGTCAATTCAAAGCAAATTGCTGGGTTATTTTGTACAAAACAACCCAGAAAGTTGGGTCAAATTGACCCAAGTAGTCGATCTTTTTCACCCAAAGTAGCATTTTTTTTACCCACTTGTTTAGCGGTACTTGTTTTTAGAAATCTTGCCTTTTTTTTTCTGTTCTATTTGCAAATAATTTTGCTTAAATTAAGTAATACGTTCCCATTTCATTTCACTTGTTGAAGGATTGTTTTCGTGATGTGGAATGATTGTGGGGGATTACAAGCCAATGTATCTCTACTAATGTGCATTAGCAAACTTTGATCGAATGTTAAACTCCAATTCAGTTTTCTGGTTCATTTTCACGTTTTGTATTTTGGATTTGTGGCTACGTTTGAAACACAAAGCATTTTTCCTTTGTGTTAGATGAAAAAACAAATTCAGTCACTCTTTCATTTTTGATTGCCAACTGAAAATGGAAAGGATGAACAGCACATGGCTTAACATCGTGTGGCAGAGCCCAACTTGGAGGACGAAGGGGCTGGCTCCTCCTCTTCAGTGCACGACGCCAAACGTCGGCGCGGCCCGAGTAAAAGAGGAGCTGTTGCTTTTTCCATCCACTCGGCCGCTGTTGTGGGTGTGGTCTCGGGGCGGGGGTCAGCTCTCCAGCAGCTGCTTGAGCGCCCGCTCGATGTTCATGCGGTGGCCCACCCGAGTCACGCCCAGCTCGGCGAAGTCGTCCTTGGTCAACGCTGGCAGGTGGGAGCCCTCGATCTCGTGCTCCTGGAAGCCGGCGCGGTGCTCGCCCAGGTTGATGCTCTCCAGCCAGTCGCCCACGTCGTACTTGTTCCACAGGTGCAGGGGCTTCTGGTGGAAAGGTCTGAGCGCCAGCAGTGGCGAGCCCAGACCAGGCGAGTGTGAGGGCGACGGGGACGGCGAGCGGGAGCGGGAACGGGCGCTGGAGCTCCGCATCACGAAGCGGACCTCCTTGGACTCCTGCGGTAAGCTGAGGCTGGACGATTTGAGGATGGTCGGAGGGGGCGTGGTCGGCGAGAAGCCCGGGTACCGTCCGAGGGGGTCGCCCCGGTCGGGGGATCCCGGGCTGGGGGTGCGTCGCATGACGGGGTAGCGGCTGCCGGGGCGGATGGTGTACGTGGTGCCGTAGCTTCTCTGAGAAATGGTGTGGAGTTCACCTAGGCTGCTGAAAAGTCTGAATGAGATGAGCAGAAGCAGACATAAAAGTAGAGGGGCTTGAGGTCGGACGGATCAGAATGGAAACAGGCCTCATTTCTTTCCTTGTTTCCACCAAGCGGCATCGTTTGCTTTAGCCCTACCCCCCCCCCCCCCCCCTCCCCAAATACCTGATTCTAACCTGTCGCTGTTCAAAACTCCTTCAACGGACTGATGGTTGCAGTGGTACATTTTGGGTGGGCACAAACCTTTGCGCTCAAGGACCACCTTGGATTTTGAAAAATGGTCAAGTCAGATGAAGTCCAAAAACTGTGTAAAACGTGCGTGGAAAATACAGTCCATTTGCGAGCCACTACTTCTGAATTCCCCTACCTCTGTTATTTGAAGAAATCAGAGAGAGATTTACTCAATCAGAACAAATTGGACCACTTGGTGCAAACTTGATCTCGGTGTCAGAAGTTGAGGTTAGTGCAAAGGCAGAGGTGTCGGAAAATCACAGCAATAATACAAAGCCATTAACTTCAGTCTTGAGCTTTATCCTGACAGAAAGAAAATGCTGAGTAGTTTTACTAGGTAAGAGTTTGTGGGGGGAAAAAAAATCCCATCTGATTTAATACAAGCGCTTTTATTGCACTTGCTTTATTCAAAGTTTGTTTTCGGCTAGGATGCATTCCCAAAGACACGAAACACGACGTATTCTGCATTCCAGGACTGTTTGAAAGTCGAGATAATCCCACTTGGACTTCACCAGGTCGACAATTCATACTTGAGAGCTTGTGTAGTGCAATATTTAGTCCACGGAGTCCTCACTTTATGACGATCCTGACAAATGGTTATAAACGGTGTGGAAGAATACGTATTTCATAGACTAAAACGCACGCCGGATTATATAGCGCGATATCAATGACCAGGTCTATTTTCATACATGTTCTTACATGGGGCGCACCGTATTATTATTATTAGAAGACACATTATCTTTATGAAGCATTGAATGTTAAATAGTTGATGTAAATTGTATGTTTATTTGATAGTGTAGCGCCAACTTACTTTACCATTATCATAGGTCAGCAGCGCATGAAATTCCTGATTCCGTCGGCGAGCCTCGCATAATTCAACAATAACAACAACAAGGAACAACGCCGTTACAAAAAGGAGAAACAAATCACCCACTACTGGAACCATACACATACGGTCAGAAAAGTTGTTTCCCCATGCCCTACTCGTTTGTCTTTATTATGTTTACTTCAACACCAGACTTTTGGGCAGCGACTTTCCCTTTACGAAAGCCTGAAAGTATGGCAAACTAATGGAGCATCGGTGCTTGAATACTACTAATAAATTAGCTTTAAAGTGGAAGTCAACCCTAACATATTTTTTTCAAGAATAAGTTCTATGCAGGCCCACTATTTGAAACAAGGCATTGTGATAAATATTGCGTTTGTGGAATAAGAGTTAATCCAAACGTTTTTAGCCATCTCTGGGGGAGGCCTGTCGACAGAAAGTGACAAAATGGCCGCCCGCTGAGATGGACAAAAGTGGGTGGATTTTACTGCTTAACTCATATTCCACAAACATAATATTTATCAGAATGCCATGTTTAGACTAGCGGGCCCGCATAGAACATATTCTTGTAAAGAACATTTTTGGGTTGACTTCCTCTTTAAATATACACTGGTGAAGTCGTGGCGCATCGCTCTAAATTCGCAACTGATAAATGTAAATTCTTCTACTCGGAAACCTCGTAAATGCCGCACTTTTCTGCACTGTAGTATAGATGAGGAATTCATGTAATTAAATGTGTCACGTGACTCCAGATAATTACCATTCACCTGCTCCAGCTGTTCAATCTCCAGCGTAAGGAAGCATACTTTTTTCACGTCAAAAATGGAAAGACGGCGGATTGTAGTTGAATAAGTAGCAGGTACATGGTTGTGTGAACACTTTTGCCTGGCTTGTTGCAGGCAGGGAGGAGCAGAGAGGAGAGACTACATTGCGTTGATGTTGTTTTCTCGCATGCGTGTTGTTTGCATCGCGTCACTCACCAATGAAAATCATGTATCCCCTCTTTGAAACCCAAATCAAAGTTGGCTACAATTTATTGGCGATACATCTTTTTCATTGGCCAGCAACAGTGTGGGTGAGGTGCGTACTACAAGGCAGTGATTCCCAACAACTGTGCCATTAGTGTAATCATGAGGTGTGACACAGGCCGTTCTCCACTTTCATTTATTTACTAGCAATAATGTGTCTTCGTTCATCTATCTATGCCAATGACGTGTAATGACCGGCAGAACAATTCAATGCTCCTTCACCAGATGGCAGAAGGTGTATCACCTGTTGTCGTTCATACAACAGAATAGTTTGTGTTCAAATTAACCGGCCCAAATTTCACACTAAGACACAATTATATTTCAACGTCTTCGATCGGTGGCGTCCTGTGACTTTTGCCGTATAAAATAAGTGCTTTGGCTCAATCAGGTTGGGAAACACTTCTACAAGGGGTGCGTTGGAACCAAGCCCCCCCTAAAAAAAAAAAAAAAAAAAAAAGTTCAGACTACATAGGGGGCCGACGGACATGAGATGAGCTCCATGCGCACTTACACAGTGGTCCTGCCCTCCTGGGCGCACAGTCAGTTCTAGACCAATCAGATCAGAGCAGCAGGGGCGGAACATGCAAGGCGAGCAAAGAGAGAGCAATGGGAGAGAATGTTAGCATCGCTCGCATGGGACGCGGCCCGCTAAGCCCTCGTCTGCTGTCTTTGACATGCTACGTGTCTGTGTTGTGTGTTTGTCGCAGGGGCTGTGGCCCAAGAAACACACCTTTAGGATTGTTGTCATAGTTTGCAGTGGTGCACTACAGCTGTGTTCTTTGATCCGACCCGCTGGGCATTCATATTCATAGGAGTCCTGTTATATTTATTACATTAATTTAGATGATTTTTTTTTTTTTTTTTTTAAAGATGTTTAGATTCATGCCGTTGATTAACTCTTCATATTAAATTAACCAGGGTAAAATGCAAAATTGAGAATACATTATTGTTAAATCAACCTACTTGACATGCATTTATTCATTTCCCATTATTTTTTATTCATGCATGTCATTAAATAATTGGTTTATTGATTCATTTTGCTAATACATTAAAACCTATTCATAAAAGAACTTCACATTTAGATTTGTTTTTTAATTGTAGTCAACAAGTGGTTGGATTGCATCGTTATTTTAAAAATATTTTTTAATCATACAGTTACCTCAATGCCAAAATAAACATATTTCAAAACAAGCCATTTGACATTTGAATAATATATATTCATTTTTTAATTCAAGCATTTAATGAAATAATTGGTTAAGGGATTTCTCGTAAATAATAAAAATATATTTGTAAAACACATCTTTGACATGTACAGTACATGCAGCAATTCAATATTCATTTTTAAATAGTTTATGATTTAAATAATCAAATACAAAAATGATTTCTTTTTATATCACAAACAATTATTTTTACACACATACACATTTCAATTCCTCATTTGGCCGATCTTTTGATTTTACATACCATGACTTTATTATTGAAACAAACTATTGTAAATTCAAGTGTACAATTAAATAACTGGTTAATTGATTATTGTTATTAACACAATAACAAACATCAGTAATGCTAGTAAACATGCATTTACATTTTCATGTATTTTAATAAGGAATTGGTTGATTAATTATACAACATACAAACTGAATGAATTCTTATTTTATTATTAAAATATACTGTACATTAAAAAAAAATGAAACCTCATCATTTTCCAATGAGCTGGCCCATCTGTGGATTAAAAAAAAAAAAGTAACGCGGCCCTTGAGCACAAAAGTTTGCCCACCCCTAATATGTTAACTCATTCACTGCCATTGACGAAGTTACTTGTCTTTTCACAGTCCAGCCATTAAATCCTAGGATTCTATTTATATTTTTATTTTTTCAAACATTAGGGTAAAAGAGGGTCTGAAAATGTCTAGCAGTGAATGAGTTAAAAGTACAGTGCTATACTGTACAATCTATACAGTATAATCTCTATGCACATAATCTAGATGCATGTGCGTATGTGTATGTAGTATGTTGAGGAAACATGACAATGACAGCAGAGTAGGTTTGAGCACCAGTCGGTCTGACTCACGGGCCACATGAGAGAGAAATGAGCACACAGTTCACAATCTCAAACAACTGCACAAAGAAAAACACACAGATACACACACGGGGGGGGGGGAAAGGACACGCGTCCCTTGAATTTTATGGATGCTTTTGTTGTTGTTGCTCTTGCTGCATTCAAGCTGGAATGGATAAAAGAAAACAAAGGGATTGTCCCAAGTCTTTGTCCATGTATAGTACTTGTACACTTGACAATTTCGATCAGGAGTACTAGTATGTGCGCCTTGGCTTGAATGCATTTTTAGTGTGCGTGACCGTGGACAGTCGGGGACAGACGAACTGAATTGAAACATGACAAGCGCCCGAAAGCATGGAGAACGAGGCGGATGCGTGACACAGTACCATACGTGGAAGAGGGCAGACACATGGCGAGTGAGGACTGAGGAGGAAGTAATGGTGCGCATGATGGTCTTTGTCACAAGCCGATCCTCTCCGCTGCCGCTTCCAGTCACAACTCCGTCCTATTTGCTCATTACACTACTCTCAAAAAGTTTGTGAAATTTCAGGATCAAGCTAAAATGCACAGTAACCTTTACTTATTCATTACACTGGTCCACGATTTTTCACAAAATGTATTAACTCATTCACTGCCATTGACAAATTCATTTGTCTTTTCACATTCCAGCCATTCAATCCCAGGAACTTATTTATATTTTTGTCAATTCTTTTTCAAACATTAGGGTAAAAGCGGGTCTGAAAATGTCTGGAAGCGAATGAGTTAATCAGAGATGCAAGTAAACTTTTCTAGATGACTTTTGTGCTCTGACAAAAGGTGACATTTTGGCCAATTGAAAATTCCAGGTCATATCTTATGATCTTTGACAACCGAAATTCAATTTCCGGGTATGAATTCAACCAGCTGCCGCCAAGCCTTACCAACAGAGTAAACCAAGTGTATTTATACAGCGTAGTGTTTTTGCATCTCTGTTGCTGACTAATTTGCTCGCAATTGTCTAGTTTAGTCGCGATTGGCGTCGGGCCTTCAAGGGAAGTCAACCCAAACATATTTTTTTCAAGAATATGTTCTATGCAGGCCCACTAATTGAAACAAGGCAATATGACTATTATGAAATATGAGTTAAGCAGCACTATCCACCCGTTTTTAGCCATCTTAGGGGGCGGCCATTCTGTCACTTTTGTCGACTGAAAATGACATCACAGACCCTCAGGGCTCAGATAACGACCAATCACGGCTCACCTGTTTTCTGAAGCTGAGCTACGATTGGTCGTTATCAGAGCCCTCAGGGTGTGTGATGTCATTTTCATTCGACAGAAGTGACAAAATGGCCGCCCCCAGAGATGGCTAAAAACGGGTGGATTAACTCATATTCCACATACACAATATTAAGAGTGCTGTGTTTCAACTAGTGGGCCAGCATAGAACATATTCTTCAAAAACATATGTTTGAGTTGACTTCCGCTTTAAATAACCTTTACAAGTTAACGTAATTGGACCTCTTCTCTAAACTTTGAGCCCGGGGGATATCTTTGAAATGTGTCACCTGTGGGCCTGAGACGCCCTATGAGATTCTTTAGTGATTAAGGGACTTGACTCAAATTGAATGCATGTATCAAAATGAACGCCTTTTACACCATGACACCCCCAAAAGTAGTGCCCCTTGGAAATTTTGGAAAAAAAAACCCAAAAAACCAACAAAAAAAACAATAACAATAATAAATAAATTAATTAAAAAAGCCCCCAACGTCAGTTTTACCAAACCACATGAAAATGGGTGGAGTGGTCTCTAATAACAAGACCAACAAGTTTCTAGGACCTGTGCCCAAAATTAGAAAAGGAGTCAGATGTTTTGGTTTACTGCCACTTGTAGCTATAATTATTATTCTCTCAACAAATAAATTGCCTTTTTAATCCTTCATTTCTCCCCAAAAGGTCAATCTAACCAACTGGGCTCTTCTTGGTTGTTAAACACATTTCATCCTTTAATCCAAAAAGGTTAATCAGTTCCAAATCTTCAGTGTAGTATCCCCAACTTTTTTGCATCTGGTTATCTCTCACCAGAGACATAAATAGGGGGAACTCATCACTTAAGATTGAAGTCTTTTGGATTAATGGTGAAACATCTTCATCAACCATGCCCCATTTGATTTTTTTCAGATTACCATAACATGGATGACTGAGAATACATGCACAGATTTACAGTAATAATGAGTTCATCCTTGATTTTAAATGAGAACAATTCAGACTTGAGATGACCCCAACAACATTTCAAAGGACTTTTGCCCAGATATTCTATGTTGGCGGTGAAACCATATCACCACGAGGGGGACTCCTGAGTTATTTAAATCGAGGCTGTACTGTCCACTATTAAAAATTAAAACTATCAAAATTTGATCTGGTAGTCGGTGCAAAGACCGCGAGAAGGCTTTTCACCAGAGACACGGCACACCATTAATTCAGTCATGTTCAAATACATCTGAAGATACATCCTTGGAGGTTATTACTGATAATAGTGTCAGATGCGAGACAGGGATAACCCATTTCACGTTCTTATCTTATCAATGTCGAGCCCACGGAGCTGTCGATGTATCATTTGATGTATTATTTGAACCACGACTTGGGGTGGAGCTCGGGGAAAGGGGGAGAAAGGGCGGGATCCAGTAGGTCACGGTCTTACAGACTCTGTGTGTGTGTGTGTGTGTGTGTGTGTGTGTGGTGTGAAGCCCTCAGGTGTACACGCTCACACCTGAAGGCCAGTTTCCTTGTTTGCATCAACTGATAATGCATACACGCATACTATGCTTAACTTGCGTGTGCTGTAAAACACACGTCTGTCACTACAGAAACAAGAGTGCCGATGATGCAGTATTCTCTGCGCAATTTCAGTACTTAAGGTAAATAACTGGTCAAAAGCACGAGGGACCCAACTCCTAGTTAGTAGACGTAATCAAGCGATGCAAACAAGGTAACCAATATACCTTATTTCCTCATATAGCAGCTAGGGGTGTTTAACTGCTTGACTGCGCGGTATTTTTTATAAACTTTCAGTCATAGTTAAACCCAAAACCGTAAACAACAAATGAATTAGCCTTCTTTTCGATAGCCCAGTCCCTAAATACACGACTTCCTGAAAGTTTGGGATTTTGCAATTTCGGGCGAAATTTGAGGATGAACCAAAAATGCACTATTACAAGTCAATTTAATTTAACCTTGGGTAAGCCTTTTGAATGTCCAACTGGTCAGTGTTTCAGTGCTTTTCGGACACCTTTCTGTTCTCCAACAAGAAGCTTGAATAGAATCATTCACAATTGGTGTTTGATCCAGGAAAATTCCAGTGTTTCTTTATTTCTTTTGCAACCGCTATTCTCTTACATGCTAAGCTCAGTTGAAGCACACCGTTAATCGAATTGTTCTTCTTGATGTCAAAATGCGAACATCGTGACATAAAGAGCAGACCCGCCCCAGACATCAGTCTTAAGGGGGGGAGGGGGAGGCAGGAAATGCATGGAGGCGCCCAATTGTTATTATTACCCTACAAACAACCGCGTGCGTGCGAGGCTCGAATACAGAAGTGCAATTTAGGTTCTTTGAGCAATGCACTAGCTTATTAATCATGTCTGGCTTCAGACAGGGCCGCTCACAATTTACGTTGTTGCTCAATGCACTAAAAACGTTGCGTTGTCGTGTTTGTTTGACGTGGTGTCACAAAAATTAAGTTTCCTTTTTTTTATGTATTCGAAATGTGTGGTTATTTTTTGTATTTTATTATTCATAAACTATTACTTTTACAGTACAATACATACATTCACCAACGTAATGCTTTGTGGTAGAATAAAAGTAACTGCAACACTGAACAGTTGGACATTTAGAGAAGTTAAAAATTTAGAGAAGGTCATCTCAAGTTCACCCGTACCGTTAGTGTATATTTTAAGTTCATCATGAAATTTCACCCGGAAGCTGAACATTCCAAAGTTTTGCAAATAATGCATATGAGCAGGTTGCACAGATTTTGATTTGGATTGTCTTTCTAAACTCTGTCATGAACTTCAGCTTTACAGACGCCGTGTGTGCAGTGAAGACATCCGCCGCCAAACCCTGTGGTATTGCTGTTAAGTAGACTACACAGGACCATTGTAAGACCTACAAAAAGGCTTTAAGTTTGTGGGCGACACATTCATTGAGGAACAGCATCTGTTAGAGTGGAGGCCGCTACGTGAGGAAATACAGTATTTAACTAAAGGAAAAACAAATACGAGTAAATGTGTATAAGGGAATCGTTTTAAGCAGGATTAGTTGACAAGGTGGTTAGGAAACAGTGTTTGAAAAAAAAAGAAAAAAAAAAAGTTTACCCTAGTGCCTACAACCTTAGGGTTTACTCTCTCCAGTGTCCTCACATCTGCAGAAATAAAAAGCACTTTGTTGTTTTCTCAGGCATAGCGCGATTCCCCCAACACACACCAAACAGTAGTCGTTGGGAAAACTGCTCTGAGCTTCATAAATTGCAAACATCGCGTTTCATTATCGAGCAATGATGCGGCACTTTTTTTGTTTCTTTACTACGGATTCCAAGAGTTTATCTGGACACTTACCTGGCACCTGCTACAGGAGACTTCCTCCCAGGGTCAAGCGACGCTCCCAGTGGTTCCTCCCCCAACGACCGCGTGTCTTTATTTAGCTGCTGTAGTCGTGAACTGAGCTCCCCCATCACAGAGGGTTTCGCACCCTCGTCGGCACCCAGCCCTAGTCCCAGCCCACCGAGGTTGCCCAAACTCCCAATACCGAGTCCCACTCCTGGCCCGCGGGGCTCCACCGGGTCCCCCCATAGCTTGGAGCGCCGCTGGAAGAGGTAGCGCGGCTTGGCGGGTGCTAGTCCGGTCACGGAGGCCGAGCCGCCGGGGGGCAGCCCGGCTCCTCCGGCCAGCGCCGCGGCCAGCGCCGCAGCCTGTTGCTGGGATAGCAGCTCACTGTCAGAACTCTGCTTCAGCAGAGGGTCCCTGAAGGTGACGGGGCCTTTACTGCCTCCTATGTGGGACTTGAGTCGGGGCTTTGGAGGCACTGGTGGCTTGTCGAGCACAAAAGTCTGCCCGTCGGCATAGGAAGTGTGTGTGGTGTGTGTGTCGGCTGGTTCGCCGCTTTCTGAGGACAGCGTGGACATGCTGGAAACCGTGGAGACAGTGCTGGTGGTCTCGAGATGGTGGTCTCTCTCCCGCTCGCTGGAGCTGCGCGTGTCGGCCTCCTCCACGCCCGAATCGGCTGCAGAGCCGGACTCGCCCACTGGCGGGGGCTCCAGGGGGTCCGAGGGTTTCCCTGAGACAGCTGCTGCGCTGAGAGGAGCGCTGGGCGGAGGTACAAGCTGTGGTGGAGGCTGAGGCTGGGTGGGGGTGACACTTGGTGTAATTGGGGTTGAGGGCGTTTGGGGAGTGGGTGTCGGCGGGGTGGTGGGCGAAGGGACAGAAGGTTTGCTCGGGGAGATTAAAATACCCTTTGCCTGAGCCTGTGCCAGCAGCCCGTTAGCGAACTCATCAGGCGGCGGGACAAAACCGATCTTGCGCAGCTCCTCGCGAGTTTCCTCGTCACTGGAGGACAGCATGGCGGGGGGCAGCGTCACCGTGTATGGATCGGCGTCCTCCTCCGAGCTTCCCTGAATCAGAACCTTCTCTAGAGCTGGACTGGCAGCACGCTGACTCTGAAACTGGGGCAAAGAGACTGTGGGACCGGGGGACTTAGTCCGTGGACTTAGAGACTTGCTCGGCTCTTTGGATGTCGGGACAGTTCTAGTCTGTTCTAGCTCTGGACCCCCGCCGCCAGCCTGGCCATTACTGGTCGCATGGACCATGATCAGCCCTGCCGTTTTCTGCTGCGACGTGTCCATGATACTGATCAACATGCTTTTCTTGTCGTCAAGTGTCTTTTCCTCCTTCCTCTCTTCAATCCTGGCCTCCATCTCCTGGTGGAACGACACACTTGATGGTGACCACGGTGGTTTGCTGGGCTGAGGGACTAACACTGAAGCTGGAGTGGAGCCAAGGCCAGACCCCGCTCCCTTGGAGCTTTGCGATGGAAAAGGAGGAGATGTGGGTGGCCCTTCTCCATGAGGAGACTCTTTGGTCTGAGTGTCAATGAATATTATACCCTGGCCCACCCGCTCCTGTTTAGTCCGTGGCTCTGGGCTACTAGTTGGCGATTGGCTCTGGGAGGTCAGCGCCCTCTCCCTTGCGGCCAGCGCAAGAGCCAGAGGGGAGTTGGGGTCCAGGGGCTTTCCTGTCAGCGGATGGATAAAGGTGGTCCCGCTGGGTGAGGGGCTCAAGGCCAAGGCAGGAGGTGGCAGCTGGCCAAGCTCTCTGGTGAGTATCCGTTCATCGATGGAGTGAGACTGAGTCAGAGAAGGGACCTCCGTTCCGGCGGAGGATGCCCCCTCCATCGTTCCCACAGAAAGGAAGACAGTGGATTTCCGCCGCTCCTCCAGGCGACGCTCACGGTCTTTCACTGCTCCGGCAATGGCGGCGGCAAAGGGGCCCTTACCCTGAAACATGGCCTCGCCCTGGGCCCGCAAACGCTCCCGCTCGGCCATCAGCTGCTGCTGGTAGTAGTCTGCACGGCTGGTGCGCGTGTGGCCGTGCGGGGGTCGTCCTGAGGGGGAGCTCTCTCGGGAGTGGGCGGCTGCTAAGGCCAAATTAGCTTTTTCTTGTGCATCCTCCACCTGGAAACAACAGACGTATGCGTAAAAAAGACAACAACAAAAAATGACTCTCCATAGACGGCTGCAGCCTCACCTGCGACATGCAGTTAACTACCACTAACGGTAGTTAAGTCATAATTGCAGTACATTTTGCATGAGAAACCACACAAAAAGGGCTGTCAAGGTACCGCACAGAGACAGACAGCCAGTCACATTCACATCGTCCCTGAGTGAGAACTAAACCCATAGTGCCTAAATGGAAGTCGGGCAACTGGACCATTACAAATCAGTGACTGGCTACGGGATCCCCTGTAAACAGTTTCAAAGACTCTGGATCCTGAATTTCAAGCGTGCATTATGAAAATAAGAGAGAGGCTCTCTGACACCAGTTCAACTAACAAATACCACATACCTGTAATTGCTTCACCAAGGGGCTTTTCTTCCTCTGAGGCTTAGTAGGTGTGTACAGTCCAATACTGAATTGACCCACATTGGCGTAGGGGTTGTCAATAATCCGCCCCTTCCGTTTTATTCGCTCAGGCGCTGTGGCAGCAGAAGGCCGGGGGATTTCAGTGGGTTCCACGGGTAAATGGGAAGAGTCCTGCAGGATGATCATGGAGCGGGCTTTCTTCTGTCTCTCCATCTGGGCGGCCTGCCGATGAGCCGCCTCGTAGGGCAGGTCCAGGGAGGAGGGCTTAAAGCTGGAGCGCCCCCCGGGTTCGTGCCCCTGACTCTGAGTTCGCGACGGGGGCGGCGGCGGGCAGAAAGCCGGGGGAGGTCCCGTGTCCAGGTAATAGGGAGGCGGAGGAGGTGCTGTTTGCGGAGGAGGTGGGATGGGATGAGGCTGCGGGTGGTCTCGGAGGCTGTCTGTCATGGAGGAACTGCGGGGGAAACGGTGCTCACCTTCCAGGGCAGATAGCTGATCCTCCTCAGTGGCACCTGCAGGGCACGCCACATTTAAGGATGAGGATTACAGTAAGATTGCAGAAAAACAGACCTTTTGTTAAAACAGCCCCGCAGGTCCATGGGTACTTCACACTTTAATCCTGCTATGTGAGAAACTGCCACCTGACACAGTCAACAGCTTATCCTTTTAACACATTTTTTTACAAAGGCTTTTTAAATCTTTGTTTGACTTATTCAACACTTCATTCAACATGAATTAAGTGAGTGACTCACACAGCAAAATCTTTTCCTGTTACTTGGAGGATTAACATTTTTAAAATGTATCTCTGGCTCCATACTAAAACAATCTGCCCCACAAATAAACTGCGAACTGTTTATCGCAACAAATGAAACCAAAGAGAATACATTACAAAACACAATACTGCATTTGTTTACGGAATCAGGCATATGTCTCCAAAAATCAAAACTGATATTCATGTATTCCAATTCTACACTTTAATTCCCTTTAAAATGACGTACTGGAGCAGCATTAGATTGTTTTGCCACTTCCAATAGAAAAATATTTGACATTTTCAGACCAATTAAGGGAAAGTTGATGATATCCTGCGGCACACCTGATGATTTGTCACTGCACACTTTATGGGGTTGGGAACAGGATAGGTGATTGTTTTACCAAATGACTTGGTCCTGGACATCCCCTTAGGTAGTGCCATATGATCTCTCTCCATGGCTGGATGAAAACCTCCATGTAGCGTCATCCCTTGTCGCTCAAACAGTGACTGCAGCCAGACCCCCCCCCACCCACACACAAAACATTGAAATGTGATACGTTATGTGTTTGGAGTAAGGTGCTGATCTTTGAATAGGTGCACTCACACTGATCTCTGCTGGTGTTATTCTCCTGCTGGTGGGCCGCTGTTTGACGGTGGCTGCTCTGTAATCGGCCTCCGGGGGCTGAGAACGCAACATGGACTCCTGGGATGCCAACATCTCGTCGAGTCTCTCTGTTGAGAAGGCAAATGAGTCGGAACTAAGTAAGAAAGAAAGCAATGAGAGTGAGAGGCACGAGGAGGCAACCGCCACATCATTTTTTTTAAACTGATAAACACAATAGAGAATACAAAGGATGACATGACGGGTTGCATTTAATTTTGTAAAGCAATGATTCGCCAAGTGTGGTACAGGGGCTCCCTCTAGCGGCATCTGACAGAATCACTGGACTAAATGTTCAAACTGTGCATAATGTTACAATGGCTTAATTATTTTGTTTTAAATCCTGTACAGTATATTTGTTGAGTACAGTTCAGTTGTATTTCACTTTTAATTACAATTCATTTACGTTTAATTTTATAGGACTGTTTGTGTTCAAACATTTAGGTACAATTTTGATTTAACTTTTATATTTAATACATTTTAAATGAATAATTCAAATATATTTTTCCCTATATTTAAGCGCAGCATTAATGTTTAAACTGTGCATAATGTTCTAGTGGGCGACTGGTTAGCACGTCCGCCTCACAGTTCAGAGGTTGTGGGTTCGATCCAGGCTCCGGCCTACCTGTGTGGAGTTTGCATGTTCTCCCCGTGCCTGCGTGGGTTTTCTCCGGGTACTCCGGTTTCCTCCCACATTCCAAAAACATGCATGGCAAGTTGATTGGACACTCTAAATTGTCCCTCGGTGTGATTGTGAGTGCGGTTGTTTGTTTGTCTCTGTGTGCCCTGCGATTGGTTGACAACCAATTCAGGGTGTCCCCCGCCTACTGCCCGAAGACAGCTGGGATAGGCTCCAGCACGCCCGCGACCCTTGTAAGGATAAGCGGTATCGATAATGGATGGATGGATAATGTTCTAGTGAGGTAAATATGTTCCCTTGCCCCACAAAATAGCAGTGATAAAACATCTGAGCAGTGGCGGAGCCAGAGCGTGGGTATTGGGTGGGCCTGGAAAAATCAGGGTGGTCCTGAATATTTCTCTCACTGAGCACAGTCCTCCTGTCCCGACATATCCTATATTCAAATAAAATGACAAATTGAAAAATATGAAGTTCAGATCTTCCTTAGACACAACTATGCCATTATTAATATTCAATAAAATTAAAAAAAAAAAACACTAAATGCAATTTAAAAAATTATTTAATAATACTTTTTTTTTTTTCATGAATCTCACTGGGTGGGCAGTCTGTCAATCTGGGTGGGCCTGTGCACACCCATGCCCACCCATGGCTCCGCCCCTGCATCTGAGTCTCTCGCCTCTTGCCTCAGACTCACCTCCTCTTCTCCTCCGAGCAGAAGCTTTGTAGACAATGAAAGCGTCAGCAGTGGAGAGAAAAAGCACAAGAACAAGCCAAGAGAAGTAACTGTTGAACTATTGTCAAAGTTAGTGGAAAAAAAGAAAAGCAGACAAAAGGAGGAGTATGGAAAGCCGTTTGAGCATTTATACGATATCCTTGATATGATATCAATAGCTTAAGTTTCAGGTACTTACTTCAGGTTTGCTCTTTGACTTCGCTACTAAGAAACTTCGGCGCAATATTACTACCGGTAGTAATATTTTTTTCACAACTGCCATCCACTACTCTATGGACAAAAATCATACTGCTACATGGATCCCAAAGTGAATAAGAAGCATATCGAACAAGTGTTCCAACGGCTTTCCATAGAGAATAGGACACGTCCAAAAATGCCAGCACTCACCCAATTCTTCCAGCTCGGCCGTCATGGACTTGGAGCGCAGCGTGAGTGTGGTGCTGGGAGCTCTTTTGGGAGGTGGCGGTGCTGTGGAGAAAAGGCACGGCGTTGAGGAGGACCACGATGGTATCGAAGACCGTGATGGAAACTCTTTGGCTTTGCGGCTCAGTGCCCTCCGGGGCCTTCGTTTTGATTGGATCCGTATTGGGTGAAGTGCTACGTTGGGAGCCCAATTAGATTAGTCAGGAGGTGCCTTTTCCCCGTCACTCGCGCACATGACAGTGCATTAAGGGAAAATGTGGTCCATGAATGCTATGTTAAACGCATCAACATAGCAGCTCGGACACACAAGCTGGTCCTCAATCGGCTGATTCACTACTGTCGTTTGAGCTTTCGGTATTTCTGCTGGTTTTCACTTTGCAAAATATGTGAGAGTACTGCAAGTGCAAAACAATGTTTCAAGTGATGGGATTGGAAGAGTTAGTGGAAAACTAACGTAAAACGGAGTTACAGAAAAGAAAACTATCGGTCCGATAATTTTAGGGAAGCCAGTAATTACACAAAGACATGTTTTGTTTGATTTAAAAATTGAACTGGCACATCCCAAAAAATGCTCTGGAGGACCACCAATTGCTGCAGTGTGTTGAAATGAGCCAGATACAAGGAAATGCAAAGCCGAAAGGAATTTTGTCATAGGTGATATGGCATGACTCCTTCTTGTGACTTGCTCCAAATCAGCCCTTAGATCACACAGAAGCTCAAAAATGGCATTACCACCCCTCCAGCCTATTTTTGTTTCTGGCATTTCAAAAAAAGTGCACGAGTGGAAAGGGCCAGTTCTGCCTGTCGCCTCTCATTTTGCCTACGCCTTTTTCTTGCCACGGTAACACAGCCATGGTTACACACGGCGGTGCCAGTCTGCACTTGCCTTTCAGACAACGCATTGAAAGACACAAAATAAGCCACTGCAACTTGTCTCAAATTTGATCAAAAACATTGCGTGTGCTAAATTCATCTACTGTATTTACATCAACTTCTCGCAAAATATACTGCGCGGCAATTTTGCCTGTTTGGCAGACGCCATCCTGGGTGCGCCTGGTTAGAAGATCAGGCTTCACATCTATGGGCGTGAGCAATTAAGTTTGCTCCTGTTTTTGCACGTGCAACCCTTTAGCAAATCAGGCCCTTGGAGGACAAAACGACATCTGTGTTAACAGATGGAGAGAGGACAATGGATTAACAGCTAAGGAGAACGATATGCACCAGACATCACAACCTCCACGCTTGAGGGAGTCTCGTAATCCTTCTCCAAACACTCTGTGTTGCAATCTCGCTGACTTTAAAATGTGTATTTAAGCATCTCAGGTGTGAAAAATACAGTCCCTCTATGCAGGAAGTTTACTACCGGGAGACCTGAGAAAAAAAAATGCAACTCACAGTCAAAAAGTGAAGCACTTTAGTGAAAAAAATTCATCGAATCCAACTATCCTTCATACGGCGTGTAAATCCACGGTCACCAGTCCTGGCTTTCGCCGATTCTGTACGCGTGCGGGTCGTGCCGCAGCATTGGTGGGGACGGAGGAGGTTTGCAAAAAAATAATAAAACAAAAAAAAAAAAAAGAGAGAGGAACCATCCAAGAGGTAGAGAGAGCCTGTTGCTATAATGCAATGCTTAATTCCAAACATGCGGTGTAGTCGCCATGACAACAGTGGTGAGGAGCACCAAAGATGCAGAGGTGCAGGCAGACTTTGTGTTCACTATGTGCATTTCATTACTGTACAAGAAGAGTGTGCGGTAAAGACTCAAATGCATCAAAGGAGGAGCCGGGTCATAATTGTCGACAATGAAGGGAGAAGCGCCTTGCTCAACAGTAGTCGGCATTCAGATTAGCATCTCCCCAATCATCCATTTTCGAGAGTCTATCATAGTTGACTTTGGGTGAAAGCTGTTGTGCATCTCCCTCAAATTTCAATGTGAAGTGATTTTGTGTTTCCTCTCCCGTATTTGGTGGTGTTTACCTTTCTTGCGGACAACTTCCTCCGACTCTGGCTTACGCATGACGGACACCACCTTCATCAGCAGCCGGTTGCCTCCTTGCCGGATCAACGACACCACCTGCTTATGGCCGACCTTCACCACGTTCACACCGTTCACCTAATGGGTGCCACAAATGCCTTTAAGATACAGTATGAATTCAACTCAATTTCGGCGTCTTGGAAGTTACAAGACATTGCTTTTTGCTTTGCGTTGTGAGCAAAAACGTGAATTACAAGCAAGCTTTTTCCTAAGGTCCTAAGAAAGTGAGAGCTGAAAGAAGCAGATCATGTCTAGTCTGCCCTCTCTATACGTTGCAGTGCAGTTTGACAGGCAGCCAAGAGTTATTGACAAAAGAGGACACGTGTCCTCGCTTCAAGCTGATTATTGACACTCGGGGTGTTACTTTCGTTCCAGGCGCAAGTCTAGCGCAAAGTTAACTATGCACATTGGTGGACTTTTCTTTCTTTTGTTATTTTGCTCGATTTTGCAGCGTAGACTTTGCAGCTTTGCGCGCCGTTGTGGAATGGAACGCAACGTTTTCCCGGCCAATCCTCGCCGTATCCCTAATTTGCATCGAAATTAGGGCGGTGCCGAGCGCATGCCCGAGTATGCCGTGCTTGACGCGCGTAAACAGAAATTAGACCCGACATTGGCACGTAAACTGTAATATCTCCCGTTTCGGATGATGTAGTCAGCCGTGTGTGTGATGTGGGATAGTTGGACTGGAAAAATGGCATTCCCATTGAGTTTCTACTTCTCAGTGGCGAGTGTGGTTATGAAACAAATTCAACTGGTAAGTCAAGGTACAAAAGATGAGGAATTCTGTATGTGCTCGATTACCTCAATGAGAAAGTCTCCCGTCCTCAGACCGGCCCTCCAGGCCACACCCTCCACGTCCACAGACTCCAGATACTGCAGAGCGGGGAACGCTGGGGTTGGCGTGAACTCTTCGATGGGCGTCTCGGCTAAGTAAACAAATAAGGTGGTTTAGTGGTCAAGCTGAGTTTTTGGCGCAATTAAAAAGAGAACGATCGTAGCTTTCCAATGATATCAAACATTATGCTATGCCACACACGACATTATTACCACAGATACGAATAGGTAGAAATGACACGCTCCCTTTGAGATGTGTGCCTATTACGCGACTTGAACAAACTGTAGAGTTCATGGGGATTATTTATGGAAATTGTGCAGATTCCCGGCCTAATCATAGCTCATAATGGCGCGGGATTATAAAATGAGTACGAAATTAGCCAAAGGGAATTGTTAGCTTTATACTGATACGGATTCCTCGAGTGGATATCTATGACAATGATAATGATTGCTTTGCAATATTTTGAGATAATTGCTGACTTCTTTGTTGAGTACCTTTTAAAAAAGGCAATTTTTGAACACTTCCCGATGTTCCTTTCATGAGGTAGGAGGAGTTTTGACCCAATCAACCCTTATTGCTTTGTATCTTGAAATCTACTGTACCTGTGCAACTTTGGACTCATTTAGCTTTGTCGGGTCACAGTTTGGAGTCTTCAGTGTACCTAACGTGCTAATTATTGGTGTGTGAGAGTAGAAATGACTATATGGGTAAAAAAAGTCAAACACATTCAGATTGAAGGAAATGAGTACAGTGGCCATACTGAGGGAATAGGTAGAGCGGTTGCCAAGCTATTTTAAAGAGCAGGAGTGAGGAAGGGAGGGGGGAAAGAAAAGATGAGAAAGAGTGAGAGGAGAGGTGTCTACTAAATGTAAGGGCCATGTGCGTGAGCAGCAGATGGGACAGCGAGTTGGCAGTGGACACACACACACACACACACACGCACACGGTGCATCTGAATACACGAACGTGTTGACCAAAGCTGCTACTGACTCATTGGCAGCACTGTGGACTAGGTGGTTAGTATGTCTGTCTCACAGTGGAAAGGTTCTGGGTTCAAGACTTTCCCGTGTGTATTTTGCAAGTTCATTCCTTGCTTGCGTGTGTTTTCTGACAAACCACCCAAATCACGGACCACACAGGAATGCTGGAACCTGGATTTCAACACCCAGCCTACCACAGTTCCACAGCGTCACTGTCCAGTAAATAACGCTAAAATCCACTATGGGTATAATAATTCTCACCTTTTGCTCCACGCAGGACAAAACCGAAGCCCTCATTTTCTTTCTTCTGTAAGACGGCATTCTTCTCCTCGATGATGTAATCACTGGGGAGAGAATAGATGAGAAGAGGAAGTATGACTCTGGAACCAACCACACACACACACACACACACACTGGCAAAAGGCAGTTGTGACTGAAGTGCGGCTCAGAAACATCTAAAGAGCGAATCAAACCTTCGCCACTGAAGTGACAGACACACACGAGAGGCTCAGACCTGATGCGAATGACGGAGCAAATTCATCACAGGAAAGCGTCAAAATTCAGAAGTCAAAAATGTTCTTTGCATTATGTTCTACAGTATGTACCCCCACTCGTCTAACCACGGCCTTCTGGTTATCAGATGATCACCTGTTTTCAGCCATCCACGGAAGGTGACATTTTATGCAGCACCGCCTCCTGCTGTTGACTGAAATTGACGTCAACGTGCCCGCAGGCTCACATAGCGATTGTCACGTGATCAAACCCAGAAAGCAGGTAAGCCAGATGCTATTAAATCGCTCCAGACTCCATTTTTGGGGGGACAAAGTAAGGCATAAAAAGGACGACTTCGGGTATATTTTTTTAAATGTCGGGAGCATAAGTAAAAAGTCATCAGAAAAATAAAACACATGAAAAAAACAATGTCGTGCCTTGTTACTTCTGCCAAACACTCAATGTCAAATACACTTCAATCCAAACTCAACACACTTTGCTCGGTGAGGTTGCAGCCACTCTAAACATCAAAGCAAACGTTTTAGTGTGACATGAATCATTAGCCATTGCGCTCGCTCTCCCGTTAGCTAAGCAACACATCGCTTGACACTCGAGACTTACCAAGAGAACACAGAGCTCGTGCTGGTGCAAGTGGCTGATCGGAAACAAACCTTTCTGCAAGAGGGAGGCCAAAGGCGTTCTGTGTTACCGGCAAGTCATACAAAACGCTTGCAGTTGCGAAATTCCACGAATGTTATTGTATTTAAATGATTTGATAGGAATGAAGCAAAAATTTACAAAACTGAAGGTTGGGCTTTAACAGGAAACTTGTCAAATGCTATCAGCAAAACAGACTTGAATTGAGGCAACTGTTTTTTTTTTGTTCATTGCTCACCTCCAATCCAAAAGGCTTCCTCTGTTTTAAATTTAAAGTGAGGAGTCTTCGTACATCCAGTACTCCCTCAAACGTCTCTGGTTTGCTTGCCTTTTAACTGGATCATATAAGAGGGAGCAAATAACGCCGATTCTGGCCTGTGATATACTTGGACTCCTTTCTGGGATTCAAACACTAATTATCACCAAACATTCTGTTGTTCTTCCTTAATGTGTGAGGTGCTTCTTAACAATGCATATATATATATATATATTTATATATATATATATATATATATATATATATATATATATATATATATATATATATATATTTATATTTATATATTCTTTTAGTCCTAAGCAAGTAGTTTGGATGTCAGTATCAGACTTTTTGTATCTAGGCGACGGCCCCATTGACATATTGGATGTGTATGGTTGTCGACTGTCAAGTGCACTGCGCATGCAGACGGTAAATTCTATAATACCTGGAGCTCAAGTGACACAAATGACATTTAGAAACTCCAAAAACAGGGAAGAAATGAATGAGAAGCTGACATTTCATGGGAAGGCAGAGAGAGCGTGTGGAAACAATACCCGCCGTGTGAGAAAGTCACATTAAAACTGCCACTTTTCTATTGAAATTGCCACATATTGTATTCGCCTCCAAACTAAAAGAATGCATTTTTCTATTATTGTCAGCTTGAGAGATGACAAATTCATAGAGTTATGCCAACAAGTATATGGACGATGTCAGAATGTTCATAATTTTGCCTTTATGTGCCACCACAATAGATTTGAATACAACTTTCAGCTTTAATTTCAGGTGCTTCAGACAAAAGGGCTGTTATTTGTCCGTTGAATATGGTATATTTTGTTGTAATGTCCATTTTCTATTGCGCTTGTCCTCATTTGGATTCCTCCCACACTCCAGAAACATACATAAGGTAAACTGAACTTTCTAAATTAAAATGTGCCCTGGGTGACAACCAGTCCAGGGTAAACGCAACCGCTCACATAAAGTCAGCTGAGATAGGCTTCAACTTGCCCAGGGCTCTAATAAAGACAAGAGCTATGAAAAAGCATGAGAAAGGATAGAAATTACAAGTAATTACAGTATTTTTCTTTTTTGAATTTTTTTTTTTTTTTTTCGATTCATGTTTTTGTAGAAATGATTTCCTCTATTAATTTCATTTTTATGGTTCGGAGCCACCCCACGACCCTGTACGGGATAAAAGATGTTAAAAATGGATGGATGGTTCAGATCCACTGAGGTGGTACGCACAAAAAAAAAAACCTCCAAAAATATTTCATCAGTGCAGTGGCAGATTTCTGCCTTTAGGTGGCAGCCAATTCCACAATAGAATTCGCTGTCCGGCAGCACACTCCAAGGAGGCTGACTCTCTCTTTTGGGAGTTTTGGGCATGACCAGCAACAGTGAGCAAGGACGTACCTGTATGAGGTGAAGTTGTCATAGGATCCCACAGTGTAGTGTCTGAACAGTCTTTTGGTGCGGTCCTCTCGGGTCTCTGCAAAACAAAACAACACCAACACGACGATATGAAGATTTTCTGCTACATGAATGGACACGGTGGTAAAAGCCTGTTAAGTCACAACATTACCCCGGAATGCAGTTCAGCAAACATCAAAGGGTGAAGCTCGGGTGTGTGTTTTTCTTTTTCTTCCGCTTGCATGTGATGCTAAGTCCATATGGAGGAGGAGTCCCACCCAAAAATAATGTGACAGGACTCCAGCACCACCAAAAAATGTTTCGAGTCAAACTTTTTACACTTGTGAAAATGTGAACTCTCATCCTTAAAACATCACTTGTGCGGTTAACATCTAATAGCTGACATTTTTGACTAAGGTACTTTTCCATTATTAAAGAATATTATATTATATAAGGGAAAAGTGTTTGAAATCCAAAGAAGAAGAAGTAGAAAAAAAAGAGGAAGAAGACGACAAAGAAGAGGAAGAATAAGAGGAAGAACACCAACAACACCAACAACAACAAAACCCACCTTTCACCGAATCATAATATAGGTCATGGGTATTTGCATGTTTAACAGTGGCTAACTTCTTTCTACACTTGTATGACATGTTAAAATGTTATTCGGTACATGGCCTGCCCGGTCAAAAAACATTTCAATAGTCAAGTGTCACTTACCGTAATCAAACAAACCTTTTTTTTCTTCACATTTAGTACAGTTCATTTGTTGATTATAGCTGTATTTATTTAACCTTTAAGTACAATACAGTTGCATTTATTTTTCTAAAACAGTTTCTGTTCAAACATTTAAGTCAAATTTTAATTCAACTTATGCGTAATAGATTTGATCTAGTTATTATAATGTTTTTTCGACAGTATGTTTAAGAGCAGCGTTAATATTGAAACTGCGCATAAGTTACAGTTATTACAAATGTATTATATACATTTTCAATATTTCACATTTCATACAATATAGTTATTTAATATGCCTGATGGTCATGAAGTCTTTTTTTTAGGTGGTTCTTGGTGTAAAAAGTTTGACTACTATTGATCTATCATAATTAACCGGTAGAGTGTAGCACAGAGGCGGGCATTTTTACTAAAGTTTTCCAGTCCGTCATTTGTAATCCGTCAGTCGCCCATTCTTCTTCTTCTGTCTTTTAGCGATTGGCAAACAACTTTTGGTGCATGCCTGCCACCTTCTGAAATAGAGTGTGGGCCTGCAAAATGCCGTTTCACAACCTCCTAATCCTATTCATTCCAAAAATAAAAACAGAAATGTAAAACTTAACTCACAAGAACTTCTCTGTAAAACTGTCTCTGTATTCAAAGCTACTTCATTACTTCTTAGTTCATTAATTATTAGCCCGACTAACTCATGATTCTCTCTTTGGTGCATACCGCCACCTGCTGGACATATACAGTCAAAGCAGTCTGGGTTGCGTTTCCATCTCTCAGCAGCCAAAGGGGCGTGTCCATCAATGATTAACTGTGAGGTCTGTTCGGACTTGACCAGGTTAGTGATGATTACGCAGGCGGATGAAAATCGGGGGGGGGGGGGGGTGCGTGTGTGTGAGTGTGTGTGTGTGTAGGGGTGTGCACGTGTGTGTGTGCGTGAGTGACAGTGATGAACTGTCAGCTTAACATGCTGATGAATTAATTTTTCATGTTGTGTGCATGTGTGTGTGTGCGACAAACTACGAGCTGCCCATGCCGCCAAATTCTACATTTCGAGTTCAAGTCTGACACATCATCCATCACCTCCCAGTCATTGCAGTGTAACATTTAGAATATTTACCCTTGTGTCGGCTGTCACTTCTATTTCCCGTTTCGCCCCTCAGAGAATAAGGTATTCACTTATCGACCTCTTTAACGCCTATTTGATGTGTGAGGATGGATGGACTTCATATTATAAAGACCCCATGCTCGCATGATGCTATACAGTATACCGGGACAAGAGTATGCACAGCATGCACTTTTGAAATTAATATGTATTTTCACAGGCACTGTGAATAATGGCAAATAATTTAAGAACCAAGAAAGGAGATTCTAATGCAGTGTTGGACAGGTGCCAAAGAAAGGAACGCAGGAAAGTAGCTCTAAGCAGAGGAAAAAAGGATGCAAAATAGGGTCTGATGGAAGGAAGGGCAGCATGAAGGAAGGCAGATAGGAGGTACACTGTAAATCTACTGGTGTTAATTCAACACTACAGGGTGTTAATTTCAACACCGGCAAAGAGTTTATATGCATCCACGCTACCCGGTGTTAAAGTAACATTTATGAAAGTGTTTATGGTTCAACATCCAGTCGTGTGTTCCAGCAACAATGTAGTGTTGGCAATTTTTTTTTCCATCAAATAAAATCA
This sequence comes from Filicampus tigris, assembly GCF_054856515.1. NCBI lineage: Eukaryota > Metazoa > Chordata > Actinopteri > Syngnathiformes > Syngnathidae > Filicampus > Filicampus tigris. The sequence continues at coordinate 21,917,750 of NC_141220.1, read as the reverse complement.
CATGGAAGTTTTACCTACCTGAGGGAAGTTTTATTCCATTTTACAGGTGAGGAGGACAATTATGCTGAAGAAAATTATCTCGACTCTAACCAGTCAACATCAATCATTATGTAAGGGCGTGGGAAAGAAGGAGAGAAGAAAAAAAAGCAGGTCTGAGACTAACGGAAGGAGGGAAGGAAGCAAGGCAGAAAATTAGGTTCAAACCATGGAAGGAAAGTTGTAAGGAAGCATTAATAAAAAGTGGGTCTGACGGAAGGAAGGAAGGCAGAAAAGATTAAATGAAGGCTGTCATGAAGGAAAAGAAGAAGACAAGAGAGAGCACAGAAAGCACGAAAGGAAGGCAGAAATGTAGTTTTAAGCAAAGAATAGAAGGATACAAAATACTGTCTGAGGGAAGGTGGGAAAAAATGAATGGAAAATGAATGATAATTCAAGGAATGAAAAAAGTAAAGAAAGAACAAAGGAAAGAAGGAAGGAAGAAGGCAGGGAGGATGTAAGGAAAGAAGCTAATAGGAAGGAGGGAAACAAGGAAGGAAAAATAAAGGAAGAAAGGACAGAAGGAAGGAAGGAAGGAAGGAAGGAAGGAAGGAAGGAAGGAAGGTGCTGAATAAAGGAAGACAGAAAGGCAAGTAGTAAAATCAAGATAAGGACGTCAAACAGAGAAGCAGTTTCAAGCCACGGAAGGAAGGATTTAAGAATGCCTGCATAAAAAACAGCCAGGACAGAAAGAAAGCCGAGTAGTTAAACAATAAGCCTGTAAAATATTACGAACAGTTTGCTGTTATTAGTGCTGTTGTTGTTGTTGGTGTTGTTTGGGCAAAGATGCTAACAGACCCACGTAGCCTATTTAGCACAAGTCACGGCGAGACGCTCAGGGTCGTTGTGCGAGCGTTATAGCGGCGGGCGACTCTTATGACGGATCCTCTCCAGGACACACCAACATCTTTGCTGTCCTTGTCTGAAGGGCACACGCAGCACACATGCACACAGACAGTCTCTGAACCCTGCTGAAAAGGGAATTAACCTACACTGTCTTGCCACTGATAGATAAGAGCTGCCGACAAACATGCGTACACACACACACACACACACACGCACACGCAGGCACTCACTTATCGAGTAAGCCTCATTGACTTTGTAAATCTTTCCTCCTACACCCTGACTCATCTGATTTTCCTTGCTCATGCCAGGAATGTTAACCTCCTTAACTAGGTGAATTGACGCCTCAAGCGGGGGAAAAACATACTGATAATCGGCCCAAATTGAGACTTTTGCCTCCATTCCGACCAAAATCACAAAAGACCCGATATTGGATGTCTCTAAAAGATGATCTTATGTGGTTGTCCTGTGGTGTTGGGTATGTTAAAAGGATTTTTTCCTCCCTAATCTACTCAGAAAACAGTTGCAATCAACAATCACAAATGTTAAACCTGTTCAACATTTACAATGGCAAATCGTTGGGCAGGGTACACACAAACGGATAATCGGGATTACAGTATTCCCTCCCTTGCGATCAAAGACAGCAAAAACCGGATTATCGGATGTCTCTAAAAAATCACATGATGGGATTTCTCTAAAAGATTATCATGAGTGATTACACTGTGACATCGGGTGTGCTAAAAGGGATTTTTTTCCCCCCCCGATCTGCTCGGAAAACAGTTGGTGCCGACAGTCGCAAATGTTAAACTTACTTTACTCAATGTTTACGATGATAATTGGGCCGAATCTGAGCATTTTCCCTTCCCAAGTTCATCAGATGTCTCTAAAAGATGATCCTAACTGGCTATTCATTGGTTTTGGAGTGTGTTAACAGGGATCTGCTAGCTGTTCAATATTCACGTTTGCAAATCCTTAGCAGAGTGTACAAACATACCAACAATCAGGCCAACTTTAAGAATTTTCCCTAACTTCTGATCAAAGTCAACCAAGGCCCGATTTTTTTTTTAAGTTTCTAAATGATTATGCTGAGTGATTATTCTGTATGGGCTATGTTAAAAAATCTACACAGTATAGTCAGGACCAACAACCGTAAAAACCTGTTCAACTTTTCAGCTAGCAAAACCTTAGTCAACACCTAGCGGGGTTGATCCGCGGACTGTGATGTGAAGCAGAACAGACGTAGTTTCCTGATTAGCAAACAGTTAGCCTAGCTTTTTCCATTTATTCTCCTTGACATTTTACGGCGGTCTATGGCATAGTGCTGCAGTCTTAGTACTACGACAGACATCTGCTTTGGGGAGGAGACTCGCGATTGTCGGTGATAATATCGGTAAGAGCAGTAAGAACACATGTTGATTTGGTTTACTCGTCATGTAAGTGGTCTCACATTAAAATTCGGTTAAGACTTTAGAAATCGGTCTGCACAGCTGCTTAAAAACAATTTGGTTGTCTAACCCTGCTTCACTAATCGTTGACAAGAAGATTCTTTGAACAAAACGTCCTGCCTCGTTCAAGATAAATTTAGCATGCTGACAATAAGAGAGGGTGAGGGAAGGGACAGCAAGTGGAGAAAAGTCAGCACAAATCCTCAAAAGTGCACATCAGTTTCAGTCGCAGTTTTCAGCGTAAAGAGTGAGGGGAGGAGTCGAAGGAGTTTTCGAGCAGCGAGAGACATCGAGTTGAGAGAAAAGAGAGGCTTTCTGTCAAACCATCCTGACAGCTAAATGACAAAATAGCTTGTTGGTTCAGGTTGCTTCCTTCCTGGATAAAATTGTTGGTTCAGGGTGGTTCCTTTCAGGATAAAAGATGTCACAATCACAAAGTCTGTGACTCGTACGAACTCAGTGTAGACCACACACATAAGGGTTTGCCATCGTAAAAATATGGACTTTTTCAAAATGTCACCATCACCAGACTCTGTCCAATACTTGAAAGTGCTTTTCACCTACATAGGGTAAATATGTTAATTAGCGCCACAGTTTTGTCACAATTTGACAACATTTAAAACGGGTTGCTTACAGACCCATTATGGAAGTACTGCCTTACTTACCAGTAAGTAAACCTTAAAAGACTCTGATGTTGTTAGTGGATCTTTTTTTCTGGCTGACAAGACCCCAAGATGTCACTCAACCAAGATCGACCTCTCTCTATTTACAACGTTTTGTCATCCTCAAAGGCTGAAAAAAGTATTCGGCCTATTGGGACAATGTCATGAGTATTGATATCAATTTTCAAATATACGGGGTAAAAGTAATCATTTGTCAAAAAAATCAGTACTCAAGTAAAGATACCTGGAAAATCTACTTAGAGCGCAGTAACAAAAAACTTGTCCTTGGTTACTTCCCACACCTGGACTTACCCCAGTAAAAATCCCGCCATAACATGGCAGCTTGCTCCGCCTTCACCACCGTCACCACCCCGTCGATCCTGCTACACACCACAGGCAGCTCGGACACCATGACGGGACAGCAGTCCATTTTGTGTCCCGTCCAACAGTTTAGACACAACGGTCTGTCCCCCGAGACGATCCCTCCGAGACGCCGGCCTTCCACGCTCGCCTTATCCGCATTTTTCCTTCACCAACAGCCGAAAGTGTGTCAGACTCTTTCAGCCTCCAGCAAACAACTGCTTCACATCTCCACTCTCTCGCTCCCTCTCGCTCTCTTGCTCTCAGATTTCGGCGGGTTTGCTTGAAGAGCCTTTGGAGAGCTCCTCGTTACCGCCTGAGTGTCGTCATGGACCGAAAATACCTCTGCTCTTGTCAAAGTTGAGGAAGCCTTGAATAATTCAGTGCAAACGCACTCACAACAAGAGGCGAGTTGTGTCAAAGCCAAACGCTACAACACTCGCTGACAAACACCGGGTGAGCTAGTCAATTATAAATGCTTCTTAACACAACAATAATGTCAACATATCCCAACCCTTACATAACGTTCAAACTACATTTGTGAAATATGAGAGCAATACAAATAACTTAAATATCATTCGTTCACCTTGAAATTGTGATGACTTTTCCTCAGGTGACCCAAAATTGACAAAAATGAAACTATTCAAAATACAGTGGTACATTGACTTACGAGTGACTTTCACAAAAAATGCGCCATCGCTCGGCTGATTTTCTGTTTTGTGGAGCAAGTATTTGAGTTACAAGCGTTAGATGGCCGCAGTGAACTTAAAAGTGGAGTTTGCAGTGATATAAAAATAAATGCTTGTTGGCATATATGTCAAAAGTGACTGTATGGCCTGACAATAGAACATTATTAAAATATTTTTTGAGGAAAAATCAACCATCTCTGGACCCATCTTATTTCCCTTTTGCCATTTTTTATTAATATTTCTTAACTCATCACGGCGTGAATAAACCTAACCAATCAGAGACTGTAGACAGAAGGCATGACCGAGGGATCGTCAATCATTTGCTGACATCGCCACTCAGAGAGACTCGTGGCTGCATATGGACGGCCGAATCCAGTTGCAACACCAGGTAAGCAGATCGCCTCTTTTATGCTTTAATTGATCGCACATTCCCAAAACGCAACATCAAACCGTTAACATTTCATTTTTGGCAATACTCCATTATGTACAATGTGATCTTCATAACGCCGCAAAGGCCCAAGTGTTTGCCAATTTGGCAAACCGGTCTCCGCCAAGCTGGACGTTTCGGCTCAGTGAGGGCGTGTCCTTGGAGATGCGGCTGGCAGGGTGAAAATTTGGCGGCAGAATGTCTGTCGAAACTGTATTATGGTCTTAACACATGTTCCTTTGAGTGCCTCAGAGGACAAAACCGTTTCTGTATGGCAGAAAATACCTTGGAAGAGGTCTGTTAGGCTCTAGTGGCTGCAAAGTTGACGTCAACCTTGAGGCACTCGAAGTATAAAGTAGGAAATACGTATGAAGGACAGCAATGAAGGGAATATACAGTGAACCGTGCGCTGGCACTCGCCCACTGGAGTACACCAAGCAGACACGTGCATTTACGTGCATGTGACCTGCTGTCCTCCAATCAGGCTCCCTTGTCAAGTGCGATACATCTTCTCCTCTAGTGGAGCCGCTTGGCTCTGATTCATTTCTGCCATCGCGCCACTGCCGTCTGTTGCCATTTGATGTGCCTCGCTCCTCCGCAGAGTGAGAGATGCCTCGCATTGCACCTGACTGACTTCTGATGAAAAGCTTTCTGCGTCCGACACAGGCGCATGCATGTACGCGCACACGCAGATGCTCGCACGCTGACTAAGACATTTGAGTTCACACGCGCATTATCATACAGAAATACAGGAAAAGGGGCCGCTTCATACGAGCAGTGCCCCCCTTGAGCTGATTTTGCCGACTCGGCACAACTTTAGTGCTAGACACGTCTTCCAAGCTGTGCTTTACAGTCTGCGTCTGGCTAAAGTGTCTGCTGACTCCATACGCCACACACATCACATTCACGTGAGTGAATTGTGTGCATGTTTCCCCATTTCATAGCCACCAGCTGACGGCCCCCGAACGTGCCACAATTTAGAATTCACATAAAATAGCATATGGCTGATAACTAGCATGAAAATGTTATTTTACTGTCCTTCATTCAAATTCCGAATTAGCAGGAGTGAGGGCCGTAGCCACGCCGCAGATGTGACGGCCAATCAAAATAAGCCATGTCATATCACGTTAGCTTTCGCAACCAAAATCAACGTTTCCAGCTATATGCGACATTAAGCTGACCGACATTGCCAAGCTATACCAGTCAAGTTTATATACAGTATTTATATTGTGTTTTACAATGATATTTAGCTATAATTATAAGTGTGGAGAGTCTCTGTTGTCAGGATGCACAAGCGCATTCAATGAATGGAACAGCCACAGAAATATCTACTTTTTCCTTGTCAGTCATCCCCGCACAACACGAGTATCCAGTTTGTGGAGCCTCAAAATTTTGTCTCCCTGTAAAAACACTGTGGGCCGCACTTTTTCCAGGTTTTAATATGTGAGGGTCAAACCTCTGACGTGCGGCGGTAGAGGACTGTGCATTTTTTGCGATTGTCCAGTTGAGTCACTTTCAGGTGTGTCACTCGCTGCGCGATGGGCCTTACTATACAAACGACATCTTTTGAGTGGACAACTAACAGATATTTGGTGCCGTGCTACAAGCAGCAGAGAAAGGACAAGGTGCAATGAGAAAAGTGACAGGCATAATGAGCACACAGACACAAAAAAAAGGCCTCTGTGTCGGATGTGTTAACATGACATTTTAAGTGTGAAGGGCGAAAACTGGACCTGTCTGATAACATGACAAGGAGTAAAAAATAAATGGAGAAGTGAGGGCAAAAAGGCCAGAAAACGTTTTTCAGTGTTCATTTAACATATTAAAGATTAAAGGCCTTTTTTAATAGTTTAATAGCACTCAGTTTAATACAGAACCTCACATACTGTACATTTAACTCATTCACTGCCAGCCCAGTTAAAATGGATCTTTGATTTGTATAGTTTGTGAATGGCAGTGGATGAGTTTGAAGATCAGTGTGATTTAAAGCAGCAGTAATTAAGTTTTTTTTATTTTTTATATATTGATTTGTTAATTCAGGGTGTCCCCCGCCTACTGCCTGAAGACAGCTGGGATAGGCTCCAGCACCCCCCGCGACCCGTGTGAGGATAAGCGGTATCCATAATGGATGGATGGATGGATTTGTTAAATGTTAAATGCCATTTTTTTCACGTTTATAAAATGCATTGAACAGGAATTGCCTTTCTTTGGAAGTATTGCTGTCTCATTATAATTTTTACTTTTTATTTCTGTTTCAATCAAAGGGGAAAACACACCACTGGACTTGTTGTCTGGATTCTGTCTTGATGAGTGTTCATCTGCTCGAAAATGTGTCTAATTAAAAAACCCTGTGGCCTCTTGGTTTGTTGTTTCAACCCGTCACACACAAAAACAAAAACTGCATCGTGCATGCGTGCTAAGTAGTGATTACGCCGCAGTGAAATGACATTATCCTTAGGCTCTTTGTCACTTGTGAGCACAACACAGGAAGTGAATGGCGTGGTTAGCTGGGTTGACGACGCTTGGTCTCTCTTTTGGGATGCAAGCATTTAATGATCGCCATATTCTGTTGTTTTTTTTTACTTCGCGTGAAAAGCATTTTCACGTAATGCTCAGTAGAAACACACCGATTCTACATCTATGGTAGATATAAAAAGTCTACACCCCCCTGTTCAAATGCCAATGAAATCTTCTCAAAAGAGGAAGTAAAAAGAAACAACTGACAGGTGGTTGTACAAGTGCGCACACCCTCTCATAAGTGGGGATGCGGCTCTTTCCAGAATCGACCGACAACATTCAGACTCAGGAGTCAGCACACGCCTAGCACCATTTAAAGTGACTCAAATTAACCCAAAACAAATTTCACATGTTCTATTAGTCATTTCCTGGAATTCCTTTGCTTTCTGAAGATATGGTGCTTAAAATGCTATTTGGAACTGTTCATAATTCCTTTTACCAAGGCACGAGTTCCATCTGAAGACAAGTCGCCCAAAGCATGATGTTACTTGTATTACACACACACACACAAAAAACCAAGATGTTCAAACAGACACAAACGTTTTTGAGTGCATGTATGTGTTTATGTTTCAGCAAGGCTAGACATTTTTTAATTGATTATTTAATGAAGATAGTATACTCATTCTAATCCTGCAAGTGGATATGATCAAAAATGACTGTTTGCAGATATAGAGGACCCCCAAATCAAACGTTGCTTCGGCGTGGGCCGGCTGTACGGGTCAGTGTATCTAATGATTTGGCCGGTGAGTGTTTTCACCAGGTGTTCCCTCACAAGTGCATTGCATCATCCATCTAAATCCTCTCCCTCTCTCTCTCTCTCTCTCTCTCTCTCTTTCTCTCTCTTTCTCTCTCGTCACACTGCCGCAGCCACTCGGATGTTTAAGCATTCCAAGGGTGTGCAGACACACTTCCAAACTTCTTAATGGCCGTGCTAAAAATAGCGCAGGCTGGGCACGACTGAGCTGATTCATGCAGCTGTGAGTCATTCAAGTACACATCGGTGAATGAGAAGCGCTTAAATCCAAATCAGTGCTGCAAATGTCCGTATTGCTTTTTCCATCACGGAGAAAAACGTGCCTTTAAATGGCTGCAGGTGTTTTTGAAATGGGTTTTGCATATACTGCAATCGACGATAAAAATTTATTCCTACTATCACTTCTACTTTTTCCCAGATTCTTTTTTTTTTTTTTAAACTAAAGTGTCCGCAATTCTACTGGAGTAGAGTGCGTGAGTATTTCTGCCACCTCTGACTGGCAGCAGGATGAGGGGCAGGGTTTGCGGTGAGTAAAATCCCAATCAATTGCAGCCATTATCAAGAGCGCTATTGGTGAAAACGAGTAGCCCACGATCATTGGGTTACGTCATTAGAAAGGCAAAGACGAGCTCACATCATAATCCCCACCATTAGCATGTGTAAACAGCCTAATAGGGGTGTATGTGTGTGTGTGTGTGTGAGATGGAATGCATTGAGGCTACAGCCGCTTAGTCCCATTTAAAGGGGAAGTCAACCCCAAAATTTACAATAATATGTTCTATGCAGCCCCATTTGTTTAAACACGGCACTCTGATTAATATTGAGTTTCTGGGATATGAGTTAAGCAGTAAAATCCACCCGTTTTTGTCCATCTCAGGGGGTGGCCATTTTGCCATTTGCTGTCGACTGACAATGAATGACATCGCATTTATTCAGGGCTCGGGTAACGATCAATCATGGCTCAGCTTCAGACAACAGGTGAGCCGTGATTGGTTCTCTATCTGTTCTATTACAGGGTCCGGTGCACTCTACAATTTGGTCACAGAAAGGAGAGTAGACTTTAGACCAGGCGAAACCAGGTCTAAGTTGTGGCGCAGGTGGTGTAACGTGATTTTGGTGGATTTGATCAAATCAATTCGTTGAATGCATTATTATTATCATTATTATTGTTATTGTTATTATTATTATTATTATTATTATTATTATTATCCATGCATCCATCCATTCATCTATTATCCAAGCTTTTTTTAAAATTTTGTCCAAGTTGGTAGTTGGAAACGGTAACGGAAGCCCGTTTAAAATGATAGTCGGACCAGATAGGCGATTACTATTTGGCGATTTTACGATTTACAAAATGGCGGCCATGGATGATGGAAGGGTTACCCCACCTGCAGGTGGAAGGCGATAAATGGACTGTGAAATTTTAATAAAGTGCAGGAAATGTAGTAGTAATTTCCAAGTAGTATTCATCCAATCAGACACATGTTTAATGCTACAGAATCTGCCGCCAAGGTTCCTGAAGCGCTTTTTTTTTTTTTTTTTTTTAAACCCATTAGGACCTTTTTTGGGCACCAATCAATTACCCCAAACTAAAATTAGACAACAGCTCCTGTTGCCCAAGCACAATAATCAATATTTTCTGGGATCAATAAAGTATTAGCCTAATAACAAGGGTCCTCCAAAATTTCCAGAAACACGCCATGTGACTCAAAACAATCTCAGCCCCGTATCACTTCTAATGATTTCAATCAATAGCATTTGCTTTGCAGCCTCATGTTCCCCATCAGCTCTTTCACGCCTTCTTTCGTCCTTTCTTTCCCCTCAACACTGCGACCGTCATTTTTCACCTGCTCCAAGATAAACGGCCGCCAACTCACCAGCAGCGGCCACCTCGTGCTGAAGCAATCATTTCCTTCTTTCTTTCTTTCTTTCTTTTTTTTTTTGGACTTCCCAGGGTCCATTTTGAGAGCAGAGTGATGGAGCCCTCAGAAGGATGACTGATAAGAGGGCACCGAGGGAAAAGAAAAAAGTCGAGAATGCGGCTTCAACTCAATTGTAGGTGGCGCCGTCTTGCCTGCTTCACTAGGCTGAGACATATTGGCCTAACCGTCAACGACGCCTCGATGCTTAACTTCAGGTAAACAAAAGCCGCGCGTGTGTTTGTGTGTGCGCGGGTGTGTTGACTCAAAGTTGATGAGTCTGGGGAAGAGATTCATTTATCCACGCCTCAGTGTTCCTCACAAATTAGCCTGTTATTCGGTAAAAAGATTATGCCGCCGTTTCATTTCAATCATTTTGTACTGCACCCCGCACTAAAAGAACAATGGGATATAATAAGGTTATGTAATTATACAGTCAATTCCCGTTTATCGGGCGGAAATCCGTGAGACGCAGACACTCACTGTCAAGAAATGGGAGATGATACATCACACTCACTGAGGGGAAACGAAAAGAAGGCTCTCCAAGTAAGATGTAAGGTGTGCTAGTTTCAAGCCGTTTGTCAATCTCAGTTGAGGTCTATTGTAAATCTGACAAATAAAACAAAAGGGAAATAAACGTTGTACATTTAAACAGTAAACTGTTAAACCAAACCATGTACTTTTGCTGAATGAAAGATTGCTATCTTAACGTTAACAAATAATAAGAAACGCCATAGATTAGCTAACGGAAATTAGCATAGATGTTACGCAAATTATAAACCTTTCAACAAGTCTACCCATTCAAATGACACAAATGTATTCACCCTATTTCCTGAACACATTTGTGTTTATTTTTTTTGTTCCCTTGCCGCGGTCACAAGATCCCAAATGTGAAGTCAAATACGTGTGTGATACTTCCATGCTGATGAGTGAGTGGCATGTAAGACGGGAGATCGTTTCTACCTCCCTCTGTGAAAAATGCCACTCGGCCGCATTCACTTTGCTGCCCTGTAGAGTTGTCTCCATCATACATCTTGCTGCTTTCTGCATTCCTTTCTTACTTTCCCCGCCTGCCTCGTATCCTTTCCCGACCAACAATGCATTTAAATCGTGTATTTAGGGATTCCGCCCTTTTCTCATCGCTCTACGCCCAACAGCAGGGCAAACGGCAATCCTCCCTACCAAAAAATAAAACACACTTCTGCTGAGGAAATGGATGAAATCCCCAGAGGTGGCAAAAGTACTCCAACTTTGTACTTAAGTAGAAGTACAGATACTTGTGTAAATACAGACTTCAGTAAAAGAAGTACTGATTTAACTCGTGTTCTTTGCTTACAACGTATTACTACTACCGTACTATTACTATGCACTGTCATAAGTATAGGAGGCAAAAGTACTCTCACTCTGAAGTACTGCTACTTAAGATACTAAAGAAAATTACTACGGTAAAAGAACTACTGATTCGATTTCTGTACTTTTCTGACAACTTAATACTACTACTACTTGTATTACTAAGCATTGTCATAAGCAGGGGCAGGGTGGCCTTCGGGAATTTCAGGAAAATATGTGAAATATGGTGTATTTACGGACCAGTCCTGGCCATCACGGCCGTAAGTAACCGTCTGCTGGAAATGGGTATGCCCAGGGAATGCTAGGCCGTTTTGATGTGGAGCGGGGCTAATGCAAAAGCTCCTTAAGTAGAAGTACAGAAAAAAATAGACGATGGTAAATTCAAAGTACTGATTCAACTACTGTATTTGGGAAAAAAATAATTATTACAACAATTACTACGCATTTGCCATAAGTAGAGGTACTCAAAGTACTCACACAATTTACTTCAGTAAAAGTTTAGATTCTTGCATGAAAAAAGACAACTGAAAAACGATGTAATTGGTGTAATTATTTTTTTCTCTCATGACATTTTTTTTCCTCAATGTTTTGACATTTGATGAACACTCCTTTGTTCTGTTATTGGTACAGCATTTTTCTTGTGCTATAATAACTTCATTTGTAATCTAACGTTTTAAAAATAATAAAATATCTTTTTCACAAATCAAGACTTGAATGTCATTTTTTTTGTGATATTACAATTGTTTTCATAGTTACTTTTTCCTCATGTTTTGACATCTTGATTTCCGTGAATGCAACTTAATTTGTTAGTAATGCGACATGACATTAACACTCTGAATATATTTTCATCTGACTTTCTTCCTCATGAAACAATTACTTTTTTCCATGAATAATCGTGTACCTTCAACGTATTGACGATTGCTTATTCGTATGCATGTCTTACCTAGCCGAGGGTCAAACTGCCTCATCTGAACTTCTTCCACGCAGTCGGCAGGAAACCAGCCCGTCCTCCCTTTGACGCTGCCTTCCCAGAAGCCTCCTTCTCCGATGCTCAGCACTACACGGGAAGAAAGACATGGTAAATTAGCACACGTGCGCTCATAAAACAAGCGCGCCCGATGTTGCCGATGGGAGGCGGCGGAGCGCTCCTAAAAAAATGGAAAAAAAGCAATGAAGGACAGGAAAGGACAAAAGACACATTACGACTCACTCAGGAATTATGCATTCATTTTTGTGGGGGGGACAAGAGACAGGTTTGAATACATTGTCTATAACTGAAAACTTAATCTTATAATAATAATCAAAATAATAATAATAAAATAATAATAATAACATTGTTCATGTAATATTGTAACTTATTTTTGGTATATTACAACTTTATCTTCATGAAGGAACTTTGTTTGACATATTACTATTCTTGTAAAGTAACACGTTCTCATGTATTATGACTTTATTCATATGAAATGTATTTAACTCTTTACATTTTTTTCTCTCTTTACGGTACGATTTGTTTACTGTAAACAAATAGAGGGATCTTTACACAATTTTTGGGTTATCAATTACTCTTGCCCTCTCTCAATATATTATGTGTTTGAATGTGTTTTATATTTTTAAAGTGTATTTCAACATCTTAAAACAATTGTGCGCCATAAATGCTATCAAAACATGCCTCAAGAGTATTTAAATAGGGTATTTCTATATTGTGGATTTCATTTATTGTTGGGGTGATCTGGAATGTAACCCGTGTGATGGAAGGGGGTTAACACTATTCTGATTTTATTTCAGTGTCATTCTTTAATCATTTCAGTGAGACCTTAATACTCCTGCGTGGAATCTCATTAGATTATGCAGATATACGTGAAAAATAATGCTGTGTAGAAAAACTGGCGTAATGAGGCAAGGCGGCAAAAAGAAAAAATCCTGTTCCGAATCGCGAGCGAATTTTTCGAGGGGTTTGCTGACCCACTCCTAATGATTAAACACAGCAGTCCAAGGTGTGGGAAGGCTCTGCAACTAATGGATCTATCAGCACTGAAGTGTATGATGTGTGAGTGGAGGGAAAAAGATGTTGAAAAACCAGAAACAGGCGCTGTAAAGAAAGTCAAAAGAAGGAGAAAGAGAAAAGTTGCGCTGTGGTAATTAGAGATAAATGTAGAGCTGATATTGATCGTCCCCGCAGGACCATGCCGGCGCGCTCGTATCTAAAGCACTCATCCATTATCCCAGCGAGCAAATACACACACGCATACGCGTTCACACACACACACACACACACACACACACCAGCTGGAAGTGAAGCTTTGCCTGAGTGAGCCCTCCTTCCAGCCGGTTGCTAGGATACGGCAGTATGATGTTGCAACCGGCTGCGAGACAGCTTGCTAAATGATGCAGTGTATTTCCTCCGGCGCGGTGATGCAACCCGAGGCCGGTGCACAAAGTGCTCAACCAGTGACGTCATAAGACGAGTCTGAAGTATCTGCAAGCCCTGAGAGGAAGATGGTGGTGGTGGTGATGAAGTCTTGTATCTAATTGCAAAGATGATGAAGTCTGGAATGTTCTTGTCTTCCTGGACAAGCACCTGACGCTCGGACTGAGTATGTATATGTATGGTAGAAAACGAGCGTGGGTTGCGGTAGGTATTGTAAGTGTGTCTCGCCATCATGGGAAAAGATGACGTGGTCAGTGCAGTGAATGACAAATGCCACCGCATAAAAAAAAGAGCCTGACGTTCAACTCGGACCACGACGTGAGTCAGCGTTGCTCATGTAGCACTTTTTAGTTGTAAAAAATTATTTTGCCATCAATAGTCTTGTTTTTGTTCTTTTATAGTTTGAAGGGTCACAAAAGCAAAAAATACCGGCATCAAAGACTATGCTCAGACAGCAGGTGCTTAATTCAGATTTTTGGGGTGAAATCCGATTTTAATTGTTCACATTACACATTAATTGCAATGTCAGTCTGTCTGGTGCGTGAACCTAATGCGTCCCCAAAATGACCCACATGTGCAGAAGAAGAGACGACGTCACTCACAACGTAGTTTTTATGGAAGTATATATGGTCCAGCGTGTAGGGGCTCATCTTTTCATCATCTCATATCTACCGAGGAGTGATGCGGGAGGAGGTAGAAATGTTTTGGGGAAATTAGGCGACAATTTTCAATCTCATTTCACGGCGACGTCTACTAAAGCTGATGTCACATCATTGCTGTGCGTGGTAAATGAACCGTCTGCATGGCTGAATTACTGCACCACATCATCACAAATGTCCACTTTATGCTTCATGTTTGAAGTGTGAATATCTTAAAGTCAAATGTAAAGGCAAAACTGTGACTCAAAACAACTTTCATGAGCAATTGTCAATAACACTTCAAAGCACTCTCAACTGCCTGCACAGAGCGCATATTATGACTTCGTTCGTCTCTGTTGTGAAAATAGTTAATATATGACTTATTTCATAATACAACTTTTGAAATAATTTTAAAAAATCAGAAAGTAAGACCCTTTGTCCACAATTTTACAAAAATGTCTAATATTAACTGTTTCTTGAAATGTTATGTTAAATTGTCCAAATATATATTTCATTATAACAAACTAACTTTATTTTTGCAATATTGCATTCTCAATAATTAATTTTCTTTCATTTTTTTTCTGTTTATTCTCGTAAAACATTTTTCATCTTATATTAAAACAGTTTTTATTTTCTTACCTAATTATACGCAACTATCTTGTGAAACATGTTAATGTAATATTGCCAATTTATTCTCAGAAAATTACTCTCCCTCTACTTCCCGTGACAATATTCATGTAAATCAACATTGTTTTTAAAATTGTATTTTTATTTTTAATATAATGAAATCTCTATCGTGGAATTTCAATTTTGTGAGAGGCGTATCCTCTTTTCAGCAACAAATTCTACCATTGCACTTCCAGGTTAAATGCAGACTTGCTATGTACAATGAAAAAATATTCACTACTTGAACATTGATTATTTAAAACGCTGTGCCTGGCGAGTGCAGTGTGGCTATTCACGATTCTATGAATGAAGAACGGTGGGGAAGCACAGCATGTTGCGTATCTACCACCCCGTGAGAAAAAAAAAAAAAAAAAAAAACGCCACTCAGTAGAGGCTGATCCGCCCTCTGTGATCTCATCTTAGCACAAGTTTAGCGTGCCAGTCTTCTGGGAAAACCCCTTCCTCCTTCCTTTTTTAAAGCTTTAATCTCTCGCTAGTACACACTTCTTCACACTTGGGAACGAACGGGTGAGTAAATGTGTCTGCTCACAGACAGCTCCTCGCCGTTCTTGCCACTTCCCGTTGACAGCGGTGACAGCGAAGGTGAAACCTAAGATTGATCCTCACCAATGGCCCCTTAGTCCCTTTATGGCCCCGCCGTCGATTGATTTCTGGTGCGGGCTGTCAATGTTATAACATTGCCAGGCAGATTGTTTCATAAGAACACCGGTTTGTAATCTCACAAATGCATCCTGGCAAGCGTTGGATAAGGGGTGTCCAAAGTACAGTATGGGGGCCATTAAGAATCCAGAGCAGAAGTGGGTAATAATGCGCTAAATATGCCTTGTTATATTTGCTGATGTAACTTTTTGAATGGATTGTGCTTGTCAGAGTAGTTCTGACGCAAGATACGTTTTACTATATCTTGAGTATTTTTGTTTACAAGGCAAATATTTCCTTTTCACTAATACGATGTATGTGCCCCCACTAGTCTAAACACAATATTCTGGTTGATATTGTATCGGTAGAATAAGAATTCAGCATATCAGTCCACCCATTTTCATCAATCTCAGGCCGCTGCCATTTTGTCCTGTACCGCTCTCTGCTGTCGACTGAAATTGACGTCAAAGTGCCCTTGGGCTCACATTGCGAATGTCTAGGCTCGCCTCTTTTCTGGGTTTGGTCACTTGACATTCGCAATGTCACCCCGAGGGCAATTTGACGTCAATTTCAGGTGAGGCTGGTAGAGGACAAAATGGCAACGCCCTGAGATTGGTGAAAAGATGAATGTAATAATCTTCTTAATTCTTATTCCACAAACACAATAGTAATCAGAATACCGTGTTTAGAGTATTGGGGGACCTTAGAATACATTATTGCAAAGAACATTTCTGTCTTGCATTCCAACAGAGACGGCCTTCCTGGCCATTTTCACTCACCGATGCACTGTACATAATGTAAATAACAGCTCGCCATGGAAGCCAATCAACACCTCAGCAGAAACCGAGCTTGCTCTGAGGTGCACATGGAGAGGTCAAGCGCATCATGGCCTACTTTACCGACTCATAATCACCTCTACGGGTAAACAGGGTGCAGTGTACAGACACACACATGGCATTGTGTTAATATCCTTGGTATTATTCTTTGTGCCTTGCATATTTGTTCCGTTCTTGCCCTTGCGCGTTACCTACCGGCCATTTCTTTTTGGCCTTACAGAATCATTGACCCCCCCATCTACATTTGAGTCATTTATTCGTTAGTTTTGACTTCAAGTACAATTATTAACATTGGTAATTGAGGAAAACATTGCATGAGAGGGGAGGGAACTACTGTATTGCAAAATATGAATATCACAGGATTGATAGATTTATAGAGCTATCGAAACTTGCTAAAATATGTTTTTAACAAAATGAAAACATAATTGAACGTCAAAAAATATAACTGCAAGCATAAAATGTACGAAATAAACAAAATGCATTTTAGTGTCTACCTACATGCATGAACCTTTAAGAGGCGTGGCCTGTGGTGTGGCATGACATTGGCGAGTCTGTGTGGGAGTTTTTACATCATTCCGTGACCACTCTCACAACACTCTGTTTCCCCCCCCCCCCCGCCCCATTGAAATGAATGTAAAGCCTATTAATATATTCCAGCCTCCGCAAAAATTCCCACCAATTTTTTTTAGTATCAGAAAAATACCACTCATTACTATTTACTTTATTAAAGCATACATTGATGACATAAATAAAAGAATGTAAAGAAATCAAACAGTTTCTGACATTTTTTGGGGGCTTCAATTCAATGGCCACTGTGCTGTTCCTTCTGACGTGTGCGCCTTGGCCACTTGAGGGCAGTAGAGTAAAAACATACAGATATACTGTACATGGAGGAGGACTCAGCCTGTAATATTAGTCGTTCTTTGCAGAGGATAAAGATAATATGTCTGCGAGTATTGTTACATCACTTGTCTACATGTGTTCCTCTACTATCTAGGCCCTATTTCCATGCCGAGAGTTGTAATACAGGTTAGACCAACATGATCACAAATATGCCAACATGCTGTATAAATTGAGGTGACGCAGTGTCACGATTTCCACTGACATGTACACATTGCACTTGCAATGTGTTTTCAAAGTTATACACATTGACAATAAAGTGCGCAGCGTGTTGCAGTACAGTTAATAGCAAAGAAGAGGCATGAATAGAAATAGCAGCTGTGGCACAAAAGAGAAAATCCCCCCCGAGAATGAAACAAAGGAGACGCAATGTGACAGAAGCTTCAATGGCGCCGTGACAAAGAGAGATGCTGGATGCGATTAAGACAGACACGAACTGACAAAGAGTGGAAGAAAAAAGATGCGTATCTCCGTCGGGTGTGGTGAAAAGATTGGTTTAGGTATTTCTCTGTGTGTGCCGAGTCGTCCCTTATGAGTTTTGCCCTTGCTTAAGTCACTCACGACTCTTTGCAGGTTCACAAATAGCACTTGTGTGAGTTTGCGCGGCTATTTATACAGTATATCACACGTCCTTTCTTGCTGCAAGCATCAAGGCTTCACCAATATGCGCGCGTGTACGCGTGTGTGCGTGTGTGTGAGCGTGAGTGATTGTATTTAGTTTAAAACGAGCAGAGCTCATTTCAATTTTGCCTATCGCATCAGGCTGAGTCACTCATTTACTCCCAGCAGTCTCAGCATCTTTGTTCCTCTAAATGCACGTCCACTCTCACACACACAAATTCACACACACACAGACACAATGCGAGAGTAATTGCCTCGCATGAATGAGGGAAACATTTTCCCATACTACAATAGGCACAAGTCAAACCCTTTACATTTGCGCTTGTCACACAGTACAAAGACGTGCAAATGAAAGCCTCGCCAGGGGAACCGAATATACCTCGACCGGCTTTATGTAACATCTTAGTACGGTCACGGCAGGACGATTTGGCGATGACGCAGCATATTCCTCAAGGATATTGTGACACTAAAAGGCATTGATCAGCTCATCCAACGCCACAATGCACAAAATGTCTTTTTTTTTTTTTTACCAGTTTGATTTTTAGGTATTTATTTATTTTCTATAGCACTTGGGACTCATTACGGGTCTAGCTGACTTTAGGGCGGAATGTACGACACACACTAGACCGGTTGCCAGCTAATAATAAACAAACTAGCATAACTATGGACAATTTGTTGTCCAAACTACAACCCGAGGGCAATTTGCGGCCCTCCATCACTTTTGAATGGCCTGTGGCATATACTAAAATTAACAATTGATATTATAAGATATATTCTTATATTACAGCTTTCAGCGCAGACTAGGACACACACACACACACACACACACACACACACATTATTCTGGTAACGGTGATGACACCAAATAATGCAATCACATAGGGACATGGGGGACATGGGGGGGCTGGCCCTGTTTATAACCCATTATCAAACTAATGTGCTACGTTTTAACCACTATTCAACTGTGCTGCTGACGGTTGGATTCACTTCATCATTTAAATACTTTGAAATTGGAACAACTTGGAAGTCAACCAGCGCGTTTAACGTTGGACGTACAGGCTAAACCGGAGATCACCCATGCCATACAAAGAGTCTCTTGCTCATGATGTATCACTTCAACACACTTTCTTGACAACATACAATTTAGACAGGTGTTTGGCAGTAGCTTGCGACGATTCGTGGCAGTTTTTCAGCAAATGGCCGGAGATAGGTGCTACAGAAAAACATTTCTAAATAGTTCATATCAGAGCTGGGCATTCCGCTAATGTGACCGACTGGTCCGTCTATCCGTCACTGATGGACGCCTGTTTTGCTGACGGTTGACGAATGATGAGATAAAAAATAAAACAGATTAAGCATAGACGGAAACCCCTTAATTCAATCCGCCATTCATCTGCAGTCCGTTCCTAGTCTGTTGGGGGAGGGCATTTAGTCGGACGTGTCGACGGACGGCTGTTTAAAAATAGAGGCGGACTGGCCTGTAGACGGGTACTATTTTTTCCACCCGGAAAAAAAGGCAAATGACGGACGACGAAGGGTACCCACACGGCAGACGGGTGACGAATAACGGATGCTCAATATTTAGTAAAATGCCCAGCTCTGGCTAATATCACACATATGCCGGTATAACTGTATTACAATGATTGTTAAATTGACTGTAATCCGGTTTAAAATCATCACCCGCTCAAGCATTCGTACAAAATCAACTTCTCAAACAGCAGCCTCGCTTATTTACAAATATAAAGCTAGGTTCATCCGCGGTTACGTAAAACAAAACACCAAGGTTCACTACGGTAGGAAATGATAACGTGACCTTGTGCCTCTTCGCGTATTAAAACACAACACCCCGCGACAACAACAAGCGGAAGTGAGGCCACCGTTGTCGTTCACCGCTGTATGCGAACAAGACTTGCCGAGTCAGGCTGTTCTCAATTAGCGGTACATGGCCGATCCTATGTTGCCACACCGGTGTGAAACAAAGTGTGCGAGAGACTTGAGCGAGGAGAGCGAAATCCAATAAGCAGAATGGAGCTGTTATTAGATTTGCTTGCCTGCTCTCTTTATTAAACTTCACTTCTAGTCAGTGTTACACACACACACACACACGCACACACACACGCATATAGAGAAGAGCAAAGTCACAAATTAATGGGACTGAACCAGACACAAGAAGAATCAGAAAACGTCAATCAGTAATTAGTCATAAATGAGCGAATACATTTTAATGTCCTGCTGAGAGGACTCCATGCTGCTGAGTTCTTTTGCTCGAGTGAGGACAGAGATGGCAAAAGTAGAAGTACTGTACAGATACTTGTGTGAAAAAAAGACAACGGCAAAAGCAGAAGTACAGTGTCCCTTCACTACTTCGCGGTTTGGTTATTGTGGCTTCACTCTATCGCAGGGGTTTCATTTATGACCATAACATCATCTATAGCGGTTTTAACTCGCTTTTTTATGGGGTTTATTGCTATTTTTCAATCTTCTAAGTAGCCGCAGTCAAAATGATTTTGATTTTTTTTTTAAAGGAAATTTGTTTTACAAAAAACGAGACCATGAACATTAGAGCCCACGGACCACAAAAATCTCACTCACACCAATCGGAAACTCGCAACATTGTTCAAATGTGCCGTTTTGCTATTCAAGTGACCACAAAAAACAGAGTACCGGAGCCCAGT
The DNA here is from genome assembly GCF_054856515.1 of Filicampus tigris. Classification (NCBI taxonomy): domain Eukaryota; kingdom Metazoa; phylum Chordata; class Actinopteri; order Syngnathiformes; family Syngnathidae; genus Filicampus; species Filicampus tigris. The sequence continues at coordinate 21,897,324 of NC_141220.1, read as the reverse complement.
GCGTCAGGCAGTTGAGGTACAATCTGCTGACTATAGGCTGCATTCATAAATTAATGTGAAAGGAGTACGCTCTGGCTCCCGCAGCACACGACGAGATGAAACATCCACTTAATAACTATGTTAACAATTTTCTTTTTAGTTTAAAATGGTTTACTTTAAACAGAATCCTGTGTTGCATTATAGCCAAAGGTACAATTCAGGTGGGTTATTTTGCCTTTTGGCGCAGTAAATCCTTGTGGAAACTGAAATCTAGTTCCCATGACTACCGTTCTTCTTCTTCATCTTCTTCTTCATTTTCATCTTCTTCTAAATGGAAGACAAAGAAGAACTTCCCTTGGAAGTCCAAGGATTTACAGTGGTGGTATTTATAATTTATTTTGCATTTTAACTTATTCACTGCCATTGACATATTCACTTGTCTTTTCACAGTCCAGCCATTCAATCCCAGGAATCCATCCATCCATTATCGATACCGCTTCTCCTCACAAGGGTCGCGGGGCGTGCTGCAGCCCATCCCAGCTGTCTTCGGGCAGTAGGCTGGGGACACCCTGAATTGGTTGCCAGCCAATCGCAGGGCACACAAAGACAAACATCCCCACTCACAATCACACCTAGGGGCAATTTAGAGTGTCCAATCAACTTGCCATGCATGTTTTTGGAATGTGGGAGGAAACCGGAGTACCCGGAGAAAACCCACGCAGGCACGCGGAGAACATGCAAACTCCACACAGGGAGGCCGGAGCCGGGATCGAACCCACAACCTCTGAACTGTGAGGCGGACGTTTTAACCAGTAGGCCCTCAATCCCAGGAATTTATTTATTTATTTTTTCTATTTTTTTCAAACGTTAGGGTAAAAGAGGGTCTGAAAATGTCTGGTAGTGACTGAGTTAAAAGCGACATTTGTTTGGTGTAACTAGTATTTAGAAGGGTGGAAACTGTGTGGGGGAGGTAATCATTAAAAAAAAAAAAAATCTACCTCGGTGATCATGGGATGTATCACCCGCTAAAAGTGAGGGAGCACTGTAATGATTCAACTCAAAGTATCGGTAAAAAACGACAGCCTCTGAAGCCTACAAAGAAAACACATTTGTCACTGTTAATTAGATACAATGCGCATTTTGATAACTTTGCACAATGAAAATTAAACTAGAGCAGTGTAACTCGCGTCCTCAATTACAGAAAATATTGAGAGACGAATGCCAGCATTCCATATTCTGTCACGAGCAAAGTATAATTATATCGATGTCAGTTTAAATATATAAAATGGTGCCACATCTGTTTGGCAGATTAAAACAGCGGGGGAAATGGTTGTAAGAGGCTACTAACACTTAGGATTTGTTAGTCTGTAACAGAAGATGAGATTAATTCCCACAGAACATACAAATCTCGTCATTTTACATCAAAAAATGAATTATATATAGTAACTACAGCTAACGTAAGGAGTAAATCAGGGATTATGACGGTAAGACAATAAACGGTATGGGTAATACAGGGCATGAATAATGAAGCGTAACTGAACAATGGATATGTCATGTAAATTTATGCAGTCGACAATGAGTGAGTGAAAAGGAATCTACAAACAGATGGAAGTGCAAAGATAATTATCTGGCTAACAATACATTGACACGCCTCGACTAACTAGCATCAATTCCGTTACTTTGTCAAAGCTAAGTTTGGACGTATTGAGACAGTGAGAGGTAAGTAACTTTCGTCTTGGCTGGTGTGGAGCACAAAAGCTATGTCTTCTTGCTGTCGCTGGTTGTTTAAAAGATAGCTAGTGTTACCTCGACTTTTACAGTATTAAAATAGCATTTGCGCATAGCTTTGCAAACTTTGCAAATTTACTAACAAAAAAAGCTTGAGTAGGTAATGATAATTTGTCACAAAAATATTCTTATAGCGACATTATCAAACAATTCTCTTAAGGCAATGGAAAGGTCGTATTTTGCTTCTCCAAATCTGTTTTCGTTGTTGATAATGCTCCCTCGTTCATGTTGCTCCATGTTGCTCTTGTCCTTTTTTTGTGCCTTATTAGTCTCAAACTGTGGTTGTGTTTACCTCTCCTTATTTATGTCTTTTTTAATGTATTTTTTCATGTCTTTACTTAGAGAGGTTGAAAAAAAATAAATGAACATATTTTGAAAAAGTACGTTTCCAATGTAGGGAGTAAAAGTAAAAGGTCATCAGAAAAATAAATACTCAAGTACAAACACTTGAAAAACCTAGCTAAATACGTTAACGAGGTATTTGCATTTTCTTACTTCTCGCCACTAGGTGAGGGCGAGGAATGGAGCAGCCTCATCTGCACTCAGCTGAGAGGAGGACGAGCAGATGGGTAAATAAATCAAAACCAGGTGGTGGCGGCCACAAAAAGCTTTCGGTGAGTGACGACCCGAGTCAGAGGAGGAAGACAAAAACGAGGAAAAGCAGAGGAGGGTGGGAGTGTTAGACTGGGAGGAAAAATCAAAGGGTGACTTAGAGGGATTCCTCTTCTCGTTTCCTCCTCCCTAACTGGCGGCTGACTTACATTTATAGCATCTCTCCTTGCTTCAGGTGAAAATAAGAACAAGGCTGCTGAGGCCTCCTCTCATCACACATGTTGAAAGAGAATATTTTGTAATTTCGCAGGGATGATGGACTTCGGTCGCATGACTTGACTCAAGTCAGACTTAAGTCATCAATTTGAGGACTTGGGATTTGCTTGGAGAAAACAGATGAACGACTGGACTGGACGTGACTATGACATTGCATTTATGAGACTGAACTTGACTTGTAATTGAACTATATGACTTGACTTACCTTTTTTTGTTTGAAAATCTGCCTTTTAAAGGGAGTGTGCCAAGTGTTCTGGTTTTGAAAGAAAAGTATATTTTTTGTAGTGCAGGCAAAAATGGCAACCCACCAGTACATACAGAGCCTAAATAAACTAAGTATAAAAGACGCTCCAAAAATTATTACATCTGGATTTGGGATTTTGTTTTTGATCAAAGAGAGAAAAAGAGAATGGCAATAAGGTTGGCAATTCAAAGATAATGTAGTAAACACTAAAACATCTTACTTATAATAGAACCCACAAGACAAGAGAGCTATGTAAACCTCACAGTTAAGATCACTCTTAGCTGGTCAAACAGATTAATAACCTGATTTAACTTGCTTGAAATTTAATAGGGAATCTACTTGTCTTTAATTTTTTCCAGCAACTTTGAAATTACTTGAAACTTGTAGGGATGACTTCAGAAGTACTGACAGTATGACTTGCGCACGTGACTTATTCCCGCCTCTGGTAATTAGAAGACAATTGCCTTAATTTTAGGAGAAACAATTTGTTATTTTTAGGACCCGGGCAGAAGTGGTTGAACCGACTAGTCAACTAGTCAATGCTAATGACGGCAAGGGCTTGAAGTCGAGTAATCGGCAATCACGTGCTTTGACATTGACGCCTCACAGAAAGCAACAGGATGTGAGTCAGCGCGGCAAACTAGCAGTGCCTCAAAAGTCTATCCTCAAATATAATAAAAGCCAAATCTGAAAAAGGCATCCGCTAATGCAAGATGATGATAAGCTGAAACGCTCACATCAGCCATCAGTTAGCGAATGCACCAAATGCCCTCCTGGAACAGAGAAAAGACAGGGAATATACCTTAGCGTCTGCTTGGATGAAATGAGGATGAGCAATAGGGATGTAACGATATCCAAACATTACGATGCGATATTATCACGATATGAACCTCACGGTATGATAATTATGATGATATTGTGTGGAGGTTGGCGATATAAAAAAATCTCACAATATTTCATAAAAATTTACGATATTGTAAAAAAAAAAAAAAAGCAGAACATTGTGTTTTTAGACATAACAGTAGTGGCCAAGAAATAAGGCTTGGTCAGTCATTTTATTGTCATGTGTTCCTATTCGCTCAGCTGCGCAAAGTATCATGGTCTATGTAGTTCCGACTTAACCGGACAAAAAGTAATGTTTTTTGACAGAGATATGTTGCTTTTGATATCGTGACATGACAATGACGATATTGTGGCAATTTTCGCAATATCGCAATATCACGATATCCCTGTTATTGTTGCATCACTAATAAGCAGCAGACAATCAACAACCTCTTTGTTGTGAAAATGACTGGACGATATTGGCTGTAATCACACTTAAAAAACATCCAACCAGTGCTTTTTTTGTTATAGGTCACTAGAGAGTAATGATCCTGCAGTTGAGTTACGCGAATTGGTGTTAGAGTTCTATTCCAACTGTCTGCGAGGCTGTGAAAGTCTCCGAATATGATTGGATGAGCAAGTCGCGGGTAAGGTGTCGACTCGAGAATCATCCCCGCTACAAAAATCTGACGTCGCTGAAACTTTACCTTATGAGAAGATAATGACCAATACTTGAAAGTAAAGGGATTGAAGCAAAATCGTGTTTTCAACAACAAGCCGTGAATTTGAATTAGGTTTACTTGTACTATTTAAAAACCTAACAACATGGGTCTTACGAGTTCTTGTTCTTATTTGATAAATCCTTTTTCAGTTTCACAAACATCATTTCCAAAGTGATTTTCGGCAGCCACATAACTGTTGTATTTGCTGTATTAGAATTGGGATAAATGGATGAACACTCTCAAAACCCTTCAGGCAAGGTCACAAAAGTCACAGTTGACCATCTCGCTGTCCAATAATGGTGTCAACGGGGCGCAAAGTCCCGCCCACGCACCCTACTGCTCCCTGCAGATCTCACCACCTGTCTTCCTATTCTGCCCTCACGCTCACTTTGCCTTGTTTGTGTTTCTGTTTATTTAGCCCAGCACTTAGCTGTCAATGGAATTAAAACACCAGCTTTTTTAGATTTAGATCGTTTTTTTTTGTCCTTTATTTACAAGTATGCAGCAGACAACCCGCCCATCCCCATGACAAAACAGCCAAAATAGCAATTGCTGAGGTAATCAGTTGATGAATAAACATGAAGAGGAAGAGCATAATGCATAACCATTAGCTAATACAGACGGAGCCAAGGATGCTCCGTTGACAGCATGACAGGGCCACATTGACCAGATGGTTCTGACCAACGACCATTTGTTGCCTGTTTTACTGTACTTAAAAAATATGCTCGGGAAGTCATAGAATTTAGATTGATTTTTGACTAACAGAAGCTATTTTTTCATCAAATTGTTAGACTTTTAGCTGTAAATTAAACATTGTAGAGGAACTGCTCGTACAGGATAGATGCATGTTTAAGGAAGCCACATTAAAGTGCTTTTTAAGACCACATTGATCAAATTCAAGACTTCTTCACCAATATTTACATTTTTTAAAGGGAAAATAAACACTGTGCCTTAGTAAGCATATCTGCCACACAGAATGGAGGTTCTGCGTTCGAATATTTGAGTTTTCATCTCCTTGTGCTTGTGTGTGTTTTCTCCAGGTACTCTAGCACATTGCAAAAGCATGCATGTTTGGTTCACTGAAGGCTCTCATTGTCTGTTGGTGTAAGCGTGTGTGTGAATGGTTTGTTGATAAGTTCATTCTTGGGACCTGTCATTAAAAACAAAGCAAAACCTAATTTTTACAAGCAATGCTTAGGTGAGCAATACAAGTTATTGACCTGGATGTCACTATTTAACACACAACCTAAAGTCACGGTTTGTTGAAAAAAATAAAATAAATAAAAACACAGTGTAACATATATGTGTTAAATATAATAGACATTCAACTACTGGTAACACAAAAACAAATATGACAAAGATTAATGTCCTTATTACTTCATTAATTAAATGCAATACGCCATCCATGCATTCTATGAATGGAACATTATTTTTTGTATTATTTTATTATGTATAATTTTTTTTAACTGTATATTTACAGTTGAGCGATGCTATTTGCGATGAAAAAGGACCAGGCCGGCCCGCAAATAGTCCAAATCTGTGTATAAATGACGTCCACTGAAATGCGTTGGGGGAAATTTTTATTATTATAATCGGTATAATCGGTAATGAGTATTTTTTTCTGCCAAAAATCGGCATCGGCATCAGCCTAAAAAAAACATATTGGTCAGGCCCTAATAAATGAATGATTCCGTGATATCTGCATATTCCGATTTTCTTATGAGTTATGTCGCCACTGTAGGAACACAACTTATAAACCATAAACCGAGGACAGCTGGAATCTAATTTCACAATTAGCACCGAGGCTGTCATATGAGCAAATTTGCCAGCAGACGCTAAACAGCAGAAAATTAAGCCATCTCCCGAAGAATCACACAAACTAAGGTAAAAGAGAAAACAAATGGATTTGTCCGCCGACAGCGCCTGTGTGTTGGTTGCTTGGTAACGCCAACATGCATATGCATTTGTGTCTAAACAACAACAACTTGCATGCTCCAAATAATGTCATGTATTATTCATTTGCACAGTCCGCTGGCTCTTATCATTGACCAGAAAGCAGGAAAGCACACTACAGTGCACACTCTACTGTACGTGCAATCATACATGATGACAGCCACAAAACAACAACAACAAAAAAGAAGCTTTTAGCTCTTCCCGGACTGTATTGCAACATTTGCCAGTGGCTACAGATGCGATGTTTATTCCCAGTTATCCAAGCGGCGGTAACGGGAGCGTGAAGGAAGAATCAAACATCTGCGTTGCCGGCCGGTCATAGCGGCGGCCATGATGGCGTTAATATTCCGCACATAGCGGGAGCGCAAAGCAAGCCCATTAATCATGTTTGTGAATGTCTAATCGCAACGTTACTTGCGCTGCTTTTCATTTTCACGCCTGTCTGCAAGATTTATAATGGCGTTGGGTGGAGAGGTGCATATAATGTGTAAGTGTGTGTGAGAGCTGGCTAGCACACTGGTGAGGGAATGCTCTTCAATGTGTCACCTCGCCAAGGAGGAGTAAGCCCTCGGTATGCAATTACGCTAATATTTTGACTGTCGCGGCCATGGAAAACTTTTTAAGCCTGTTCAATATTTACAAAGGGGAAAACAACCCAAACGTATTTTTTTCAAGAATGTGTTCTGTGCAGGCCCACTAGTTGAGCTTTCAAAATCAAAACAAACGGCACACTATCTTGAAACTATTTTTTTTTATGAAACCGTTAACAGGCAAGACTTATCAGGTGCTGTAGTAAAGTCCCAAAGTCTGAATACTAAAACTGGTGACTTAAGGCTGACTCCTGTCAAGTCATGTGATACCGAAGAAACCAAATTTGTTAATTAAAAAAATAATTGAGTAAAAAGATCTAAAGTAGTAGGCCCGACGCCAGCAATCTTATCATCTCAGTGCACATGTAACGGGGCGTGTACAAGCAAACCCGTGACTGGGTAAAAAATTACACAATTTGGGGTCAAAAATGGACCGATCCACTACATGGGTCAATTTGACTCAACTTTATGGAATGTTTTTGCATAAAACAACCCCAAAAATGGGTAGTTTTGCACAAAACAACCCAAGAAATTGGGCTGTTTTGTACAAGACAATGCAAGGCGGTAGGTCAAATTAACCCTAATAGTGGATCAGTACACTTTTATCCCAAAATGTTGTTATTTTTAACTCAACTGTTTTTAGAGTGTAGTGATGCTAGTACTAACACAACACAAGAGGTGCCCTAGTTGTTCCAATGACATCACAGACAACTGGAAACTAAAAAAAAAAAAAAAAACGCCGACTGCAAAACTTAACCGCGTTGCGATGATTGTGGCGGCTCTGTGCGATTACTGTGGTCACCATGGCAACAGTGAGTCGCCTTTTAGACGAGATGACCATTTGGACCTTGAGATTAGATCAATAAAAACAGAGAACGGAAGGACATACGGGGCAAATCGGGGAACGAGGTTAGCGTTAGCATGTACGAGAGGGCGAGGCACTTGGACGGACCGAACTCGAGCGTGTGCAAACACACACTCAAAACACACGGTCCCATAGTGCACGCTCGTGTTTGTGCTCCGGTGGTGGTCAGTGAACGCACAAAGGCAAGCTGAGCTCATTACCCCGAGACAGCGTACTTAAGAGAGCTGCACGCGGACGACCCTGCTGAACGGCGGAAGGCAGGCACGCCGCGTGCCCGAAAGTGTGTCTGTGGACGGAGGCTAACTACACGCATTGTCTCTAATCACTGCTGGAGTTTTTCCAAGTCAGTCTTGATGGAGGAGGGAAGCAGTAAGGGGAAAAGAAAACTGTACACACTATGGAGACTTTTAAATGCGACTACTATGGCTGAATGCACAGCACGTGAATCATCCATAAACGGAAGGGATGGGCAAAAAAGTGCAATTAGCTTCATTTTCCAGCTCAAATGAGCTTTTCATTTATTTATTTATTCACTACTCAAAGCTATTAACAGTATAGTAGCCTAAGGCACACACATCGTTAACAGGGGCAGCACAATTGGCCTGTTTTAAAGCACTTTGTCATCACCAGTTCATTTCAACAATGCACTTTTACCTTCACCGTCATCAATGAAAATGGAATCCTCCTCCTCCGCTTCTTCCTCATTAAACATAGTGTCAGCTTTATGGCATGGGTAAACAAACAAAGGTGTATGTTTTAGTACAGGTGCAGCTCAATTAGTTAGAATATGTAGAAAAAGAATTTTTTTTCAGTGGCTCAATTCCAAAAGTGAAACTTATATATTGAGCAATAAATGTGTACTGTACGTACATACAGTTTGACTTTTTGAACTTGAACTCCTTAAATAGAACAACTTTTCAACCATATTCTAATTTATCGAGATGCATTTGTCGATGCGGTTCACTGAAAATCCCAAAATATATTGATTAAACTAATGGTCAAAGGATGTTTCATATTTCAAGAATATACAGTGATATTTTGCTAAGACACAGTAATGACCTGAAAAAAAAAGAATGCGGTATTTACCATCCGAGTCCAGATAGTCATCTTTCACTATAGAACACCAGAAAAAAAAAAGAATGATTACTTTGTGCAACGTTCAAGCTATAAATATCGTCTTTGTCCAATGAAACACATACATCTGCAAATTTTGTGTGCTTTATTTATTTATTTATTTTAAAATGCAACTCAATGCACACCTTTTTGAATTGGTGTTTCGAATAAAAGAAGAAAAAAGTGAAAAGGTGAAAGAAAAAGTGACTCGAAAAAAAATGGGATTCCCTAAAGAGCAATAGAATAACGGATAACATATTTTCACTCCTGGAGGCAGCACTTCATCATCAGGCCACCAAATAACATTTGTCTTTTAGTGTGCAGATCTTTGCATGTGGCACATGCAAACACATCGGCAAATGCAAACTATTATTGACAAACCTGCAGAGGTATGCTTTTCATTTGACAGCAAGATTACGGAAAACCCAGGACGAAACTTTCTACGACATACTGTTGGGATTCTACACTACTGCTTCTACTACTTTTTAAAAACCAAATACAGTGGAACCTTGAAAGTTGAATGCCCCAAAGTTTGTATGAATCTGAATGTTTTCTATCCACTTTGGGAAGTTTACACAGTTTTGCTGGCATCATCGGCCATGTTTTGCTTTGTCTTTTTGGTGACGCTTATTCCAAATCACAACAAGGGCAGTTAGGAGCACCCGGTTGTGCGAATGCATTTTTGGGGCTGTCAACATGCCCAAAAAGGCACACATTTTTGCAACCCTGGTGAAAATATATGTATTTTAGGGGTCCCCAAAACTCCTTCATAAGCACTCGCTGGAAAGTCATTAAAAATTAGCCCCTTGAGACCTTTTTCACCAATCAACATCCATACATGCATGGATACACAAATCCAAGACAGACACCATGAAAAAAGGGGGTCGCAAAGGCCCATTCATGGCTGCTTACTGCATGGACTTCATATTAGTGTTCAACTTTAGAGGCTCCACTCTACTGCTACTTCTTATTTCACAACTGTCCTATTTTAGTGTAGTGTTGGGATCTATTATTGCTGTATTTACCGTCTGAATCCAAATAGCCGTCCTTCACTATAAAAGTACACAAAAACAAAGATGAGTGGAATATGTCCAAGTCTGTAGCTCAAAATACAATTCTGTAAAGTTTAGTTCGATACATGCTCTTGCTACTCCAAGTCTCTACAATTGGGAGCAAAATGTCACATCCAACATACACATGTATACTAATTCTATACTATAATAACAATGATACTTTGATGATACCAAATACTGAAACTCAATCATTCTAATTAGATTTACCCAGTCTGATCTCATCGTAAAGATGCTCCTCCGGCAAAGCTGGTGATTAACAAGACCACACTGATGAGTGAGAGCGTGCGTTTGCGTGCGTGTGTGAGCGTCGTAGGTTGGGAGGTTGTTAACACACTAATTACCGCTCAATGAATCACTGTCACGTTTGTAATGCAAAGCGGTATGACAGCTTCAGGGTACAAGCAGACCATTGTGTTGATATTTCATACACACCCGCCGGACATTTCATTAGGTACACCTGCACGCTCCAATGATCTCCAATACGAGAGCAGTATCACATATTCATCCTTTAATAAGGCTCACTCACGAGCTCCCTTGAAACACGATGCCGTGTTCCTTCTTTGCTTTTTAACCCGCTTGACTTCCTTTCGTCCTCCGTTGCAAATGAGCACTATTACTATTAACGAGTCCATCCATTTATGAATGCAGATGAGACGGAATGCATTATGTATCAAAGGCAGGGTCATCCGTCTTTAAAATAGCTTCTCTCAAGCCTCAAGGCGGACTGGTCATTCTCTGCGTGAGACACATGGAATTTAAAAAAATAAGCTACAAGGGAATATTTTTTTCTGTTGCTTTAAATGAACAAGCAACATTTGGTTTTGCCGATGGTTATCCACCAACATTAATGGAGACATATTGTGTCTTTTTTTTTTTTACATTTTTAATTCCTGGTGTCCTAATAACACACCTGTGACAAACAAAAGTCCAAACATCTAAAAGATCAACAATTATAGCACAAGTTCCCCCTCATTCTTTTCCATTCTTGAGTGCAAATGAGCCACTGCTAACTCAACCGCACTCAACTGGGGGCCAATGCCGAGTTCGGCTTCTATTATAATGGCAAGTAGGGGCGGAGCTAAGGACTGCAACAAGGTGACTTTCTCTAAGTGTGAAGAAAAAAGCAAACTAACTTGAAAGGCAGTCAAAGCATGGATTTCATTTTCACTCATGGAAGCAGCACTTCATCACCTCGGCGCCAAATCACACGTGTCAATTAGTTTATCAGATCTGTGCATGAGGTGACACACTGCCCAACACAATGTCAACAACTTCGCCAAACATCTGAGTATGTGCTGCACATCGGAATAAAGCGCTTCCTACACTGCAGCTCTGCTTAATTTTCAGCTTTGACATGATAAGAGTTTCCTTATTGTCAAGCTACCAAATTTGGGGGTAGAAATTCAGCGTGGGGGGCCGTATTGTGTAAATTAGCCAGACTGTTACATCACAATACGGTAAAAGTCAGGAGGGCTTCCTTCCAGACACATTTTCAAAAACAGACAACTCAAATATGCACTCCAGAGAACCAACCATCTGTATACAAAAAAATTAAAAAGTCAATTTACCATAATATGTCGGCTTTAAGTGGTTAATTTGGCGTCGCAATGAAAGCGACACTATTTGCCCTATCAAAAGCTAATGTACCAGCTGTTCTCTAGAGGCCAAATTATTACATGTTGCTAGTTTAACCTTAACTTCAACAGCCATCTAAATGTTTACGTGCCCAACATGACCTGGGCAAGGCAAATGACACGCAGTGTGACAGCCAGTGTTGCATAACAGAGCCAGATGGTTCGGTCGCGATGTCCTGGCAGCCCGGCGCAAGCATTTGTGCATGCGTTTCCTGCGTGGAACGACAAGGAAGAACTAAGTTTCCATTAGCGGCGGGATGAAGAATTGGTCTGTACCGACAAGAAACGCGACAGATGGCTGGTCCATCCATTTTCTTTTTTACTGATTGACCTCAATTTGGTTGCAGGTGAGCCGGAGCTTATCCCAGTTGAATTTGGGCGAGACACTGCATACATAATGGTGTGGTTGCCAGTTAATCAGCTACAGACAAAAAAAATTCGCCATTGTGATAAAATCGTTTAAGAAACGGCTATTTGAACACAAACGGTGCATCATCACACGGAGACAGACAATTTAACAACATTGCTTCGTTGGGCGTAACAAGTCTGAATTGTTTATTATTAGTATCAGTAATAGGAATGTAAAGGAATGGTGACAACATTATCACCATAAACCCTATGACCCCATTAGGGACATTGGCTAGGGTGTGCAGACAGAATCGTATCATTGTGCACCAGCCAGAAAGGATGCGATACCAAATACTTTAATGCTTCACTTCTTGGCATATGTGAAGAGAGTGTGAGTGATCTCAACCTGAGTGCAACTACTACTCACTCTCTCTGAAGTGTTTTCATTAGCTAATGTGGGTATGAACCACAGTGATGGATGCAAAGTGGGTTGTGTGTGTGTGTGAGGGGGGGTGTGGGGTGGGGTGGGGGGGGGTCGGGGGGGGCTCTAGAGTGGGCCTGGGTATATCCGTGGAAAGGTGACGGTGGGAAAAGGAGGTCGCATGCTCAAGTGGGAGAGCACTACCAGAGAGGAGGAAGTTGACAGGACCTGTTTGAATCTGCATGCACTCTCCTCGGACGAGGGATGGGCATTGGAAGAAAATTCCGATATCATATTTTTTACTCAATTTGAAGGAATGATCATTGTTATTGCAGTCACAGATGTTTAAAGGGGAAGTCAACTCCCAAAAATTATTTCCCAGAATATGTTCTACGCAGGCCCACTAGTCAAAACATGGCATTCTGCTAAATATTGCGTTTGTGGCATATGAGTTAAGGCATGTCCAACTCATTTTTGCCACGGGCCACATCATAGTTTTGGTGTCCCTTGGAGGGCTGTTATGACTGTGAACCCATATCAATGTTTGATCGCTTTATATTAACACATATTCACAACAAATTGATGGATAATTAGTTTTGAAATTACAAGCCAGTAAAAAGTTTGTTTAATCATTTTTCAATTTTAAAGGAGGGATTGTTAACAAATGCTTGCAATACCACCTCTGTAGTGTAAAAAGTGAAGACAATTCCACATAAACTTATGTCGCGGGCCGGATCTGATCTGCCCTTGAGTTTGACGCCTGTGAGTTAAGTAGTAAAATCCACCTGTCTTTGTCCATCTCAGGGGGCGGCCATTTTGCCACGTTCTGTCGACTGAAAATGACATCACAGTTGGTCGGGTCTCAGATAACGACCAATAATGGCTCAGCTTCAGAAAACAGTTGAGCAGTGATTGGTCATTACCTGAGCCCTGTGATGTCATTTTCAGTCAACAGAATTTTCTAAATGCCCCCCACCCCACCCCGGCCATGGCTAAAAATGGGTGGATTTTTCTACTTCACTCATATTCCACCAAAGCAATATTAATCAGAATGCCATGTTTCGACTAGTGGAGGCGCATAGAACACACAGTATTATTACATAGATTTTTGGGGGGTTCACTTCCCTTTAAAGCAAACAAATGGAAAAGAATGCTGCCATTATCTGATGCTCTGCGCTAAAAGTCCTCACCTAAAACTGGTGTATCAAACATATGTACATTGCACCGCTGATCTTCGCTGAAGCATGTGTGGCAAGTGACTGTCTGCTAAAGTAAAACGGCTCATTTTGTCAGCCTGGGTAAAACTGACTCCTTTAACTTCCCAACGGTCTGTCATGTAGGTATACAAATTATTGCAGTTTTTACAACCAAATTTAAATTTTGGGCCACCAAACGCTATTCATTTACTGTTTGTATTGCAACAGCAGACCATTCAGGCAGTGACCAAGTTGGCTCTGAATTTACTGCGCCCTCTAGAAAATGCAAAAACCTCAATTTGTGACCTTTGCCAGCTTGGGAAGCGTAACTCCATTCACTTCCCAGTAGTCTTTCTTGCAGGTAAACTCAATCTAATAATCGGGACACCAAACATTCCTCACTTCCTGTTTTGACCTGGTTGGGTCTGAATTCGTCTGCAACCACGATAACCTCGACATGTGAAAAGTGAACTTTAGGGCCATCTTGGGGAACCTCACTCCACTCATTACCTGGCCCAAAAAAGCTTCCTTTCAAAATTCTTGTTTTGAATTCAACAGCAGCTCATTGAGGTAGCTAAATCATCGTGTCTGCGTAAATCTCACACTCTGCCGATTGCTGCCAAGTAGTGAAATCCTGCTGTAGATACAAAACCATGCCGATAAGATCGTATGATCCATCTAATTCCACATAATCAGTGATAATTCTCGCTTGCTGACTAAAGTGCGATGCCCATCCCGACAGCTTCGCTAAAACCACCCGCTGTGATTCAAACAGGGCAGCGGGTGTGCTACACGGCGCACACGGAGGGGTGACACATGGAGGACAGTGGCAAGGGTTGAGAAGAACAGTATGGCGTTTACCTTCTACGTCATTAGAGTCAAAGTCTTGAGTGAGGCATGGATGGAGACAAAAAGCACACACACGCACACACGCACACACACACAAACAGATGAAAAGCCGAGCCACTGCAGCTTTGGGTAAAGCACAAAATAAATGCAAACATTTATAACATGAGTAGAGCTCAACATGAGGCAGAAATATTCATAGCGCTGCGCTGTGTGGGAAGAATGACAATTCACGTTATTTTTTGCAGTCGTGGCACTGATGATTTCTAAATGACAGACAGGACAGCACCATTTGGACTCTGAGGTAGGTGGCATTTCACATTCACATGAACATCCTGTATGATGGATTCTCACGCCTTATGCACGCTGACAAATAGGTGAAAAATGAACACAACGTATGTGTACATATATTAACAAATAAAACTAAAATAGAATGTGCCACGATGTAACAAAAAAAAAAGAGAATGTATTTTTGAAAACATTTAAACATTTCATTTGCCCTTGAATGCAAACATGGTCCTGCTCTCTTATATCTTATGCTAACAATACAAATACAATGAACAAACAAACATACAACACTCCCTGATTTTTTTTCTTCGAGGAACTTATTTAGCCTTTTCTCTGTTTGACTGACAACAGGACATTTGATTCCACCCCAGGATGAAAAATGGTTCAGCCATGGTACAATATCATGCTATCTTAAAAACTTAAGAATAAGTTTTCAACTAAATAAATGTAAAAAAAAAAAAAGGGTGTGGGAAGCTAGTATTCTCAACAGATTCAATGCTAATGGTGTCAAACTGCTGTAATTTACCACAACGTAATATGCTCGCAATTATTTTCAATTCTCCCCAGTTTAATGCGACAACAATGATAGCAAAGGCAACAAATTCACCTTAGAAAACATCTCGCGACGTCGCTTCAGTTCGAATTCGTTGTAAACCACCCACAAATGACCGTTCCACATTATTCACACTTTTGCCTTTTTTCTTCATCGTTGAAGGTGAAAAATCATTTTATTGCTTTCTACCAGCATTATTATATACTGGACATAATCTTCGACTTTCACAATCATATCTGTCTCATTTGTCGACTGCTTCCGGGTGACCGCTGAAGTTATCGTCTGATTGGTTCTCTTCTCACTTCGTCCCGTCTGTTCCATTTTCTGAGTGGTGCCTTTCTCCTACCCGTGTATGTTTCCTTCTTCCAATTGGATGGTCAAGTTAGTGTAGTGATCGTTATCGTCTCAATGAATGACTTCTAATTAAGTTTTCGTTTCGTTTTTGTCATTTTAGTAGAGGGAAAATTTACGCTGGTGATATTCTGCATATTTCAATTCTGCATGTAACCCAATTGAGTCTGACGTACTGATGGAGACATACAAACACAGACAAACAAACCCACAGTACAACAGTGGCTATGTTTATATGGACACATTTATTCAGATTAAAAACCTGATCGGAATAGAAATGCTTTTACAACCCATTTAGAATATTCCAACCCGATCAAGCCCATTACGATCAAGATTTTATTCCGAATGAGAGGGGTGGTTTATGTCGATTGATAATCCGATCGGCGCACATGAAAACACTTATTCCGAAATTTCCGAACAAAGCGTCATGACAGCGCATGTCTGTGACGTCAGAATACGTATTACTGTTATTCCCGGAAGCTAGTAGAAGCAGAGCAAGCGAAAGACATGGAAGGGCGCAAGACTGAACTGGCACACTTGCAGCTCCATTAGGAAGTGTTAACTCGACATTACAGTGCAAACAGGAAAAATGCGTGAAATAATGCTAATGTTTAAAGTAGAAATGCACGGAGCGATGTTTTGTTGACACCGATGTCACTGCGGCTTCTTCTTCCACTACTTTTACCGGTATACTTGGTCAATCTGCGCATGTCAGAATTTTTTGTTCCAATCGAAAGTGTGATGCACGAATACTCAAGTCCTAATCGGATCAATATTTTTAGTGTCCATGAAAACATAAACTCTAACCAGATGAAAGAAATTGTGTCCATGTAAACGGAGCCAGTGAATCCCAAACAGGATGCAGTGAGAGATCATCGGATGTACCTCAGGAAATTGTCCAATTTTACTTGATTTGTCCCCAAATTATTTTACTACAAATAATGTGTTTTTGTTTAGATTTTTCACTGAGCGATTTAACTTTATTTTGAAAATGGAGTACAAGATACACATTTCCAATACAGAAACACTGCGTACGGCTGCTCTGAAAAAGTGGAGGAAAACGTTCAAATGTGTTCATCAGCCTGATATATACAGACGGGCGGATCACTTAAATGCTCTGCCATTAGTTAACGGTCAACCTGCGTCTCAACTTTTCATGCCATTTTTGTTGTGCGCTGTAGTATTTTTCCTCATGTATAATAAGTGCCTCATGTCTTATGTCAACAAAGGTTGGAAAGCACTGCAAGTGATGTCGTCTTACCTTTGACCCTTTCTCCTCGATTGAGTTGAATCTCCCCCTCCCCCTGCGGCGCGTAGGGCTTGACGACGATGAAGGTGCGACCCGGGACGGCACTGTAGAGTTTCCGCTTGGGCCCGCGGGCCCCCATCAACGCCGGCGGAGTGTGATGAGGCGGGCTGGGGTCCCGCTGCACCGAGCCGGGGCTGTAAACAAACACATAGGTCACCGTGGTGATCCCGGGCAGCTGGTAGCCGAAGCCCGTGGTCACGGACATGACGGTCCGCGGGGCCGCCGGCGGGCGACGGCCCCTGGTCTTCGCGGCGGGCAGGGAGAGATTCATAAAAGGTTTGCGTTCAAACGATAGCCGTCAGTGTTCCACGGGAGAAGCTCCACTGGCATCCGAAGCAAAACCAAGATCGTCAGGTGCCTTCCCGTGCTATAGATCCCATTGGAATCCCCTCTTAGTCATCCCGAGTTGGCAGAAGCCCCCTCCGGAGAGGAGGGACGCGTATCCCGCATGTCTCCCCGCTGGCGGGTGGGACTACGGATCCTGACACCTACGGATCCCTCCTGTCGAGGGGGGAGCGTGGATTTCTGCTCCCCTTCTCCTCAGGAGACCCTCCGCCTTCCTTCCTTTCGTCCTTCCTTCCCCCCTCCTCCACTCCTTCCACCACTCCTCTCTCACACACATGCGCTCACACACACACGACCAATCCTGCTGCTACTACTGCCGCTGCTGCTGTTGTTGTGTTGCTCCCCTCCCCTTTGACAGCTCGCACAAGACCATCTAAGAGCGTGCTAGCCTTACACACACAGACCCCTCCGACATATTGCACTGGTGGTCCCAGTGCACACGATTGATTTCAAAGTGTGTGTGTGTGTCAATGTTGGCGTGTGCGACCGGGTAAGGAAGGGCGGCGGGGGGGCTGAGGTGAAAAAGCTCGAGCTCATTTGGTTGATGCTCCGCCCCTCTTTCCCCGGCACCAGCATCTCTTCACGCGCACGGCGAAAGCCGGCGAATTACAGCGGTGGCAGAGCTCCACCTATAGTTTTCATTCATCCTTCCTCCGTCGCTACAAGCCAAGCCACGTGCTCTCGGCATCCTGGTCATCCCGCTCCTCCTCCTTCTCTCGCTTCTCAAACGCATTTAATACCGCAGCACGCGCTCATGTAAAGCTCTGTAAGCTAATGGAATCAAAATAACACAAAATAACAACAACCAGGGTTTTTAAAGGCTCAAACTGAGGCAGAGGTGGTACAACTGTGATATGCCATCACCTGCGGCTATGTTTAAGGATTTACATGGGTTTTATTGCTCTTGAAAGTGTGTCTGTTTCTTCAAACCTGCCACCTTGCCTTGAAAAATACTCACATATTTTACCACACTTATCCAAATAGCCAAAATCATAAGGTGTGATGCTCATTTAAGATACTTTTCCCTACAAAATCAGACGCACGTGGTTACAAACAAAACAATGTAAACCAATTGAAAATCAACAGAATTGTTTGACCCATTGGCTGTCGGAAATAAAATCTGTTGATGGGTTTAGGAGTTAACTATACCAATTGTAGGTGCACCTGGTTAGTAAATCAGCTTCCACATCAAGTTTGTGCTTGTGATTGTGCATACAAACCTTTAGCAAATCAGGCTTTTACGCTTACATATAACAGTGGTCAATTACTGTTTTAAAATGATGAATTCTTAACTTCTTTTTACATTTGTAAGACAATGTTAAAATCACTCCCAAAAATGTGATTCAAGAATTAATACAGGTTTTATAGTGGCCATAGTTTGTCAAGATTATTTCTTCATTTCTATGCATAGTTTTGGTGGTTAACTCCAGGTTACACTTGAAAAACTGTTTAAAATATAGTTGAATGGGTATATTTTCAGGTTGCAGAAAATTCAAGATTGTTTTAAGAGATATTGATGACCAATATTTGCTTGCTATAACTTTCAAATCATTATTATCCCGAATCAATTGTGAGGAAAAAAAAATTTGCCCCATGGTAAAGGCTGTTGTTAACTTCGAGATATTCTCTCCTAGAGTGTTCCAATAGACAGAAAAATAACATCATATACAATACTAACCAGGAGAATGCATGTAGCAATTCCCTGCACATTTCCCGCAAATTGTGCTATAAATGTTACTGTTTGAGTAAGGAATAATGAAGTCACAAAGTTTGCTGAAATTCCATTTCTATTTAGTGGCCCATTAAACACAGTCAATTATATTAGTAATATCATAAGTAAATACACTATTAGCCATGTGACTTCGATGAAATGGCAGAATAAATGAGCAAAATAAAAACATGCTGTTTTTGATTGCGGTTGTGCTGCACAGCATCGTGTTACTGCAACGTGCTACGAGCATTTAGTATTAAACTACAAAAAAGGATGTTAACACGTGGAGGTATTCGCATCACACTGTTGATGAAGCTCAATTCATTTGTCTATTGGTTCTACGTACACGCATCAAACTCGAGGCCCGGGGGCCAGATGTGTGCCATCACATCATTTGATGTGGCCCACGAAGGCTAATCATGTGTCGACTTCATGTTTCTTGCTAAAATGCCCAAACTGCAAATTGTTGTCACTTTTAGTAACACTGCGATATCGTAAACATTTTTGTTACCAAGCCCCTTATTAAAATAAATTGAAAAATAGTTGAACAAATATTTTTTTTACCGTATTCTGTGTGTGATGTGATAATGAGGGGATTGTACGTTTTTAATCTATGGCTTCACAGTCATAATGGCCCCCCCGAGGGAAACCATGACTACATAACTCCTGGTTACCTAGTCAGAACAAACACATGCTACAGCCAAGTGTGACTAGCAAAACACTTCAGTAGCAATCTTTGCACATGAATACATTTAATAATCAGCATCTCGGGCAAGCATGTTTTTTGGGATG
This sequence comes from Filicampus tigris, assembly GCF_054856515.1. Taxonomy (NCBI): domain Eukaryota; kingdom Metazoa; phylum Chordata; class Actinopteri; order Syngnathiformes; family Syngnathidae; genus Filicampus; species Filicampus tigris. The sequence continues at coordinate 21,877,553 of NC_141220.1, read as the reverse complement.
CTATTAGGGAAATATGGATTGTAAACTGCTCGATATGATGTACGTGGCACACTTGTGTGTTGTTATACTTTGTTTTTGTTTTGTACTGACAGTTTCTGTCATTGTGATGTGATCGTGGTAGAAATAGGATATTTTTTAAGATAGGTAAATCACACTTCAGGATGCTGCATTTAAAGGGACTGAAAGGAGCTGCTTTTGATTGTCCATGATTGAAGTCGGCTGTTACCACACCCACAGCAGCACAGCCCTCCCTCTCTCAGAGTTGCTGGCCTGCACTCATCTGCGAGCTGACAGTGGGTTTAACCCGCCTCCATGCAATTACGCCGCACATGATTTACAGAATAAAGCTCTGAGTGTTTCATTGTTGTAACTTTTTATATTACGAAAAATGGTTAAATTATTTTAGAGTTCAAAAAGTTACTTCACACATAGCCCATAGTTAAAAAAGCTGTTTAATTTCCATTATTTTCTATGGGAAAAGTGTTTTAAACTCCAAAATGTCAGGTTATTTTTGTTCAAATTTCTATAGAACATTTTCCTGAGAACTGGCCCTCTAGCCCTTGTATTGTGTTGGGGTTGAAATCGACCCGTTTTTCAAGTCAATTCTGGGGTCAACTTGAACCCAACACAATACAAGGGCTTGACTTTGTATGCAAAACTCATATTGATCCACATCAACAGAGTTTATTTCGCTGAAATATTTCGAGCACGTCCGTCTCCCTTTTGTCAGTGTGTTGGCCCCTTCAAATTGTATCACTCACGTTACAGCTTTTATTTACGTCATTGCTCCCTTCCGTCTCAACTCTACTCTTCTTATCCACGAGACCTCCAACACCCGCCCCCCACCCTCCCCTCACACAAACCTTTCTCTCTCCATTCCCATCTACAAGCAACAACAGCTTGCTGACGGCTTTCCAATTACTGTGGGGGCTGATGGTAGCGGGGGACCAACCGGGACGACTGCCGCATGTTAATGTTTGAACCCCGGCATGGAACAACACGAGGCGCAGAAGAGAGGCGAGCGTCAGGGCACACGATGATGCACAAAGTGACAAGGCAGCCTTTAGAAGTGAATCCCTTGACAAGAGCATCTTTTCATCCTTCTTCCATACATGTGATGTGCGACTTTTTTTTAAAGGTAAAAGGTAACAGGTATCACATTTATACATACCAACATGACAGTGGTTAACTGATTAAGGACAAATAATTGGCTACAGCACTTAACGACATGGAGGATGTGAACCAGGGAGCATTAACAGCAATGACGCAACAATCAGAGAAGCAAGATTCAATTTGATTTCCCATTCATGCATGACTCAAAAAGGAATTAAATGAGTACTTCAATTTTGACCAGAGTTGTTTTTTACACAATTATCCGTGCAACTGTTTACAGCGAGCACAGAGTGGGACTAATTTTGCCACTTATAGTGTGTTTGCAAACTGTTAAGAAAATGTTTGTAATTAGTAATTTGCCCGTGTTATAATATTTATTTATATTATTTTTAGGTTCACTCTTATTTATGCTTAATTGTCAGTTAATACAACCCACACTTACATCAAGCCAAGAACGCTAATGTCTGTCATGCATGCCGCGGGCATGACCCAAGAGTCTCCTCTGCCATTTCGGCCTTGAAAGCGCATCAGAATTGACTTAACAATTACGAATAAATGACTCCGATCACACGTGGAGGATAATGCGCTTGATTGGATCTGCAAGGCCGCCCGACAGGTTAACACGCAGATAACAAGTCGGTATTGCCGGCCCAGCGCGAGCGGCTGCGACCCGAAGTTCAATGTGAAAATGTCACGAGATGGCATTCAGGCGGATGTTTTTCAGAGTTCACAACAGCTTTTTCTCAGCCGACTGCTTTCAAAGGTGGCAAAGTTTTCGCACTCTGTACTCAAGTAGAAGTACAGATACTTCGAAGGGCAGAGGTGCCATGAGTCTTCAAGCTGTTTATTGCCACTCTCAGTTGAAGGTTACTGTAAAATGAGACATAAAACAAAGGAAAACTTTGTCGTGTACTGTATTATTAGCTGGCAACTAGTTCAGGGTGTTGTTTATATATATATATTTATTTATTTATTTTTATTTACATCTGTGTTCTAGCGTATGTTTTAGGTTCCTTTTTAATATTTGTTATTTATTTCAGCGGCTCTGGCTGCTTTCTCTCACGCTCTGTGTGTGTCTCTCTCCGCCCCATTAAAAAGGAAAAAAGACTAATCAGCATTGTGCTTCGCATCCTGATAATCGTCTGTCTTTTTGCATGCAAATAATGGGCTATCTCATTACGAATAAGGCAACGAGGGAGTGAATGCTGGCTATCAAGGCCTAGGAAGGACGAATATAGCACAGCTCAGGTTTGTGTGAGAGAAATGGGATGTTAAGATAATTTAGTATTTATTTGGTCCTTTTGATATTTGAGGCCGTCCAATTTGAGCAACCGTGGGTTAAATGTGGGCCTGTAGGCATACAGAGAAGAAGGTTTGTGGAATGGAATCTGTTATGACCTTCGGGTATTTCCACCATAGAAACTAATGGAAACAATAAATCATTTGTTCAAGGTTCAAACTGTCCTTAACATAAAACATGTGTTGACGACGCTGGAAATATTTTAAGTCACCTTCATCAACTGTCATCTAATTGTTATCCAAAAAAGGTAATCGAAAAACATGAAAAGAACTTTAAAAATCGTAACTCTAAGTACAATGGCATTTTGCAAATGTCCGGCAAATGTAAAAAAGAAGTTGACTGCTGTTGACACAAAGTTTGTTTGTTTTTTTGAATGAGAAAATACTACAAAATTGTCAGTGCAGACCATTTTTCATGTAACATTTGAACTCATTTTTAACGTGTTATTAACTGTCATGCAAGTGTAAAAAAAGTTAGGCTAAATTAAGTCAACCACTGTCATCAATAGAACAAACATCTATCTTAACTTACATATCGTCGCTGTCCTGTGAAAAGCACGTGTCCATTTTTTCTTTTTCTTTTTACGTTAATGGGGATTCTGCGTTACAGACATCCCATTAACGTGAGAATCTTAAAAATGGCAAAATTGGACATACGTATTTTTCATAGGACAGCAACCATATGTATTTTCATTTCCAACGACTTCAAGGCTATCTAATAGCCCTCTTGTTATGTCACGCGTCAAATTGACCCATTTTTCAAAGTAGAGAAAATTCAAATTATATATTTTTCCAAAAGAAATATAACGTAAAACTAGAAGCCTTTTTCGATTAAAACAAAAAACAAAAAAAAACATGCATTTTTTGTGAAAAACGATTGGCCGGCACCCGTCCAGGGAGTACCCTGTCTCTCTCCCAAAGTCATCTGGGATAGGCTCCAGCACACCTGCGACACTTGTGAGGGTAAGTAGTACAGAAAAAGGATGGCTAATGAAATTAAAATGATCCCCATTGAAGCATGATCTGTTAGACATAATGCAATCATGTGAATCAAAATAGCAATGCAGTTAATAATCAGATGTAATCAGTTTCTGTGGATTTTTTTTTAATGAGTCAAATTAACCCTGCAGGAATGATTACTGTTCCTGAGAAACTTTGTGCTCACTTTGTTAGCGTCTTTTAGTACAATATGAATAAAATATCCATGTGACGACCGCACAGGTCAACCAACCAATCCAAACTGAGCCATAAAAAGGTCAGTAAACGAGAGCGTCGTATTATTGAAGGAAACTACTCAAGGGTATCGTAACGTTTCGGGTTAGTGAGGTGAAGAGGAAAAGACGAGGCAAAAAAAAGTACACATCCACGCCAACGCTGGGATATCAAAAAAAGCCCGTCGTTTATTCACACACTCCAAAAAAAAAACAAGCCCGTTAGCAGGTCCGCTATATCATACATGACGAAGCAGATTCGTCCGCACTTCACCTTCCGTCACAAAAACGGTTGACCAGCAAAAACAGTGGGACTGCAAACATACGTCCATCTCCTTCGAAGTCTGGCTACCAACTGGCGGGAAGTCAGGGCGGCAACCCACACATAGGCACCAGCCCATGACATCACTAGTTAGCGACACCTAACTAAAGGACCCAGTACATTTGTTACAGTATGCATGTGGGCCATATGAGCAGCTGGGTGGTCAATTAGGCCACGATGCGGCTAACATGATAAACCCGGCCAAATCCGGACTTCCTTTTGTACTCACTCCCAACAAGCATTTGCAACATGGCAGAGGCAGTTCATGTATTGCTAGGATTTGATTGACCAGGGGGAGGAGGGCCTGCGAGGTGTTATTAAAGGGTGAGTAGTTTGCCCTATCCACATCCACATCCACACCTACACACAGATCTCCAGCCTTCTCGCCAAAGTAAGCATTACAGACCTAAGTCTTCCCCGATGTCCGTGGGGGTAGCCGTGGCTGTGGGAGCGTCTGGGTACCGGCCTGTCGTCATCGTGCGAGTGATGCAGAGAAGGCGAGCGGGAATGAGAGGACCTAGAGCTGCCCGTGCTCTGGAGGCTGCTGTCAGGGAAGTCGCCATGACGACTCTGGAAATCACAGCAAAGGAGTGCATATTCAAGGTAGAGTAGATGTGTCCTCCACATACAGGTGAATTAAACTATTTTGATACCAAAATTGAAATCATTAAAGTGGAACTGAAATCATGCATCCATTTTCTCTGCAATAATATGTACTATGTGCCCCCACTAGTCAAAACACATTATTCTGATTTATACGGCATTGGTGGACTAAGAGTAAATCAGATTAATCCAACCGTGTTCATCCATATCTGGGGGCTGCCATTTAGCAATATCCTAACGTCAATTTCAACAACAATTATCAATCTCTGTGGACTTTGTCCAATATCCTTCTTTGAACACTGCTGGGTGAGCTCTTTCGTGTGATTAAAAGAAAAACAGTCAGTTGCACGATGCTGTCTTACCTCCCCAAGGCTGCCCCCCTGGTGCTGGCCGAAAGCAGGCAGGCTCCGCAGCGACGGCACGGGGGAGTGACCCTGCTGGCGGCCGCGGGACTCTCGAGGCATCTGCCGGAGGGCATGGACACTGTCGTTGCCATTGAGGTTGTTGTCGCTTGCCGAGCGTAGCAGTGAGCGGGGGGACGGCGTGGGGCCCGTCACCCGGCGACGGTTTGTGTAGGAGGGCGTCTCCCGGAAAGGCACTGACGACATCGACGACACAAAACACAATTTGTGGTGGATCGTTTTCAGAGGTGGACATTTTAGTAAAATTTCTTGGTCCGTTTATCGCCTTCCGCCTGCAGCCAGGGTACCATTCCGCCGTCCGTCTATCTGCCTTTTTGTCCGTTTGGAACAAGTAGTAATCGCCTATAGGCCGGTCTGTCCATGATTTTAAACAGGCTTCCGTTTGTGTTCCATCTACGAACTTCGACCAACTTCCACTCGCCCCATCTTATTTGAAACGAAAGACACCGCGGGATGGAAGCCTCACCGTGAAAATAGACGATAGACGATTACATAGACGGAAAAAATGGGCTTCCGACTATGCTTAATCCATCAATTTTTTTAAATTTCCAGACTTTTGTTTAACACCAACAAAATGGCCGTCTGTCATAGGCGGATAGATGGACCGGTTTGTCACATAGGCGGAATGCCCAGCACTGACCGTGTTATTCTTTTCAAAGCAATACAAATTGTGTTCCATAATGTCCCCGTGTCAAATAAATAATACAATGGGACATAATGGTGGACATTGTGGGACACTATGGGATATTAAGAGATGTGAGATAATGGGGAGCCTATGGGATGCTATGGAAAGAAACGGGGGACATAATCGGAAACTACAGGACAAAATGCGACATGATGAGACCTAATAGGGTACTGGTAGGACAAAATAGGAAATAAGCGGGGACATTGTGGGACCCAATAAGACATAATGGGACAATGGTGAAAGCCTATGGGTCAAAACAGGACATTACACTACGGGACAAAATGAGACGTGATAAGACCTTAACGGCTTTAAGGGACATTATGGGGGATATTGTAGGACAGGATGAGACACGATAGAGGAAATTATGGAACACTATTGGACAAAATGGGACATGATGCGACAGTGTGGGCCAAAATTGGACACAATAGAGGATATCATAGGACAAACTGGGCCATGGCGGCCAATGTATAGGACGATGGGGACTTTAAGAGACAAACTAAGACAAAAAGAGACATAATGGTATTATTTATATGTTACGACAGACTACCGTTCAGTGTCAAAAAGTGCATTTGGACTCTATTAATGTTACTATTAATGCTGTTAACACCTTCATCAAGATCAATCAAATTTCCATTTTGTCACATTGAAAAAAAATGTGATTGTGTTTTAGAGGTTCCACTGTAACTGATACTAACTGGCTGAAATTGAAGATCTTTGAAAGAGCTATTGCATAACGTGTAATACTGTATGCCCTAGATGTAAAAAAGATGCACGGGGGGTATTGCTGTGTTGTATACGGTACATACTGTCTAGGTATATGTACACTAGATGGCAGAGTTTTCCTGCATGTACTGTAGCAGCTCAGCTCAGCAGGGGTTGGATGGGGGATCCAATACCCTCCATCCCCCTGAAAACTTCTCTGCATCTCTTTAATCTCACGTTCTTCATCTTCCCTGCTTTTTATTCAGTCTCCCTTTACACCTCCCCGCCCTGACATCTTTCTATCTGAAGCTTCCACAGCCTTAAAACCTGGAGGAAGGATTGGCAAAATGCGAGTCACTCACCAACATCTGATGCTTTGTGGACCTTTATGATTTCAGCCAAATCAAAGTTCCCTGCTATAATAGCCACCTGGAGGACCACGAGTTCAACAGAAGAGAACATTCATTGCAGTGGTCAAATGTGATTATTTAAAGGGTGCACACATACTTCTTATCGGTCGGTATAACTCTGATCAACGTCAGCAAAGGCCCGATTGTCTCTAAATGAAATCTCTGAGAGATTATCCTGTGATGTGGGATGTGAATGATTTTTCCCTGAGCCGCGATTGGTCGTTATCTGAGCCCCGAGCAACTTCAAGTCATCCGTCCCCTGAGATGGCTAAAAGTGGGTGCATTTTGCTGCTTAACTTATATTCCACAAACGCAACATTAATCAGAATGCCGTATTTCAACTAGTGTCCCTGCATAGAACATATTATGGAAAAAAATACATTTTGGTTGACCCCCCTCTTTAAGGATAAGACAGCCAAGAATCTGGCCTTGGATAACTTTGATTGGAATCATAACGACCGATGTCAGAACGCTTAAGATGTTAAAAAAAACTTTAAGCAGTGTCATACCTGAAAAGCAGTCTGGCTGTTGTAATTCTTGATCTCCTTGTTGGCCCCCCGAAACAGGAGAACTCGAGCACAGCTGTCCTGAATGACAATACAGACATTTATGTGATATGAGCAGCCGCAATCATGCGCCAAGGTGAACAGGCGCCATTTTCCCCAACTTTTAATTGGTCTGCCTATTCGACAGGTGTGGTGGAGGTCACATGACTGTCTGCATGTTCAGACTTTTAAATGTCACCTTGTACAAATAGCACTAAAGTCTAGCTGGAGAGGGAGAGAAACACTCGAGAAGGGATCAATATACGAGCTGTCGCGGAAACATAAACTGAGTGTAAAATGCGAAGAAAGCCTGAGGGGATGTTTGGGGCAACATCATCATCCAGGCTGTATTTGGCATTTGGTGGAACAATGACTTTTTATTAGTTTTTTAACGCAATATGCTTTTTTTTTCACAAAGACACGAACCCCCAACAAGCAGCGAAAACAACCTTAGGTACATCAGCACAATCAGATGCTTTGCCAAATCATTTTTGTCCTTTAAAGACGACGTATTACATTTATTTTCACATTTAAAAACAGTTCCCAAGCGTCTTAATTATATGAATGATGTAAAGAAAAACAAAGATCAAGAATTACAGTACGGTAGTTGCTATCCTGTCTAATATACTTAATGGATTGCTCATTTTTACTGCAGAGCAGGCTGCTGCTTGCGGCTGGCAAGTGCGAAGAAAAAAAGCAAAACAAAATAGCACCAAGCTGCTGAATTACACTTTTTACACTTCTCAATTAGTTTAGAGCAGGCATGGGGAAAAAATGAAAACATAAAAATAAACAATTCAGAATTTTTTATTTTTTTTATTCTAAATCTGCACATTTGTGAATCTGCAAGGGTGGAATTGTGAGACTGTAGTTTTAAGTTGTAACATCACCATTCACCAATAGATGGCAGACAGGGCTTAGTTTTGCTTACACTGGGTCTTATACTGCCTTATCCTACAACGTGAGTAGGACTAATATCTTAGAGATTTGGAATGATATGCAGGACAATCATAGCATCACATTAATAATAACATTGTGAAGGAGATGATTTTTGTGAAAAAAAAAATGCACAAAATGAATTCTTGCACTTCATGTTGGTTTTCTGGTGAGCTGTTTTGTGTCGTCCTTGAATGGTATTTTTTATGCAAGAGAGCCCTTTTCCCCCTGGAAAAAATAAATACAGTAATGATTTTGTTGTTTTCTTCAAACAATTTGTTGTTGGGTTAGAATATGTTTTATACATTCATTGAAAAATGTATTATCTGAATGATATTTATCAAGAGCATATATTTTGCACATATGCATGTATTTTGTCCATATTTAAAATAAACATTTTTGTCATACATCTGGTTCGGAAACGCGTGGTCCTACGTGGCCCCCACAGTAGCACTGATGAAAAATCGCATTAAAGTTGCCCATTCCTAGCCTACATAATGTTGTATATGTTCTATTATTTCCTCTTTTTAAAGTACCGTTACGAGCTGAGCTGATATTTACTTAAGTGTGAGGAAGTCCGAGCTGTCTTTCTTTTCCAACTCACTGCCATGTACTTAGTGTAACTGTACACCGAGCCCTAAGGCAAGGTAAAATCCACTAGTAAATTGATGGACACATCTACAGGCCCACACGTGCGGGGGCTGGCTGTTCAGCTTCGGGGTTGGGGGGCGAGAGGGTGGGGGGTGGTCGATATGTAATTTAGCACTGAGCACAAAATGAACAGGAAAAGCGTTGGTGCGCAAGCAAGCACCGAGGCTCCAAACTCAACCAGTCAAGTGTTTGCTTGCAATGCATTCCTAAATTCATAAACGATTGAATAAATTAAGAAAATGTATTCAAAATATAAAATGGTTAAATGTTAACTAGGTAGAAAAGTCCATCTCCATCATAATTTGATGGTTTAAAAAATAATAATAAAATGACGTGTATAATATAATAGAAAAACCAATAGAGATACAGATAACAAATGTAATAAAGTAAAAGAGAAACACAATTACAACAAAAACAATAAATACAACAAAACAAACAAAATGAAAAATAATTAACAAAATACAAACACATAACATTAAAATTAATAATAATATATATTAACAACAAAACATGAACATGAAAATACTGTATAGTAACACAAAATAAAAATGTGAATAAACAAACAAAGACAAGAACTAAATGTAATGACAAAAATAAACAAATCGATACAAAACCTAAAAATAAAGGAAAAATAAAGCGAAACATAGAATAAGTTAAACCAAGCAAATGCTCATAAATAAATAGGTTGTTTTCCTTGAAATGCATAAAATAAAAATCGGCATAAAATAAATACAAAGAAATAAAAGGAGAAAAAAAAGAAAATGCATTTGATAAAAATATGAAACAAAAATAAACTGAATATGCTGCACATTTGAATAGATTGTTCTTCCTCAAACCAAATACAACATTTAAAAATAATTATGAATTATTCTGAAATAATGGGTTTTAGTGCTAACCCTGCATACTCCATGATATCTTCTCAAAACTGGTTTTAAAAACCTGTTGCGGCACATTAGAAACATGAATATTAGATAACCTCGGTTAAAGAAGGAGACATGTAAATATTATAGGACATCAATCAGTTTTACGAGCCTTGGTAAAAGTTTAAAGAAAAGTGCCTGTAGCAGACTAAGAGCCACTCTGAAGCTAACTGAGCCATGACCTTGTAAGATGTATCCAAAAACATCCTCCAGCGTGTGTGTGCTTTGTGTGTGAGTAAACTTCAGTCCTGCACATTGATTACAAAAACAGGGTTCAGCAAAAGGTGAAGTAGAAGTAAATAAGAAACCTCTAAAAAGTACTGTATTAGGAGCAGTCCACATTACACAAACAATACATTAACATTGTGGTTGTCGTTTGTGCAACTAATATTCAAAATACAGCAACCACTTTCACATTTTGGTGAACACATTTTGAGCATCACGGAGTAGGGAATATTAAGAAACATAATAAATACATTAAGTGAAGGTGTGAATGCATATTGTGGGATGCTCATTAGACTCCATGCTGTTGACTAAAAGAAAGCCTTTTCCCTCTTGTTTACAAAGACGCAGAGCACACAGTCTACATTGAGACTCAGAGAAGCCAATTAGCGCGTGCACCATCAGTCTTCCCGCAGCAAAGCACTCGGAACACCATTCCATGACGACTTCAGAGTGGCTTTGCACTACAGTCACTTAATGACCATGTTCAGTCATGTCTAAAGAAGAAGACAGATGCTTCCTGTCAGCGCCGTGTTTGTACCTTGGATAATTCAGGAGCCACTTCATTATGTGACTTTTCCTCACCATTTCCATCGTGAAAGGTGGCATTTACGAAGAATGACTGGTAAGAGGAGCAATCATATTCATTGTGTGTGGAACCGATAAATTGACTAGTCGATGAGTTGACTGTATTACACCACATCAACATTTAAAGCTCCTGTAACGTAAAAATGAATGGCTTTTAAATTTGACACATCACGACCTGGAAAAACGGATTCTATTTAGTCAGGCCTCTGTTGTGCCTACACAACACAACTATTTGTTTGAGTCGCCAAAATATATCCATTTCAAACCTTTGGTGGCTGGAATATATCTCACCAGGTGGTTTTTGGGTGAGGCACTTTTAAGATGTGCAAGGCTGAAAATGTATTAATGGCCTCATCGAGCAATCAACTTCGACTCCACTTTCATCACAGCATGTATGATTTTTTGAAAATCCAAACATGTTAAGACACTAAAGCCCTAATCTAAATACAGTAGAGTGTGCGCGCGTGCCTGTGCTTGACTTTTTTGTGTTTGTGTAGAGCTCAGCGACGCCCCTAGCAGAGTCTCTCTCCCGCCAGATGACAACTTAAACATCCATCGAGTTTGCATGAGCAGACAGTAACACCTTGTGATCGCCACAAACCCAAAAGTCCTCCTGTTGCTACAAATGTAGAACATCTCTCATCTTTCACGGTTTGGGATCCTCCCATGTGTTCCGTTATGGATGTATTGATCTCAGACAGCGGCTTGGATTGCGCCAGCCCATTAGGATACGTGATTGCAGACGACCGTGGAGATAAGCGTGTCTTGAACTTTTCGGGAGGACCCCCGAACACACACACACACACACACCTCCGACCCCCCGTTGCTAAAGTCTGCCTGTTTCACAGATCAATCTGCTCATCTCCGTGTTGCATCTCCACAGGGAGAAGAACGGGGACTTCTCTCTAATGGAGGACACACAAAGAGCCCAAACTCCTTTTTACCCAAGTCATGAAGATGTAGGCCTGAATACAAATGTAACTAGTGTACATCAATCCTTTTTTTATAGAATAAAGAGAAGAACAGAAGTAGGCTATTTTTTTAGAAAAAATGAACACGGGACAATTTGACCTGCAACACAACAGAAGGGGGTGATCGATGTATCATAACCACATCACTATACAGCATTCACTCACATGTCAGCGAGCAGACATCAATGCATATTGTCAGTTCACTGATCCATAAGTGAGCCATTACGTAAAGGCGCGTTACCTTCCCGGGCATACATTATTGCATTTATTGATTTCCATTGTGATTTGTATTTTCTTGTATGTCACCGAATTGGAAAGACAACCAAAGAAAGAAATCGTCGCATGCTGGCATCTCACTCATTTGTTTATGGTTACCAGTGTTGGGAATAACGGCGTTTAAATATAACGACATTACTAACGGCGGTAACTTTTGAGTAAATAATTACATCTCAGGCTGAAAAAGGTTGTGGGCACCCCTGGTTTACATCATAGTCTCACCTTCGTGCGGTAAATGATAGACTTGAATGCTTGCATTCTTCCGATCGCCTCAAGCATCGAACGGACACTGAATAGCAGTAAATGAATACAGTATAGCTTAATATGTTTGTTAGTGACTGTTTAAGTGTTGGACAAAGGTCAATTTTATTGTGCAATAATATACAAATAGCAGTACCAAGAGAGATCTACCTAATGGCCACATTGTCCTTTACGTCTATTTACCGGTACATTAAAGTTTAGGTTTGGGTGTTTTGGTTTTGCACTTAAATGCAGTGTGTGATTATTATTTATTTTCAAATCTAATTTTAACATTTTTATTTCTATGCATGTGGCTAGTTGAAATCTGTGGAGTTCGAATAAATGCCAAATATTCCAAAATATATTGTTTTAATTCTTCATTCCGCTGTTATAAACATCTTTTACACTATAAATAGAACATAAAAGAAAAATATCAATTACTTTGCTGACAAACTAATTACTAACTAATTACTACTAAAAGTAATTGAGTTACTCAGTTACTGCCTTGAAGAAGTAATTTGTAACTCTAACTAATTACTTTTTAAAAGTAACATGCCCAACATTGCTGGTTACTATATCATGACTGGTGATATGATACATCACGATACAGCATAGCATCAATATTTTATGCCGTTGTATTAATATTGTATCACATAGGCCAGTGGTATGATAAATCTCAATAGTAGTATTTGAATGCTGATGTATTGATCCGGTATCACAGAAGACAGATACTTTGCAATATTGGTCTCAATGTCATGGTGACAGACTGGGAAACATTACATTGTGATATCAATGTTTCATTCTGTTGTAATGAAACTGTATCATGACAACATTGTTGACATTGATATTTGATGACATTGTAACAATGTATATATATATTTATTGAGGTTTGATGCTGTTTTACCCATATGGTATTGTGTCAGACATCAGTACGATACATCGTGATATTGATATTTGATGACGGTGTATCGATACCATATAGCGACAAACAATGGTACAGTACATCGCGATATCAGAATTTGATGCTTGTTTAGTCAGGCTGTACCATGACAGACATAGATATGATCGATCAGAATATCAATATTAGATGCTGTTGTATTGATACTATACCATTATGCATTGAAATGTCAGTAGTTGACGCTAATGTACCGATGCTGTATTGTGACAGACAGATACAGTATGTTCGTTACATTTCAATAGCAGTATTGAATGTTGTTGATATTAATGCTGGTGTAGAAACCCTTAAGGGGAACCTAGTAATTGATAAAAAAAAAAGTGGTACCTGGTTGTAGAGTGCGCACACATGCAGAGCCGTGTTCCCGGAGGCGTTTTGGGCGCTCATGTCCGCTCCGTAAAACAGAAGATGTTCCAGGTGCTGCACGTGGCCATAGCGACATGACTGCAAGTACAGGACGTAATAAAAGCCTGCTTTACAAAGTGCTCGAAAAAAATACAATACAATACAATTTTATTTGTGAGCTAAATTAATATATTTGAATCTACTCTTCCCGGAACAAAGTGAAGAGCGTGGCAATTTTGCCGCTTTGGCAGATTCGATCTGTGTGCCCCTGGTTCGGAGATCAGCTGCCACATCTGCTAGCGTCAGTAATCAGGTTTGCGCCCATTACCTTCAGTAAACAAGCCCATGGAATATGTAGTTTGCTTAGCAATCGGCATCGGCACGTTTGTCACCTGGTGTATCTCCTGCCAGCCGTTCTCGTCCACGCAGCCGACCTGTGCATGGTCGTGCAGCAGCAGCTCGCAGCAGTAAGGGTCCCCCCCCACCATGGAGCTGTGGTAGAGGGGAGTTAGCCCCCGACTGTCCTTGTAGTCAGGAGATGCGCCCAAGTCTAACAGCGTCTAAAGGGTATGAGGAGGGAAAATAACTTGGATTTCTTGTAGAAGCTTAAAGCAACTATATGTTGTGTTACGTTTTATGTTAAAGCTTTAAAGGTAATAATGGGGCTGGAGAAAGAAGAAGACTGTACTGTGACAACTGAACGGTGCATGGCAATATCATTAATACCGGTGTATTGATATTATATCATGGCAGATGATGGAACGATGAATCACATCTGTATTTTGTGCTGATGTATTGATAATGTAACATGACTGACAGACATGATACGTTGCAATATCCATATTTGCTTGTGTTCGCTGGTGTATCAGAACTGTACTATGACAAATGAAACAAAACATGCATTTGATATTGATAGTTGATACCGGTGTATTAATACTGTATCATGGCAAATAATGTATTAAATAATGTATAACATTGCAAAATCTGTATTTTATGTTGGTGTATCGATATGATACAGTGAAAGACTGATATGATTAATTGTGATATTGATATTTGACACCGGCGTATCGATACGATACCATTATGGCAAACAATCATATCATATTTTCAATGTTTAATTCCTTTATTGTTTAACAAGTTTGCTTCACAGTCAAATCGAACTGGGACTAAAATACAATAAACAGTTTGAAGCAAGAACACTTTGCCTATTTGGTGAACTACAGTAGTTAAACAAGAAAGTATTTTTTTCCTCAAGGTGATAATAGTCTATGATAGTATCCCATTTCTGGACATTGAGAGACTGAGATCAGGTGCTAAAGAATACGTTTTGTTTTATAATGTTGTTGGTTTACAAAGTTCAAGTGGGTTTTAATTAGTTTGAATGTATTTAAAACATTTTTTTTAAAATGTCCAGTTAAATGTTAAAAATGTTTTAACCTGTTTTCACCTAATACGAGTGGGTCTGTACGTTCTTAAAAAAAACAACAACAAAAAACAAAATCATGTGCGTTTTTTTGGCCTGAAACAGTAATTTAACTTTAAAATATGAAATAGTGTTATTTGGGGCAAGAATATATATAATAACAATAATAATAATAATAAAACAATTTGTTGAGTTTTTTTTACTTACAGTATATCTTTAAGTTGTGGGTCAGTACGGAAAACAGTTCTGTAAATTCTTGTTTCTTTGTTGTGAAATGTGTGAAATGTGTGAACACTTTTAAGTTGAATACCTCAACTTAAATTGTAGTTTATTGCCTTGAAATTTTGAGTTCAACCAACTTTTATTCATTTGTATTTATTTTTTTCTACTTAACCTATCCTATTCCAACTTACACTACAACACCATATTACGATTCAATGGTGAAGTTCATTCAATGTTCACTGCTTTTACACAACCGTGCACCCTCTGAGAAAGTACAACAACAGCATTTTTTCCCCGACTAATAAAAACATTTTAATGATTGGATTCAGGTGTAAGCAGGTTGGGGATATTTTGAAGGGCTACATTTTGCTTCTGCTCTACAGACTGCTATTCATGTTTCTTTCATGCAGTTGTTAAATTACGTTTTAAGACTGTCATCCATTAAAAACAACACAATGGAAACCGCAGTAACAAAAGCTTGTCCATATCCTATGCACAAGATAACAACAAGAGAGTAAATAACCTATTGTAGTAGGACAAAAAGTTTTGGAAATCAAAAACATGAGTCATGCAAGTGATCTGAGTCAGCGTAGACGGCCGGCCTACGAGAGATGTCCGTAAATGTCAAATCATTCAAAGATGATGCGCTAAGCTTCATACGGAGCAAAATTGCTCAAGCACACTCCAGCGGAGGAGATTGCCCGCTTGCAAAACTCTGTTCTGCCAAATTGGCCCAGCAAGCCTTTTGTTGTGGAGAATGAATGAAAGAGATGAGTCACCCTTTCTGCTGCCATTACAGTGAGAGTTCATGGCAGGGGATACGTTCCAGACCCACTCGCTATTGAGACACCGTATAAAATACTTTTCAAATGGAAAGTTTTACCCCTTCCATGCAGTAAAATTGATTTAAACACACTTCAGATGATTAAAACATTTTTTTAAGATAAGAGCCATCATTCGGCCATTTTTTTTGCTTTGACTTCAGAGCAGGGGTGCAGTAAGCAGCAGTACAGTACTTTGGCAAATAGTGAACAGCTGTTACAAAATGAGGCTTCGATCTGTTTAATGCCACTCCTAGCTGAGGTTTTTAGTCAAACTAAACATAGAACAGAGAGAATTATACGTTTTATGTATAAAAGCTTAATGCTAACATATAATGGAAACTACCATTGACGTGCTAAGTTTTAGCATTGATATTTGCAATTTTAGAGCCCTTTAAGCAGAGCTGAGCATCGTCCCTCCGTCCCTGAATTTCCGTCCTGCATATTTCGACCCACGTGGTCTTGGCCCGTTCCTCGTCAGCGACAGCCAATCGCCGTCGAGAACGTAATTTTCACGTCACACGCAGGCGCCGCACAAGCAGACATGCCGACAAACAAAGAAAAAATATTTACAAAAAAAAAACCTGACACATGCACACAGCATGGTGATCGTTGAAATAAAAACAATATGGGGCACATGCCATTGCGTCTGCGGGACCGCAAGGTACACAACACTCTTTAATTTTTCATTTTTTCCTTACTCGACCATGTGTCAGGAGTGCGGCACCTGCGTGTCACGTGGTATCGGTTAAGTCCGTTCTCGACGCCGGTTGGCTGACTCCGACCGACTGGTCCAACGTGGGTCGATTAAATATGCAGGACGAAAATTGAGGGACAGAGGGACGATGCCCAGCTCTGCCTTTAAGCAATGGATATTTAAACACGAATGGTGGAGCAATACATGTAGACAATGTGTTACGTCGCCGAAGCTGCGTGTGAATGTCTAAAAATGAGCTGTGGCCAACAGCAGCTCCTACAGTACATCAGTGTCCTCATTGTGTTTATGTGTTCCCCCTGCATTCAATAAACGGCTTCAAAAATGGAATTCTGCAACACACTGATAAATACGGCCCTCAAAAAAAACAATATTGTGTGTGCATGCGTGTGTCACTCACGATCAGGGCAGTGTGGTTCTTGCTGCGCACCGCCTTGTGCAGGGAGGTGATGCCATCTTTTGTTCTGAAGTCCAGATGAGCGCCGCCGCTCTTCAGCACCTTGATGAGTTCCGCGCATCCCTCCAGCTGCACCGCCAGCGTCAGAGGGCATTCTACACCACGCAGGCACAAGGACGTACGTAAAAATGAGAACAACATCAATGTCACTTTATTCCTCAGAGGACAACTAGTAAAAAAATTAGCTATTTTTCTGGCTTTCTCGAAAATACTTTATGGCCTTTATAGTAAAGGCCGGCTGCTCTCAAATGTTTTACAACACATTTTGTGGTCCCTTAATTAAGATACTAATTTAATTTGTTCCGTGACCATGCTTGTAAGTCAAAACACACGTATCGCAAATCATCGTACCCCACTGAAATGTACTGAAATGCCATTCATTTGTTGCAGCCTAAAAAAAAAATTGTTTTTTTTTAATCAGAAAAAAACATACAGTGACGCCATTATGAAATAGAATGCAAAGAAACAGTTTTTGCCACATTTTTGTGCTTTATTGCAATAGCCATTATGCCGCTCCTCCTGATGTGCACGCTTTAGCCACCTGGGGGCAGTATATTACAGACATATGGATATAAATGGAGCTGGTCAAAACTCTCCAGTAAGCTGCAGTAATATTAGTCTGTTCATCACAAAAGATACAAAATATATGCCTATGGGTATTCTTATATTACAGTACGTGTCTACATGTGTTGCTCCACTGCTTGTGTTGAAAGATCTTTTGCTAGAAGTGTTAGAACACCGATGCTCTTCGTTAGGTCATCTATGACATTTCCCATGATGTGTTAGCATTAAACTAGCATACTTTAAGGCAGTCACGTGGTTGTTTGAAATGAAAGAAAGTGTGATATCTTTTTGTTCGGAATTTAGTTTGACAGTTTGATTCCATTAAGATATATTGTACATAGAGGTCAAATGGAAACTGTACCTAAATAAATGTTTACAAACAAGCAGTTCTTGGGAGATTAAATGCAAATGTAGTAACATAAAAGTTAAATACAACAGAACTGTACTATGGTCGTTATAGAAATGAGGAGCCAAAATAATGCAAAACTGCCCTGTGAGGCATCTTAACAGCTGCAAGATTAACTACATCCTGTTGGCGTCCACACAAAGTATTCTCCCGTTCGCGCTTGGAGACTTACAGGTCACCGAGCATGCAAATTTCTGTCGGGCATGGACAAACATTTGGAATAAAAAATGAGGGGATTAGGAAAGAGATCAATCCGGCTTTATTCAAGGCGTCTTTCGCTAAATTGAATGACTGACATCTCTGACCACGTAGATTACTCCTCAGGTTCATGAAGATGCTCTTAGAAACAGTTTGATTTTGTGAATAAAAATACTTAATGTGCATATATTTAATGTTTTGTTAATTCTCTCAGTCTCACCTTATGTTTAGGTGATTAGCTTTTTGTTTGAAGACCATCTAACTTTTCTTTTTTTTTTTTTTGTACCTATTACAAACATTTTTTTCCCACAAAGGTCCTTCTTAACATTGAAAAACAGCAGCATAATACACTTAAATAATAAATTGAAACACTTTTCCATAACTTCTGATTTCAATAATTTTTGGGGGGGTTAAAACTATAACAATGAAATGCAGTGGCAGATGTGCATAACCTGATGAAGTGATCATACATTTGAATGATTTTCATAACGGCCCTCTGAGGGAAACCGCAACTACAATGTGGCCTGCGATGAAAATGAGTTTCACACCCTGGGCC
This sequence comes from Filicampus tigris, assembly GCF_054856515.1. NCBI lineage: Eukaryota > Metazoa > Chordata > Actinopteri > Syngnathiformes > Syngnathidae > Filicampus > Filicampus tigris. The sequence goes on along the minus strand of NC_141220.1, from coordinate 21,858,775 downwards.
CTGACCTACTAGTATATTCAAGAAAAGGACACACAATGAAGATAGGTACTATATATATACTGTAAGTGACCTTTCCTTCTGACTTCCTCACCTCCAGTGTCGGGATCGTGGAAATTGGGGTCCAAGCCTTTTTCCAGAAACCGGGAGACTTTTTCAACGCTCCTCTGTTGCACATACTCCATGAACTTCTTCAGGTTGGCCTAATGGAGGGAGACAAGGGAGTGAAGAGGGAGAAGGAGTTGTTGGGGGAGAGAAAGAAGAGACAGCTGTGATTGGCCCATGGCACACTCATGTGGCTGATGCCGTTTAATAATGCAGCGGCGAGATGAAAGCTTAATTCGCTGCGCTCCTCTTTGCCGGCGCGTGAAGGTTTTATGTCTCTTCTGTCATCATATCAAACAAATGGAGCGTGCGGCCGTAGATAAATTTGTGACAAAGACAACGGGAGGAAAAGGGGTCTGGAGAGTTAACGCGGGAATAAAGTTTTATTTATGCTTCCAATGTTGAAAAATGGGCAGCACAGTATGCTAGTTCATGTCTACCTCTGGGTTTTACTACAGCTTTCTCCCACATTTCAAAAACATGCGTAGTAGGTTCATGGAAGACTAAATTGGCCCTGGGTGTTAATGTGAGTTCTTTGTCCAGATGTGCCTTATGATTGGCCGGTGACTACACCCAGCCTCTGGCTTGAAAGATTGCTGGGATAGGCTCCACCTCACCAGGGAACTCTAATGAGGACACAGAATATGGATGGATATGCCATTGTAACATGTCCATTCAGTCATTATTCGCAGTAAAATTTTTGTAACACATTGGTGGCATTCCAAGAGAGAAAGTTCTGAATGTCAGAATGTGTTACCGCAATCAAGTTTGAAAATATGTCTTTGTGAATACGAGCAAACCTTGGTTTTCGTGACCTAGCTGTTCCAAAAAATTGACTAAATCCAATTCATACGAAAAACAAAGCAATATTTCCCACAAGAAATTATGTAAATTTGTTCCACACACCAAATATTAACACATATTAACAAAAGAAAGAATATCTACAGTGAAAACAGTGTGAAATAAATATATAGTAACCAAGGAAATGGCTCAATTAACATTAAACAAAACTTTTACCTTAATTTGAACATAGTAGACACATTTAAGCGGTTGCAAGTCATGGTCCTTAATACAATGTTACCAATTTTAGCACCCTCTATTCTTAAAATGTTTCTAATGCACCTATACACTGAATCAAGTAGGCTAGTTCAGTCAGTAAGGTCTTGGCTGTGCAAAAGCTTCACTCAAAGAAGTACAGCTTCAGGCTGACAAAATACTAAGTGGACAAAAATACAAACAGAGGAAGGACCGTGACAGGTCAGGTCCAAGTAGCAAACAAAAATGGCCGACAATTCCATAATGCAGCGCGGCATGATGACACGTACAAGTTGTCCATGCTTTTTTTTTTTTTTCGACAAAAAATAAATAAAATAAAAAAACGAGGTTCCAATGTGCAGCAACTTCAGCTAATTGTCATGAGGACAAGCACAAGAGCAAATGGATGGATGGATGTTGTAAAACGCATTTCAATCAACAAACATAAGGAGTTCATCAACAAATACAAGTAAATCCACTCTGTTTTGACATTCATTACTGATGCAAGCACACAAAGGAAGCTTTCCGAATGATGTCAACGTAGAATGAAATCAGAATCTTTGATTATCAAGATCAGAAGGAACTGTATCGTCCCTTGGGGAGCAGCTGAATACTACATACACAATCACTACTTACACACTGCACATCTTATAAAAATGCGTGCACCAAAAATGACTATACACTCTTTGCTGAAACTTTGTTTCAAGTTGGCTATGAGACGTGAGGCCATCAGTATTTGACATCTTACACTTTGCACTTTATGTATGCCTTACATATGAATAAATTGCAAAACTGCAGTTGAGTGCCAGATTGAGAAACGTCATGAAAAAATATACACGATACAGTATATGTAGAGCCTCAAAATTTTGTTTCCGGGTAACACAAGTTGTTTCGTGTGCAAAAGTCCATTTCCTGGTGTGCGGGTGTCAGTTGTCGATTGCGTGTTTTTCACAAATGTCCAGTTGAATCATGTTCGGTCGCATTGCTTGACATGCGGCAAGAAAAAGTCGGAAGAGGAAATCCAGTCTGTGTGACAATTTCACTCGCAGGTATTTGTAGGAGCCAACCTGCTTCATTCAGATGCCAACCGGGAACTCACACCCTTCCCTGGGGTTAACCATAATCTCTTTTGTTCTTGAAAACATTGAAAATAGTTTATGAATATGAGTGATGACGTCAACAAAACAGTTACTTTGAAACCCCAATCCTAGTTTAAAACCTCAATTTGAAATCCTAACAGAGTTCAAAATCCTAATTTGATACTCTAAACCCAGGGTGAAACCCTAATTCAAAACCCTCACCCAAGTTTAAAACTCTACTTTCAAACCATAACAGTTACATTGAGACCCCAATCCTACTTTGAAACATTAATCGTACTTTGAAACCCTAATCCTAGTTCAAAACCCCAAATTGAACACTTAAATCTAGTTTAAAACCCTAAATTGACACCATAACCCTATCTTGAAATCCTAATTTGTATCCTACTCCATGTTTGAAACCCTAATATGAAATGCTAAAACCAGTTTGAAACCCTAATACAAAACCCTAACCCTAGTTTAAAACCCTACTTCCAAACCCTAACCCTAATTTGAAACGGCAATGTGAACCCATAACTCTAGTTTGAAACCCTACCTGGAAGACCTACTTTGAAACCTGAGGTTATGCATTCTGATGGTGTAACCCTAACCAAGACCCTACCCCTGCCACTGTTAAAAATTGTACCCCTACTTTGAAAACATAACAGCTACCTTGAAACCGTACTTTTAACGCCTTTTAATATGAGACATGGGTGCGCTGGGACCTATCGCGGCCGACTTTGGGGCAAGAGGCAGTGTAAACCCTGGACTGGTCGCCAGCCAATTGCAATTACGACAAATAGCAAATTACATTTATGCTCATATGAATGTACAATTTAGAGTATTCCGAACCTAACATGCATGTTTTTAGAATGTGGGAGGAAGATGACATACCTGGAGAAAAGACAACAAAAGTCCACACAGTTGCAATAGAGATTCAAACCCAGACCTCCTGACTGTGAAGCAGACATGCTAACCATGAGCCTAGCCTCGAACCGCTACTCTCCTGTGATGCCATTACTGAACAAATACTTATTTTATAATTAACTGAACTTTCACGATGAATGTACTATCTCTCGAGGCTTCCTGCTGCAGCCATTACATAACATTGCACGCACACGCACCCACCCCACACACACACACGCTGCACACACTCGCACTTAACAATGAGTGAGAATCGATAAAGCGCTCACCTTGTGCAGCATCATATATTTCACGCGCTTCCTCTCCTTAATTCCACTTCACTCAAGCTGCGTTTATCTTCACGCCGAGTCCCGCCTGCCTGTCTCCACACGCTGGTAACCCCCTCATCCTCCCCATCACACCCCTCACTGACACGCTGCCACGAGCCGCCGCTGCAGACTGCAACTCTCACCATCTCCGGAGGAGTGAGAGAAATACGCTGTAGCCTTTTTTCTTTCTTTCCCCCTCCTGCTATCTTCAGATGTTGGCAGATGTGGTTGTTATGGCGATGGGATACAAAGGCAGCTCGCGAGTGGAGAGAGTGCAACTGTGGCGGTTTTTGTGAACGCAGAGCAGGGGAGTCCACGGGTTTACGACAGTTTTGACCTATGACGTTTAACCAACTAGAGTATCTCTTCCAGTATGCAGCCCAACTACAAATTCACTTTGAGAGGTTTTATGGCGTCGTGGTTAGAACACAAAATTTACACAATCAAAATGGCGAGTTTCACAAATGGATGTTTTAAGAAGTTTGCAGTCGGAATTGCTGACGGAAGCCCGTTTCAAATTAGAGGTGGACCGCTCAATAGGTGCGTACTACCCCCCCCCCCCAAACCCCCCAAAAAAGGCGAATGGTGGATGATGGAAAGGTTCCCACGCTGCAGACAGATGACGAATAACGGACGCTCAATTTTTTAGCAAAAGGCCCAGCTCTGCCATTTTTACCAGTTCTAATGACTTTCTGGATTATTTGGGAATTTGAGTGCAACTTCGACATGGAGTTAACTAGATAAACCCAAATAATTCTGATTCACTTTATACAGGCCACTTGCTGTAGAGTGCCTTGTTATAGGCCACGTGTGAGTGCATGTCCAGAAACAAGGCGGAAGAGCAAGTTAAATTCTTGGGGGGGTAAAAGTCCTACATGACAGCCAGCGTGTGGACGATGGCTTTGCGCTGGCTTGGTTGCTATAGAGTGCCTCATTGTTGCAGTGTGGAAAAGCATGATGACCTACTGAGATATATTCCAGAGATTTTTCACAATTGTCAAGCTTCATTTTATATACTTGATGGATTGAGGTAGTTAACAACACCTTTCTCTGTGGCAGGTCAACTTGAGAGGACTTTTAGTTTACAGGGTCTCTGATTCAAACCAGACGAGTGACAAGGAATGAGATCCAAAAACAGATGCAGAGTCCACTGATAAACTAGTACATGATGTCTGCAGCTTTTGGCTAAAAGAAGGGAGGGACGCCGAGTCAGCTTATTTTTTAAACGGCACATTATGAGGAGCAATCTGCGTGGCATATGCATCCAAGAAGCAGCCAAAACAAAGCATTAGCAAACACCAGTGGTGAGTTACAGCTGCACCTGCATATCACTTACAAACACAGCAAGTGAGCAAAGCAAAGATAGAGACATGTGAGCCACGGTGCGGCATTATTAGAAATACATCAACAGTCTCGATGCGGGCCATGTGAACGTGATTAATGCATTACTGTACTTCATTAATTGGTAAACAATAAGAAATAGATCTCCAGTCAGAAATAATTGATGAATGTCCTTTTTTTAAAATGAGAAACTACTTCTTAATAAAGGTGGTGGAGTACGGCATTTTTCAATCTGTTATGTAGCAGATTGCATTTTTTTCACTATACTTTTCAGAAATACTGTACCTTTAAAGGCTATATTTTCTCTTGAGTAAAACAAGTAAACAAAGCATGCATAAATCGAACCGATTAATACAATAATAATAATGATAAAATATATATGGTATAAAACTCTATTTCTATGTATTATTCACAATGAATATAATCAGATTAAAAAGTTAAAGTTAAAAATAAAAAAAATAAAAAATAAACTAAAACAAAAACAAATAGACTCAAATACAATGTATTTTTATGTTATACAGTATATTTGAATATAAAATAAACACAAAATGAAAAATATGCCATAAGACCAAAATAAAAACTAAACACAAATTAAAACAAGCGAAAATACATAAAACTAATACAATTAATAAATAAACTTGATGTATATAAAATAAAATATAATACAGTAAAATGCATTTTATGTTATATATTTGAATATGAAATAAACAGAATTGTAAATAAAATGAATTGGACAAAAAAAGATTAAACAAATGTAAATACAAAATAAAACAAAATTAGGCAAAAATAAAATTTGAACTGGTTTCATCAACACAATAATCTTAAGAATGTACTTCATAGTCGTAACAATGCTGGATGTGTCCCTCCACATTATCCACAATTTAAAATCTAAATGAAGAGTAGCTTGAATGCAATCTTTGCACTTGTAAATAAAGAAAGTTGTCTATTATCTTCAGCAAAACATGTCAATACATCGATCACATTTCCATGTTCTCCATATTTAAGAGAGAAAGTATCTGTACCATTATATTTAAGAGATTGTTAAAGTGGATTAGGATGATGAGTAACATTACATTTTTCTCAGGTCGAATAACTAATACACACATGCACAAACTCCCATTTGTAAAGGGATCGGTCACACTGGTGGGAAATCAATGCCAAACACAGGAAGTTGAAGGTAGTCACAGAAGAGAGCAGCATCAATCACGCCCTAAGGTGACGGCGGCCTGGGAGTCAATTGAGCTCATAGAACAGGAGCAGGAAGTGCACATATATATATATATATATATATATATATATATATATATATATATATATATTTTTTTTTTTTTAAACAATAAATGAAAATAAAATAAAGCTTGTTGCTTCGGGGTGGGGGGGGGGGGGTCATTGGGGATCATTGAACATGCAATAGTGTATATGTCCTTATTGCGCGATCAATGTGATCAAATCAATGTTTTATTAGCAACCAGCACTCAGTTCACTGAGTCCCTAGTGTGGAAATAACTTGCAAATGGTCACACATGCTGTGGAACTACACAATTGAAGCAGAATCTCAAAATGTTCCTCTAAAGTGGCAAATAATTGAGATTCACATCCACTGTCGTGCATAAAAATGGATTTACTGTCAATTTGCTTTTTCATCATTTGGAGTAAATGTTACAAAATGAGATTTCTGAGCATTTTATCATTTTTGCATGATTTTTACTCGAATTCATCTTTTTTGTTTGTTTACACTCGTATGACAGTTGAGAAAATGCCAAACGTTACTTAAAAACGGTGGTTTACCCAACTCGATGCTGCTCAACCACACTTTGAGCATGCTCGTGAATATAATATTTTGGGTCGGGGAAGGGTTTCTGTGAATACAGCCCCTCTGCTGGATGACCCGTTCGCGCCACCCACAGCATGCCCCGGGAGGATAATCTTATTATGCCAGCTTGGAAAGGTTTGCTGATAGACACATTTTGGGGAAATTGGCTGCTCAAGCGTTGCTTTGGTTGGGTTGGCATGTACCCCGAGATTCAACTATTTGTATACACACTATTGAAGTCCATCTTACATAACATTACCCCTTTAAAATGTCGCCTCCTGCTTCCCAAAACTACTCTTCACTTGCACCTTTTGAGCAGAGCATGGCTTTGATAGTTTATTTTGGTCGCTGCGACACAATTTTGCACAGATGGCTGTGAATGGGCCACATATCTCGTTAAGATCTTATGAAGACAAATAGCAAACCCTGAAGTCTGCACTCTTCCACATCATTTTTATATCGGGGATGTTTCCTAAACACAATGCAACAAAATAAAACATAAAGTGATTTTAAAAAAAATCAAAAGCTGGATTTCCATTCCATGGTTTAAGTGACCCGATTGAGAGTTTTTTTTTTTTTTTGTATTTTGTTTTTTTGAGGGGGGGGGGGGGGGGGGGGGTTCGGGTGTTGGATTGGCATAATTGTACAGAGCAGGCCAGGGGACCTGACAAGAATTTTTTAGATATCATACGAGGAGAACGAAAGACTTCCACTTCCGGGTCGTAGCTTTCAATGTACGGTGGAGCTGGCATGAGCATGAACCGTCAAGTTTGGAGAGATTTTTACACTCAAGGAGACAGACAAGGACATACTTCGCATGTAAAGGGATAAGGTATGTACTAAATGTTAACAGTTAACTTAACAAAATTGCTATCCATCTTATTCCTATGCCCCATGAGCTCCATGCATACCTTTACATTATAACATTGCGTTATTTTGCAATAATTATTTTTATTGCGAAACCATTAAAAATGGAAAACTTATTGAGTTATAACACAAATGTTTTGCATTTAAATGAAATAATATAGCGAAAGTATTGCATTATAATACAAAGCATTGCTTAATAACGCAATCTTAACTATTCTCCTGATGTCCCTTGGCAGCTCCGTGTAATTGGGATTTGCAAAAAAAAAAAAAGAAAAACCCCGGTTTTTAAAAAATTTAAGTAAACTCCTCTCGATTATTTTTTGGGCTGATTCTGGATCTACCCTAATTTTTTGTCTAGCACCATCAGGTTTTCATAATAATAACAATAATGATATAATAACATATTATAGTAATATATAGGCCTATTTATGAATTAAGGGTTAGGTTCAAACCGGTGGATTTTTTTTTTCTGAAAGGTCATTTCTATAAATTACAATGCATGGTAAAATCTGTATTGCACAAGCTTTTATAGGGGAAACGTCAAACCATAAATGAAACATTTTTGAGATTCCATCAAAGGTACAGTATCAAACAGTTTTTGCTTCATCTCAATAGACATTGCGCCGCTCCTTCTGTGGTATGCACCTTGGCCACATGGGGCAGTATAATACAGACACACAGATATCCTGTGCATGAAAATTGCATGTACAAAGCTCATCCATGGTTCCTACAGCGTAAAGCAAGTTAACTTCAAAACTCTTGAACTCCCTTTGAATTGAAACTTCCCAATGTTCCATGTTGTCCAAAGATGCTACAGTACATCAATGACGTGCATCTGTCCTGACTAAAACCGCATCATTGTTTTTGTTTGCCCCGCTATCGCAACGGCACAATGTTCACGATGCTGGTTGTCGAAAAGCAACAACCAAACCGGCTTATCCACTCCCCTCATAGCTATTGACTTTTTCTTTTCCTTTTTTCCAATCAGTGACCAGATGAATACGGGCCTATGCATGTGTCGCATGTGTGATGTACATACGATAAGTGTGTCAAACACTCGTGCTGGCCTATATTGACACTCGTAACCAGGACGGCCGCTTCGCCTCTGGTGCCTCGCAGCTGTCCAGCACGGGTGAGTAGTCATTAGCGAGGATGCTCGTGTAAACCTTGATGTCACACATACAGTACATCGGGTGGCAAGAACTCCGACTGCATCACTTTGGGGTATATCTGGCCACACAGCCCCAAACACAACAAGTTCTTGGCATTTTTCAGTTTCTGCCACCCGGAAGTAACTTGGCGCGTGTTTACACAAAATCCGAAATTGGCTATTCGTGCACTATTGCGAGGCGTGCAGCCAAAATATGAGCGCAGGAGGAAGGGCATGCTGCTTCAAGATGCAGCGAGACAGACTAAACATTTGTGGAAGAAGAGCCCGGGATTTGAGTGTTAGCCCACAAATAACAAACCCCTGCTGTCAAGCCAGCAAGAAGGATTGAGGCTATGATTACACAACAACAATCTGACCAAAGTTTTGGGGAAAAATATGCCCCAAAGTTCTGTGAGGGGCCCCACACAACGAGAGAAATCAAAATAATTGCGTACTGCTCTCACAATGCGTGCTAAAATGTCTGTCAAAGTACCGAGACTATCTTGTGAGAGGCAACACTCCCATAGTAGCGCAGCCCACCCACTGTCAGATCCGCCAGTGTACGCTCATCTATGAAATGACCGACTCCGGTCTAACTGTCGTCTGGTGCCAAGTTGCGCTGCCTGCTATACAAGATTTATTCTGTTAAAGAAAATAGAGCCCAAACAAGTCAAAAACCAAAATACAAAACGAGAACACTTGCTGTTGTAGTCCACCACCGCCAGACGCTTACACACAGACCTGCCGGGCATCTAGACTCCAGGTCCTAATGTCACTTCCAGACTTTATTTTTGTCCCTCACTATCCCACCTTTTTTTTGTAATGTGTGCACTCGCAGCTGGCAACGAGGCGCTCTGAAGCGGCCAAGTCAGCTTTAAGCCCCGGTCGACACACTGGCTGTGCAGTCAGACTTTGGGAAAAAAAAAAATCCCACCTCCTTGCTATTTGTCAATTCTCCGTATGGCACGCGAACACTCTCAACAAACAACGAGGCACTCTAATGCGAAGAAAACCCTGACAAGCATTGGAAGAACGTGGCGGAGCTCTGATTGGCCCACATGTTCACCGTTACTTAAAATGACTTACTGTAAAAAAATGTAGTTACAGTTCCATCTACCGGTTAGCAATCAATACAGCACACGGAGGCAGACTGTGCACTAAATGACAGTTAGTGACGCTGCCCAATAAGGATGCTATCAATTACACAGTTAAGTGTGTGATTAGAACTCTCATTACATGCATACACATATTGAACTGTAGCTGGTTCATGATTTTCTCTCACTCTCTTTCTCTCTCTCTCTCTCTCTCTCGCTCATATGTTGCTGGCCTGAGAGGTTTTATAAACGCCGCTCTCCATATCTAACAGGATTATATTGTAATGCTCCCTGCAGTAGAAAAGACCAATAGACTCTCTGACGGTTTACGAATTTCATCCCAATGAATAGGATTTACTTTGTCAGGAAAAATCTTTAACCTTTTACACACTATGGTGCCAAACAAACTTTTTTGTTTTGTTTTGCAATTTGAATGACTAAAAGCTTTACATACCACTTCATACAAAAGAACTGGAAGGTACAGAATTTGTGGTCCTCATTCATACACACGCACGAGCGCGCGCACACACACACACACACACACACACACAGATTCATAATTCATAGCACTTAAGATGAACACACTGGATGTATCATTCATGAGTGCAGAAAGAAAACATTCCCCAACGTAAAAAAAAAAAAAAGGAAAAAAAGTGGTGTTACTATAGCAACAGCATTCACAGCGTCATTAACCATAAATGTTACATTTCAATGCAATAATGCATGTGTCTGGTGAAGATTTGGACTCGAGATATTGAAGAAAAATATAAATGCAACACTTTTGTTTTTCCACACGCACACACACAAACACAAACACTCTCTCTTTCTCTCACTCACACACACACATACGCACATACATAATCACATACGGTACATACTGGTACACTTTTGTCCTCATGTATTATATGCTTTCCTGATGTTGTTTTTCTCTTTTTCAGTTAGCAAGCTTCAGATTCACTCCCGCTTAAGCGAAGTGAAGAAATAATGGAGCAACTGTGGCCTTGTTGAGGCCTCACATGTTGACAAGGAGAGCGGTAGTTGATGTTGCAATTTCAGATATACAGTATATTGAATGGGACAAACACACATTCAAAATGAGAAAATTGACAAGGAGCAGGCATTCACACTGAACTAAGCGGTCCGTCAGACTCATTCCACCTCCTGTTGTCATTCACTAGGCCACACCCCTTAAAAGTACACATCCTCTCCACAAGAGGAAAAGTTGTCGGGCTTACTGATTGCTCACACCAACAATGAGAAGCAGAGTCGACTGGCCACTTGGCCTGGACTGATGACTCAAAAAACAAAACAAAAAAAAAACAAAAACGGCGGTATACCTTGAAACCGGTAGCCGGCTCATGCCTATTATTCAGCAACTAAAATATAAGAAAGGCAGCCAAATCACAGAGAAAAAAGCAGCACAATAAGGTTAGCAGAACAGTGCGCGATTACATAAGTAAGCTTGGCGTCCAACCTCTGTGGCTTTGCTCCTTGCAGCTCTCTCCAAACGCAGCATCTCACAATGCCTCCTGGGTAATCCTTTTCAAAAAGGTGCCGGAGCAATCTGCTTGCTATGTATTATGTATATTCACAGTATTATAGGAATATTATTTTTGCTGCTATTCCTGGCAAGCCAGTAGGTAGTTCAGTGTTAGCTGGCAGTGTTGGCTTGATTAAAGACCACAACAAAGCACAGAGCCTCTTTGCCACTCAGCGCCACACGCACACACGCACACGCTGCTTACTGTATTGTGTGTGAGCCCCCCCCCCAAAACACACATTCTGCTCCACTCTCTCAACTAATTCCACCCACCCGAGTGGCCACAATGGTAGGACAGCTTTGTTGTGTCCTTTCAATCAGGCCAGTTGCAGGCTCATTTGGCCAAAGAGACGTCAACAAATTAAAAATGAACGAGGTGAATATAAAGTGCGCAACATTCGGCTGAATGATGTTTATTATTGTCGCATGCATCATCATACTGAAGGGTGGAGCTGATCTGTTGCCCTCTTTCGTAGTGCATTTCTACCACTCTCATGTGAAAAACAATTTTTATTGCCCTATTTCATTCATTACGTGTCGTAATTGTAATTCTGATTAGTTTAAGGCTATTTTAATCAGCTTTATAAGACAACATGTCCACTTTCTATTTTCTGCAGTGTTTGTCCTCAATAGGGAAGTAACGTATTGTAACTTACAGAGGTTGGTATTCCGTCAGACTGACGGATCGGTCAGTGATGGACTTACGGACGCCCGTTTTGCTGACGACTGACGAATGACGGGACACTTTTTTTAAATAACGGACAAAGCAATGACCCAAGTGGATTTTCATCAGTCAGTGTAATCGTACTACCTGTGTCCCTCATCAGTCCGTCACTGAATAATAATAATAATAATTATAATAATAATAATAATACGTATTATTATATTAATAATAATAATAATAATAATAATAATAATAATTATTGTTTGTTTGTTGTGTAAGGATGTATATCCTGTGTCAAAGGTGGGATTTTCCCACGGCAGAACAAGACTTTTCATCAGTCAGTGTAATCGTACTACCTGTGTCCCTCATCAGTCCGTCACTGAATAATAATAATAATTATTATAATAATAATAATAATAATACGTATTATTATATTAATAATAATAATAATAATAATAATAATAATTATTATTATTATTATTATTATTATTAGTATTATTATTAATACACTACTAACACATTATAATTATGCCATTATTTACATTTGAAAATACCTCATTTAATATATTTTATAACATTATGTAGAGATAAAATAATGCTATGTTTAAAAATAAGTGATTAATTAAGTTTTAATACATTGGCTAATAATATTTATGCATATTTATATTCAGTATATATAACTACTGTTAAGCATCACAACAGTTGCTTGAATGCATTAGAATGCCGGCAGCGGGGATGAGGAGAATGCATGTTGTCATCACAATCAACAGAAAGGAGAACGCTGAATCAGGATTGGTCAGGTGCTTTCACAAATACACACACACAAACGCGGACACACGCACACACACACACACACACACACAGCATGTAAACAACATATTGCAAGAGTAATTGTAATTTGAAGTCATTCTAAACCTTCAAACAACAGCTACTTAACACACAACGAGCAGTATCACACAACATTTATTCAAATGTCTAATTGTTCAACCAAACCAAGAAGTGCAACGTTAAGTACAGGCATACAAATTATTCTCTTTGCTCTGACGTAACAACATCCAGTACACCTCAGCATTGTCCGAACTACAACTCTTAATTCAGACTTGCCCGTTATTAAAAAAAAAAAAACATGAAAAAAAATGACTGCTTAAAATATGCAATTTAGCAGGAGTGCAGACCCAACTATTTGTATGTAAGCATTTCAAACACCAAAGTGGGTTTTACTCTTATATGTTTTACAACTTCTATTAACCAATAATAAAAGAAAAAAGTTACAAAAAGTATGTAAAATGTTAAAGATAAGTTAAAGTTCAAGGTAAGTTACGGTTAAAGTCAAGGGCTTTATGACTTTTTCTTTAGCCTGGAACAATTTATTTATTTATATTTTTGAGTGCTGCCGCTTGAGTGAATATTCTTTTTTTATGATAATCACTGTAATTTGAGACCAGCACAGCTTTTGAGTTAAAGATAAAGATTAGGGTGTGAACTTCAGCTTGTCATGTCATTTGTGATGGACAGAAATGCCGATACTTTGGAAGGCGGACAAGTTTATGCACCTTATACTCCAACAGTGTATGTATATGTATGGTATAAACAGAATATGTGTCTTAGAAGAAGTGTTAGAAAAAAAATCTGTGTATGGCTCAGAGGAATAAGGTAGTAGTAAAACCTGGCATCATGTTACACATACTTTATATGTAAATATATTCCTATTTTGTTGTATATTTTCACAAAAATCTTCTTTTTCTTTTTTGGTCAGAAACTTGTTTTTTTGGGTGAACCCAACCCATGTTTCCTGCTGGTTAATAAAGAACGGAAATTCCAAACTCCCAAATAAATGAACCACGTTATGTTAACGGCAGGTTTTTAACTGTAAGCGAGAGGTTGCGTGATTGATCGAGAGATACTTTCATGGGGGGAACGCAGTCCATTTTTGCTGCACCAGCAAAGAAGAAGAACGAGAACAACATTAGGTACAGTGCAACAGAGGCAACACAATGGCTGGAAAATCTATGATCCACTATATTTGGACCTGGGCTACAAAGGGAGCTGCGGGCGACACGCGGACAGCACAAGAGGACAGACGACAAAAACTGCCAGCTGAAAGCGGAGCGATGTGTGTCGTCTATTTATTCAGCTTGATGATTATTAGAACTCCATTGTGCTTTGTGTGTGCCTGTGGCATCTCATTCCACGGCCATCTATTCAAACTTCCTGACCCAGAATGATCAAGTCTCATGCAAGTGGACCGATGTGCCCAGAGCTTTATGACGTGAATTATGTGGGACCAAGTTAGGCAACAAGGCAAAGGACTTTCAAGGCCAAACATCAAGTCCTATAGTGGCTGAGATGAGGGATGATGGATCAGTGGATTGATGCATGCGTGGCTGAATATACAGTAAGGGGTCCTTGGTATATGACATACCAACATATCGGCGTTATGAAACGCACAGGAAATGACGAGTTGAAGAATACGAGACGGCAAACTCGGTTAACGACATATTGACTGTTTTTTCACGTGATGATTGTATATTTAGTATACATATTTAGCATACCTAGTGATGTGTTGTTCATGGTCATTTACACTGCAATTACAGTATACATTACATTAATAATAAAACATTGTATTTTTTATATATGATTAAAAAAACATTTAAATAACCATTGAAAAAGGTGCCTGCACTCCATGTACGGGGGTGCCTACTATTTCGCTTTATCCTCTGCGAAGAGCGAATACTATTATTATGGCTTATTGAGAAGTAACTGACCGTCTCCATTATACTGCCCTCTGGTGGCTGGGGGACGCGAACCAGAAAGAGCAGCACAAGGTCTATTGAATTGAAGCAAACAATGTGGCAAAAGAAGTTTCATTCTTTATATTTTATGTCACTACTTATTTTTTTTTTATAAAGTACAGTATCATTGGCCAATATTGTCAATTTCCATAACAAACTACTGTTTTTCTTATTAAAAAACACATGCCAACAATTTTCTTGTTGTTTATGGGCGGCTGGAATGGACTAACGGCATTTTTATTTCCATTCATTTCAATTGGGAACAATATTTTTAAGACGTGAGTGCTTTGGGTTACAAATGTAGCAATCCTATTTAATATTTTAAGTTTCAATTTCTATGTGTTTATAGCACGTGCGAGGGGTAGAACTATATTTAAACTACAGTATTTGACTTATCTATTTTTTTTCTCGATATTGCTGATTTTCATCTATCGCAGGTGAGTCTGTAACACATCCCCATGTTAAATGGTCGTTCGCTGCAATGGTCATCATTCCGACCACATCACTAGTTTGGTTTCAAGTGGACTATGAGACGTTTGATTGGCCTTGGTCGCCGGCTGCTATTTCCCGCTACACTGGTATCACACTTATAAAAAGGGGGAAAAAAGGATTAACTTTGTAGATGTGGCTGGGCTGTATCATTAAGCGCCTGAAGCCTTGTTTTCCATATGGCCTGATTCCAGAGCATAGTGAACAAACAATCAATTTTCCCTTTGTACTCACACACACCCCCACACACACACACACACACACTTCCCCCAAATGAAGTGACATATTTAAACAGGATTTAAGCTATTGTGGTGTCATGGGTTTGAGAGTCAAGTGTATTGGTAAATACTGCGAACAACACAAGGCAAATCCTGTGCTCTTGAAATGAACCTGCAAAATATCGATTTACTTCATTGAATGGCTTGAAGTTTTCTTGTATTTATGGCTGTGGTGGGGAAGCTAGGGCCCACGATCCATATGTGGCCCGTGAAAGCATTTTATCTGTCCCAACGTGAGTGAACAAACCAGACTGAGTGGCTCTGGTACGACTCCTGGAAAGGTGTCAATATCCCCCCCAAAAACTTCATCAAAATGGCAGACTATTTTTTAGACTGCGATTTACAACATGGGTTCATTAATGAGTTTTATGTCATGATTTTATGCCACTGGGGGTGGGGGTAGATATTTCGTAACAATCTGGCTGAGCTGTTACTTCTGATTTTGACTCAGTTGGGGGAATCACCTTATCGAATTTCATCCAAGTATGCCCTGAAAATATCTGCTTCAAAACAAATTGGACAATTTCTTCTTCCATTTCAGGCATGGGTCCTTGAGGCTTTTTCATGCGTACCGTTATGATAGACATGTCCACCAAATTTACTTTCAACCACTGAAACTGGTGTCGGGGGCTGATTTTTCAAATGTCCGGGGGGCACTACTGACTTGAGTTTGGGAAGGTGTCATGTTGGGGACCCTTAAGATACATTCATTCTCATCATGAAAAACACACTTGCAAAAATGGGTGAGTTTTAGGTCAAAAAGGTGTTGAATTCATAAATTTAGGGGCTGGAACAGACAGACAGAACGTTGGGCAGTGAATGGAGTGAAGTGAGATACTCAACTCCCTCTCCGGCGCAAACATGACATCAACGGCAGGAATTTCACACACTCAAGCCAACGGTTGTGACAATGTTTTGACCCCCCCGAGGGAGACTCCTATGCCAACATGTCTGCGCACAAACAACTGCCGCCTATCCGCACTTGTTATTAACACACGAGACAAATCCACAGTGATCCACGGCTGTGGTTTGGGAAGTGAACCGGCAGAGGTGCATTAGCATTCTGGCAGTCTTTCAGACAAGACTGCACCAACTCCTCGCACAGCCAACATGCAGCAGAGCGTAACAACAGAAGGAAAGCCAAGACGAGAGAGGGAGGGAGCCCGCGAGAGAGCAGCTTGACAGGTAGCAGGTACGCTTGGAGAGTTTCTGCAAATGGCCACTGACAGAAAGTGTATGAAAAGTCAGCATGCAGAGTGGAGATTAAAAAAAGAGACGATTGGGCTACCTTACTATTGACTTTGGCCTTCCTGGCTTCTTTGGTTCTCCTTTCCCTTTTCTCGCTCGCTCGTCTTCGGCCCAGAGCGGAACCCATTTCACAAGCGGACACGCTCGGCGCCACACACGCAACCCCGTAGGTCATCTGCGCTCCCCGAGCCCGAACGCCGTCCACATGTCCGCCGCGTCCTCCCGATCCTGCCACCGACCTGTTCCCCTCTCGCTCCCTGCTCTCTCACTGGGCTTGTCAAAGTAGCACATGGACATTCACATGGTCTCACTCACACGCAAAAACATACACGCGCACACGCACACTCACCCCGGCATGGACGCATGCGCTGCACAGACGGGGAGATGGTGAGGGGGAAGTGTGCAGGATGCCGGAGAGATGTGAAAGAGAGGGAGGCAAAGCTGAGAGTGGGACAAGAGGGCGGGGATGCATGAGATACAGTGGTATCGCCAACACAAAATTCCTTAGGTTACAATCAGCCAACTTCTGCTCGCTCGAGTTTATAAAACTATTCACCCACTGAGATGAATCAAATTTGGAATCAAAGCTGCGAGTAGCCATGAATTGGTCCTCACGCCCCCTTTTCTCATGGCAATCCTGCTTGTGTGGAGGATGGGTGAAGGGCGGTCGCACCGCTGCCGTCGTGTGCCGAAACGTATTTGTCAACGGGCCGTCATGCTCTGAAACGTAATCGTTAACGGGGGTGAGCTGACCGACCCGGAAATACTCCGGACGTTCTGGAAAATTCACACAATTTTCCGAAATTCCCAATGGCCAACATGCGAGTATTGTCATATTATCGGTCTGCATGTGTTGCTCCACCATTTATGTTCACATATCTGTTGCTGAAAGGGTTATAACACAGCACCATTGATCCTATTATTTAGCTTTTCTATGGAATTTCACATTATGTGTTATCAATAAGCAAGTGAACTTTAAGGCAAAGCTTTGCGGCATTTTTACATACACAACAAGCTGTCTTCTTATGTCCTTGCTTAGTCCGCCATTTTTAGTCCGTACGTCCCGTTTCTTTCCTGGGACAGAATGCCCATCCATGGTTAGTATATATATATTTTTAAACTTAACATGGAACACATTTCTTAATGTACCAAATATTATATATTTTGTTTAAAAATTAAATAGATTTTGCTAAATGTAAACATAATGATTTTTTTATTTGTTTGATGTTTTTATTCATCCAAATGATTAGAAAAGAACACTTTAGAGCTGTAATTTTAATACCGTGATACCACAATATTTTTGCTCACGGTTATCATTCTGTCAGAATCTCTCTGACATCAACTTAAATATCGACCCATGCCAAATTGTGACATCGGAGGGTAAAGCCGGAGATAAAGTAGTGAATTTCTAGGCAACGTTAGTTTACACTAATAGGCAATCATATTTTCTGACACACATGTATTTTTCTCATACACTAACAACAGTTATGTGTTATGCAAGGGACCCAGTGCAAATGTGTGAATTGTGTGGTCTCTGTAATTGTAATGTGATGTAATGCTGCGTTTTCATATTTCGCATCCACAATCACGCACTGCATTCCCTGTGTTATATTGCAAGCAATGTGGGAATTTCCATTCACAATGACAAGAGACACAATGAGCCACTTACAACATTCAGACGAGTGGGAGGAACAGCTTGAGTGAAATGTGAGACTATTCAATTAGAATATTGCCTTTTGTGTCCTCACGAGAAATCAGGACGGATAGTGTTTGTTTACGCTGGGATTCCGTTAATTATTGCAAGCAGTGGAAATATTAGCACAGTGCGTCGTTGGGCCGGACTGAGGCGGTGTCATGACCACGTTGCCAAATAGTGCGTTACTAAAGGGCTCTCCACATTCTACTGTATGTGCCACCCACTTACACCATGCTGAGGGCTTTTGTGCAAGCTTCGCATATCAACAGAATTTGTATTTGTGATGCGTAAATATTCCATGCAATTGTCCTGCTGGCAAACCAGGACAGCACAAAGGGTGAGGAGTGTATGTGGGGGGGAAAGAAAAATCCTATTAATTATGACCTCATTTTGAACTTTGGCCCGCAGCAAATTAACTCCATGATGGCAAAGTAGGCTAAATGCTCAGACGGTGAATGCCCACACGCTGGTTGCTTTCTCGGCCGCACTGGATGCACGCTCACACCGGGCCAGCGGGCATCCACCAATTGATTATGATACTGTATATCATTGCTCAATAAAAATGAAACTCTTTGACACACCCCAAAAAGATTGTTCTGAGAAAGATGTTACACTTGAAACATTTGCCATTTGAGCTCTAGAAACGTTTGTGTGTGAGCTTAATCTTGTGGAGATTTTGCAATAATCTTATGCATAATTATTACATATCATCACTGCCGGGCTGAAACTCCGTACAGTATGTCCAAATATGGTCAATTTCATATTTTTACACAAATCGATATTATTGGACTGTCCCCACGTTTGTTATTTTGACACATTATTAACCTATTAAAAGTGATTAAAATAGCTTGAGTGGAAAACGGATGCTTTCGTGCAGAAGGAAGTGGTCGGCCGCGAAGGTAAGTGCGTGCAGTTTCATTTGTGCCTATCAAACTGCTAAATCGGCTCATAGTTTCATCTTTTGCATTACTTGTGGAGCTAAGACCTTTGAAAGTTTGACAAGCTGATGAAATCATAGCTGTTTGCTTTTGCGAATTATAAAAGAATTTGTGTTGTTAGGTGGTCAGTGCAACACTTGGCGTGCGCAACCGGTAGTAATCAGAAGAGGGAATCAGGCTCAAAATTCAGCTTGATCATTGGCATGTGTGTACCATGCTTGATGAGGAAATCAACCCAAACACATTTTTCAAGAATATGTTCCCAGCAAGCCCACGAGTTGAAACATGCCATTCTGATTAATATTGCGTCTCTGGAATATGAGTTAAGCAGCAAAAGCCACCCTTTTTAGCCATCTCAGGGGGCGGCCATTTTGTCACTTTTGTCGACTGAAAATGACATCACAACTGCTCAGGTGCCACAGGTTCGTTCGTGAAACTTAATGTAAATGATGGCGCAGTAGATAAAATGAATTTGAGTGATTTTTAATTACCCCAAAATGTCCCAACATGTGAAAAAGATATTTACAATGATGACCAAAGTGACAAAATAACAAAAATAAAGCAAATCAAAACAAAGAAAAATAATGACAATGACAAGTTGAACAACTGCCCTGGGCAGTTGTGATGTCATCTTCAGTCGACAGAAGTGACAAAATGGCCGCCCCCAGAAATGGCTAAAAATGGGTGAATTAACTCTTATTCCACAAACACAATATTTATCAGAATGCTTTGTTTCAACTAGTGGGCTTGCATAGAACATATTCTGCAAAAACATATTTTTTTGTCGAGTTCCCCCTGTAAGGGAATAGCAATAAGCTCCAAGTAGAGTGTGACATTTAACACTCAAGACTCATTGCCAGTCTCTCTCTGACACCGGTGCTGATATTCACACATCTAATAATCTCAATTACCTAATTGATTCCAATTCTAATAAATGCAAGGGGAAGTACCCATTTTTGTTTGAAAGAAGTTTCAAATCAGGGTGTTTTATAGCAATGTGCAATGTTTACCTCTGCACAAAGTGCATGGAGACCTGTAAATATATACGAGTGGGAGGAAGATGGTCCATTGCACCGCTGAAGCGCCACATCTTTCTGGTCTGTTTATTCACCAGTCCACACAATGCTGCCACGCCACAGCTCTCTCCAGAAACCTCACACGGTCATGCCTCGCGTCTTGTAACTTCCAAGCTGCCAACACGTAAGGTCTGCTTTGAATGTGCTCATTCTCTACACAGCCCATTCATTCTGTAGTTTCGACAAAAACACATATTGTCCAGTGATGGATGCAAAAATAGGCACTTCACTGAACGCAACTTTCAAGGAAAGCATTGAAATAATATACTTTGCGAAACATCCCGCTGGCTGCCACACGAATGGAATTGGCCTGAGGCGCTGATCTTTTCCATTAGGGAATAACTGTTGAGAAGTGCTACTTTTACTGCTGTTTTTCAAAGTCAGTTTGCGCCGCTGAATGTATTACCGCTGCAATTATAGAAGAAGCGGTGGAAGGCAAAAACTATACAGTGTATATGAATAATTCATGAGGGTGAATTTTAAGTGAAAAGTGTGGATGTCTCACAACTTGTGACGTCACTAATTACACAGTGTTAAAATGCTAAAAGAGCCATATTGTGCTTTTTTCCCACCCACAATTGCAAACAGTTCCCGCGTGTCTTAACTAATTTGTTGCAAAGCAGAGTTCCCCATAGTGCCTGGTCTGCTGTCTTAGCACAGTTTGACTCATCTTTCAAGACCCACAGAATATTGTGTTCTGTTGCTGAACCTACCAAAAGAAGGCTGAGACTCAGTTCTTTTAACTCATTCAATGCCAGCCATTTTTGAGGATTTTGAGCCATCTTTGAAGGCCCACAGAATATTGTTTTATGACTGTATAGACATGGAACCTACCAAAGGAAAGATTAGACTATCTTCTTTCATTAGAAAATAAAACGTTTATTTCTAGCATTTGTCAATCTTGAGTAATCTTCAGTAGAACAGAGGCAAATTTCACTGCAAATCCTGTTTCTCAAAAAGAAACCCGGAGAAATCAAGACTTATATATAAACTATAAACTTATAAATTTCAACTTTGACCCCAATATTTTTGTTTTTATGACACCTCAGATATATAAACAGTACTTTTCTTGTTTAAAAAACCCCAAACAATTCTGAAAAAGCAACTTTGATGCCCAAAAACAAAAGATGTATGAAGTTTGTGCTACATATATGGCAATGGGTCTGATAAAGGACACTGGTGACATCTGCTGGCTTTTGCACGTCATTACAACGCTTCCCAAGCCTGAAACTTTGTGATTAATTGCGTCAAAAACGAGTTAACTCGATGTTGGGGGTGTACTAGTAGATTATAAAAAAACGATTTCAAACGGTGTAGGCATCAAATGAGTTAACAGAAAAAAAAAGAAACTTTAAATTTGCATGATGTTCGACATTCACTCCATGAACTGTGTCATGTTTTCTCTCGATCATGACACACACTTTCAACTACCTACCGTTATACACACACTCTTTAATATATGTCCATGTGTTGGCATTTCTGTCTCTCACAATCGGCGTGACAAGATGAGATCCACCCCCTAATCTTTGTCTTCTAATAAAAAGCTGTGCTTATCTTACCCAAATTAATGCAATCCATTCAATTAATGACATCCACAGGCATTTCTTATTTACATGTCTGTCGTCGTCAATGGTTGGCTTCCAGTTGCTGAATATAAACATCCACAGCAGTAAATGAATTCAAAGTAGCTTTTGTTTAATATGCCTCCATTAACGGAATTTAATGGCGCTGGCTATAAATCAAAAAAGCTCTAGTCAGCAAAATTAAAAAATATTAGCAACTGACTAGTTGAAGAAGTGAAGTTATTCTTAAACTCGACCTTGTATGGAGTTCAATATGATGGATATTGAACTCCATACAAGGTCGAGTTGTTCTAGTTGTTCCCACTGGGCAAACATTTCTGACCATCTGTCTTGCTTTGAATTCTGCTCTCTTCTTCTTGCGAGTAATATAAAAATTTGACCAAACTGGTCTCTCCTGCTGTGTCTGTTCATAAACATCCAAACGATTCTCTGTGAGGGGGGTCCATCTGCCTGATGTCAGGCTAATGGAGAACACCGCTTAAGTACAAATGAATTAACTCAAGGGCATGCTACGCTTTGACTAAAGTCCTCTTTTTTTTTTACGGAAAAAAAGTTTAGTCACAACGATTTGTATTAGGCTGAATTAACACCAAAAATTTCAAGTGACACAATGCCAATAATACAAGTGGAAGAAAAACATTGTAAACCTTCCAAATAGGGATACAAATCTGATACTAATTGTGATATTGGCCAATGCAAGTTGAATGTTAAAGCACAGATTGCACAATACAATACAACAGATACAAAAAGTCTACACACCCCTGTTCATATGCCAGATTTTTGTGACGTAAAAAAAAAAAAAAGATGAGACCAAGATAAATAATTTCTACTTTTTTCACTGTCAATGTGACCAATAAATTGAACAACTCAATCTAAAAAAATTGGTTTAAAATAGACAAATTGAGATAATGGAGTTGTACAAGTGTGCATATCCTATTGTACCTATTCAGAACACAGCATGCCAACCACATTCAAACTCATGTTAAAGGGGAGTTGGTACACGGTTGACACCATTTAAAGTGGCTCTGACACCAACAGTGACTGCTAATTGGAACCACCACCTTGTTGGAGGGCCCAATTCCAGATACACAACAACCCCAAAGCACGATGCCACCAAGTCAAGTCAAGTCAAGTCAAATGTATTTTTATAGCCCTTAATCACAGGAAAGTCTCAAAGGGCTTCACATATGCACCAGATCATATACGCGACATCCCCTGATCTTAACCCCCAGGAGGGCAAGGAAAAACTAAAAAAAAAACATCTGGGGAAAAATGAGAAACCTTGAGAAGGGACCACAGATGGGGGAATCCCCCTTCCAGGATGATCAGGCTGCAATGGATGTTGAGTGGGCAACATTGAACACACATTATAGTGTTTGTTAAAGTGATGTGGAAGTTAATCAAGAACGTCGTGCTTCACTCTGGGTATGGTGCTCATTTGGTGATCAGCAATATTATGTTTGTACCAGACACACCGTCTGAAATATGGCTAACAAGTTCAACATTGGTTTCAAAATGTTGCTGAAACATTTAGGAAAATACCTTACAGTCCCATGAAAATTCATAACTGACCATTACAGAGATGGTGGGGGAAAAAATAAACGTTACATTCCAAATACAACCTCAGTTCTCTTAGAACATTAGTTGTCTGCTGAAGTTAGATTCCACGGACTACATAGCATGTCTACTAAATGATGACATCCATGACAGCACTCCATCATTTGTAATACGTAATGACACCAAAAGCCAAAGAAAATTGAAAACTGCAGGCAGTTAATCCATCACGAATGGTGCTACTTTAAGAGTGATCGGAGAGTTTTTAGTGACTGACAAAGTCTGCAGTTGCTGGGTGTCTTTTGGGCTGACACTGTTCTGTCCCTGAGACTTGCAGCATTTCTTCACAACACAAGCAGGATGCAACGGCTCCAACATGCAGTGGGCTCTTACCTTTGTATGGAGCTTAGACAGCTGTTTCTCATCCAGGTAGGACTGAGTGTAGACACGTCTTTTGTAGCGGAACTGAAACACAAACAGAGGTGACTCAATACAGTACTAAACAACAACGATCTCGGGAATTGTCAAAATATTGTACGTTCACATTTGGGTGATTTAATCATTGTTTGGAGAGAGCATTAAAAATGATACGTTTAGGCTGGATTTACGCTGCATGGTTCAATTGAGACAAATTTTGTTTGCTGTCAAGTGGTACTATTGGGAAATGGAAATGAATAACTTCAGATCAAAATGAAGCCTCTTTTAAATGTGAATACAAATCAGATACGTATTGGATATCTGCCAATATCACCGTAAAGCCACAGATTGAATATACCTCATAAAATGCCAGCTTGATGTCAATGAACTACACCGATTGGCGACGTATACAAAACCGCTGACAAAGCAACACAAAAACACCCTCTCTAAATCTAAACTATAGCAAACACATCAAACCACAGGTGGTACACAGGCTCCCTAAAGCGATGCGCACAAAAATCACTGACTTAAATACAATATACATTTAAAACATGAAATATAATCAAACATTAGAAAGAATGAAAATAACAATCCAATGGCAAGAAAATCAAAACATAATCCAAATTCTTAAAAAGTCTAAGTAAAACTTTCATTTAACTTTTAAGTACAATACCTTTGCATTTAATCTTTGAAAAAAGTTTGTTTTTGAAAAAAAAAATCTTAGGTACAATTTACATTTTACTTTTACGTGCATACATTTGAATTCATTGACTATTAAAGTTGTTTTTCTACATAAAAGCACGATGCAAATGTTCAAACTGTGAACGATGTTATAGTGCCTTACGTAAAATGATTACGGTAAATATTTTTAGGAATAAAAAAAACTACATGACGTATTTTAATGTTGAGGCAGTGTTGGTTAATAATGGTGGCAATAAAAAATATCACCACTGGGCAAAAATTGAACATTTTCACCTAGGGGTGTAGAATTCAATATTGTTGCCAGTGGTTTCGAAATAAATGGTTGCGTGTGTGAGTTGTTTCAAGGGGACAGTAAATTGACACTGTTACACAAGATGTACACAGTGTCATTTCTTCTGTGTTAACCCATGAAAACAGGAAATAAAATATTTATGTGAATGTGTTGCACTGACTTTTGCGAGACACTTTAGGCATTAAATGAGAATTGTGCACTTGGACGTGCAGTGCAAATCCAGTCTCCACGCATTTTACACCAGTCAACACCAGCAAAACGCTCCATGGAACAAATGGACTCATCTCATCCTGTCAGTCAGCCCGGCGCCCCAGGGAAAGTAAGTGTGGGTCAATCAATGACACACACAGCACGACAACGCTGTAACACTCGTAAAACACACAATGAAAGCCGTTGAGAATGAATGGATGCTTTTTGACGAACAGAAAAACGAACAGAAAAATGTGAAGTGCAGGTGAACAAGTATATATTACAGTATTGGATGTCTTTTTAATGTCACTTCACCCACTTTTCTACTCTAGTGTTCTATCCATCATCATCTATCAATCATACATATATATATATATATATATATATATATATATATATATATATATATATATACACATACATACATATGCACACAGTGTACTGTGTGTGTATATATATATATATATATATATATATATATATATATATATATATATATATATATATATATATATATATATATATATATATAACATAAACTATAAAACTGTAAAATTAAAACAAAAACAATCTCAATAATATAGGTTGTTAGGGGACAGAGAGGTTTTAGCCTTAACGAGTCCCAAATTTACAATGCAAGCCCAGACCACTATCAGTAATTATGATAGTGAATAATAACACGTCGGCGCCATATCCCAAAAGATGAGGGCGTGACATTCATCTTGATTTCACCCCTGGTCGTAAAAAAGTGCAGGGAGCAAGACAGCCGCTCAGAAAAGTGTGTGATGTTTTTATACCGCAGTCGTAACACGTCTTTTTTATTCACTACGTTTCCCATCGTGATGAACGAGCGCTGGGATTCTGTCCGAGACGTCACAGTTGCTCGCTTCTGCATGCCATCGTTGCTATTTGGACAAATATGCATCCCATATACAAATGCTGGGCATGTATCACTCTTCAATTGTCGGCTATGCACACACCTATGTTCACATGCAATTTTTTTGTGAAAAAAAGAAGCAGGGTGAATTAATTCCAATTTTTTTCCCACCATTAATGTGACAGATAATCTGTACAATTGAATTCAAAAATAAAATATTTTCAAGACGGGAAGTAAAAATGAAACATGGACATAATGTGGTTGCAGCAGTTTGCACACCTTCTGAGACGTAGCTATGTTCAGAATTCCCAATCCCATTCAAATTCATGTTAAATGCAAGTCAGCAACTCAGCACACACCTGCCACACACAAAAAGTGTCTCAGATAAACCCCACATGAAGTTCTGTTGTTCTCGTAGGCTTTACTAAGTTTACTAAGTTGTAAATTTTACATGATCACATCAATGGTGGAAAAAAGTTTTAAACTGATAACTTGGTGTCATTTTTTTTGTAGCTCAAAAAAATCTGGCATTTAAAAAGGGTGTTTAGACTACTTTTTTATATCTGCTGTATCTGTACAGTACTTTACTTAAGTATTTGTTTCTGATGACTTTTTACTTTTACCCCCTACATTTGGAAAGAGATAGCATTTCGCTCTACTCCTTACGTTGTCAAAATAAGATTGTTACTTTTTTCAACCTCCACAGCGTAAAAAGCAGTAAATAGAGAGAGGTAAAAGGTCAACTGTGTATGAGATCTTGATTGGTTGTTGATCGAAAGCTCGGGGTCTTAAAATGCATTTAACATTTGTACTCTAGTAAATTTCTGTCCGTTTGTATTTTTACTTAAAGGGGAAGTCCACCCAAACACATTTTTTTCAAGAATATGTTCTATGCAGGCCCACTAGTTGAAACAAGGCAATATGAATAATATGAAATATGAGTTAAGCAGCAAAATCCACCCATTTTTAGCCATCTCAGGGGGCTGCCATTTCATCACTTTCTGTTGACTGAAAGTGATATCACAGTTGCTCAGCGCTCAAGTAACAACCAATTCACCTGTTTTCTAAAGCTGAGCCATAATTGGTTGTTACCTGAGCCCTGAACCACTGTGATGCCATTTTCAGTCGACAGCAAGTGGCTAAATGACCGCCTCCTTAGCTGTACAAAAATTGGTGGATTTTATTGCTTAGCTCATATATATAAGCAATATTAATCAGAATACTGTGTTTAGACTACTAGGGCTGCGTAGGACATATTCTTGTAAAGAATATGTTTGGGTTGACTCGCCCTCTTTAAGTTTTATGACTTCCAAAAATGTAATGCTGCATCATCATTAACAATGATGACAAAAAGTCATGATTTTCTTCTTTTTTTTGGTCTCTCATTTTTCTTTCTATTTAATTGCTTTTTCTTTTTCATTAAGTCAATAGTCTAGTGTTGATTGTCCCATATCTCAGCTCTCCATCTCTGCTAACACTCCAGCGTTATTCTCATCACATACATTTCCAAGACGTCACTTTTCTTTTGTCCATTCTCTCAGCCTGCTTGTAAAGTGTCATCCATATATACGATCCATAGCCTACCTCCAGGTAAGGTACGGGGGCGATGGATGGGAAAGGGTATTCCCTCAGCTGTCTCTCCTCATCCAGAAACTTGCCAGCCTTGCCATTGTACGCTGGCTGGAACAGGCCATAGTTGAGCACATCCTTCAGGCTCTGATTGAGTGTGCACAGGATCCGCTGCTTGGAGCGCCAGATGGGAGCGTCCACGTTGAATTTCATGCATTTCTGCAGGAACCACAGGACAGGGTCAGTCACACTTGTCTGTTTTTACCCCAGATAACACATGATGACCTTTAAAGGAAACAGACTGACACGTGCAGGTGGAATATTCTTCACTTAACAAAAGAGGCCTTCAAAAGGCAGGAATGACCCAAAAATGTCAAACCAAAGTGGCAGACTTTCTGTATGTTTTACGGCATGGGTACTTGAGATTTTTGGGTCGGTCTTCTCATGACAGACCACCAACTTTCAAGTGAAACTTGCATCGAGGGCTGAATTTTTAAAGACTTCTCTGGCACTCAATTAGACTTTCAGATTTTATGGCAAGTCATCAAACATTTGACCTGCTCCTCCCACATGCAATGTCAAAAACTAAAATGTTCATAACACAGTGTCGTCAATCTATCCAGTGAACATGGTTCAAATTTATTAGCAATCAGATGAAATCTCTTGGAGCAGTTTGTCTTTGAAGGACCTTTGGAAATTGTATAAAAGACACTAATGGGCATTTTCAGACTAAAATGCCAGACTTGTATGTTTTCCGACATGGGACCATGAGACTTTTTTGTGGGCCTATCATAATAGCTTACCAGCTACCATGTTGCTAAGTGAAACCGCCTTTGGGGCTGAATTTTGAAAGACTTATGGAGGCACTGAATTAGATGTCTGTTTTTATGACAAGTCATCAAACTTTCACAGCCTTGCTCCACCCACATGCAATAAAAAAATAAATAAAGACGGTCATAAGTTACTGTCATCCGTAAGTCTAGTGTACATGGTTCCAATTTAGCAGCAATCAGACAAAATCTTTAGGAGGAGAATTTGTCATTGAAGGAGCCCCAGAAAGACAGAAAGGAGCCTAAAAATGGCTTTTTCAAAGCAAAATGGTAGACTTCATGTTTGTTTGACAGCCCTGGTCCTTGACACCTTTTAGTGTGTCTATGATAGACAAGCCTAACAGCTTTCATGTTTCTAAATTAAACTGGCTTAGAGGGTTGAGTTTTTCAAGACACTAAGGGCACTAAGAGTTTCAGGTTTTATGGCAAGTCATCAAACCTTTGCTGCACTGCCCCACCCACACGTAATGACAATAATAAAAATGGTCATAATTTAGTTTCATCCATCTGCTTAGCGTAAGTGGTTCAAATTTAATAGGAATCAGACAATCCCTCCAAGTTTGTCTTTATTCTATATTCCTTTATTATATATTAAAGATCCTAAAAGAGAAAACCAGAATGGCAGTCTTCCCGTTTGTTTTACAGCATGGGTTGTTGAGACTTTTTTTTGTGGGTCTTCTCATGATTGACTCCAAGGGCTGAATTTTCAAAACACTCCAAGGGGCGCACCCGAGCCAGTTTGCAAATCACAGTACGGTATTTTCCCCAAGCTCACATTGCAAAGTAAGATGCAAGATGCCCATTTTTGAATTTGTGTATGTAAGGTGTTCGATTAAACTGTGAAGAAAGTTTCTTCTCCACTTGGATGGCCTTGCCCAATGTGGCAATGTTTGACAAGCAGTGCTGACTCACTCCCTTGCTTTCCTCCTCCTGTCACGGCGTTGTTTACATCCTCAGCCTACCGCGCACCGTGCCCCGCGTATTAATCAGTGTCCCGACGTGTCAGACTAGTTCACACGCCGGCGGAGAGTCACCCGGCTGTGACGTTGCCCCCGTCTTCAGTCCTCCTCCCTGCTCTTCTACACTTTCTTTCTTCTCGTTTTTTTTTTGTTTGTTTTTTACATCAAAGACCTGCTTGTCTCCTCATTTAGAGGCATCATTGAAATATGATTAGAAGGGACAGGATTTGATAACCTATAGGTCAAGGAATGGCGGATACTTCAGGGAAAAAGTAGCTACTGATCCTCTAATTCAGGGATTCCCAATCACTGTGAGGTGAGATATCATCAGGTGTGCCATGAGAAATTATGCGGTGTCCGGATTATATCATTTATTTACTACAAATAACAATAATCCGTGTTCATCTATCTATGGCAGAGATAGTGACAGGCATAACAATTACATGGGCTTCCAAAAGATGGCAGAAGGTCAAATTAACACACAACAGAATAATAGATTTGCTTGATTCACAAGTAAGTACATTTATTAGTAGACAAGTTCATCATTTTCTCAGGACAGTCAACCACAGCATATTTGCAGATTCAACTATTCATGAACTTTTGGAATGAAACTATCCTGACCAATTGGCTGCTGTATGCTTAGGCCTATGCCTAAGCAAACAAATAAATTCATCCATCCATCCATTATCGATACCGCTTATCCTCACAAGGGTCGCGTGCGTGCTGGAGCCAATCCCAGCTGTCTTCAGGCAGTAGGTGGGGGACACCCTGAATTGGTTGCCAGCCAATCGCAGGGCACACAAAGACAAACAAACATCCACACTCACAATCACACCGAGTGGCAATTTAGAGTCAGCCTACCATGCATGTTTTTGGAATGTGGGAGGAAACCGGAGTACCCGGAGAAAACCCACGCAGGCACAGGGAGAACATCCAAACTCCACACAGGAAGGCCGCGGCCGGAATCGAACCCACGAACTCTGAACTGTGAGGCAGACGTGCTAACCAGTCGACCACCGGGCTGCCCTCAAATAAATTCATTAAAATAAAATTTTATTTTCAGATGAGTTTATTTCACCCAAGCAGTTTACAATATTTCATCTGTGTGGTGATATACTGTTGGTCTTCTATTAACTCATTCACTGCCATTGACAAATTTACTGTTTTTTTCACAGTCCAGCCATTCAATCCGAGGAATTTATTCAATTTGTTTTCAATTTTTTTTTCAAGCATTAGGGTAAAAGAGGGTATGAAAATGTCTGCCAGTGAATGAGTTAAATATAATTTCACAACATAGTGCAATGTATATAATGTTATGTATCACTTTTCCGGTGACCATCAGTTGTTCATTACTTTTGCAGATGCATGGTGTCATAGATTATCAGCACTGTAGAAACCGTAAATGTATACCTTTTTTATGTTTATAAAGAATCAGCACCAGATTACCTCTAAGGGGCATAACGGGAGTGACTACTGCTGCCCTAAACTCAAAACAATGAAGAAAAAAACTATTGTGTTTGGGTTGCACTGTCAAATATTCCCCAAGTGAAGGATTTTTTCAATTTCCTTCCAAAAAATCTCATTTAATCCAGTGAAACCTGTGGTAAAGGAGGCTAAATCGAGTGGATGTCGTACATAGTTGGACAGAGAAGCTTGAAAGTCTGCCTAGAGGCGGAGTCACCACTTCTAAAGGGACTGATTGGTTTGTGGAAGGCATTTTCCCTCAAGTCTGTATAAAATTTTGAGTGGGTTGCCTTTAAGTAATTTAGCAAAACATCAATAGGTCGCAGCGAAGGGGCTGCTCTGCTACACATGAAACCCTGACTCAGAATCAGATCATCTGCAAATCATTTAGAACCAGGCTCTCCACAGGATAGAATATGTTTGATACCGGATAGATCATTGCTTGCTTTACCATTAGATTAGCTATAATGTTAATGACCATGTCATACTGATTGAGCAACGACCAGTGATTGCTATTTGATGATTCTAATCACTATTTGCATTCCAATTACCACTGATTCTCAGTTCCCCAATCCAAACAGCCATAAATTAGTATGATTTTATTCCCTCTTAGCTAGCCTGCTCGCTGACGTCAACACTACAGCACACTATCCGTTTCAGCGTCAAAAGAGCACATCTGTGCTATTAATCCAAGCAACAGAAAAGTCAGTTAATTAGCCAGTTCCTCAAACATTGTGGTAACTCTAACAACTCCACCAAATCTATTATGGAAACAGCTCACGATGCACTTGGGACTTTGATGACGCTAAAACTTCCACTATATTTATAATTTTCACAGTACAGTGCAACCACGCTCTCTCCTTTATTGTCTTTATTCCTTTCTTAGTGGCAAGCTCGGCTCCATCCTTGACAATTGGCCAAGCTTTCCTGGTTTAATAGAAAACAAAATACAGTACAGGGTGTTTCATGATTGTGTATCACTTTAATTTACCCTATAACTCAATGACTGTTGAAGATATGAAAACTCAAACTTATATTTCCTGAAAGGTATTGATCCTAAGTTTTTGTAGCAAAAATCTGAACACAGAAATCCAAGAAATCAATGTTTTATGACATTTTTCACAAATGTTCAATATGTGAGTCCTTGTTTACACAACATACAAATGGTGATAAGATCTGAGGCTCCCGACTGGCTCTTCTGATTGACTTTTGGGGGCTGTTCTGGAAGGATGTTTCAAACTAGTTCAATCATTTCAGTTGAAGGTTGTGGGCATCCAATTCTTTTTCGGGGGAACAAACACCCATCTTCCTTAACTCAATCACTGCCATTGACATATTTATTTGTCTTTCCACAGTCCAGCCATTCAATCCAGCCATTCAATCCGAGGAATTTATTGATATTTTTTTCAATTTTTTTCAGACTTTAGAGTAAAAGAGCGTCTAAAAATCTCTGGCAGCGGAATTAAGTGTCGCTTTGTCATTGGAGTGTCAAATGTCATTTCGGTTCGGTACGTCTGTCTTGTGGCTGTCAGTGTGATATCATGATGAAAAGACCTATAGGTGATGACCTAATCTCACCGGACAATTGAACGCCACTACAAAATGGTGCACTCACTTTACAATAGTTGATACAGAGTTATTCTGAACACAGCATTACTATCTGCACACTTTCTGTGCTTCCATAAAGCAACAAACTGTGGCCTTGAGGGCAGAGCATTAGACGCATACTAATAAACAGAACGAGAATGCTCCAGGTTATCATTCTCCAGGCTGTACAGTAGGTTTAATGGGTTACTTAAGTGGGACATACGCATCTCATGTCCGCATTCAATTGCTAAGTGCTAAGGGTTGTACCTAATCCAAACAAATCCACAATGACATGTAATTAAGTCACAGCGTATTTTGAATTCACAACACACACCTGCTAATTAGGACACATTGTTGTGTGCTTACGTAATCAAGGATGATATACGGAGGAGGAGGATGCTGCTGCAGTATCTGCAAAGCCACAGAAGGTATGGAAGGCACGGAAGGAGGGGCCACAACGGGCAGAAGACAACACATTGTCATAGGAAGTAAAGAAAGAAGATACGAGTGTTGAGATGATGGTGGGTAATGACTGTAACGCACTGCCATGACTCCATTTTGGCCGTATGACATATGCGTTAATTAACTCTTGGGAGTGTGTGACTGGAAAAGGACAGAAAGAAGAGGGGACATTCCAGGTCACTCCTTTTGCTGTTGTGATTTTTACCTACGGTTATGAAATGGCTAGTGGGCACGCTGACTGCATTTCCTTTTGGGCTGCAGTCCAAAGGGAAGACAAAGTGACTGCTTGCTTGCTGCAAAGCACAGCATAGTAGATTAGCGGAAAGGTTAAGCGCTACAAGGTGATTGAAAAGCAACTCCTTATTTTAAAATATTCATAATTACCAATGTTGTTGTTCTGTTGGAGAATCAGTGGCATATGAATAGAAAAAGCCATATAAAAAAGCCGCCACTGACGTTCAACTCGAGCCACGGGGTAGGTCAGCGTTGCTCGCGGTGCATTTCAAAATTGTATACAACATCTGTAAAATGATTAAAATGATTATTTTGCCACCAATTTATAAAACAACTACTTACTCAATGCGTGTTCGTTTTATCTTTCAAGAAGGTATCCAATGTAAATGAAGACTCACACAAGTCGATTGAATTTTCTTGTCAGTTTTCTTTTCCATCTCTGAAGTTCAGGAATCATACAATAATCAGATCTGGGCAGCTTTTCTATCCTCACGAATGCTCTCACCCAAGACAGGCGAGGTCAAAAAAGGGGCACAGTCTAACATACAGCCCTCACATTTATATTGTCTTCAAAATCTAAACATAATGTGGGCTGGTCTCCTCTCTGGCTGGCCCTGCCGATGCGGCTGATCTTCTCCAGCTGGTTCCATGCTCAGATCAGGGCACGTTGACTCTTAACTTTTAACTGGTTATGCGATGTGTAATTCCCATTTTGTTTTTGTTGTTTTACTTGACATGTTTCTGTCTTATTTTCTCCATTTTTTGGACAGAAACCAGTGTTCTTAGTTCAACCGACCAGAAACCAGTGTTCTTAGTTCAACCAACCTATGTTCAACTGCGTATTTTCTAATGAACGGGGAAAAAAGTAGAAGAAACGTCTACTCTTCCTCTTTTCAAGAGCCGTCCTGATGTTCTCCTCCTTTGATCACAACTCGCCAAGCATGAACTTTGCGGGCATAATGTCATGGGGACACATCTGGCTACAGACAAATTAACACAGCACAGCGTGCCTTCAATTTGTGATCATCACCATCATCTGCACAATCATCTTGCAGAAGAACGATAATGCAGCCAGTCCCCTTCTGGCACTCATACACTGCAGTTGAGCTGAACAGTTCACTGAGAAATGGCATCGCTTTAATGAACACGAACAAACACGCTTGACTTAAATTAAAAGGTGCACAGTTGCACTCCCACTCTGGTCGAATTCACCAAAGGGTTAACATCTGAGCCGTGACGACCCACCCCTGAGACAAGTGGTGGAAACTGCATTGATTCAATTAACTTGGATTAATGGCCTAGCACAGAGAATCAGACACCTTGAAAAATACCACTTGAACATATACTTTACAACAAAAATGCTGAGGATGGACTTTCACCCTCCTCAGCCATCACGGACAGCCGTATAGGGTGAAGGATGAATCAGGCGAGTTTGACACTTAACGGCAAAGTTTGATTTCTTTTTAAAGTGGCATTTTGTTAGGCGAGTGAATATTTGAAGTTGTGCATGATTGAGTATGATTACAATGAAATACTCCATAAAAGTAATGCCAGATAGTAGTAAGGCAAAATACTGTTCTATTTGTACCTTTAAAAAAACAAAACTGTAGCTGTAGACTTATCCAGGTAAAAAAAAAAAAAAGACATTTGTCTGAACACTGATGTGGGTAAATTCAAAGGGCCCTATTTTATTGCCCTGCACGAATTTAGCGTAAAACACAGTCTAACTGTACATGGCTAGAATTGTTTTTTTGGGGGTTCACTGGAGTCCGAAGAGCAGAAGAACGAAGAGCAAGTTTTTTTTTTAAGGAACTGCAAGCATACATCCATGTGTGGATGATTTAAAGTTGGCCACGGTAATCACAGATCACCGCTGTAAATTCCACACTTGGAGACCGCCGTTTACCCCGATCCTTCATGTCATTTATGAATGAAATACCATGACATAAACCACACAGGTCCACAGAGGTCAGAGTCTATCGGCCTGCACCACGATCAAATCCATCAAAATTGTGATGCGCCACCTACTTGCTGATAAAATGTGAGAAACACAGGTCTATAATATTGGTGGACCGGCCAGAAGACCTGTTGTGTCAGCACTCAAATTGGCGCTAAAGCTACTGTGCCGAGTTATCCTCGTCCCACAACTCAAGGGCTAAGGTCACGGTTGTCACGGTCGCATGGGTATGTTTATGCGATAAATATCGTGACAGACAAGTGTGTCGTAATGCTAAACGCGTGTCGACTGGCCGTGTACTTTGTAAGCGAGTGTTGCAAATAATTAGGCAGCAGCTTAGTTCCAGGTCCAGACGGTTTACCACAAGTAGATCTGACATGGCCAACTTGCTGTGACTGCCCGTTAGCAATCTGCTCAAACCTTATTACTCAAGTAAGACCATTACAAATAAAGCTTACAGTGCATTTTAGGATCACCCTGAAATTTCACCCCAAAGCCCAATATTCCTGTAACTTTTTGTGAGCAGGGTATTACGCCTTTTTATATGTCATAATATGTGATTGATCAAAGCTTCCAAGTACACTGTGTGTATACGAGTGACTGAATTTAATTGAGATGGAGAAGCAGCAAGCGCCATTGAAACGTCAAACACATTTTATTTCACAGTTTATTTCTGCACGAGGCGACCCACTAAATATGTTGTACAAAGAACGAACGGGCCATGCCGGAACATTAGTATAATGTTTTCTACCTTTCAGTCCTATAAACCAAATCATCAATAAGCGAGGTTGGAAAAAAAAAATACACTTTATAAAATACTGCTGGTGCTAAAAGCCAATCTTCTCAATACAGAAGCAAAAGTATGCGAGTGCAACACTTGACAATTGTAGTGCATCAAATTGGCTTTTGCCATTGGTGGCAAGGTAGAGAGAGGTGTAATACAGTATTGGCTATAAAGCTCACGGAGAGAGCTTAGCACCAAACATGCAATTTCATATTACACTTCTCATGAGATGACTCCATCTCTCAGTGGAGACCACATCATCATCCAGGAAAGGAAATCATATATTACCATCTAGTGTCCTCTCCTTTTTCTAGTTGTGGATATTATATTACAACGGAGAGTGATGCTCACCGTGCACACGTAAGGTGTACCCTTACCAGACATACAAAAGCATGGTGCGTTTGGACCAATATTAAGGTTTCCATCAACTCCAAAGTCTCTCTGGGGAAATAGTTATGTAACAGGAGATGGAGAAAAACAAGAAACAGAAGAGGGAGGTATGAAAAGGTTGTGCGTGTAAAGCAGTCTGCAAATGGATCGATCAAATAATCACAAGTGTGTGGTCAAAGCGGGGGGGGGACACATAACGAGGAAAAAAATGGCAAGTGTGTTCTTACGGCTCCTATAGGGCCTGATTTACAAAGATCGCAAACTGTGGACGATAAATTACTTGTTCACTCTAGCGTGCTAATGATGGGTGTGTTGCAAATGATAAGATTGCTATCTTTTACTAAGATCCCAAATAGTGAGTGCCAAATTACATATTTACTACCAAACTGCATGTTATTGGCAACAGGTATAAAACGAGGGTTTAAAAGAGGGTTTTGCGATACCTCTGATGGTTCTGACCATAGAACATTTGGGAGAGCACCACAAGCGCCAAATGCAGTCTGTGTTGATGGAACTGGAAGTGTCAGTAGAAGAGGCAGACAAACATATTATCGAATTACAGAAAAAAATCAACCAGTCCAATAATTGGATGTACGTGCCCATCCTTTATAACATTGGGTCTCATTCACTAATAAACGTGTAGGAAAGTTCGCACAAGTTGCACATATACACAAAATCACCGAATGAAAGTGTTGGAAATGGCGATATTTGACGATGTAATTTTAAAGGATGATTTGGGGGTCTGCTGAAAAGTGATGACTGCGGAGGTACGAATTCCACCCAACACCAGCGATATACTCCACACACCCAAAAAATGTATTATATAGTCACGAAACTCATAGCTCAGCTCAAATCATTGTTGAGCACACACTCAAGGATTTGCAATCTTAACTATTGAACAGGTATAACATTTATGAATGTCAGCACGGATGGTTTTCTGAGCAGATTGAGGAAGAAAAAAAAAATAATTCAAACACTACCGACACTACAAGATAATCGCTCAGGATAATCTTTTAGAGACATCCGATAATTGGGTCTTTGCTGACTTTAATCAGAAGGCAGAAAAAAATCCTCAATCAGACCTGATTATCTTTAATTATGAACCCCACATAACATTCTCTGAACCTTAATTATCAACAAAGTATTTGCCATAAACGGATCAAGTTTGTAGCATTTTTAAGTTGGCTTGAGGCAAAAATCACATTTCAAAAACGTGACTTCTCTTTCTGCTTCACCACTCTTTGGGAGGGCCCAAGAACAGATGCTCAGGGAGAGGAGGGATGCGGGACGAGTGAGATAAGGACACTTGGAAAGGGATGTTACGCTACAGTCAACCCTTCCCTGGCAGGGGAGGAACATGCGAGGCTTTTACAGTGAGAATGAAGCTCAAAAGTAACACGTAGACGTGCTAGAAAAACATGTAAAGTACGGGGTACACACACACACACACACACACAAGACTTAAAATGTGAGCGACCACACGTGACAGCAACAATATGACAACACAGCACGCCATACAGTTAACCATCTGCTTATCGACAATGAACAGTTTCATCTCCCAAACCAGAAGCTGGGCGTAGTAGCTGGTATTGATTTGCATGTGATAAGACTATGATAGAGCCTAATATATATATATATATTCATTTATAAATATTCATCACTATCAACTTAGTTACAAACACAGTTATGGTGTTTTTTGCTGATAATTTGAATTGAACAATTTAAATTGTACCATTGTTTTTTTCTGCAATGCTTAGAAACATTTGTTTCAATAGAAATATTACACTAATTAACACATCTTTTTCACACTTTTCAAGCAACCTTCATACCTCACATCACAAGATAATCTTAGAGTATGTGTCTCCAATCCTGTTCCTCGAGGGCCGGTGTCATGCCTGTTTTCCATCTCTCCTTGCTGCAGTCCACACCTGATTCAAATGAGCAGGGTCATTATCCAGTTTCTGCAGACCTTGCTGATTATATGGTCATTTGATTCAGGTGTGTGGCAGCAGGGAGAAACGGAAAACAGGTAGGACACCGGCCCTCGAGGAACAGGATTGAAGACCCATGTCTTACAGGATCCTTATTAGAGACATCAGATAAATTGGGCCTTTGCTAATTGGTTAGAATGACGGAATCTGATTCACATAAAACAGATTATTTTTATGAATGCAGAGAAGGGGAATTAAGATTGGAGTGACTAAAATGAACGTCATTTGGAATTTGGTTTGAGTTTTATCCCAAATATTTTGTGCGACACCATAAAAAACGGTTTCGATTATGAACTCTAAGACCTCTTCCACTGCACAGATCTTCACCTTCAATTATGATTTGCCCGCTGCAGCTCAAAATCTCAATAACGTTGCCAATAATAGTAATTAAAATAAAATCATGAATGTTGAGATCCCAGTAGGACAACCTATAGTCAGAAGCCTGCTGAAGTGTAGTGATGCAGTCACACAAGAAGCACCATCTGCTGAAAGTGAAATCAAAGACGCAAAACACACAGCGACGATGCCCACTGGATGACATGTTTCCAGGCAGAATGTCCCCAAAAAGTTAAATGCATGAATAACCACTGGAGTCTCCAAACAGGACACACAAGGCTGTATAGCAGGGATCTTCAAGTCAAAATTCAGAGGTGGCCAGTTGCAAAGGTTTTCTGGGGTCAAAGGTCGGAACCTTGTTTTGATATGTGTGGCCAACCTGCCAAACAAAATCAAAATGGCACATTTCCTTTTGATTTTCACAACGGTTACCTGTATTTGTTGTTTGGCAAACAGGATGTTTGGTTTCCATGAAAAAAAAAATAGTATCTCTCTGGCTGTACCAGGACAACAATGCATGAACCTGAATAAATGTGTTTCCAAAACCACATAAATACAAGGGCTGTGTAAAAATTGGTGGCGACTCGAATAGAGAAGTGACAAAATACAAAAATACCTAGGTTAACTTAGGGCTAGCTAGCAGCTTGTACTATGCAAGCGGATGGTTTTAAAATGGGTCTAAAAGAACACCCTGGGTTCTGCCCTTGGCCAGTGTACAGCGAGGGATCATAAAGTAAGCTATTTTAAACTAAAAAGGAAAACCTTTCCGTAGGTTGATGCGGCTGCTTTAGCGTGTCAGTGGACACTCAGATGTGTTTTCAAAAAAGTGAAGATGAGGCTTGGTAAAGAGCTTTGGACACTGATCTTCTTGAGTCGTGGATGCTTGCTTGAGTTTGTCAAACAGCTCCTCTTTTCGTTAGCCTTGAGACGTTGGTTTTTGATGAAAGATTGTTAAACGTTCACGTACGTGAACCCAAAACACTACCGCACAATCTGGAGTGAACATTCATTCGTTTGTTGGGTTCTAAACGAGTGAGTGATCGGTCATGCTGCTCCGCTGAGGTCTGTTAGCTTATCTTTGCATGTTCTCTTAAAGCTGCTGTCTCACTTTTGTGCTGGCTTCTGGAGGAATAAAAACGTAGCGGCCCATCCATTGAATTTTAAAAACTGTCATTTCTGAGTCAACTTTTGATACCATATTATGTCACCAATCCTGCAAATGTCCCATGTAAATAAATGGTTTGATTGGCTCATTATTGTCACATGATCACGACAAGGGTTAGCGCCGTACTGAATAGATCTGCCTACATAGTCTGTGTCGGCGGCCTATGTGAGACAGAAAACAGCAGTGCGACAACTCACATACTTTATCTCTATTTAACAGCAACTGACCGTGGGTCAGCATGAGACCTCGGCTTGGTCCGGACCCAGACCACGGTCCATCATCTGAGAAGACCCACTTTAGGTGAAGAGCCCTTTAATAATCATTGTAGCAAGTATTGAACTCAGAAATGTTTTCCAATCAATGGGACACCGTGAAAACCAAGCTGCACTGAATGCATCACACGCAACAATAAGTTTTATGAAAACAGCAAAAATGGAGGACAACTTGAGTCCCTTGTAGTGACTTCTAAACATGTGGCTATCTATTTGGAAATGACATTCAGGGCCAATGAAGCAAAATGGAGACTGTTGAGTACCATACTACGATACTAATGCAAGAAAGTGTATTTTCCTATCATTACTCACTGTAAATTCTTAAAGATTGCAATTATTACACAATTATTGCATCATCAAGCACCACTGGAACCCCCAGATACTGGAAATAGATAGAATAGATGTAAAAAAATGACCTTTGGAAATAATCTGCCTGAAGATCTGACTGAATGGGATGCTATTAATTGGTAATACGACCAAAACACAGGTGCTTCTGTTTAGGTTTAAAAACTTAAACCGATTAAAAAACATATCGGTCAGGCCTTAGACATTATTGAATTCAAAAATGTATGTTTGCAGACTACCAAGCAGAGCAGGTTTAACCCTACTAATTAATATGAAGAGTAATGAAAATCAAACTAAAACAAAGCCTCTTTGAAAAAACAAAAAGTAATGAAAACTAACACACTGGCTCTAAAAACTAATTAAATCTAACTGAATTTAAGAAATGAAAGTCAAAATGAAATAAAAATCCAAACAATTATAACCCTGACCCTGAGGAATTGTCTTAACTGGTCATACGATTACATACACCATAAAAGTATTTCAACAAAATGGTCAGGTTCACATAATTTGTCTCAAATGAAACAGCTTTTTCAACAACACTTAATCTATGAGAAATCAAAGTAACAACTTCATTCGAATTCAATAAAGACAAGCTACATTCGGCCCATGTACTCTTGCAGAGCTCGAGGCCACCCCAAGAATGGCCGTTGTGGACGGATGGATATGGTTCCTTTGTGATTCCTCAGTGAGATAAGATTAGGGCTGGGCAAAAAAAAAGTCAACAAAGTCAGATGAGTCGACCGCAAAAATAGGTCGACACAAAATTTTGCCCCAATGTTAAGGCTTCCACATTTCCAGCCAACATAAAACTCCATTGTACTGTAATCAAGCTACTCATGACCGTTTGAAATCCATCCAATCACTCAATTATTCATTGGAATGTAATAAAATGGAAAAAATAAAACGGAATATATAGGCAAAAGAATTGATAGTGACAGCTGTAGATACAATTAACTAAACTCTTAGTTTTATGTATCCTCCATTAAATTCTAAAATGCGTACACTGAATAAGACCATGAACCACAACCCAGTTATGGAGTATGTAATAAGAGTCCCTTGATGTTTCATTAGTATTAAAAATATGACAATGGCCTTGAAGACAGGAGCAGATATTGGAATGTGCACATAACAGTGAGAGCGAGTGCTGTCCTAAAGGAATGCTGAGGAGTTAAGTGCTTCCTGCTTTGATAGCATACTTTAGCCAGCATTTAATGTGATAGAGTGGTCACTGAAGAAGCAGTCTAAGGACTAAGCCATTTTAGACTTGAAGCTTAACCCTGCAGGAGGTTTCCTTGCTTCCTCTTTCGGCTGCTGAAAAGACAAAAGTGTCGCCGGTGTCGTCCTCGCATGTTGCTTATCCTGCTCCGTGAAAAAACAGCAGGAGACACGTAAGCCTACTTCAGGTTGACTTTCCAATTGTAATCTGCCGCTCGGTGCACACCAGTTACTTATGACTGCTCGAAGAAAGACAGGGGATTAGCTTCTATCTTCTGCTGCTCACTTTATTAGTGCTGACAGTAGGGCTTGAGCGACTTCAGATTTTTCAGAAGTGACGTTTAGGTGATGAAAGTCAAGTTGACGCCGAGTAATCGATGACATCATCGATATTTGTTTTTAGTTGTCCAATAGCTGGGCGTTCAAACTAAGCTCTCTCAGTCACTCGCCCCGCCTCTCTCAGTTGGAAAGGCACCACCCCTCTGAATTGTTCATCCAATCACATTCAGACACGCTCTCATTCAACCACATTCAGATACCTTCTTTGCATCGCAGACAGCCGGAACTTATAAAGCACGAACGCCACTTCACGTAACACAACTGTAGTCGCTACTCGCTACAGTAATTTATATTGTATATGATATTGTATCTGCACCTTTAATCTTATCACCAAGATGCAATAGATTTTTAATTGTCACATCCCTTTACAAAGTTTTGTTGTTTTTGCTTACTGACAAACCAACAATCGTTTACATTTAGAAAAACTAAGAAAGCTGTTTATTTTGAATGCCTTTCTGCATATGACAAAACACAATGTGTATATCTGTGCTTGAATATGATACCTTTCCATTTAATTACCCTCACTTCCTAGTTATGTCTCATAATAATTCCCATGAAAGGTTTCCACTTTCATTTCCAAATTCCCCGGAAATTTACTGGAAACTTTACAGAAATGT
The DNA here is from genome assembly GCF_054856515.1 of Filicampus tigris. Taxonomy (NCBI): domain Eukaryota; kingdom Metazoa; phylum Chordata; class Actinopteri; order Syngnathiformes; family Syngnathidae; genus Filicampus; species Filicampus tigris. The sequence goes on along the minus strand of NC_141220.1, from coordinate 21,816,214 downwards.
ACCAGAAATGTTCCACGCATTCGCAACCGTACACATAATGAAAAAAAAAAACGCATTCGCAACCGTACACATAATGAAAAAAAAAACATTTCCCCAAAGGCCTGTCTTTTAGTTAAGAATTCAAATATAATGAGCAACTGCCCATATTTAACCTTTGTATATTGTGAAACTATACGTTTAATCTCATGTATCGTTTGGAGGACGCACTACAGTAAGTGAAGGCGCACACAGCTAATAGACCTTGAACTGACATAAAAGACTATCACTTTGCATTATTCCGGAAAAAAGTGATCAAGATCTTCAAGACAAGGTCCTCAGTACTACGTGTAGGTGTGCGCCGGTGTGTGTTTGACCACTGTGTGCGTGTGCGTGTGTGTGTGAAAGAAAAATCGTTTTGGGTTCACAGACGGCGATTCCGCGGCACCTTTGGGGAATTCTCTGCTTTCTTTTCAACTACTACTACTATTCCTTTCATTTCCTTAGCACAAATTTCACAAGTCGCCCACCACGGATGGATAATCAACAATAATAAACGCATTGGACGGTCGAATAAAGACAACAGACAGCAGAGCAAAGAGTGCATGCAGCACAGTGATACCCTGTAAAAAGGGTCCATCTGCATTTTGCACCACCATTAGCAGATAAAGGTCTCCTGAGGAAATGTGAGAGAAGGTGAGTCGAGGACAGATGACAAGGCCCCATTAGAATGTACAAAAAATGTGTGTGTATTTGTGTGTGTGTTGTTACACAGAGAAATATCACTAGGTATTTGTCCAGCAGTTTGCGCTTGTGTGTAATAGCTAAAAAGAAGGGACTGACATAAAAACTCCACATAGGCAGGTTTATGTGTTCACGTGATGCATTTAATTTTATGAGCAATGACTGTTTGATGCTATGTCATGTAAAAAGGTTTTTCTGTGCACTTTAATCAACAACCCTTTGACGATCTAACATTAAATTAAGGTAACGGCTGGAATCATTAAAACAGGCTCAACAGTGTCACTGTGGAATGAATACAACGTATGTCCACTTTATGACAATTTGAACTTTTATGCATAATGACATGACGTGTTTTCATACAAAAAAAAGAACGACGCGCAATGAACTGGTTTGCGAAGTGATGGAAGAATACGGGGTCACATAGCGCAAGAAGGCACACTCAGTTACAGCAGTCTTTACTGTTTGTAAATGTAATTATTAAGTATTTTTTCACACAGCGATATGCAGCGTACCCCCACATATTCAGTTTGACGAATCCGTTATTCGCTAAATAAAAGTATCACTTTGGTGCCATCTTGTGGAATCTTGTTGTTGTAATTTCAGTTGATAAATAGTTTTTTTTTGGTCTGAGTTTGCTTTTCTAGTCGGCACCGTGTGACACCTGCAATGGGACCGGGATGGCCCATGAAATGGAAAAATACACATTAAATGACACCAAAAATAATTGCATTCGGTAGATCAAAAAAAAAAAAAAAGAAGAAAAAAAATTTTTTGGAACCCCCCAAAATCTTGCATAAACGCTGATAGAGAGCCAATAAGTGATTTCCATGTTTGTATATTTAAAAATGTTTAAAAAAAGTTCAGTAAATAGGTGAATGTGCATGTGCCAAACAGCAAGTATGTGTCCACTATATTTTTTTGCCCATGTTTTATTTAGGCTAGTGTACTACTATTGATGAGAATCAAGTGAAGGTGGTTTGTTTATGTTGACTAATTTATCTACCAGAGGTGGGCATTTTACAACATTTTGCTGGTCCGTCATTCGTCAATCCATCATTTTTCGTGACGAACCAAATTGTAATCATCACTTGGTCAGTCCATCGAGCCAGTCCGTCAGTTAAGTCCGTCAGAAGTCTGTCGGTCTATCAGTCCGTCCCCAACAAAAAATCAGCAAAACAGGATGTCCGTCACTGATGGACTCGGTTAGTGACGAATACTATGACGGATAAAAATCCACTTCCGTCAGTGCTTAATCCGTCATTTTTAAATAGTGTCCCATCATTCGTCAGCAAAACGGAAGGGCCCCTCTGTTATCTACTGAATATAGTCATTTATGTAACATGTTTGTGATTATAGATGCAGGGTGTTGTTGCTTTATGGTCCTTTCCGTCATCTTGTGGCATCTATAGAAAATTACAAACCCCTTTTGGGGGGGAGCAAATAGCATCTGAAGACGTGACTTTTACTGCATTACAGTAGATTAATGATTGAGACTGCATACATTCTGGTTTACATACAAATTCATTGTAGTTTGTGCAATGGATTAAGAATATGTGGTCACTCAGGTTTGTACCTGAATTTGATGTTCAGTTATCGCCGCGTTTTCTGTTATTCATTTTTTTAATATTTATGGCCTAGAAGTGTTTTTCATGAAAATATTTACTGTATGACTGGAAGTTAACGGCTTACTTACAAATTCGGTTTATATCACTCCTGAAAGGAACGTGGCGCTATTATAAACCGAGGACCCCCTGTACTATCGTCAGTGTGAAGCGCGACAAACCAATGATTTGTAATGCCATATTTTTTACAAGCATCTCCACAAGTGATGCCGTTCAAAACAGGTAGTTCAGCTTCAAAGCACTCATTCCAGACTTGTTTTCTTTTGAAGAGGATAGGTCAGGACAGCCGACAACCTTGGATTATGTTTTACGTCATATGTCATTACGTTTTGAGCAGATGTCAATAATGGAGGTCAAATCAGGTCTCATTTTCATTCCAGGTTTGATTAACCATTAGACAATGACATTTTTTCTTCTTTTTTTTTTCTTTTAGTAGATTGGGTTTGATCAAAGCAGCAAGAGGCAATTGATGGGACCGCTGCACCTGCATGTTCATGGTGAATCCTTGAGCATGATGACCGCAGTTAATAAAAAGAAAAAGGGTGGCGATGCCCAAGTGTCAAGGCTACTGGGCTGGAATCATTTGGGCGAATTCACAAGCAGAAGTTTGTTGAAGTGGGATAAATGCAATTCACTTATAATGGTTTGTTGAAATTAACATTGCTTCCAATTCAATTTCAGGCAGGCAGGGTTCTTTGAGACCTTTTTGTGCGGCCTATTATGATAGACACGACCACCAAATTTCTTGTTGATTCGTGGAACTGCATGGTGCCAGGGGCTAATTTTGTTCACTGTCCTTTTTCATAGAAAACTAAACATTTTTGTGTTTGTGATTTAAAATATGCAAAATAGCACGCTATAGGCCTTACTCTTGTACATTATAAAAACATAGTGTGATACTATAAGTACAAGAGAAATGAAGAAGAGACACCACTACTGTATTGTCAGTGACTCAGTAAGATGGAATAATGTTAGTTGTTTTTTCTCAGAAAATAAAGAATATATTCTCATCAGTACTGTGATATTATCTACATGAGTTGCGTCACCATTTGTATTCAAATGTCCATTTCTTAAAGAGTTTTAACACCCCGAATATCGATGATAATCATTGGCCCGTCAATAGTATTGTAGTATTGTATATTGTAGCTTTGCTACAAGCTAGTGGGGCCATTCTTAGGGCACAGTTGTTTGGTTATTGTTGAATACACAACATGTAATTCTCTTTGTTTAATGTTTAGTTTGGCAGTAAACTTCAAGTGGGAGTGGCAAAAAACTGAAGTATCTTTTTTTTGATGAACTGTTCACTATTTTCCAAACTGCTGCTTATTATGAAGTGAGTTGAATTGAGTTCACTGCCAACATACAATGTTCATATCATAAGTTTGTGCTCACAAGTCAGTACAAAAAAAAAATCATCCGAATGACAGCTTGACTTATATCTAGGACTGATATCCGGTGCTAAAGGTATCTAAAAAAAATGTGTCATTTGTGCTGTGTCTTGATCAAAAAATGGAAACGGACAGCAAGGATGTGTATGACTTCCAGCTTTTACATTAGAAAATGATGTGCTTGCCTGTGCATTCTGAGAAGAAAAAGAGGTCGTGCATGCATTTCCTGGATACCGAGGAAGCAATCAATGCCACCGACTAATGGATTGAACTATTTTATGAAGAAGAATGTAAAGTTTGCCAGATGGGTCATAACTACCTTTACACAGCCACCTAATATGCTCCCTACCATGAAGATTTACAATGCTTCTCATGGCTCTGTCTCTACTCAGTACCCACCCCGTTGCATCTCCTTCCACACTCTCCTTCCTCACTTCCAGCTCTCGCTTTAACCCTTATACACCGTTCGGGTCAAATTTCACCCGATTTGATATTTGGCAGCTATTAAAAGTACCCAAAATGTCATTCTTTCACACTGAACTTGGATGGCTTTTCCTAAAGGGATCCAAAATAAATCCATCCATCTTCTATACTGCTAACATTGCTAACACAAAAATAGAGATATTTAAAAATGTCATTATTTTGTACAGGCGCTACAAAGTTTGTGTTTTGGGGTCAAATTTGACCATGCCCACTACAATGGATTTTGGATTTCGAAGTGTCTGCTAAAAGGAAAATGGTAGTAATGGTGGGAATCTTGAAACTATAAAACTGCACTTTCCATAAATGTGAATATCTTTTATGGGCCATGGGTAACAGTGCTCAAAAAGGCGCTTGAAACAATCTAGCGAACTGTCTGTGTTCCACCACATCTGCACAGGTTCCCGTAGTAACAGGCACCTGTTGGTCCTTTAACAGGCCATGGGGGAATCTTGAAAGCGTATAAGTATCCGAGTCATGTATGTGCATATCTGAGGAATAGTTGGGATGATGTTCAGAGAAGTTTGCAACAGTCCGAGAACTGTCTGTGTTTCCACCACATTTGCACAGGCTGCTGCAGAAAAACGCACCTGTTGGTCTTTGAAGCGTCATGGGGAAATCCCGATACAGTGAAAGTCAAACAGCATAGGAATAATCATACATGCTAAACATGAGGAAGAGAAGTCACACAGAGGTCAGAGGGTGCCTTGGCACAAGCGTGAGATGTGCACCTGTACAAACAGGCAATGTTTTCACTGAAATTGTTTAAGGATTGATCATCCATTTATTCATATCAGACAAGCTTTAATACAATGTGAATAAATATGTAGTTCATCATTTGATTTATACAATTACTATGAAGATACTCTTAGTCCTGGTCAAAATTGACTCGGAACAGATGCACTACATGTGCATGGGAAATGAACAGTACGTAAGGGTTAAGTGGCCAATTGTCAAAGTCAGCTCCAGCCCAGTTAATGAAGAGCGAGATTTATTAGCGGGGCTTTTGGAAGGTGGCAGGATGGATAAACACAGTGAGAAAAAGAATCATGGAGAACAGAGTGATGAACAAGGAAGGTATAGAAACAAAGTAGGAAAACACCAGTGGATGAATGAAGCAAAAAGTAATCATAGAGAGGGGAGAGGCCAGTCTCCGGTCTGTCTCTTACCGTCTGTTGCAGGTCTGGGATTCCGATGCGGATCACGACCGTGTTGCCCGTGGGCTCCTCCATGGGTGCAGTGGCGCCGGGTAGGAACGGCGGCGAGACGGGAACGGGAACACCGCTGCCGCTGTCACCGTTACTGGCGCCGACGATGTCCTCTTCCAGGGAGCTGCCGCCGCTGTCGGTGCTGGCTCCCTGGCTGCCGTTTGCGGTGTGTGCGTAAGAGGAGTGTGCGCGCGGGTGTGTGTGCGCGCACTGCTGCTGCTGCTGCTGGTCCTGCCGTGGAGGGCTGGGTGGCTCATGTTTGCCGGCTGCCGGACGCAGAGGCATGCTCTGTGTTAGGGACTTGGACTATCTCTCTCTCTCTCTCTCTCTCTCTCTCTCTCTCTCTCTATCTCTCTCACATTCACACACAGATACACACACACCCTTGTGGCTGACACGCACACGGAACACACACACCTCTTGGAGCATGCATCTCTCGCCTGGGAAACACAAAAAAAGAGGAAGGGAGAGAAGAGAAGGGGGGGCGAAGAGCGGAGGCAACAGAAGGGAGACGGAAGGGAAAAACACAAGCGGATCAGAAGTGCACGAGCATTGAGGAGGAGTCCAAACCAACACATTTAAAGATCCTGAGAGCACAAAAATGAATCATTGCAATCGGGTGGGGAAGCTTTTTTGGTTTTATGCTGCCTAAAGTTAGGGATATTCTCTACCTCTTCTATTCTTGTATTATGTTCACAGTGTTAATTCAACACTTAGAGTTAAATTCAACACCGTGTCTGAGTGCATTTGGTCCTTATCAGAATTGGTGTTAAAGTAACTCTTTCCACAGTGTTAAAACATTCTGTCTTAAAACAACTTAAAACTGAGTACATATTTTTCACTGGCTACCACGGCACAGTGTTAATACAATTCAACACCACAAGTTAAATAACTCTGGAGAGAATAAATATGACTCCCAATGTGTTGATTATTTACTCTACACAGATGAAAATTGAGTGTTAAAATGACTCCCACAGAGTCGATTTTAACACTTTTTCAGGGGTTTATATAGCTCCATACAGAGTTGAATGAACATTTTGTAAATAGTTCATCATTTTACACTGTGCTAGAGTTATTGAACAACATTATAGGAGTAGGGAGATAACATTACTGAGATATATTTAACAACCAGTTTAGTGTTAGTTTCACTCCCAGAAGTGTTGAAATATTTCAATTGATTATATTTCTTTTTTTTTCATTGCAGGAACACCCATTGCACAAATTAGCTTTAGGTGAATTTATCATCATCACTTCACCCTAAGTGTGAAACCATTACATGACAGGGACATAGAAATAATGCTCTCCTCGTTGCTGTTGTGTGGCAGGAACTCATCTGACACACTGCCACTTTCAGTCACACTGTCCCATTTCCCCCCCCAAAAAAACACTACAACTCTGATGTAAGAGTGAACTTAACATCTCTTTGGTAGTTTAACAATTAAACATGAACATAACATTATTAATAAAAAAGAACAGTTAAATTTAACTGTCACACTTTGCACTCCCAGAAGTCTTTGCGGCAGAGCAGTTCTAATCGAGTGGGTGAGGCTTACTCCTATTAACTCTATGCAGACTTATTTAACACTAAATAAATCAACTCTGTCAAATAACTCCAACACCAACTTCCATTTAAACTATACTGTGTTAAAAATACACTTTGGGGATGGAAATCAACTCTGAAACATTTGACACCAATATTTTAACACTGCAATTTTTGCTGTGTTGGTTCTCTTCAAGTAGAACACAGTGCTCCCCGGCATGTTGCCGTACAACTTGGCACTAAAAAGGAGGCATGCAACTCTAAACGAATACTTTAAAACATGTGTTTTAATCAATTTAAATGTGTTAAACGTGTGTGGGAGGGGCACAACTATACAAAGATGTTTTTTATTGTAGGTTTCATAGCATATCGATTGTTCGACTGTTATTGAAAAAATATTTTGATAATATTGTACTAGGATTTCTCTTGAATTCCCACTGTACAGTGTATGGCCCACAGGCCATAGGTTTGCCTCCCCAGCGTTAAACAAAAGTGTTGCTCCAATGTGGAACGATATTACGACAAGGGGAAGGGCGGGTGGGTGTATGGATGTTTGTTCAGATCAATACTGGGCAGGATGTGACCGTCATGCTCGGCTTTATCCATCCGCTAAAACAAACTGACGTAAAGCGCAAACAATCAGACACATAACATTTTTGTGGGACTTTTTCCTAATCAAAGAGGGTCGTTATTATCTCCGCAAAGGACGTTGTGATGTTAACTGGCATTAATTTGTAAAAGTTAGCAAAATTCCGTAGGCAGCAGCCAAAGAAAATGGAAAGAATATTTGAATGACAGCAGTTTTATCAGAACTGGACATATCTACATGATATAAAATAAAGCTGGTTCATAAGATACAAGCCTGGAGTGAATTCGTAATTATTAAGACACCAATGGGAACACTCACAAGAAGAGATCAGGACATGAACTCTGCATTGCAAAAAATGAATACTTTAAGGCTTTGACTATTATTTGAAACATCGCTAGTTGAACAAGTGAGCTTCTGATGGGAGGAAAATGGGCCATAAAACATTTCTGGCAGGTTCCTGAATTATTAAGTAAGATCTTAAGTCAGTGCTGTGTTCCAAAGTATTCTCCGACATTGTCGCTGCTCGCGCTGACCCTGCAGCTTCAGAACGAGAACGCCCCGATTGGTTGGAATTTTAAACATGCACGTCAACAGCGGTGTGATGCAACTGCTGCTACATAGCGTAATGTGCTTGGACATACACAGAGTACATGAGTGCACAGAAAAGATGGCAGAAATATGTAAACTCCAAATTAAAACTGACGTTGTCGACATAATTGACCCAGTGGAATGGTATGAATTAAACATTAAACATAATGCTATGCAAGAAAGTACACAGATTCACCACACAGCTTCCCATTGTGTTTTTCTGAGTATGAACCTGACTATTTCAGAGAAACAGGTTGTAGCTGACAAAACGGAAAATTGGCTGTGCAGTGTTGCAATCACGGTTTCTGTGTATTTTCACATAACATCTCAAGCCAAAATACAAAATATATTCCCATCCAGAGTTTGTCAGAAGTCAAACGTTGCCACTGTCCAACAATTGGACAGAGTCCAGAATCTGCCTCCCTCCACTGTTAGACAGCCACATTTTCAAGTCATTTATCTGTGAGACTTTCAAAACACATTGGTACAAGATGTAAAGGAGACATGTGGAAAAGCAGCTTTTTAATTGCTTCTATAGACCTTTTTTAGCCTGTAATCAACAGGCACCAGGGGACTTCTGGGTTGCAGATTGCCAGTGATGACTACTAGTCTCCCAGTTTACTTAGGAAAAAAAACTAAAATAAACAGAATGAATCTATTAAGCTGTGGGTGAGGATGTTAAATCAAGTAGATGTCATAAATAGATGTACAGGGAAGAGCTCCCTATCAATTAGCCGGTCTCTCATTGATCATGTTAACTTTGTTTGAATTTCCACAAGGTATAATCAAGGTCTTGAAGATACTATACCTGTTAAAATGTACTGGAGGTACAGCTGGCGTTCTGTCCCTTGCAAGCACTCTACCACATATAACATCTTTTTTCCACTGAAACTTCAGACATTTAAACAACGGCAGCAGAAAAGAAGGCAAAAATCATCAAGCCATTTACTCGTTTTCTCAAATCATTTTTTCTTGGTCAAATGACATAGAAGTGTGTGTTTACCCGTGGCGCCATTGAAGCTAATGCTATCCAAAAGTATGTGATGTCATGGTGAAAAGGTCTTTACAAGTAGTTGGGTCTCACCCAACTATTAGAGTTGGCCCACCCATCAAGTGTGAATTTGCACAATCAAAAACTTTTTTAGTGAGCTGCCTATGTCAGGAAATGTATCTTGAAGCAAGTTTCATAGGGTTTGCCCCTAACTTAAAAAAAACAAAAAACACCATCACATCAAGTTTCTTCCTTAATGACTTGGCAGCTACGGACAAAGATCTGCCATTTTGTTCTCACAAGTGACGGATGAATCACATAGAAGCATTATCATGTGAAAAACCAAGCACTTGGATCTGTCAGCAAACCGGCTCATAAAAAAACACACTATTACTAAAGCTACAAGCTAAGCTGTTAGCATTCACTAGCATAGCTGCCAGAAAAATTTACATGAACTCCACCTGAAGGCCAGGACAAGAAAAGAACAGCAAAGTACCGGTATCTAAAACTCTCCAAGTTGTTGGGTACTCAAACGTCCAATGCAATTTCTCCAGCTGCCATGTTTCTGCCAGGAATCAGGGTTCACGTTCAGTCGTCATCATGGCAACACAACGCCGTACTCGCGTTGGCACATCCCACAGTAGGGTGGGGAGGGGTGAGCCACGGTTTATCTGCATGAGACAGAAGACGACAGCTCCTAAAACTGGCTGCTTTGAACAGGGCTCCTTAGAGAGGGTGATACATCTATAACTCTTGATCCTTTGGTATTTTCATCAAGACACCAAGTTTTAATTTGTCTCTTTTAAGTAGTTGAAATGTATATGAAAAGTTGAGGTTTGCTTTGTAACCGTAGTTCCAGTACCATAACTTGTCCCTCAACTTTATAGTCTATTGCACCCCTTATTTTAGAAAAATATTATATTGATCCAAACAACAAGTACACACAAGAACGTTGTAGGGGGAAATAGTATAATATTGTTTACTATTGCCAATTAATAGTGAATCCTAAACACACTTCACAAAATAACAAGAAACATCCACTCATCCATCCATTTTCTGTTGTAATTAGGGTAGCAGGTGAGCTGGAGCCTATCCAGTGGGGTACACCTTGGACTCGCCAGTCACCAGCCAATCACAGGGAACTGAAGACAAGCAACATTTCACACCGGTGGACAATTTAGAATCCTCGATTAAACTAGCAGTAAGCTGAAGCACCCATGAAAGACCAAGACAAGCATGGGGAGAACATGCAATCTCCACACAAAAAAGGCCGCAGCTGAGATTCCAACCACAAGCATACGCTGAAAGAGAGGAAGTCAAATGTCCTACATGTGGAACTATTTGGAATGTTTTTCTAAGGTTGCTGATGCTGCTTAACTTGTGTTAAAGTTCAACTAACCTGATAACGAGGATCAAGTGCAAAAGGAATCGATTCACTGGTGACATCGGTGACAGTGACCTGTGGATGGTTGTTGTCTATTTTGGCAAAATGTTCAACGGCAATGCCTCCGATTTGTTGTGTTTTTGTTTTATTGAGGGTTGACAATAAGAAAGGGACGTTTCCCGTTCAGATTTACTTGGATATGAATATGATGAACACATCATATTTTCTCTACAAAGGAAAATACTATTCTCCCCGTAGAAGGTGAAATCTTATTTTCATTGCAATGTGGAGAGATGTGAATGTATAACCAATGCCGTGCAATGAGTTGAATGTAGATGAAGAACAGAGCATGACAGATAGCCCAAATGCATTAGCATATCACTCCAGCGCTGAAGGCTCTAGTCTGCCACAAGGCCAGAATGATTTACTTGACCAAACTTTGTCTTCTAAATGATGTGCATTCACAATTCTTCTCAAATCAAGATTATTCATGTGTGTGCGACAAATATGAAGCCACCAGAAGCAGGAATGAGTCAATCAACACTTCGCAAATAGTGAGACAGCCTGTTTAATAAACTGAAATCGGCTGGATGGATCATTTCGTCTGACTTGCGTCATCGTGCTCAAGCAGAAGCTTTCGGGATATTGGTACTTGAGAGAAAAAGTAAACGCACAGCACATATGTATCTGTTTGAACCTCCATCCATGCATTTTATGTAGCGCTTATACCCTGCTCACGGTCATATGGGGGATGGATCCAAGATGACTTCGGCAAAAGGCGGACTACAACTAACTGCACACTCTGGACCTGTTCACAGGTCATCTATAGAAAAAGACAGCCTTTCACGTTCACATTGACACCATACCGGAGTAAGAACTGAACCTATGCTGCAAGCACGCAACTCAGCTGAGCGAGCCGTTACACTGAACTACAGTGTATAAGGGGAAAAAAGAGGAGGCTCAACTGGAGTTACAGTTCTCAATCCCTGTAATTCACCAGCAGATCTCTGTAACTGAATTGTACATTCTACAATAAGAAACACCATATACACACGAACATGAACGCAAAAGTGAAATCATTAGCTCTAGGGTGAAATGACGTTGCAGATATCTGTAATTCAGTTTTGACTAGGCAAAACTGAAGTATAGTCTAGATTACTAACAATTATGTAACAATACTAATTTTTTATTAAAAATTCCACATATTTGATATCTGATTATGACTAGTCAGAAAGACGATGATATCTGCAATGTTAATTCCAGAATTTAAATGTTGAATGTGCTTGCCATATGTATACATCTGTGTAGTTTTTTTACCAAATGCATTTGATGTCGGGTATTTTAGTACATCTTTGAAGTGCTTTTTTCGCTTCTTCAAGACATTCCAAATGGTTGTAGAGTACTGGTAATTGTTTGGGTGGACATTCCACCGTCTTTTAGTTTCACAAGTTCTTGTTCGGTTGTCCTGCTAGTTAGGTCACTAGCTAATATAAAAGTAAGGAATAATACCATCCAAATATAGAGCAAAAAACTCGCCACAATAATGAAACCAAGACTCAAAAACAGCAAGTAACTACTTTTAGTACTTTGGCACCAGGTAGTCTTGCTGTCTTCTCTGTAGAACTATTCATGACATTAGCCTTAACTTCCTCATATACAGGTTCTGCTGGATTACAGTCATCGCTCACTTTATAGCCACACAAATTCAAGTCACAGATACTATAGTGTAAAAAGTGAGGATGGAGATCCCAAATGGTCAACAATACCTGCACCTCATATGCATATTTTGTACTGGTATCATGCATAAAACCTTAAAAATCTAAACAACAAAAGAAAACATGGTACTTTGCAGATTTTCTTCTAGGATTCTGAAACACAAACACTGCGATAAATGAGGTACTATGGTAATTTGGATTTTTTTTTTTTTTAAATAAATCAATGAAAAAAAACAACCTTTGGGTAATATCATTGCAGTTTCCAATTAATAACAGTGTCATTGACGATCTCTACGGTGGCCAACTGGATCACTTCAGGTCAGCGGTAGGCGCTAGCAACTCGCATTATGCCGCCCTACCTATTATTGAAAGGATGAATACCATATTTGGCTCAGGTTGAGATCCCAGGTACTGTGAAAACCCCCATTAAACTTAAACCTGATCTAAATAAAACACGTGTTCTGTGCACACCAAGGATAGCCTACAATGATATCATTATTCCTCTCTATAATCTGTCAATTGTGGATGCAGATCCACTGTCTTATTCACTCCACCTGGGAAATTAAGCGAGTGAAGAGTGGAATCAGAAGGAGGTTATCTACCATGCCTTAGCGAGCAGAGAGTACCTCACCTCCTGTTAGCTCGTATCTTCAGTGCACCTTCGTCTCACCCCGTCATTTGCACTCTGGCACAGCTAAAACAAAGTGAATAATTTAGAGGCATCCAAAGCCACGCGAGCATGAATCCGGTTCAATGTATGCCAGAGAGCCAGAATCACAACCTCTGATGTTCAGGTGGAGGGGTAAGGCTTCTCGTGGAGGGAAGGGTGAGTCCCTCACGGGTAACCAACCACGGAGCTTGAAAAGCAGGAGTAAATGTGATAACCCACAACAGTGTGCTTCATGCTCCTCCACACCTTGTATAGCAAATGTCACGGCCATTCACCAAAGCCGATCCTTCAAGGGACATATTTTTCTCTTTCACACACTCCCACACAGACAGTTTTTTTGTGCTGCATCCCTTCCCAATGAGAGTGAATTTGGTAATTGATTAGACAGGCGGAGAGGCATTAAACATGAAGGGACAATGTCGATGCTTCATTTGTTTACGGTAAATCGGTGCTTTATGGCTCTACAGATGAGCTCAGAGTGAAATATTGTTCAACAGATCTAATGGTGCAGTCAATTTGGGAAGGATATGATGAATATTAATACTTGTACTTGTTATAGTAGGTTGTCCTCCGGGGTGCAACATAATAAAGCAATGGGCAGACTAAGAATGTCACCGTTAAACTGTATGCCCAACTAATTAAGGTTTTAAATGCCATCACTTCACAGAAAAGCTCCAATTAAAAATCGTGAAAAATCATGCCATTGTCTCAAGATGCCACTCCCTGCTGATAAAAATCAATGCTAGTTCGTCAACTTTCTTATGATTGCGTCCCAAAAAATAGATCTGCTTAAAGCGTCTGATGGCTGGAATAAATCTCATTGGGTCATTGCGATGAGAAGCGCTAGCCAACAGCTAGCTCGCAAACTAACAGTGTAACATGGATCCTCTCGGCCAGCAGAAAGGTGGCGGGCTCGTCTGTGGCATCACCTTCTCGCTTCAGAATTTAAAAATGACACCAAGCTGTTCTATAAATTGTGGCATCAAGGGAAGACAAACTTTCGGGGTGTAGGCATAGCTATCTAGCTAACTGCACACTGTACTTGTAGTAATAATAACTACGTAACTCATAAATGTGCCCGATAACCACTGATGCGAACGAAGGCACGCAAGTTTTTCTATAGCCTACGTAGTGAGGGAGGGTCGACTCGCGGACGCCCAAATGCCTCACTGGGTCCTGTCTCGAAAGTCATTAACACAGGGTATTTAACTGAAGTTCTTTAACTCCAATTTAGATATAGGTAATATCAGAGGTGGGCATCGTCTATCGATCACTAAGTTTCCGTCTGCATTTCCGGCCGACCCACATGATCCCAGTCCATCCCTCATCGGCCAATCGGCATAGAAAACATCATTTTCACGCCACACACAGGCGCCGCACAAGCAGACACGCTGCTAAATAAAGAAAATATATCAAATAAAAACAACAGACACACGCACAGCGTGGTGATCAGTGAAATAAAAACAATATGGGGCACGTTATTGCGTCTGTGGGACCGAAAGGTATTCAACACTGTTTTATTTTTAATTTTTTCTTTATTTGGCTGCATGTCAGTAGTGCGGCACCTGTGAGTGATGGGGTACCAGTAAGTCCGTTCTCGACGCCGTTTGGCTGACTCGGACTAACCAGGCGGGCCTGAAATATAGACGAGATCTCATAGACGGGACTAAAGCGTTGATGAATGCCCAGCTCTGGGTAATATGTTTGTGTACTATACAGTATGCGTTATAAGTCCACTAGTTGATATGTCATCTTTACTACTCCACAAAGTTCAGAGACAATGATGCTGTTTAGTTTTTTTTTTTTTTTTTTTAATGCTTGAGGAAAAAGCTGAAATCCCACAAGATCCCACAATATCTTTCAATATAACGTTTATTGAGTGTATTTTGATTGTTTTGTGTATTCAATCCACTAAAGAAGCATGCATGCACCAGTGAGCACAAAAGAGAAAAAAATGCCCATCCAGCTGTAAAGCAGTGCAATTAGACCTGAAAATCCTCCGGTTTGTGTGTGAAAGCATGCATACACTTCTAAGATACACTCACACACACGCACATGCACACAAACGCACACTGTCACACACAAATACGTTTACAGAAAGATTAGCCACATACTGCCCCCATATACCTCCCCTTTCCCTTTCTGCAATCCCGGCGCCACATGCACACAGAAAATTAAATATGGAAAATTAGCCACACGCTAAAAGCTTTTGAAATCAATACTCTACAGTAACTGAAGCGCCATCCCAAAGCCACATTTTCTATCCGATTCGCATGCTCTGATACAGCATGTGGCTCTCTCTCTCTCTCTCTCACACACACACACATACACACGCGCACACGCACTCAGACACACACACACACACACACAAAGCCGCACTTACCAAAGGGTTTACCTGGGCTTAAGCCCTGGGGCCTACGGAAGTTGGGGGGCTATCAGAATTTAAAAAAAAAAAAGAAAAGTTGACCAAACCGCAGGCGATTCTGTGCAACGCCGTGGGAGTAGAGAGGGTCACTTGCTGCTACGGGGGCCTATCGGAAGGCATTAAATTCCACATTATTTTTCTGTCAATCATGTCATTATGGCATCCGCGGACCAATCACACACCCGTACCATATACTATGACAATTTTCAGCCAATCCCCATGTACAGGAAGTTCCCCAAGACAGAGCTTCGGACGTCACGTGACTGATCCCCACACGTATTTGTTTACGCAGCCAAGATGACAGGACCGTAGCTGGTGGCACCTAATCAGTCAATATTCTTTCCAATTGAAGGCACATCTCACTTTGATGAAAAGGACATAATGAGTGGACAGGTTGGAATATCAAAAAACAACGGCAGAGGTACCGGTGAATCCTTAAGAAGTTGTCTGACGAATGTCGGACGACAGCTTGGTGAACATTTGCGACCTGGAACGAACTCTGATGTGATTTTTCTACCTTCACCAACAGTTGGAAATGTTTGGGACATGTGTTTTCAAGTCGGGGATGGGGGGCCTATATTTGATGATTAGCCCCGGGGCCTACTATGAGTAGGTAAAGGTGGCCCTGCACACACAAACACGCACACATTTACAACTCGCATTTGTGAAACTACCAGGGCAAATGGCAAGCAAAAAGAGTCAAATGCACACACCCGATTGGAAGAAATACATTTGTGGTTCATGAATAAATTGTAAACACATTCCTACTGCGTGTGCAGAAAAAGGTGTGTATGTACAGTACTATCTATTGATCTACTGCTTGGCAGCTGGGTCTTTGATGCAGCATGACTATTAATAATCAATGGGTCTCTCAGGAGAGAAGTTAATAAACCTGCCAGCCAATTAAAGTGAGGTACACACATAGCAAATATCAGGCTGGATTTGAGCATTTTTCCTCTCTTCTGATCAAAGTCAGCAAAGGCCTAATTTTTGGATGTCTCTGAAAGATGTTTCAGAGCGATTGTCCAGTGGTGGAGAGTGAGCTATGAGGGATTTTTCCTGCCTAATCTGCATAGGAAATGGTCAGTCGACAATTAATCCTGTTCAATATTTACAGCAAATCCGAGTTGGTTGGTAGAGATATGGTCTTGCGTGTGTGTGATGTACTGTGTTGGTCACCTTGAATAGACCACACACTGGGCTCTATTTTCGTAAAGAGGCGCACACTGAGATGGGCATTTGACCCTATTTTGCCCGTCCGTTCTCCATCCGCGACCTGGGCACCATTTCGTCATCATCCCTACATCTTTATTAATAAAAATAATTGTCCTCCAACCCCGCCCCAATATGGCATTATAACTTCTGAGGATGTGGCTCGAAATGAAGACAACAACAACACACTTCCTGTGCCTTAGCTCATGACGCCGCATTGTTATACTCCACAGTCTCCACTTTGCTGCGGCAGCCCTCTTTTCGCCTTGAGCCGTACTGGTCTTAATTGTTCTTTGTTAGCGCGTCTCGCTCTGACTCCATAAGTAGTCTTTCTCATCTATCGGATAATAGACGATGATTCAACAAGAGGGCCCACACAATCTCCTGACAAATCCCCCTAAGGACTCTCAGAGCCACAGAAGTGATGGGAAATTAATTAGATGAAAAGATAAATCATCATAAAATCTCAGATCAAATTATGGCTGAAGATGAGGCTGATCAATCACAATGAGAACAAGGACACGCCAGACACTGGTGGACGCCAAACTGGTAACAGAGGAGGATTTGCAACGTCTATTTCCATTCATTACGTCTGCCTCAAGTTTTGGCGCTATGATCTGCAAACCTCCCCGTGTGTAAATATTTTACACTGTTTGCTCTGTTGCTGCCTTAAAACAGCACACAGTGTTCCGTCTTTGTTAGCATCCATGCAAAATTGAGGAAAATAATTACTGTAGTTTGCAGCACGGGGATTGCCGCACTAATGGGAGGAACGGTAACAATAAAAGGACTTTTGTCACTAATTAGCATAGCAAACGGAGTGGAAGAAGGTACGCTACTCATTATCGCATCAAGATCAGCTCCTTTGATCTCTCTTAAACGGTGACATAAGCTTCTGCGAAGTCATCTGCTCCTGGCATTTTAGGACTATTGATCGGCCATTTGTGTAAGGAGAATACAATACAGGGGTCCTTGGAATATGATCCAGTTTCATCAATGCGGGCCGTGCATTTGGTACCTGGGCCTTAGGTGAGGATTTACCGGATTTCATAAAACCACCACGTTCACGTCGCAATCACAGAAACGCAACGCAAATGCAAAAGGATGAAAATACATCATGCTACATACATTATCTGGAGCAGTTCAGAATCATTATTTATGTAATAGCATGACCAAAAAAAAAAAGAAACACATCATATTCAACAGAGATGCTAATTATTTAATATATACAGACAACTTTTGCCAGTTGAACTTTGCTTACTCTGACCAGCCAATCGGAGGACAGAAAAATGACGATATCATCGCGTCACAGCGATCAAGTTGACGTCTGATTGGTTAAAGAAACAGTTCTGTCGATAAAGTAGTTGAAGTTACAGCACAACTGAGTCTGCAAGCCCTGGGCAGATTAGATTGACATGGCAACACAAAGACGCTGAAATCTGATTGGATTAAAAAAAAATCCAACATCCAAGTGCACGTACTGGAAGCAGAGCAGTCGTATGAAATGCTTGGAAAAGAAGAGACTCAACTTTTGAGAATATATTCAGACAGTTTCAAAGAAAAAATATTACAGTTTAGGTTGCAAATGTGAGTCAATGCTTCTGATCGTGTTTAGGCTAACAGAAAAGACATGAGCGTACACCAATGACAGATAGTGAATGGACTTTTACCTGTACAGTAAACCACCACTATTTGCAAGGGATAGGGGCTGAGCCCTTCTATACATTTTACACTTACAATCTACTCAAATATGTCAACAGTGTGTTTAAAAAGTGTTTTACATTCAGATTTGAAACATATTCTCTGTAGTGAACGGAGATTCACTGCACAACATGTAATGATTAACTTTCCGTCTAAATTAAGTGATGTTTCCAGATGAAGCTTCTCTGAGACAAACTCCTTGGACTGACGTCAATAGCAGACTGCACTTGAATGTTAGGAAATGTGCTCGAGTGCCATGCGGGCTACGCTTGTTGTGTCTGAAAGACCGCTAATTAGAGTCAGTCACCGCAAACGTGTGCCTGTTTAGCTAGTTAAAAAAAAGCAACAGATGGTAACACCTGAGAAGCCCGGGATGTTTTCAGGGTTTCTATTGTGAAACACCAGCAGGATAATTGTTGCCGGCGTTTGCAGCAGGGGGGCTCGTGGAGAGCCCAGATGTAGGCTGATGTAAACGACAGGCACTCACTACACCATCAACCCTCAAAGACGTCACTGTGTATATATCAAAAAATATCCATATTTATATCTATTTGCGATTAGGTGACTTGTGAACATATGTTTTGACCAGGGGCGTCCAAACCGTGGCTCGGGGCCATCTCACCCAAAATCAACTGGGATAGGCTGCCACTCACCCACAACCCTGGTGAGGATAGACGGTATTGCGAATGGATGGACGGATGAACTCAATAGCCGACGACTTAGCTGGCGGCCGTGATGGCCAGTATCGGCCCGGAAACACACCGGCCGTTCGGGAGAATTCCCATATTTTCCCGAAATTCCCAATGGCCGCCCTGCCCCGCCAACCTTTATTAACTATATCATTGTCATTTTAAGTTCATTTTCTGGCCTCTTTTATGCATAATAATTCACTTTGGTTGTTGCCATTTACAATTCCTAATGGCAAAAAGTACATTACCTTTTTTTGTCCTTTTGTCAACATAGTTTCAAATGTTGTCATACACAGTGTATTATGTATTTTTGTAACAGCCGGGTGTCCCAATAGTGTTATCTTTACAGTCTCTCCTGTGAGCAAATCCTTTTTATACTACTGCTGGTGCAATGATAAGATAAGCACCGTTACACCGGCTACAACATTCACACATTTGTCAATGACTATAGAGTTTGCACACGCTCGCTTTCTCAGTCTCTCTCACACACACACACGCATGTGCACCCCCACGCACGTACTCACACACAAACACACAACAGAGGTGATGTATTGCCTATTACTCCACTGTAGTCAGAGTGGCCTACAGCCTAAAGCAGTGGATGCTTTATGATTTTTGGGCTAATATTCCCCCTTAAAAATAACTTTATTATCAAATGTGCCTCGGCGACAGAACGGTGACGCGTACTCAGAGACCGCACGACAAAACGAGATGGGGGCGCCTGCGAGGGGGGCTGGTGTGCAGTGCACTGTCACATTTCATGGGCTCTGACATTATAAAGGAAACTCCATTTGCGCCAATGGAGCAGAAATATAGTTACACAGGGACACAAAGCCTTTATAAATGTACTTTTCGATTACGCATCTGCGACTGCCGCTGCCTCCATGCCTTATTGTCGTCCATCCATTATTGTCACTTCTCTGCAAATGTAACCACCTCAGTTGAAAGATAACAAGGCCTCCAACTACAATGCCTGAGTTAACGTTGGGAGCAGTGATGAACGGGCATTCGCACCCTCTTTTTCATGGAGAAATCTCAAAATCATCAAAACTTTGACACAATGCTCTTCCTGCATTAGATGTTATTGGCAAAGAGCTTTGCAATTTAGCATCGGGGATGCACAAATTGGTGCTCATTTGGGCAAATTCCCTAGTAGGGGTTGACGGTTTCAAAAGAAAATTGCTGACTTCCTGTTTACTATCAAGCATGGGTCCTTGGGACTTTTTCAGGCATCCTGTTATGGTATAAATACACACCTAATATCATGTCGAGTCAAGAAATTGGTGTCAGGGGCTTTTTTCACAGGCTGTGACTAAATGGAAAGATTTTGACGGCATGCTATGCCCACATTAGATGTCGAGGTGAAAAAACGTTACCACTTTGCAACTAGGATACCTGCTTCAATTGGGCCTCATTTGAATTACAGATAAGAAGCATGGCACAAACACAAATATTGGGACATGGACTCTATTCTCATACTCATTCTCATTTTAATTGGATCATTATTCGCCTATATTGGCCTAGATTACAATAACTTTAAATATATTTTTCGGAATAAAACCTGTCTCATTTTCTACTCCATGACTATCTTTAAAATATTAATAAATATAGCACGTCCGCCTCACAGTTCGGAGTTGGTGGGTTCGATCCCGGCTCTGGCCTCCCTGTGTGGAGTTTGCATGTTCTCCCCGTGCCTGTGTGGCTTTTCTCCGGGTACTCCGGTTTCCTCCCACATTCCCAAAAAAACATGCTTGGTAGGTTTAGTATAATATATAGGTATACTTCTATATTTAAGTATTTTCAAGGTGTTACTTGGTGGTGAACATTTCACAACCACTCTTTTAATACATTGTTGATGCTACAATCACATGCATTAAAGTGCACCTGTGTGTTTGGAGGTCGGATCAACAACCTCAAGATGAGGCAGCAATATGATGTGACCACTTTTTTACAGCTACAACAATGACACAAAACCCCAAGTTCCAGAGGGATGTATAAGGTGCCTTTGTGTATACATTTGTATGCAGGCCCAAGTGAATGTCTGAATATGTACATGCACTGCATTTGAAATTGCCCTCCTTCAGCCAAAGAGCCAGCAGAGGAAAATCTGATTCCCCTCTCAAGAGAAATAAATGCTACAAAGGGTCTATGGGAAAAAGTGGATGAGCAGATAAAAGTGACTGTGTAATGAGAGAGAGAAAGCAAAGCGCAACTCATTCCTATAGGCAGACAGCTTGCAGTGAGGGCTGAATAAAAGCACTGACCTCGCAATGGAGTGAAGCAGCCACTGAGCCAGATGTTTACTGCATAAATGCGTTAGCATCTCTGGGGTGATGTAATGAGGCCAACACACTTTAAACAATAGACGGAAACAGTGGGCTGACCTGCCCTAAAAACAAGTCTAGTATATTAGCATCAAAGTCAAAATCGCATATAGTGGCTGCCGGCTGCACTGCGGGCAAATTCAGAAAACGCGACGGCAACATGGTATCATGGTGATCGAGGACTTTGTCGATTCACCGTGAACTCATTTCACACTTATTTCACAGATATTTGAATCCTGTGAAATGAGCTCATCATTCTTGAACAGTTGCTTGTGTGCTAAATTAGCTGGCGTGTTGCCCTACGACACCAAAGTGTCGCTCTGCGGCGGATAATAGAGCCTGTCTGCTTTTCCAGTTCAAATCCAAAGCATTGTCATTTTCTTGACCAGCGGCCAAAGTCATTATGCGCGAGTCTCCATCATCTGCATACCTCTCTCTCCAGTACCTCGCACCTGCTTATGCAACCCATTTAGAATAATGGCCATTGCATCTTCCATACTTCCATTTTCTATAGCGCTTGTCCTTACTGAGGTCACGGGCGAACTGAAGCTTACGCCAGCTGAAGCTGGACAGGAGGCTGGGTACACCTTGGGCTGGTCACCATCTAATCGCAGGGCACAAACAACCATTTCTACAATTTAACAATTTAACGTCTTCATGAACAGAAAATGCATAATTCTCAATGTGGGAGGAAACCGGAGTACCCGCTCAAGTGCATGCAAACTACACAAAGAGATCCAAATCCAAGTACCAACCATTGTAACAACCTGATCATATCTTTCATGAGAGAAGTAAAAACTTGCTCAACCAAAACTTGCGAGTACATTCCCTAAAGCAATCCTGGACAAACACAGGTAGATTTTGATGCTTAAATCATATTCCACAAACGCAATATTAATCAAAATGCGTGGGCCTGCTGGGAATGTGTTCTAGAAAAATATGTGTTTGGGTTGATTTCCTCTTTAACTTCTATTGACACTTGTAATAACAAGCCCAATGAGACACATTGCTGCTGATAATAACTTGATGATGGACTTGAAAAGCATGGACGACTACTGTATCGCTATTTCTACGCATGGCCATCTTCATGAATATTTGTCTACATAATGGCAAATCTTCAAAATGATTATCAAACTATTGATGATGATGATGATGATGATGATGATGAAGA
This sequence comes from Filicampus tigris, assembly GCF_054856515.1. Classification (NCBI taxonomy): domain Eukaryota; kingdom Metazoa; phylum Chordata; class Actinopteri; order Syngnathiformes; family Syngnathidae; genus Filicampus; species Filicampus tigris. The sequence goes on along the minus strand of NC_141220.1, from coordinate 21,793,797 downwards.
AAAACTGTGCAGCTGTCTAGGTCACCTGCTTGATCAAAGCTCATTTGGGGCAAGCCCTGGAATCCCCACAAAATGGCTGCTTCAAACCGAAATGGCAGACTTCTGTTCAATTTTTGGCATGAGACTTTTACAGGCATCCTGTGATGAAAGACATATCCACCCAATTTCATGTTGATTATACAAACAAGGGTTGGAGGCAATTTTTTAAATTTATTTTTTTGACTTTCAAAGGAGCACTACTGAGTGAATATTTGGCGATTGTGTTGGGTACCACTAAAATACATACAATAGATTTTCACCAGGATACACGCATTTGTAAAAAATGTGTGGGTTTTTTTTTTGTTCTTGTTATTTTCAGGTACGTTGAGGCCCCGAAAAGGGTGATTCATTTGTTGGAATAATTAAAAAAACACAATTATTTCAAGAGTACTTTAGCGCTGTCTGGTCCTTGGGCTTAATAACACATTATGAACAAAAATTACACAATATACACTCTGAACCCAATAAACTGGAGTCATAATATAGTGTGAAGATGCAATTTAAGGATTCCTACAGCCCGACACAAATCGCTTCCCCTTTGAAAACATGGTCCTATCACACACTCCAGAAGGAAATGAATGCAAGTCAAGCTGAACCAATACACACAGTGATTCCCACAGGTGCCTTGTGCAGAGTCATTAGTAATAACTCAGCCAGGCTTCTCCGCTCATTTCTCCCCCAGTAATGTCAACACTCTGAGACAACAATTACCCGTCCCTTACCCCCACAGCTACTTTAGTCATGTCCGTGTTAAAATATAATACCTTTTTGCACATTTAGCCATCTAAACCAAACACATCTCATTAACGTCATTCATTTGGTTGTGAGGTTTGTTTTCCAGAATTTGGTAATCAAGTCAATGTTTTATCAAGCAGAAGAACAAGTGAAAATAGAAAGCACCGCTCCCGCAAAAAAAAAAAAATCAATCGTCAATTGTATGAAAGTGGACACGTTTTGTTCAATATAATTGAGACAAGCAGTATTTTTTTAGAGCATATTTTTATTAATCCTATGGGAAATTTCTATTCCGTTATTGATCTTGAGTCACACTCCCAAAAGTAATATCAAAGTGAGGCCAATTCTCTTTGCTTTTGCTGTCGACACACGTCTAAATAAAAGCATTCTTTTACTGTTGATCTCTTTAATATTTTGATGTCAAACCAAAACGTTTTCTGTCTACAATAAAAATGAATCTGTGTCACTGTTCCATATACTTTAAGTGGGGGATATATTACAAGGTCACAATCAGGATCCTGAATGGAACATTCGGTTTGCTCATGCTTTGCTAGCCTAAATTCAACATCTTAAGACATATGACATGACTTCTGTCTTTAGACTGCAGGTCTGAGTGAACAATTTCCTATTTAGTGCGACTGCTAATATCCTTTTTTTTTTATTTACATTTACGTGACTTATGTCTGAGTTCACTGTGTTTATACAAAGTATTTACTTAACACCTGAAACCACCTGCATGCACACGTCCAAAATGCAAAAATGGCTCATAAGTGAGAGGCTGGACCAATCGCCAGCCAAAGGCCAGGTCAAACTAACATGTCATTTTTTTTAAATGTTACATACAATGTAATTGGCTTGGACTGACTCTTTTTCTCATTACTTTAACAACCTTTGTGATTCTGACCATGTTAGTTCAGTTAACTAATGCAGGAACATTTAGTGTTGATGACTACATGCTAGTACTGAGCACAAAGTGGCTAAGGTTCTAGTATACAGTTTGTGATTGAGCAAGACTGTCTGACTTGACTGACCCAGCAATGCCTTAACTTGACTTGCTTGATGGCCCGTGCCCACACAGATATGAGCTTAAGCGTATCCTCAAAGGTTGTTTATCGTTTCTACGTTTCAACCACTAAGAAGTGGAATTTTGGGAGTCTGAAAACGATGTTTATTGAACCCGGGTCCCAGTCTGAATAATGTGTTTTCGACTTTCCTGAGATGATGACGCAATACTGTCAGTTCTGTCAGGCTGCTTGGCATTCTCCGCCATTGTTGTTAATGTTTACATCACGCAGACTTCTTATCCTGTGCTTTTGTGGCTTCCACCGGCAGTGTCACGGAAAAACATACAGGCCTGGTAAATATACAACAGTCTTTCAGCATTTTTGCTTGCTGGATTATTGCCATGGTACGACGGGGCATGCAAGACTGCCCAGTGACGACTATAAAGCCAACAGATCACCGTACGGTGTATTTTTGTTCTCCCATTAGATTCAAAGTGTGACTAGAGTGAGCATGTCGCATGTCAACATCAAAGGTCTTAACAATAGTCCCCCGTATCATTGACCCATCGCGCCTAATTTGCATGGTTTTATCTCCCTCATGAGGAGCTAAGTGGCGCTTCCTCAGGTGAAGTGCCTCATCAAACACATTGAACATTTGCTCAGTGAAGGCCCCCGACTGCCTGCACCTGTCATGCCTTAACTAGCGAACGACATCTTCATGTGGGATTTTAAGCCTGACACTAGATGCACGTTTTGCCTTTCAGTGCCGCCGTAAAACATAGCAGTTCCTGTTCATTCATGCTCGGATGGAGAGGAGCGCAGCTGGCAATCAAGTTCACTTGAGGAGTTTGTGTGTGGGTCACAATCAATGATGCCAGGAAGCTCGCTTGCTTACTTGGCATGAGTGTAGAGATCACGACGAGAGGCTTGTAATATTGGATTTATTTGTTTAGAATGTTCTGTTTGGAAGCAAAAGCAGAAAGCAATTTCCTGCGATTTGTTTCAAAAAAGGTACAGCTGAAAATGACACAAACAAAGTCCAGTCTCCAACCATTACATGAAATCAACAAAAAATTTGTAATAAAAAGTTTCTCAGGTATGCAAGTCTAGTTATCATGAGGTATTCACATTTACCATTCCCACCTGAAATTCACATATGGGGACACTCCACCAGAGATTTAACTATTCATCCATTATCCAAACACTTCTCCTCACAAGGGCCGCGGGCGTGCTGGGGCCTATCCCAGCTGTCTTTGGGCATTTGGCGGGGTACACCCTGAATTGGTTGCCAGCCAATCGCAGGGCACACAGAGACAAACAAACATTCACACTCAAAATCATACTAGGGATAATTTAGAGTCTTCAATTAACCTACCATGCATGTTTTTGGAATGTGGGAGGAAATCGGAGTCCCAGGAGAAAACCCACGCAGGCACGGGAAAAACATGCAAACTCCACACAGGAAGGCCGGGGCTGGATTCGAACCCACAAACTCTACACTGTGAGGCGAACGTGCTAAATAGTCAAGAACTGTGCTGCCCGATATTTAACTAACTTTACCTTAATATAACTTCAGCGTTGAAGGTGAAATGTCTTGAACAACTAGGAGGTCCAGTGAACAATAGGGTCTCCAGTCCACATGACTCAGTCAGACTTAAGTCACAAATTTTAAGACTTGCTTGGCAAAAACTTAAGCACGACACAATTTTACTTTGACTTGGTGTTCAAGGGACTGGACTTGTGTTGAGTTAAAAGGTCTTCGCCGTTTAGCCCTGAACATCTGCATTCTCAAGATAGTGTGCCTTTAGTTTCGTTTTTGAAAGAAACATTATCTTTTGTGTGGTACACGCAAACCTGGTAACCCACCAGTAGGGTATGATTTTGAAGTCACTACATGAAGCAGGTATCATGGAGGGTGCTCTGAAGATGATTAAATTTGGTTTCAAGGACTATGTTTTGGAGAACTGCAACTAGCAAGGATTGCAAACCAAAGATAAGTCACACAACAGCTTGGACATCAAACGCCATCCCTCAGAACAAAACCCACAAAAAGCTGGTGAGCTACATCAAATTCAAGCTGGTCAAACATTAACTAAGCTCGATTTGCAAAAACGATTCATAAAAAGTATATATGAAGCTTAATTATGTACATTCAGTCATCAAGTGGAAGAGCATTTCATTGTTTTGCCTGTAACTGTGTGTGGTTGGCATAGATACATTTTGTCAAAATAATTGACATTGTATAATTTTCCGCAGCACACCTAATAATCTCTCACGGCACGCTGGTTGACAATCACTGGTCTACCGTATAACTTGTAACTGTGACACGCATGTCTACCCAAACAATTGCGACACGTACCGTGCAACAGTGCTTCTGTCTGAATGGATGAGCAGGTTGTCAATAAGCAAAATGAGCTAAGGTGTCCATCTCTAGTGACCGAGTGCAACTTCTGAGAAGGTAACGCCTCTCCTACCGCGAGAGGTAAACACGTAATAGGATCACAGGCCGACCAGCTGGCCTCATTGCTGACACACGCCACAAGACTATAAATAGACATGCTAATTATGTTATTAGCTGACTGTATCACATCAAGGCTTTGATTGATTGTATTGTAGAGACAACAACACGATGCAGACTTTTCCGATTGTGATTCTGATTGATATCATAGTGGGAGATAAACACTGCTTAGAATGAACTTCTGAACCACAACAACCCCTGGCAACTTGCCACTGCCCGCCACTTGACCAGCCTTGCGCTACATAGTGGCAGTCCTAGCTTGAATGGTGCCTAACCTCAGGCTTCTTCAGTGACAGAAGCTGCTCCAAAATATTTGAGTGCTTGTGATGTTACATAAAATATTATTTTCAGATTAGACATTCATGGATTGAGCATGTAACTTAAAGTTTTGTTTCATGTTACTCAGTACTACCAATGACATTTTTTCAGGAATACTCTCTTTTTCAAAGTAATTTACTCTTACTTTGATGTAATGTCCATCCATTTGGATAAAAAAAAAAAAAAAAGTAGAGATCACAACTTGCAATCGTCAATTGTCAAACAATAATGAGACTTCCATCGCTGGTTGTCTTATGTTTTTAATTTCCCACTTGGCAAATCAGAACCATAGACATGCGACATCCATGACATTCTCTGTCACTTTCTAGAAACAATAAGCTAAACTTAGTTCCTCCCCCAAATCCAGAGATATTAAAAATTGAAGATGTTATACTTCCTTGACATTGACAAGCTCATTTTGCTTATTAGCAAAATATTTGAAAGCCCCGTAGTGTCTCCACAAGGGGGGCTCAGGCTTCACCGCCCGGAGGTTAGGTAGGTCGGTAAGTATATGGTCCGTCACTGACAGACACCCGGTTTGCTGACGATTGAAGAATGATGTGATACTTTTTTAAAAATGGCGGACTAAGCACTGACAGATGTGGCTTTTCATCCGTCAGTGATTACCTGTCCATCGACTGACCGTTTTGCTGTTTTTTTGGGGACCGGCTGACCGACCAACAGACTTCTGACGGACAGACTTCCGCAACATTTAGTAAACTGCCCACCTTTGAAAAGCAGCAAATATGCTATTTAATCTATCACATCTTTGAGGGAGGCCACCAACAGACAGCTAATCTAGCTATCAATCTTTTTTGGGGTAATGTTGACTGATGATTGTCAGTGGCACGGCATCCTTACAGGAGGCTGTAGTTGACTTTCCCGGGGAAGCTTCCGCAGCCTGGCCGCACTCGTGTCCATCATATTGGCACTGACAGATGTCAAGAAGCATCTGCAACCATACAAATGAGCAAAACACACACTCACACACTTTCTAGCATGTGTCTAAAAACTAGGTAAGAGTTTTCATATTGGGGCTCAGGCTTGGGAGAGACACAAGTAAAATGAAGAGGGAGGTACTGTTGAGCGAGCCACTTGATCTACCATGCTGCCACACACTTTGGTCTGTGTGTGCATGTCTGTGTGTGTGTGTACGTCAAATGCTAATTGCCTCCATAGGAATACGATAACAAGGGCTGCACAGAGAATGGCAAATGTGAGATGGAGTGCGTTGGGAGAGCTAGCAAGAACAAAAGGCACTCAATACCATAGTGTATACAGTGAACCCTCTCTATTTTCTGACTTGCAAAGATTGGCAAAGGCTCCCTCACCACCTAAACTATGCATCATTACCTATATTAATAACTGAAACCCTAAATCCACCCCAAATTATTGTCCCAACAAATTCAAACTCATCTTACAATGTTACAATGTGGGATAATATCATTGTGGTCTGTGAGACCGAGAGGTAAACGGTAAGTTAAATTTCTTCGTATTTACTTTCACATTCATGTTTGCGTTCTCATTCTCATCCACGTCAAATCGCTAGCAGCCATCTGTTTTCGTCACCCAGGAACTAGAACTACTTCCTGCCTTCGTGTGTGAGAATCATGCGAAATGTCCTGTTATCCCAACGCTGCAGTCGCCGGAAACACCCAAAGCTGTTCTGGCGACATATTCCATTTCAACATTACAATGTGGAACCGGACTGGCACAAGGTAAACAACATAGACAGCTTGTCAAGACCAAGCAAAATATATTAACTGTCACCCACGATAGCATTCAGCATAAGACAAAGTAATAACACAACCACTGGTCACCAGATTGACTAGCGATGTTCAAACTTTTTTTTCATCAGTCGGATGATCCCCTCCTCCGCCCGAAGCAACCATGGTGTAATTACACGGCAAACAAAAACCAAGCGAGACACGCGGCGCTACCCGATGTTTTCGGACGGTCTGAACCAAGCATAATAGAACTAAATGTATCAAATAAACATATGTTACAATTAGAATAAACTATTTCACATGCAAATCTAAACAAATAAAATGCGCCTTATAACTTGGTGCGTCTTACGCATGATTTTTTTGGAGGGTCTGTGAAATACAGTACTTCATTTACTAGCAATCTAATTCAGTTTTTAAACATAAATATCTTGAAATGGGTACAGTGTTCTCCCGCCAATTCACATTTTGTTGCCCAGTGTCTTGCAATCTATCCACGTACACAAAAGTGTATCTTTGCATTTTGAATACTGAATTGGTCATCAAAACTTAAGTGGCAGTTTACATCAGAACATCCCTCCAGAGTACACTGTTAGACTGACAACATGAAAAGCAATTTGACTGTGTTTTCCTTTCAAAATGACAGAAAGACTTGTCTTTCTGTTGCGACTGACATGTTCAGAGGATTTTCAGAAAGAAATGGCTTTTGCCGGAGAACCATGGTGTTTTGCTATTTGTATGAACTGTTTAGAGAAATGCACTTACTGTTTTGTAAATTTCAATTCTGATCTGAGAAATGTACCAAGGCGAAAAACAGTGATAGTGTGCTTTTCCCAACCCCTTCTTATACAGAAAACTTGAGGTAATGATACCGAAAATAATAACAATAAATAAAAATAAATTTTAAAAAACACGTGGATGGTACAGTGGCTCGTAATGAAAGTAAAAAAAAAAAAGGGTAAAATGTCAGCTTAGTTTAGCTTTTTCTTGAGTTTTTTTTTTAATGCTTTTAGTGATGTTAAAACAAGGGCATGATGACCATATAAAAATAATTGAAATAGCTATAAGAATGAATTAATGGCATTTCAGTTCATTTCAAATGACAATTTTAATTAGGGTTCAAACGTAAATTATACCATCGGTGGAGCTCTGAAGTGTAGGAGATATACATTTATTCCTCACAGTGGTGTTTAAAGTCGTATTTGGGGAAATTCTGGGTCACTTGAACAGTAAAAAGACATCCACCTGTCAGTTTACAAGGGCAAATAAAATCCAGCAAAGACTCGAACGAGGCTCGTGAGATTCGCTCTCACAGCTGCTGGCGTCCAAAAGCGAACGGCTTAGTACGTTAAACCTCGATACGGCGTAAAGACGTGAGAAATTGACGTACATGTGTCACTGTACTGCCGTTGAGGGAGAAGCAATGATGTGGAATGCATTATTGGTATCCTAATTAGCTCTGGCGCCTTGTGACAGGATGCAGCAATATGTTCAGGGGCCCTGTGACATCTGGCTATCATTTTGACACTGTTATAATAGTGACTAGTTTAATTACATTGATATCTGTAAAGCTCATTATTATATAATTACATATGGAGCTGGTCACAGCTGTCACAATGTTATACAATGAAACAAAATGGACTGTTTGTGTAGAAAACACCAACAATGTATTGTACAATCACAGCCAAAATTTGTATAACACCATAAATGTGCCTGTGGCTCTAATTATAAACAGATTTACAGCAGGAGTAGAGCGCTCCCCATTTATATCAAGGTTCATCGTTTGCACACCAGCTATATGGCCTATTTTAAAGCGATTTGTCTATTTTTTTTATGGTAGAGCAGAGAGAATATACGCCTATTAGTAGCGTTATTTGCTTTGTTTATATGGGTTACTGCTCTGTTTGTGTCAAGGTAGCAGTTTGTTTGCATTTTGGTTAGCTTGTCATTGGCATTTCACCTTACATGTAAACATTAAGATAGCAGTCTTTGTTAGTTGAAATTAGATGGGTTGGCAGAACACTTTGGTCTTTAAATATACAATGTGTAATTGTCTTTTGTTTTATGAGTCCGTTTTACAGTAAACTTTAACTAAGTGACAAATAGCTTGAAGCAAGCAACTTGTTATACTTATTAGGAGACCTGTGCAAGAGTCATTTTTTTTCCTCAAAGTGATTCTTATACAATAATCTCACATTTCTTGACACTGAGTGAGTGAGAACAGTCGCCTAGGAATACTTTAAGATTGGTTTTATTAAGATTGTGTTTCAACTGTGCAGAAGTAACTAAAACCTCATTAAGTGCTTCAGTTGACAAAATGTCCTTTTTAAGCATGAACACCAAGTTCAAATTTAGCAGTCATTCAATATGAATATAACACTGGTCAACAAATGTTTGCAAAATGTTTTAATAAGAGATGTAAGTACCGATGATTAGAGCTAGATGATTTTTTCATACTGATTCCAAATCTGCCCTCGTTTTTTCTTCATTACATCAGGTTTTCAGAAGAAGAATAAAACAAAAAAAATCATATAATCTGTACTGCAGTAATATATTTAGTCATATTTATGAATTAATTAAGAGTCAGATTCAGCAACAGATGGATCTCTTTATTTTAAACAATATAGCTGTAAATACACCACAACGCATGGTAAATTGCATTGGGCAAGCTTTTATTGATCAATTAAAAAAAAGAAAAAGAAAGAAAAGAAATTTCTTAAAAGAAAAGTACATAGGGTTGCAAATTTTATGTTTTGGATTCAAAATCAAACACTACGCAATGTTTTCAGAACATGTCTGTGTTGTTTGTTTTCTTTTAGCATTATTGTCATATCAATAATCGTAAACATTTAGTCAGGATAATAGTGTTGTGAAATTTGCACACGCATTCATCTCTAGTTGTTCTGTATATGAAATGGCGGTTGGGTGCTGAATAATCAGCTTTTCAGTTAGTATAACTCTAATGTACAAGCCTGCAAAAGACTATCTTTTAGTGCACTGGACTGTATCAAGATGAGTGCTGGAGGGGAAAATGAGTGCCAAGTGTTTCCAGGAGAGTGAAGCAAAAAAAACAACGGAAGATCCTACTTTACTTTTAAGGCCTGCCTTTATGAAAAATTAACTCTGACACTTCGGAAATCGAAAATCATGGTTCTTGCTAAAGTGTGTGCGACTACGCATTGTGTGAGTGTGTGTTTATGGGTTTGAATACATTTCTTTTTCGTGTCCATGACATTGAAACAACAAAGTGGTATTATAACTGTAATGATGCTAATATACACAAACCCAAAACAAGTGCTACTCAAGTAGGATAATAAGCACGAGTGACCTTGAGTGGGGCCAGGAGGGACTTGCGTTAGGCTAACTTGGACTTGGTACCTTCTCTGTCTTCTATTCTTGCTATTAATTATGCTGTATCTCTTACAGTCGACAGTAGTGCTACTCATGCAGCATGTTGCCACATAATACGGTAATACAGTGAAGGTACACAAATCTAACTCCGTACTCCGTATCTTAAACATTGTTTGAGCTAATAACTTAATAAAACGTGTCGGTTTCACACTAAACAACAGTCACACAGAGAAAGACATTACTAACATTTTAGTATATTTCCAATGTTTTGAGTGAGCACCACACCAAGACAACATGGGAGGAAACTAGCAAATACAGTTAACAAATTAACTTTTAAAATCACAGTTGCAAAATGAGACGTAAATTTTAAATGAATGAATACCGTAAAATCCCGTGGATAATAAACCTTTTTCCCCAAAAAAATTATCCCAAATTGGAGGTGGGTGGGGGTATATTATACACGGGTGTTAAAAGGACATGCACATTTTTTACCTTGTTGCTGTGCAACACGCCGCCAATGTGGTAAGAAGGCCAATTTGAAAATAAAACTTACCCAACCAAATAACACATGGACATCAATGCCTTGGTAAGATTGCTGCTGCCAGTGTTTATGTTGTATTGTTTATAGTGAAACTGTTATTGGAGAATTTAAAACATACCCTTGCACAAATGCAACCAGATGATAATATTGAATACCAGCAAATATTATACACATTATACATGCCCCACACCAGAAAGGCCTCACTAATCAGACAACATACTAGTGATTGATTATTGACCAGCCGCCAATGGGTGCTGTCGGAGATTGCTTGACCTTTTGACACATGGAAAAACGTGTCATCGTCATTGTGAAAAGGTTTATAGCGGGGTCGCAAATGATAAACCACAGTTAAGTGAAGGTTCACTCTAAATGAAAATGATAGAAATGGTCAGTGTGTCCAATATTCGCGAAGGGATTAACTGGGTCTGGATGGTTATCTGCTGACCACTGAGAGTGCTTTCATAGAGATGTGTATGTGTGGCTGCCATCCTGGCAGCACTTGCCTCATCAGCGGCTGTGTGATGTGGCAAAGCGACGCTCACGTGCATTCATACCGAAGGGAGCACTAACGCAAACAGATGAGGATTGATGTCGTCCTCTGTGTCGCCTTGGCAGACGGTCCCCCTCCCATTCAGTTCGTCCCCTCTGTCGCTATCTCTCAAGACCTCTGCTGGACTGTTTCCCAGCATGCTTTGGAAAAGCCCCTTTAGAAAGGCCAGAACTCGCAGTCCTGTTTGGACTCTTTTTCAAGCTAAGGGCTATTGGATGCAAATTGCTTCCTGGCTAGTTTGTGTGTGCGCTGTGTTCTGTCCTTGGACTTTCTTTTCCTATCCAGCCCTTGTTCTTGTTGTTGTTTGGTGTCTTAAGAGGCCCCTGCCTTCTGCTGTGTTCTCTGAATTAAGTCATTCAAATTGAATTTACTTCTTCACATGACTGTGAAAAATGTTTAGGCTACCTCTAGCTTAATTGTTTAATGGCTCTTTTTCCATTTTTTTCAGAGGTGGCAAAGGTACTCCACATTTTACATTAAAAGGGGAAGTTTTTTCAAGAATATGTTCCCACTCGTCGAAACACGGCATTCTGATTAATTTTGAGTTTGCGGAGTATAAGTTAAGCAGCAAAATGCACTTGTTTTTAGCCATCTCTCGGGGCGGCCATTTTGTCTTCTGTCGACTGAAAATGACATCACAACTGCTCACAACGACCAATCACGGCTCAGATTATAAAAACAAGTCAGCCGTGGTTGGTCGTTGTGAGCAGTTGTGATGTTGTTGCATGCATGTGCGTGTGACATACAACTTACGTTCTCGACGCTGATTGGCTGTCGTCACCACTGCCGGATCGAAACAATGGCTGGCAGACTGCTGTGCCCATCTCTGGGTAATTCCAAAAGGTATATTAGTGGAAACACAAAACTGCTCATCACCAAAAAAACACAGTATCTAGGCCAGGGGTCACCAACTCCGGTCCTCGAGGGCACCTGTCCTGCAGGTTTTCAATCTCTCCCTGCTGTAACAAACTGTTAAAATGATCAGGATCGTTATCAGGCTTCTCAAGAGCTTGCTGATGAGCTGATCATTTGAATCAGGTGTGTTACAGCAGGGAGAGATTGAAAACCTGCAGGACAGGTGCCCTCGAGGACCAGAGTTGGTGACCCCTGATCTAGGCAGTAGAGTTAATGTGTTATTCTTCCGCTGGAACTCGGGCTTTAGTCAGGGTGGAGGGAATTATGGACAATTTTAATATCGGTGTTAAAACAAAACCTTCAGGCTTCTGTTAGAAAGCAATCAAATGTCACGAAAATATTTGGGTTTAACCAGAGGCACTAATAACGGTAGCAGGTTTGTGCACTTTTTGTGTTATGAGGTTGGGCATACTTCTGGAATCATACCACTATTGTTTATTTTTACTTCCTTTCTCAAAGTTTTTTTTTTTTTTAAATTTGTATTTGTTTCGGTGTCATTTGTTTGTATATAAAAACAGCATTTGAACAAGGGCGTGTACATTATTTTTATTTAAGTATTCTTAATGAGTTGCGTTTCCCACAAACTTTTTAATTATACAGTCACACTAATGCAAGGACATCTGCACTGAACCGACAAAATCGTGCCAGAATGATTCCGTCGTTGCATTTAAATGAAGTGGGATCATTGTTATCGAGCAACCAGTGCCTGTATAAGGATGGAGAGTGACTGCACTTGAAGCGAGTAAGTAAGGACATTGATCATTTTATGCGAGCTCAATAAAAACAAGCAGAAGATAGCAAGACGTACTGACCACAGGGAAGAACGGGGGAAAAAAACATCAGGAGGTCTTCTCTTAGCAAAGCAAATAACAGGAAAGCGAGGTAGTTACTGAAAATTTTCATGAGAAGGAAAAAGACGGGTCCGAGATTTTACCACATAACATTCATTTTGTTCATTGGTTATGACAGCCATGAGTCATACAACCAAGGATGAGTAACAAATTCTAAATAGTACAACCCAAGGATTTCACTTTGGAGGTTCCTCAGAATTGCCACGCGCATAAAAAAATGTTTACTATGTCCAGTATGTGGCTCTAATGTAGGTAGAGCAAAGGTTTGTTTCTGTATATAATCTTCTCGAGTCTGTCAGAGAGCAAGATTAAGATATGTAATAATGGAAAGAGACAAGAAGCCCCCGCATTAATTAATCAGCTTTGACAAAGGAGACAAATTATGCTTATTAAAATAGAAAATATGCAAGAGTGAATTGGACAAAAACTAGCACTCAAAGTAGACAAATGATGCTTAAAAACGACAATGACGGAAGGGTGCCCAAGCCGCGGCCGAAAGACAGACCGGCAAAATAGGGTAAAGTGCCCATCTGGTAAAATTGTGTATACATTATATATTATTTTATTTCATATGATATGTATATTTTTTTTCTCAATGACATCCAATGGAGAAAAGACGAATATCCTACAAAAAACAACAGGAGATTTGGACAGAGTGGCAAGCGTAATGCAATCACATCTCCTGGCTTTAGACAAACCCCACTGTCCTCCTCTGTTAATCCATCATCAACTGTTCCCACATCCCTTCTGCCAGGCTGGAATGTGTGTGCAGTGCTGAGTTGAACACACAAGCTGATAAATGACACCCAGAGAGAGAGCACACAAATGGCCTGTTCTCCATCTAAGGCTGTGAATCATTGATTGACCTGCGCTTTTGGGAGAATGTCAATGTTCAAATGACCATGATGTCACCTCACTTCATATTTATTTAGTGGCAGCTTTGAAGTCACTGAGGTGTCTCAGGCTCGCCGCACACAGAGCGATGGGGCTGAATTAGATGGAACAGGACAATCACTAAACAGATTACTTTTGGTGGCTCACCCTCGCACACATGGCGACTGAACATTGCGCACCTGCCAATTCGCTGCAACAGGATTAAACTCTGACCCATGGTGTTATTATCGGTACACAACGTTTTGAGGTGTTGAATATAGACCTAAATGTACTTCCAGGGTGTAAAATCTTTGATTGCTCCCCCAGCAAAAGTAACCTTTACATGGCATTCGACCAAAAGAGAGCAATTGAGAATACCTGGGAAATGGCTTGAATGACGATTTTGATGACCACCTGTAGAGTTCATAACGGTTTATGATGGCGAGCGTTTGAGCAGGAACAAATTAATTCATTAGTTTATACTACAGTGAATCCCCGTGTATCGTGGGGAATACATTCCAGACCCACCGGCAAAAGCTGAAACGCCACGATATAGACAGACCAGATAAAAAAATGTTTTCTACTTTTACGGGCTTGGACGGGCGGAATGTTGGCACTTATATAAAAGGTCTGTATGTAAAAAAATATGTCAGCATTAAAACTCAACCCCACTAAAAGAATATGTGCTGATTTAAGCTTTTTTTGTGACGACCTTTACCACAAATTGTCGCGCCCCCTTTTAGAGCTTGGCTTGTTTTTCTTGTCCACCTCAGCCTGTCCACGTCATAGCGGGATACGCAAGCATTTGTAAAATTGCTTGGTTTGTCACGTTCTGTTATCAACTAGTGTCTGAAACTGTGGCCAAACGCCACTGAAATTCATATGCACATTACTACTGTGGTAATACTGGTGTTAAGAGTAACACCACTACTCAAGGAAGCAATTAGCTTCCGGCCGCTAAACAGACGAGGTTAGCGGAACAAAATCAGCTTCTTATGGTCCAAACATGGAGCTCCGTGTCGTGGACGCCTGACGCTACTCATGCAGTCGAATATGTTCGCGCCCGAAGTTCATGAAGCCGTCAGGGTAGTGGTATGAGTGGGTGTCGACATCTCATCGACAAGCCTTGGAGGTGGACTTTTTTAACGTTCCGCATCGCGGTGTGGCATGTGTTTTTCAAGTAGCCGCTTCGAGAGCGTCAATGTCGGATAGCGATCTCCAGGACAACCCCGACCGACTCTACAGCCAAGAGCGACCACGTTCAACGTGTCATTTTTGGATGAGTGGTGCAGGGCAGGCGTACCCCCTGGAGTGGCTTGGGGAAAAAAGTAATTCAAGCTAACGCTTAGAGATCAAATCTAATACATAACGACCTACGAATAATTATGTTTCCGAAAAGTCTCTCGGAACGCATTGTGTTTTCCGTATCTTGGTGACTAAAGAAAACAGACATGACAGAAACTGCATATAAGCAGCTCATTTCCTTATTCTCTTTTAAACCAGCCACGGAAAGGCAAATTGTTGTGATATATTTCAGAGGTTGAAGTGGGCCTAAGTAGAGATGTCCACATACATTCTGGGGCCGGTTATTTTGATAATATTAAGGATGTATTTACAATGATTTTTAAACAAGTAGCTGTCGTGACTCCCGCCAAGACATGTAGATAGGCGTGGCCATATTCCTAATTTCTGGTGGGCGGTTTTATGGTCGTTAGTTATTTACTGATTTCTCCAAAACAAATTGATAAAACTTAAAATGCAAGCTAATATCATTTTCCTGATAAAAAAAAAAAATACATACATTGAGCTTCTTAGTGAAAAATGGACCAATCCGACCGGATGATCCCTTTAAGATGTCCCAATCCATTTTTTTTTAACAGACCTGGCTGCTTTCATGCAGTACTCTCTGTAGTGAGCGGCTCCTTTGTCCCCAAAGCTTGTGTTCCAAATGGCCACAAGCTTTAGTGCGCCTCGGCAGCTGATTAAGGGAAAAGAGGCACAGAGAGAGAAGTGGAGACATTTTGCTTATACAACAGTCAGGGAAAGCCGAAAGATACTACAAATGAAACAAAGTCCGGAAAGCTGCACAGACCACAGTTGGGAACATTATGGCCAAAAAGCTCGCTGAGCAGCATTGTTAGAGTACAAAGAGGAACAGGTTAGCAAATATGACACAACGAACATGAATAACTTTGTGACAAGAAAACTAATGCCTCACTGATTGTATTTGAACCTACTAACTACACAGCTGCATTACCCGAGTCATTACGCATTTAATTAAGACACATGCTTCTGAATAACAATGTATTATTTACAAAGGAAGAAATCAAATGCGCAAACCCGGGTGCATAAAAATGTAAGCGGGACATCCCTACCACAACCAAATGTAAACTTCATAAAAGACACAAACTTATTAAAACATTGTAGGTAAATTGACTGTAAAAATAATAAGCGATAAAGCAAACATTATCTTATTTTGCATTTAGAACAACTTGAAAGTCAGCCAGTGTCACAAAACAGATCGCATCTAACTCCGCCTTGCTTTCAAACGGAATTGTTTTCGGCAAGACTTCAAAATAGTGTAACTTTCAAACTCAATATTGCTGTCATTTCAACCTACTTTTTAGTTCAATAGAATTAATTAGATAAAAAAAAAAAACAATATGCAATTTACCAACTCATTGCGTCTATCATAAAATATCTGATTAAACATGCTGATTCCTTTGCGTCCTATGTACACTGCAGCGTTTCCAATAGCAACCGATTTTGCTCGTTGAAACAGCTGGTGGTGTTAATAAATTGGACGACTTTGTTTTTGTATGTGTTATGTGTGTGTGCGTGTGTATATGTGTTTACAGTGCAGCAGTAGAATAGATAAGTGGAACTGTGGAGCTCAGGGTTCAGCCATGCAGAACACAGGAACAGCAATCTAACAGAGTTGGAAAAACAAACCACCGTGACTCCAAACTGGAACACCTGCTATCAAACACAGCGGGCTTCAGTCTCTGGTCCGCCATTAAATAGCATATAGAAAAGCTCAATAATCAGGGCAAAGAACAATCCTGGTGTTAATGAAACATGTTTGACTAGTTGTCATCGCAAAAAAGTTCTCCAACCCGCTAACTTGCTGATTAAACTGTTTAGGTCCAAGAGTCATTCAGCTTTATTTAAAATAAGCATCAAAAGAGTTGAACTTGTATGCCTTTGAGGTTGCAATGCGTCTTCCCAGAAACACACTCATCAACTTTCGAGGTTCCACTGTATGCTCACAACATCCACCTTCGCCACCCCTCTCGCTCTATTTGCTGTTGTTCCCTACAGATGAAAAGGCCATTATCCTTTGCACTTAACCTATAATCTCTGCTTAAAGGGCAACATGGAAATGACAACAGTGCTCCCCAAGCCAATAAAGAAGAGCAGGGACCCTTCATGAGTCCTACCTGAAGAGAATTTTAACTGGGGATATTTTGAAATAATTATGCCTCTTGTTGGCGGCAAGAGGTGTTCACGGCTCACAGGAGGAAGTGAAGCCATGAAGGATAACTTTGACAAAAAATGTGGGGCAAGTGCAACAAGCAGGCACAGATGGTTGACGGAACCGTTTTCGAGTTGGTCAAATGTCTTCAGAATGTATCACTATGGGGTAGATTAGGAAAAGACAACCATACCGATGATGATGATGATAATGAAAATGGAGTGTACTTGTTATCAGCCACAAAAAAACACTTTGATTACACTTATGATTAGTTTTGGTGACTCCAGCTGATTGATCATTTGAGTAATCATGTTGACAGGTGTTATGTTTGTCAATGATTTGAAGGATATTTCTATGAAATATAGTATTTGTTTCGTGGTAGAGTTTTCCCGCTCAGCAGTCGGACGGTTGGCAGGTGGGCGATTTGGTAACCCACGGCACAGTCCATATCTCGGTTGTTGGGCCACTGTTTGGTACATTTTGGCTATGTGTTTTGTGCATAAAGACAACTTTTTTCCCCCTCTCTCAAAATTATCTCCTTATTTAAGTTGTCAACAAAAACTACATTTAGTGTACTGAATAATATAGCACGTGATTCAAATAATGAGGATCATTATAAAGCTCCTGCAGAGCTTGCTGATGAGCTGATCATTTGACACCTGTGCTCCAAAGATAGTATAATTACCGTATGTTCCACACTATAAGACGCACCTTTATATAAGCCGCACCCATTCTAATTTTTGAAAAAATAATGAAAAAACAAATATATGCCACACCTTTATATAAGCCGCACCTTAAAAAAACGGAACAGAACCAAGAGAAAATAAAGTAATTATCTTCATTTCACTGCCCGCTGCCACTACATTTTGTCAGTTAACTTCCGCATACCACCTAATTCATAACCTAGTCCGTAGTGCCCTCGCCTGTTGAACTCCCCCACCTGCAGTCACATCCTGTTAATGGCAATTGTATTGTATTGTAATTCCGGTTAGAGCGCCCTTTGTGGTGGAAGAAAAATCTGCAGAATAGTCGCACTTTTGTGTAATGGTTTAAAACCTAGGCTTATAGTCCGGAAAATATGGTATTATATTATAGTCCGGAAAATACGTTATTATATTATAAAGTCATAATATAATGTAAACAGTTTTCACTCCCTTGGTGTTTTATTCAATGGTAAAATGGAGGAAATTAATCCAATCAGGAGTTTTGAATGAAGTCACTGCATTTTCGAATGTTCGTCCCTCAAAACCTACGCTCATATTAGTGGGTTTATGTTTTACCTTATCCGTGAGCTGCGCTTTGAAGCCATATACAGTTGGAAGTGGGTGAATTTTCAACGGGTACGCACTTAAACATACAAACAGTTTCAATGCAAAATGAATTGCAAAATGATGCATAAGAGTGTATGTTCTGTGCCGTACCGTACCATATTTAGTTTTTAGATAGGTAGAGATTACAAAATTTGTAAATTGCAAAAAAAAAATGCATATTAATTCCTTGTGCTCTAATGCCTGAAATGTTTCTGTATATATTTTTTCAATACTTGTTGAAAAGTTCTGAGGGCACAAAGGGTCCTAATCTAACAGTGTCAAATCCACCATGTGGAGAAAAAAAGTGCACTCATCTCATGCGAGTGCGCTTTTGCGGGCATCTGAACGTTCTGTTCAGTCGCACCTTTGTGTAATGTGTTCAGATCTTTTAACCAGCAGAGTTAAATGCTCTGCATCCTCATGAGCCTCATTTGGCTGAACTCTTATTTAGTTAATTGACATGAAAACTTGCTTATGAAAGAGAAGCCGCCAATTACCTACTGTTCACGGCCCCTATGTTCTCAGTCTGCTGTGTATGATGTTTTATTATTTTTGAGCATGTGTAAGGTTTCAAGCTTAGTTATGATCCAAAGTATTCAATGATTCAAAATATTACTTCAGCCTCATCCACATAAGTGTGGTACATACTGTACAAGGACCGTTTCCAAAGGTATTGTCTGTGTTGTGATGTCACGAAGAAAAACAACATGAAGCATAGCGGACAGTGTTGGAATCAGGAGGTTCTGTTTCCCCCTATGGGAAAGAGTAAGTGTTGATTTACTCTCACAGAAAGACGAGAAGAGAGAGTGTCTGCCAGTAACCTTGGAGACGAAAATGAAAGCTTTATTCTTATCAATTTGAGATAGTTTTCCAAATGACCCGAATGCTTTGTTTGTCTTACGACAATCGCACAGACACCCAATGAATAGGCAGCTGGCAAAAAAAAAATTGAGGGACATCTCCATGGAAATAAAGCCAAGTGTTTGCTCGAGAGTCATACGTTACACTTCTAAACCGTGCTCATACACTCACACATCTTTTAAGTGTATGTGTGTTTCCTTTGTGGGATTTTGTTTCACTTGTTGCGATAGTGACAAATGCTTAGGAAGAGAGTGGTGGACAGAAATTTGTTTTTGTTTTTTTTCGGGGGTGTAAAATTGTTCATCTCTTTGCCCCATGGTGCCAGGTGACACTGCACAAAGACTGGTACACACTACAATGCCCACCAGAGTGTAGCAGGTGCCAAAACTTCCTAGATGACAAGAGAGACGGCAACTGCCAAGGAACATTTCTGCATGCCGACTTCACAAGAAGACAAGAGAGAAAATAAGACTTCAACAGGGAATGTGTGTGGATAACTAGACAGAAATCAATGAGTCCCATTTGTCCATTAAAGCCCGTTAAGACACTGTTGACAAACCCGCTTGTTAAGTTGCTCACTGGCTCATTTGTCTGCGAACTGACCTTAAAAGTGGTGTTAAGGTGAAAGTCAACCCAAACATGTTTTTTCACGAATATGTTCTATGCAGGCCCACTAGTTGAAACAAGGCAGTAAGATTAATATGAAATAGGAGTTAAGCAGCAAAATCCACCCGTTTTTAGCCCTCTCTGGGGGCGGCCATTTTGTTACTTCTGTCGACTGAAAATAACATCACAGACCCTCAGGGCTCAGATAACAACCAATCACAGCTCACCTGTTTTCTGAAGCTGAGCTGAAATTGAAAATTGGCATCAGGAGCAGGATCAGATTGAAGGAACATCCCCCAGGGATCCATAAGGCGGTGTACTGTAAACCATCTGGTTACTGCTCCGAATAACATGAGGCATTTATTTTATATCATATCACATTCTACAGTATATCCACAAAACCGCCTTCAAATCCGGGCTGAGGAAACTTCATGGCAATTGGTGTCATTAGTGGGATCATCAACTGTGACTGAGGTCTTCAGAAGGCTACCTGGCTACTGTCCCTACTGTGCCAAAGAGGTCTATTATATATAACACGATGACGTGGCATTTAGTAGCATGCAAATGGAATAATTGCCAACAGAAGTGAAGTCTGTCCCAAGAATCCACTTTATTCCTGAGGACTCTCATGGAGAAACGATTATATGCGTGACTTCCGGTCAGGGACTTTCGGTAAGAATTTTGCTATTTGTTACAGCGTGTTTCATTTCACGGAGCGTTTTATTTGAATGTTATTTTCACACCCTTTTCTAAGAAATCATAATCCCATATCGCATTGTAATATGTCTTGCGCGGCTTGGGAACTTGTTGCGCTGTTGGCGGTTGCACTAACAAGCAGAAGGAGTTGAATCTGTGACTACAAAAGCAATGTTTTGAAATGGCTGCCTAGACGAGGAGGAGAGAATTTTGTTGTGATAAACGCTAGTTTCCAGAACCTTCCCGGGGATGAGGATCACATAAAAAATAGTCTTAGAGTCTTCGTTTCAAAAGACCACAAAGACCACCTGTGCTCCTTTTGATTTTGTGGACAAAGAGGGCAACAGGCACATTGAACTTTGTGCTAATGTGCTTCCATTGCAAAGAAGATTCGGCAGGTTCTAAGTGAACATCAGGTATCGTTTTTACGTGTGTGGGAGACACCGCACTTAACAAGTTAACCTCTCAAATTATTAGAAGGATAGCCACGATATTTTGGATTTTGTGGACCGTAAGCGTTTTTGTCAGTAAACTAGTGAGCGCCGAAATGCGCTGTATAAATAAAGTTGTGTTGTATTGAATATGGCGAGGAAGACGTTACTCATAAAATCCAAAATATTGATGGTTGATGGTAATCTACAAAACCGGTGTCAGGCATGGGTAGATCACTCTCTGAAAATGGCACCCTACCTACCAATGGCTACCAATGTCTGTTGCTCAACATAGGTTTCAAGTTAAGGCACCCCCACAGAGGCCACAAACCTTAATATAGGATACATGTGTCATTAATTGATAACTCCTTCAGTAGTGAACAGCTGTTTGATTCTTTTTCTAAAGACTACCCAGCTACAGGAAAGGAAAGGGGAAATATCATGTGACCAATTAAGCACGTGAGTGTTCCTGCTGGTACAGTATGCAATCAAAAATTAGGTTACCCTTATTAGTTTAAAAGGAATTTACCATTTACTGGTTGGGGGTTTGGCGGCACGGTGGTCGACTGGTTAGCACGTCCGCCTCACAGTTCAGAGGTCGTGGGTTCGATCCCGGCTCCGGCCTCCCTGTGTGGAGTTTGCATGTTCTCCCCGTGCCTGCGTGGGTTTTCTCCGGGCACTCCGGTTTCCTCCCACATTCCAAAAACATGCATGGTAAGTTGATTGGATACTCTAAATTGCCCCTAGGTGTGATTGTGAGTGCGGATGTTTGTCTCTGTGTGCCCTGCGATTGGCTGGCAACCAGTTCAGGGTGTCCCCCGCCTACTGCCCAAAGACAGCTGGGATAGGCTCCAGCACGCCCCGCGACCCTTGTGAGGAGAAGCGGTACAGATAATGGATGGATGGATGGTTGGGGGTTTAGATCAGGGTATATCACTAATATTTGTCATCGGTGGGGTTGTGAAGCCTTGGACTTTTTTTGTGATACACAAATAAACTCGACTTGATCATTAAATATCCAGTTTATGGCGGAATCGTTTGTCAATTTAGATTCAAAATTTAAAAAACAACTTCTGAAATTCTTTTTACATACAAGTGCATGCTAACTAGGCTTTGTTGCACAACCATGTTTAATTACACACATCCATTGTATACAGCGGTGCTGAAGCCTCACATACAGCTTATTAAAAAAGGAAGCTCTTCTGGCAGGTCGATGCATCAAAAGCTACAATTACCGTCCACGTTACACACAGCACCCTCATGTAAATTAATGTTGTGCCGTTTCATATCCTTTCAACCAGGGGCTGTCATCCATTGGAGCGAAGCACTGATGAGCTTAATAGTGCTTTGATTCATCTGACGTCTCTGCTGTAATGAACGGGAGGAGGTTACAACACCAGGCCACAATATTTAAAGTGATTTTACACCATCTTACACTAGCGCATAACCCTTGCCTCAGCACAACACGTGAACACACAGAGGGACACAAAATCTGAAGGTCCACACTCCACCCCCCCACCCCCCTCTTCTCTCATTTGCTGCAGTGGTTTCACTCGTCGCTATGGTAACTTCAGTTTCCTGCCAAGACCACTTCCACTGCACCAGATTTGACACTCATCCTTTCTTCATTTCCTCTTTCCCACTTGTGCCCAACTGCGCCATTTCCTGTTTTCACCTATGCCTCCCTCAAAGTCGGTGGGAGTTTAGAATTAGTTCACTAAGAAAAATTCAAAATCATCAAACTTATTATATTTGTGCTCAGAGCGTGAAGCTGGTGAAGGACTAGACCTTTGCGCACGCTATGTTTGATGGATCACTCTTCAACGATCACCTAAGAAATTGGTATTGAAGGAATCATAAATCAGGGACATTCAAATGAAGGGTGGTTCAATATTTGTAGAGTCAGACATGGAATTTGGTCATGGTCAGAGTACAAGTGTTTCAATCCGTAAACCAGGTTGATGGAAAATAAGTGTCAGAAATGTGACCGACTCAATGTGAAAAAAGGGAGAACATGCGGTCACAACGATTATATATATGATCTGGCTGTCATGCCAAATAGCATTGCCACTTGGTGTTGTGGTACTGTCTATCTGTTCCAACCGAGTAAACACACTTTAAATCCAGGTTGAGGGTACTCCATGACACTTGATGTAAGAAGTGAGATTGTCAGGAAAAACCTGCATACACTCTGGATGACGGACCACGCCTCTTAGGAGGACCACAGTTAGTATGAGTAATTGGTCATTAAGCAACCATGGCTCAGGGAGAAGCAATAGGAGGATGATTCAATATTAATAAATTTCATGCATGTGTCTTATCGGATTCATCTTTACTGACGTTCTGTGGGTTGAGAAAATCTCTCCGGTCTTGAGAATTTTTCTAAAATCTGATTTTATGTGGAACGGAAATGTTCATACAGCAAAAAAAAGCTACTTTTGTGTGACTCAAAAACGTTGATTTTCTAATAAAGTGATGACAGGGTCATTGAATCGAGATGACAGGACTCTTGTTGGTTGTTGAAGACGTTTCACCTTTAAAGCGGAAGTCAACCCAAACATGTTTTTCAAGAATATGTTTATATGCAAGCCCACTAGTTGAAACAAGGCATTCTGGTAAATATTGCATTTGTGGAATAAGAGTTAACCCACTCATGTTTAGCCATCTATGGGGGTGGCCATTTTGTCACTTCTGTCGACTGAAGCTGACATCACAACTGCTCAGGGCTCAGGTAGCGACCAACCACAGCTCAGCTTCAGAAAACAGGTCAGCCGTGATTGGTCCTTACCTGAGCCCTGAGCAGTGGTGAAGACATCCCCACTTTGATGTCTCCAGTGGGAGGTTTCCCCTGGATGTGTCTTCAACAACCAAAAAGAGTGCAGTTACCTCAATTTACTTTTGCAGATAAAGGCAACGTTGAAAACTATAATCTGCACATGCACATGAGAAACTAACATTTCTTTCCTAAAAACTTGCAAAATGTAATATCCCTAGTACTTTCTGAGAGGGACTTTGCAAAGTCAAAACAAACAGGTTTCACTACTGTTTGACCTTAGTGTCTAAAAGGCCGTCACTTGGCAACTGACCCCATTGGGAATATTCAGTATGAAGAAGCCAAGCAACAGACTTAATAAAAGACACAGATTCTGTGACCTACAGTAAACAGGCACTCAAAGTTTTCCCAGAGCATCTGCTTTATGAGGAAAGCACTTTGTAAAGTCAAAGTAAAACTTGTGTATGCAGTCTTTCTAAAGCCTCTCACTGACAGCAGCCGTCATAATTGCATGTGGTAGTCATAACCTGAGAGAATCCTGGCCAGAATCTTGATGTGTAACCTTTACCCAATGGGGAAGCATTTGGGTAATGAGGTCTGGCAAACCACCCGAATGCAATCTTTTTTTTCCTTGATCTCAATTGAAAAAGGGGCACGGAGACTCCGCGAGGACGGGACCCTTCTCAATTTCACACAAAGACTAGCACATAAAATGCTATTGCACGGCAAACTAATCACTCCTGCTCCGAGCGGACAATTTGGTCACAAAGAAGTGAGACTGGAGGATTTGTTGTCAAACTGCAATTGTTAGAGTTCTGAATTGTGGATTTGGATATTGACGTAGTTGTCATTGTTGAGTACAGAACACATTCACTGCATCCGACAATGAAGAGAGTTGAAACTCCCTGTGCGGTTCAGTTGGAAATGTGTTAAGCCTTTAACAATGTGCACTTGTGGAATATACAGTGGAACAGTCAAAATCAAACAAGACTTGGGGAGTTTAAACGATCATCATACTGGTGCAATATATCAAATGAAACATCAGCAAATCTTGTGAGACTTCATCACTGAACATCTAAAGCATTGCTTAACTTGCTGTAGGTGCTTTGGTCTTAGTGATTCCACCACAGCAGGGTACAGAGTGAGGGCCAAGTTGAAAAAGTGATCATAACCATGGGTAGGAGAAATAATCGATTCTGGATGAGTCGCAATGCAGATGTAATGATCCTGAATCAATGAATACATTTTAATAATTGAATATATTATGTGTTGCTGGCGGTCAAAGCAGACAATCCGTCGCACACATACTGCACCAACATAAGCCATTTCGTTGAATAACACATTTATGTTTCCCCTTGGTCGAAAAAAAACCCCTACAATATTATTGAGATTACATTTTCATGTGTCAATGAGTTCATCTTGTCTTCTTATACTGTATATTCAAATGATTACTTTTAGGACACTGAGGTTTTTTAGTCAAATCTACAAGTTTCAACGTCAAGAGGCAGCTCCTCTTAGCTCCTCTCAATGGCACGATTAATACATGTTTCAGTCTGTCAAAAATATGAAAAAATGATGCGATTTTTCTCAGGTTTCTTATGTCTCTGGTTGGTGACTAAGTAGATTTGTGTGTGAAAAGACTGTGATAAGGCCTAATGCAAAAAACTAAAAATGTCTTTTTTTTTAGTTTTTTTTGTCGATAGCACAACTAGGATCTCCATTTAGACGCCTCCCAGCAGATTGTCTGCCTTCTAACTATTATGTTACCCTTTAACAATGAGGTGCCTTTAGATTTCAATCAATTTGAAATGTGCATGTGTCATTTGTTCAACTTCGCACTAAAAAATGATGGGTTGTTTTCCTAACTCACTCGCTGTGGATTTTGATCAGGTTGGGTTAATTATTTTCACCCAACAGATTGGAATTTGGCAGGCTGAACACGGCAGGCTGGTAGCCATTTTGGAGTTTTGATGTGTAATGAAGTGAAACATTCTTCGAAAAGTTGGGACGCAGATGGATGGATGGCCTAGTGGGTAACACCTCTGGTTTCAGACATGGGCTTCAAAACCGGGTAAGGGTGAATGATAACATCTAGTTAGGTCTCTAGGTAAGACCCTTTATGCTGATTTCCTGCCTGAATAAAAATGGGTGGGTTAGGTAATGATCAACGAAGACCCAAATTTAAGAACCGTGCCAAACTTATGCGAGTGACTCACTGTGGCGACCCCTCACTGGGCAAAGTTTGTTCTTGCTAGAAAATGTTGGTAGCAAAATTAATGTTATTTTTAACCACAGCTTTACTGTTAACCTGGAAATCCATTTCTTGGTAACTTTAACGCATCAATATGGGTAGTTTTTTTACCCCTTGTTGGATCAAAATCTTGGCCCAACATGCTGGGTCAAAACCTCAACCCAATGCGCTGGGTCTAAATAACTCAGAATTGGCTTTGTCCCTTTTGGACCAAGCACTGGGTTAGCTATTTCTATGCTATTACTCTCTGGCAAACGGCCAAGCTTCACTCTAATCGCCAGCGTTTACATGGCAACACAGACACACAGCATTTCCCTGACTCAGTCTTGGAAAACAATCTAACCGAAGGGCCAGAAAAGAAGTAATGAGATTCTCAGTTTTCTCTTCATATTGCCCAACGGCTGAATCGTGATCAGTGTTGAGTTTGCTACCGCAACACGGACTCGACGGGCGGAACCGCGAAAGATGACACATTGTTTGCTCGGCACAAGACTGGCCATTAGGCTCAAGCTGCACGGCAATCACACACATCATGTGCTTCATAGACAGACTGCAGTCATCCAATCCATACTGTCATTTTCTCCAATTTGTAACAGCGCAATGTGGCACAGCAATATGTTTGTCTGCGTGGGTGTGTGATGTGGTGCCTTTATGCATGACGGCTGCATTTTGCCTGTTTCCATTAGCACCTGGCTGTCTGTGCCTGACCACCACTCACTGTGTGACTGCTGTGTACCAGAACAGATTGTGGATGGACTTTACGGTTCCATGTATTACTGTTTTTTGTTTTTTTTTCTTTTAACCTTAACGTGGAAGTCAACCCAAACATATTTTCCCCAGAATATGTTTTATGCAAGCCCACTAGTTGAAACAAGGCATTCTCATTAATATTACGTTTGTGGAATATGAGTTAATCCACCCGTTTTCGCCATCTCTGGGGGCGGCCATTTTGTCACTTTTGTCGAAATGACATGACTACTGCTCAGGACTCTGGAAACGACCAACCACGGCTGACCTGTTTTCTGAAGCTGAGCCGTGATTGGTCGTTACCTGAGCTTTGGGCAGTTGTGATGCAATTTTGCTGCTCAAGTCATATACCACAAATGCAATATTAATCATAGAATATATTCTTGAAAAAAATATGTGTGGGGTGATTTCCACTTCAAAATTGTAGCTTTGAAATCATTTGTCAGGCACAATGACTATTTTACCTTTCAGTTCATAGGTTGGTTTTTAAGGTCCTGGTTTGGTTCAGGAACAAATCTAAGTGCATTTAAAATGAAACATAAAAACCTGATACATACCAGCAGTAAATGCAACAGTAACTAAAAGATTCGCAAATTAAATATATAACAACTGGGATCTGTTCTTTTCACGATGAGTTCTTTTTGGGAAGTGAATGATGCAGACAAGTCCAACAATAACAGTTTGAACAGGTCTTATTAACAACGTGTTACTGTAAATGGCAAAATTCACAACAGGTGTTTGATCCATTAATCGACCAACACATTCTCAAGGACATCCACTTCTCACCTCTGTGACTTTTCCAGTTTCTCCCCATCTCTGTTGCAACCTGCTGATGACACATTGTGACCACCACCCACTGAGAGCATCCTGTTATAAGCCTCGCAGTGGCGACGAACTGTAAATCAATTGTTAAGTGTCCTCATGGTCTCATGATGTCAAAATGTGAACAGCATGATGAAGTGGACTGTTTAAATAGCAATTCTGATTGAATCAGAAAATATATTGGTCCATCCATGGACCAAAGCTAAGTGTCATCAGTAGGTTGCAACAAAGAGGCAGACAAACCGGAAGAGTCTCAGAAAGGCGAAGAAGTGGACATCCGTGGAAATTTTCATGGATCAAACACCTGTTGTGAATTTTTTTTGCCATTCAGCATTCAAAAATTACTGGAAAAACTGAACATATGGACTCATGCATTCAAAAGTTTTCATATGGTTAAATTAAGTTCACCTGTAAGGATTAGTGTGCATTCTAGGTTCCTCCAGAAATTTCACCTGAAAGTCCAATCCCTAACTTTTTAAATATAGTTGGTATTCATTAAGCTTCTGACCATGTTGGGTGAAATATTTACCACTCACAATCGGTACCATTGTAGTATTTCTATATTTAGATCAGCATCTGTCTAATGTCACATTTGGTATCGCAACAGGCTCGGTGTCTGCCAGGCAGCCCCGAGCAGCTGGTTCCAGCCTTTACTCAGCCCTGTCATAAACATACTCAGGAGGCCATTTTGGTGAAAGGAATACATCGCCTTCACTTGAAAGCGCAGACAAAGGAGTGTGCTTACAACAGAGGGAACTTGTTCAACACCTCAGCGGCACGTAAATTGCACATTTTCAATCAATGTCCAACTGTGTCGTCTTCCATCGGCGAGGCCAACCACGCGGATGCTAATGAGTTCTTGCATCTAAACAGCAGGTCGTGGCTGAGAGTTGGCCCTCCATCCACGCATTGACAAACTTGGCTGCCATTGCACTACTCACGCTGATTATAATAGAGCCACATGAGATTTAACCACTACAGATATTTGGCATAAATGAATTCCTAATGATGATAATAAGCAGATAAAAAAGTTAACATTTGTGGAACTCTTGATATCACTGAGTGTGGGTAAATTTTACAGGAAATCATATTACAAATCCAGCATCATCGCACTTGATTAAGTCTGGCCTTAAAGGGGGGAAATCAACCCAACCATATTTTTTTCAAGAATATGTTCCCAGCAGGCGCACTAGTTGAAACAGGGCATTCTGATGAATATTGCGTTGGTGGACTATGAGTTAAGCAGCAAAATCCACCCCTTTTAAGCCATCTCAGGGGGCGGCCATTTTGTCACTTCTGTCGACTAAAGATGACATCACAACTACTCAGGGCTCAGATAATGACCAATCACGGCTCAGCTTCGGAAAACGCTGAGGTCAGCCGTGATTGGTCGTTACCTTGTCCTGAGTAGTTGTGGTGTCATTTTCAGTCGACAGAAGTGACAAAATGGCCTCCCCCAGAGATGGCTAAAAACGAGTAGATTAAATCTTATTCCACAAACGCAATAGTTATCAGAATGCCTTGTTTCAACTAGTGGGTGTGCATAGAACATATTCTTGAAAAAATATGTTTGGGTTGACTTCCACTTTAAAAACAAAAATAAATAAATTTTTAAAAAAACCTTCAGCAATCAGTCAGTTTTCTTGATCGACCACAGTGAACCTCCCCCTCCCCACCCCCCCACCCCCCGCTATATCATGGATCAAGGTTTTGCGCTTCTATTTTGGTTCAACTGCTGCGAGATGAATCCCGAAATTCCACAAAAATCAACCATGTTAAAATTCCTAATGATCAATTAGTTGATTGGTTGACAATATCTATTCCATATACAGTACAATTTCAGGCTGCGCTCTTATGACTGTAATGCATTGTGCACACTGTAATTTAAACATGCTGGACAAGGAACTTCAATACCGCGTTCAAACCATTTTGTAATGCTACCCACCTAATTGAACAGCTGCATTATTTCCTTATACATACACACACAGCATGATTGCATGTTATTTGACAGTGAACACAACATCCAATCACGACACAAGTGTTGCCCCTGACAGGAGTTGTCTGTGACGTCATGGCAAGCGGCACAATGCGACGCTGAGGTGACTGCACGGGAATTACATAGCAAAATAATCCATTACTTTTCCTAAAACCTCGTGTTTTATTGATCTCCATGTGAAGCGACATGCATGTAAGCTTCACTCATCTATCAAAAGTGATACTATACATCATGTTAATACTGTGTGTATTTGAAATATTGATTGGAACTCGACCATGTGTATTCATCTGCAGCACTTCTAACGTGTACAGCAAATAATATATAGACCGGGGTGTCCAAAGTTCAGCCTGTGAATCACCCGCAGTCCATTAGGTCATTTTCATATAATTTATTACGAACAGTAATGACGCTTAAAAATCTAATTTAGCCTTTTTTTTGTCTCCTTGGATTTATATGGGTAAATGTTCCGTACTGAACAGGCCATGCTTTAGTATCCCATTTTGAAAAAGTTATTGATGATTTCAAATTTTAGGAGTTCATAGTAAAGGCAATCTCTGACAGAGCAAATGGTGGCAGCCCATTGAAATATACTTATTGCATAACAGTAGAGAAAAAGGTGCAAACAGTGAAGACAAACAGCTTCATAATCCAGTGGGCTGCACAATTTGCATGTGTTGCCCTTCAAACTCTGCGGATACAAGTGCATCAAAGATCCTTACGACTCATTAAACTCACTACACTCACTGCACGCTGTTGTCATATTTATGAATGAAATACAATGACGTCCACCACACATATCGGCGCAGCACGGAATCTGTCTGTACGCCTCGATCAAATTCAGCAGAATCCCGTTACACCACCAGCGCCACAATTTAGACCTGGTTTCATCTGGTCTTAAATCTAGTCTGCTTTCAGCCACCAAATTGTCTGTTGTGCCAGGGTCATGTAAAAGAAAACGGTCCGCATCGTGGTCTGCCAAATTTCCATAACACTGTAAACTAGACTTGCCCCGGCACAAATTGAAGATGTACCAGTTTTTTGCCCCGGCACAAATTGAAGATGTACCAGTTTTGACACCAAGCTTGCATGCACTGTCTATGAAAATTTAGCCCTGAGCAATAACATAATTAAATAGAATGTCAAGAATCCACTTCAACTTCTTCTGGTGTGTGCAACATGTCCACCAAGGGGCAGTACAATAAAGTCATAAAGACAAAAATGAAAAAGATTTTCACAACCACTGTGACTCAGTAAACTGTAACAAAATACTGTTTTTTCACGGAGGATACAGAAAATGTGTTTGTGAGTATTGTGATATGTGTGAATGTTTTGTTACACCATTTGTGTTCGAATATCTGGTGCTTGACGGGTTACAACACTGCGACTAACAACGCGATTTGTTTGCCCGCCTATGGTATTTTGCATTGTGTGTTAATGTTAAGCTAGTGAAGACGAATATCTGTGCCTATAAAGAACAAAATCAGAGCAACCCAAAATTTTGCAGTGGTCTCTTAATTCCAGAGCTGTCTATAAAAACATATATTTGATCGATGCTTTCGCCTGTGAAATAAATTTATGTTGAAAAATGTCAAAGTAGCCCTTGCATTCTTCGATTTTGCTGTGTGTTGCCCTCATGTCCGAACATGTCCGGACTGTAGACCTTTTGCCCAGTGGCCATAAAAGGATCACACAGGTCAATCACATAGGACAATACAAATTGCAAAAATAGGACAAAAAATAATAAAAGGTCACAACCAAGCGGAGCAAAGCAAAACCAGAGGCAAAGTCACCACTGTCATCACAGTGATGGCTGCATCTGCGGAAGGGCTGAAGTGACGGACGGAGACAATCAACACCTCAGACCACAGCCAACAGCCCAGTGACCTTCGTGACTTAACTACCATTTTTGCTTGGACTCTCGTCCCCAAAAAGTGGTTCAAATGGCACCGTGGGTGTGAATTACAGAATTGCTCAAGCCCATTATATAAAGACTGTAATTATGGCGAGGCGGCTGTGGCGATGACATTGTAGGCCAGTAGTGCTGGCCCCTCACAGCAAGAGAACTCAATCATACTCTTTCCTTCCTTACCGTTTTATGGGTTTAGTCTGGGTAATTCTCAGGCTCCTTTACAGCACATGTGTCAAACTCAAGGCTAGAACTGTCTCCCCACTCAAAGGAATCAAGTCTATCCACTTCATGTTTTGTGCTAGATGGATTTGTCCCCCTTTCATTTTGGCAGAAAATATGTCAAAAAAGGCTATTTTTCCTCACTTTTTACTGATATTACACCAAGCTTTTTTTCCCCCCACCAGATCCCTTCTTCAAAATGTCATGTTTGTATTTGGTTGTCCCTATTTTCTATACCTTCTGCTTTAAGTACT
Organism: Filicampus tigris; assembly: GCF_054856515.1. NCBI lineage: Eukaryota > Metazoa > Chordata > Actinopteri > Syngnathiformes > Syngnathidae > Filicampus > Filicampus tigris. The sequence continues at coordinate 21,762,028 of NC_141220.1, read as the reverse complement.
CAATGTTAACAAAACAGTAAAACAAAAACAATGAAATCCAGCGGCAATTGTGTATATCGTCGCTGTCATGCGAAAAACACTTATCTCCATTTTTTTTTTCATTTTCTTATTTTTACATGAATAGTGTTTCCACGATACAGACATAGCGTTAATGTGAAAATTTCCAAAGTTGGAGATAAGTGTTTTTCACAGGACAGCGACGATATGTAATTATGTATACGACTCTCTCAGGGAAAGCGTAATTACAAATTAAAATGAATTTGGATTTTGGCCTGTTTTACTGCCAATTCTCCCTCCTACCACCCTCCTCTCCGACTTGTAGAAGGGGCTAGGTGGCAGTGAGCCAAGTGCGGCTGTTGTATACATTTTCTCATGAAAGCAATTACTTTTAGGGGGAAACAATCACGTTCAACGCAAGGAAAAGCTTAATGACATACTTGCACAACATGCATGTGCTATTTTGTCTTCGCAAACTCTGTCTTCCCATGCTGGGGCGAGGTAATCTCCTTAATCATGGAGAGAATCTCAGAGGAAGACATTCTAATATAGCCAAGTACCCCACCTTCTGCCATAAAAAGTGACAGATATTAGTTTGGGAGACAGGTAGCTTGAAAAAGACAGGTGCATCGTACAGCACACACTGTTCTTTTGTACCCCAAAATGTGCTGTCTTAGAAGTAAAATGTCTACCCCGTGTGAATGTATACAGTATTTACAATTAAAAGGTAAAAAGCTATAACATTTTTATTGTAGCTCAGCAGAAAGACAAAAGATTGGAGGCTTCCTGCTAACAAGTAATGGGCAGTTTAGGGTTTTTGATCACTAAGAATTAGGGATCGACAAGTATCGATACCAGGTATCATATCGGGCCGTTGCCAGGCTTTAATTCAAGGTATTGGTACTCGCGACGGCGCATCGGCAGCCCCTCTTGTGAGCATTTTACCATCAGGAATTAAAAATGTCTGACGGATGCACATTAGTATGCAATTTGTGGATGTATATGTATATTTATAAGATTTATGTTAATGCTTTGTAGGATTTGAACTGGATGTCACTATTTTAAGTCAGGGTATGTTTGAATTAATAAATGCATCATTTATATAGTCAAACAAATGTGACAGTTAAATTTTCAGTCGACAGATATGACAAAATGGCCGCCCCCAGAGATGGCTAAAAACGAGCAGATTAGCTCTTATTCCAAAAACGCAATATTTATCAGAATGCCTTGTTTCAACTAGTGGGCTTGCATAGAACATATTCTTGAAAAAAATATATGTTTGGGTTGACTTCCACTTTAAGCAAGTATGAGATGCATGATCTGTACTGGATCACCTGGCATGCTGCTGAACATTTTGCATTTATGGTTTATGATATCACCATGAAAAGTGCGGGTTTGCCTTATTTGCCAGAAATTCTGTGTGGTGTTTGCCTCCAGTTGCCTCCACTGTGATATTTAACAAGCTGTCTGCAGCTTTGCAAGTGGCCAGAGAAGTAAAAGTCATTAGTGTTCCTTATTCCATATCTCCTCTGTGCTTGAGGGAACGTCATTAGCACTGCACCCTATGTCAAAAGAGCTTCTGCATTGGTTCTATTTCTTCCCATGCCTCGGCGTCATTCATTTCTGGAGCGCCTTGGCGTGCAAGTGAACCAGCTGAGATGAGGTCGGATCACAAATGAAGAGGTCAGCTGTTTTTGTTTGAGCGGCGGGTCAAAACGAGCCCTTTTGGTTGTCTGGGCGATAAAACACACGTAGCATTGTTCATCACCTCCATGACTGCTTGCAGTGAGTGCCGGCAGCGGAGGATGGCTCATGTTGGGCGTATGTTTAAATGACTTTCTTGGGAAGCGACAGAATGATTTGTTTTACTTGTCGAGGGCAAAAAGTTAAGCATATCATTCTTACGTGATTCCATTTGGGTGTTTGCATATTTGCAAAATCTTGTTATCGCTGCAGAGGAAGGCGCTACAAAATGAGGGATCATCTCGATTTGGTTGAACTGCACATTTATACTTTAGCAAAACACCGGCAAACACATTTGTAGGACCACGAGATATTTCAATGAGTGTTTGTGCTCCAATTGAAAATACAGGGGTTGCTGAGTTGTTTTTAAGTCACAGTCTTGGATTGTAGTTATAACAACATGGCCATAAGTGGTTGTCATGAGTTTAAAAAAATAAAAATAAATAAAGAAATATTGCACTGAGACACAGTAATCCCTCATACCATTACTGGAGGCTTTTATTTACTCAATTGCTGATGCTAACTATTAGGAACAAGACTATTGTGATTAATGTTAAACTGGGGTGTAAAACTAAATAAAATGGCTGTCATAGAAAGAATGCAGCTAATTTATTTGCTGTAAAAGACTGAATGAAAGATTGTGTCCCCACATGCCCTAACTTAAATTTAGACCGACCGGTATTACTCCACAGGCTACTTGTTTACAATACCCGAGCCGGTAAAACTGCAGACTTTAATCGTTCAGAGAAACTATTTCTGTGCCTCGGTTGACTCTGCTGTTTTGGTTTACACCCGTTCAGGTGGGTTCATCAGTTGACTCTTAACATCTGTGTGTTAGAAAGCGGCCATCTATGAACTGACCTTGTGATTAGAATTGTATGAGGGCTTTACTCATTGGAAACATAAGAGAGTAATAAAGAAGGCATTCATTTGGAAGGGTGGTGATTACGAGAAACCTGGCATCTTAGAGTCTGACCAGTCAAGCTGAGACACTCTTGCTCATGAAGTGAAACAATGTCGGTAAAGATATTGAATACGTTCACATGCAGTCAACAACACTTTCAAAAACGGAAGATTAGCAATATTACGGGTACGCAAGTAAATACCCTTAAAAATAATGTCAATAATAATATGCTCATATTACTTTTTAAAAAAATGTGCAGCACTTTGTATGCATTAATGGTTGTTTTTAAACTCAAATAAAGTTGCGTTGAGAGTTGAGTTTTGAGTGTTCTGCGCATTTAACGATCAATCACAGCTCACCTGTTTAATGAAGCTGAGTCGTGAATGGTCGTTATCTGAGCCCGGAGCATCCGTGATGTCATTTTCAGGCGACAGAAGTGACAAAATGGCCAAAATGGCCTGAGATGGCTAAAAACGGGTGAATTTTGCTGCTTAACTCTTATTCCAAAAACGAAATATTAATCAGAATGCTGTATTTCAACTAGTGGGCCTGTATAGAACATATTCTTGAAAAAAATATGTTAAGTTTGATTTCCTCATTAAGGTCGGCTCAAAAGCAAAAGAGCAGAGTTCCTCCTGCTCTTCCCAGTGTGCCTCTTAATTGGCAATAGTGTAACACCAGAAACACCTCTGGGCAATGCATTCACCACTAATCCAATGAGCTGGCTAGCTGAAAAAGACTCTCATACAACAATGCGTGAGAAAGCCGGCAGAGGTGAGAAGAAATACAGTATGTAAGCGAGGCAGCAGATAAAGCATCCGAGTGTCTCGTATGCAGATTGCTGCCGACTGCCTGTCACGGTGGGCCCAAATTACCTTTGCTATCTCACAAACACTCGTGGCAGCTGCCTTGCCTTACTCGTCCAGATCCAACGGCGCAGCCCCACCTGAGAGACAAACACAGCGACTCTTGTTTTTCTTACTGGAGGCGCACCTGCGTCGCCGTGCACGTGCTATCAACCTCTTTGCTCCGCCCCGCACTCCACCTAATTGAAACAGATGGAGGAGCCGGAGCGGGCGAGGAGGGGGAGGCCCTGAGGGGGACTGTGATGGAAGAAGAGGCGAGAACGCGGGGCATGTTGAAGTTGTTACGACCGTACCACATTCAGGTGCAACTCACACTTATCCAGCACGTGCACATAAAAAATGAAAAAGGCCACCACTCAGTAAGTAGAATTAAGTAGTGGAGTAAATGCAGGTTTTAGCGGTGACAATTTAGGTTCCATTCCAATTAAAGTAGACATGGGATGGGTTCAGAATCATTCAATAACCTCTAAGAGGGATGAGAATTGATGACAGTTTAGCGATTCTGATTCCATTAGGGATAATGCTTATTGATCCGATTCCTTATCAATTCTTGTTGGGTTAGGGATTGAAATACAACTGACGTATATTGTCACTGATGTTATCATGACATATATCATTACATGCTATGTAATGTTGTTTTCTGCAAAAACAACCCAAAAAATTCAGTTTTGTACAAAAAAAAAATTGTGCTGTTTTGTACAAAACAAGAAGGTGACTCAAATGTACCCAATTAGTGGATTCGTCCATTTTTTTTTTTACCCAAAATTGTGTTATTTTTAACGCAACTGTTTTTAGATTGCAAAATTCAGACTTTTCGCCACCTGAGAAATTGTACCATCAAAATATATTGAATTGAGAATAAAAATACACATTCATGTGATTTCTTTGCATATATTTCCATATGTATACCACAGAAAGATGGTCAACAGGCCCTGTTTGAGACACAAGAATGCTGAGCCTCTCCGCGCCAACTAGTTGCATGTGCTACTTTGACATTCAGTTGCCTCCTTCAGGAGCAACTTGAATATTGCAAGCTTTTTTTTTTCATTGTATACAGGCGCTTTTATCCCTCTCTCTATCTCGCTATGCATCTCTATGCATCATGCATTGTGTGGTATGGACCATTTTTTATTTGTGGCCCTGAAATGCTAGTGCAGGTAAAATGTCAGGATGAATATAACATAAACAAACACAATGTGCTTTCGAGGCCCTAAATTCAGTCACTGCCAGACATTTTCAGACCCTCTTTTACCCTAAGGCTTGAAAAAATTTGAAAAAAATATAAATAAATTCCTAGGATTGAATGGCTGGACTGTGAAAAGACAAATAACTACGTCAATGGCAGTGAATGAGTTAAAGTGGAAATCAACCCAAACATGTTTTTTCAAGAATATCTTCCCAGCAGGCCAACTGGTAGAAACATATAACATATGACTTAAGCAGCAAAATTAACCTCTTTTTAGCCATCTCAGTGGGCGGCCATTTTGTCACTTCTGTCGACTTAAAATGACATCACAACTGCTCAGGGCTCAGGTAACAACCAATCATGGCTCAGCTTCAAAAAACAGGTGAGCCGGCATTGCTCATTACCTGCGCCCTGAGCAGTTGTGATGCCATTTTCAGTCGACAGAAGTGACAAAATGGCCGCCCCCAGAAATGGCTAAAAACGGGTGGATTAACTCTTATTCTACAAATGCAATATTTATCAGAATACCTTGTTTCAACTAGTGGGTTTGCATAAAACATATTCTTGAAAAAAATATGTTTGGGTTGACTTCCACTTAAAGTCATTGTCGGGCAGTAATGAGGAAATGTACATCAAAACAAGGGCAAAGTAGCCACACTAGACATTGGTACATTATTGATTCAAAATGGTGTCAACATGTCAAACTATAGTCGAAAAATGCATCAATTAATGTGGGAATCGGCGTAATTAAGAATTGTCAATAAATGACTAATTTCCTACCTGCAGAGCTGAACATCGAGCAGTGAGAGCTTCTGGGTCTTGGCAGCTAATTTACATCAGACCAAAAAAGAATGGAAATTGTTTGTTAATAAAGAATAAATCAATGAAAAAAAGAAAATAGAAAAAGACTCTAATTAATTAACACCATGCAGAAGAAAAGTTACTGTGTCTGCAAGCTTCCCAGATGAACGACTGTGCAAAATGTGACTGCTGCTCTCGGGCTGCCAACCCAAAGTCTGTTCCCCTGTGTGTGCGCGTGCGTGTGTGTGTGTGTGTAAGGAGGCAATGCTGGCCTCTCTTTGTTGTCCGCAGTAAGAGGATCCTACTGGTGAAACAATATCAGGCCTTTCAAACGGAGGTGAACATACTCAACTGAGTCACGCTGAGCCAGTCTTGAACAGACCAGACAGTATATTAAATGTATATGTATGTGGGGGGGGGGGGGGTTGCTTGTGTGTGTGTGTGTGTGTGCATGTGACTGTGTGTGTGTGTTGACTGACTAACTCCTGTGTGGCTGAAAAGAAGACATGACTGTCAGTGCTGGTCAGTCATTAGCCATCAACGTGTGTGTCTGTGCGTGTGTGCGTGTGTGTGTGTGTGTATTTCCTCATGCGGCAGGTTCAAAGGTCACCTGGGGAGCAGATTGGCTTTTTGGAGATGAAAGTTTGAAGAGGAAATTGGATAAACAGCATGAAAGATCACTTTTTAAAAAGTGTGTAAACTCTCCCTCTCTAGGCAGAAGTGATCCACACCTGCATTAATAATTGAATACTGTGCGCGTGTGCGTGTGTGCGTGCACGTGTGCCTGAGAGGGATTTTCTCTCTATCTGTATTGTACAGTTTTGTCACCGAAAAAGTCAGCGAAATTCCGCTCCTTTGTTGGCAATTTGCCAGATCCGAATTAAGGGGATAAGGATTTGCGTCTGATAATTACCACCTCTAAGCAGTGGCGTGACATTGTTATCAGCGTAGTTACACACTCACACATACATACACAAGCTGGCCCAATTATTCCTCTCACTCTCCCACCTGAGAAGGGCAATGCATGCCACTCATGGCAATGAGCTTCCCGGCTATTTAACAGTCTGCGAATCAGCCCTCCTCCAAACTGATGTGGCCTGTAATTGAGCTCCCCCTAAAAATAAAAAACACAATAAATAACAGATTCATGGCTGTGATGAGGGTCACCTTCATCCAAAGTTGATTCCTGCTGGGATGGAGATGATTTAAGAAAAAAAAATTATTACGCTTCAATGAACAGGAGAAAGTGCAGCAGACCTTCAGACCCACCATGGAGGACAATTGTCTCCAAACACCAAGATGGGACATTTGGTACCAAGCCACACAGAGACAGTGAAAATAATTATTACCATAAACATTATTTAAAGTTAATTGAAACGTATAAAACGAGATTGAAGATACATTACTTCAGCAAGCCTCCTCTACCTGTACGTCATGTGATTGGTTTTTCCGGTGATGGTCATCTGACTGGAGTGTGCAAAGCTACAGCGAATGCTAGGTCAACTATACTAAGCGGAATGGAGGAGTGGAGGAAAAATGGCTAATATGATGAACAATTCTGAAATTGTGGATCCTCCAAAACCCATTTTGGTCAAAACGATGGGAGCATTTTGGCTAACCCCTTGAGAACACAGATGGAAATTGCGTAGTTGACAAGACTCTGCTAAAGAGCTTGAAAACAATCCCAAAGTCCCAAGCAAAAGGTTGGACACGGTAATGCCACTTCAAAGACAACATCCTGAAAATAAATTTTCGTGGGGCACAGAAAAAAAATGCAGGCGCCATCTACTCTCTCTCACAATAAAATACAGTGAGAGGCTCGCAAATGAGGCAAAGATGGTTTCTAAACTCCACAACAACAAGCACAAAATGTGTTGCTTCCATTTCCAATATCCTATCTTTGCGAAGTGGGATTTTCTGCATTGACCCCGACCAAAACTAAATTATGCAGTAGACTGGACATTTAACAATTAACAAACTTTGGTTGTCATTTTCTCCCATTGCGAACCCCGACTGACCAAGTACAAGAAATGTTACCTGATATTTAATGCAAAAGAACCAAAAATGAGCAGACTAAGCTAAATAGAATGGTAAAATGATGTAGTGGTTCGCTTGCCTGACGTCAGTGCACAAAGCATGAGTTCAGTTACCACTCAGTGAATATGAATGGTTTCCATTCTGAATAAGTACTGAAGGAGATACTTTTTCTGTTTTTACTTGTTTTGGGTTTTTTGGGGGGGCTAAATATGATCAATGTAGATTGGCATGTACAATTCAGGGATTGTCACAGTTACGATGAGTGGAATATTGTCTCCCATAATAAAAGATTTGTGGGTTGGTGCATCCATTTTTGGGCAGGACGTTTTTAAGAGTTTAAGGAAGGCAAGCCAATTGTTGCTAAACGGGATCATACGGGATCTGATGATGTCACCAGCGGTCAGGCTCAAGACCGTTATTGTAAAAACCTTAGTTATAATTTTTGTATTTGTTTTGTTAGTTAAATGAATCAAGGACATTGAATCTGAAATCTGAACATGCACATGAGTTTTTATTTGACTACATGGACACAAGCCGGCCCCCTGCTTTAAAGAAAAACCCTTTTAACCTTTTTTAAATCCAGGGTGTAGTCTGCCTTTTGCCCAAAGTCAACTGGGATAGGCTCCAGGTCCTGACTCTGACAGGATAGGTGGTATCGAAAATGGTGGTATTGAAAATGGATGGATGGATGGATGGATGGATGGATGGACGGACGGATGGATGGCACCATGAAGTAGGTAGCATGTGGTGGAAAGAGGGTTTGGTCAGCCTACTTTAGGTTGTTAACAAATACATATATTTGATTTTCCTCCTAATCTAAGAATTTATCTTTATTCCATTTTAAAAGAATGCACCACTGCATAACCTCTCTCCATGGAGCTCTTTGTCTCTTTGTCAGTGTGTTGTGTGTTTTTTTTTTGGTTTTTTTACGCCATCACAACTTTATCCCCTAGTGGAGCTTTTCTTCACTTTCCAGTTATTTTGTGTGACGCTTCTATTTTGTTGACAGCACAGGACTTGATGTACATATCCATCTGTCTCGACGGGGATCATGTAAGCCTGTGTTGTCAGAAAAGAAGATGCCTGCATTTGCATCATGAATAAAAAACGCAATAGTAGCCTCTGTGCCCAGAAGAAAGTGTACCAGGCCCCAGAGCTCTCTGGTGATGACGCCTATTGATCATTCGTGTTTGAAAATGTTGAGCAGCGGCATATTGAAGCAGACGTGGGCGCATATTAAAGCTGAGTTGTTTCACACGCTGACAGAGGACAATCAGGCTCACTGTGATCAGCAGTGATGAGATGAATATTTTTGGAGAGCGTATAGCATTCCCATTCGATCTGGGGCGATGATGGCGGGAACGAAGTGACATCACAAAGTACTTCAAAACCGAGCTCAGGACCTTCAGATTGACTCAAGTTGAATTTAGTTGGAGAGCGACGACCAATTTACAGAAGGTCCTCGGTTTATGCCGAAGTTCCGTTCCTCTCGCTGTGAAGACGGAAAATGGCATAATTCTCACTACCGTAATTGACGCGAACACACTAGTAGAGATAGAGAAGGTGTGTGGGATGTTAAAGAGCTGACGCCGAATGCCACTGAATTAAGTGAAATGGAATAAATATAGAACATAATAATAGGTTGGTCAAATAAAAAAATGTCGAAAATCTTCAAAGTCAAGACACTCGTGAGTCAATGTGCCACTGTACGTTATAAATGAAGACTGTCCTATACCTGAATATTGTTGTCCAAGTAAATAAAAACAGTCAAGGTACAACAGTCTTCTCAAAAACTGTATTTAGAAAGACAATAACAATCAGACTCTATTGAAATTGTCTCAAAATAATTTTAACTACGGCTCTTAAATTGGACTCCATTGGCTTGTGCAAACATACTCAATGCATTGGGCGAGTGTTTTGAGACAAGGACAGTGCCTCTAAGAGCGGTGGGACAAGCGAGAAGCTGCTTCAGCACGCCAAGGCGAACAATGCGGAAAGATGTTATCAAGCGTGACACAAAGAAATAGGATGTCACTTTGTGGGCACCGCATTGCTAATTGATTCAAGATATGGCAGCTGACATGCACTGCGATGACCTGAATAGCTATTCGTTGAGTCCCTGTGCCTAATAGCTCGCCATGCTAATTCAGAGTCAAGAATGCAATTAGACACTATGAGACGCTATACTTGCTAATTCATTTACGTTCATTAAGCTGCCGGCTTCCTCGCCAAATGAATTTCGTGTGATTAAACCGAGCCGATGCCGGAAATGGTAACGAGAATGATGAGCTGCCGCTCTACGCTACTCGAGTCAGTGGGGACACTGACGGAGCTTCGCTCAGTAGGCAGCTGAGGAATTCCAATGTGGAAGTTTTATCACTAATTTAATCCTCTGCCGGAGTTAATAACGAGAGCATTAGCAATTACTTCACCATTTCGGGGCAAGAACATTTAGCACGTCAAAGAAATATTTTGATCTCATACCATATGTTCATTTTGATATGGCAACACATGTCGCTATCCAAAAGGTTACTTTAAAAAAAAATATGACAAAAGTAAAAGTAAAAAATAGTCCTCCTATTTACGAAGTACTTGTACACTCGTATGATCCATTTCAAAAGTATTGGTAACAGTGAGGACAATTCAATTTGTTGTTGTTTTTGTAGACCTGATTTGCCTGTGAAGACTATTTTTATACTCATTACAGGTGTAACCGAGATGTCTATGGGGGGGAAAACGAGTAAAAGGGGAGTGCACTGAACAGCAATAATCCCAAGGTTGACAGTTGTTTCTGGAGTTTAAATTGACATTGCATTACACGAACCATTTGCGTTATTGCCAATCTGCACGATACTAGCATGCACTGAATGTATCAAAATTGATGCAGGGTTCGTTGGATGAAGTACCGGTACAGTATATCCTCTTAATAGGATAATCCCAGTGCCCACCATGAGCCCCAAAGTCAGCCGTGTTTACCAGCAGCTGATCAAGATAACCTCTCGCTCTGGCAAAAACTAATCGTGAGGCTTGCTCATGCATTTTCCATTTATTACAGTACGCGCCTCTGAAGTCATTAGCGTGAGCTGCTTGCATACTGTAAAAGAGCAAAGCGCTGAAGCTGCTAATGAAGAGCCCGGCAATCTTGTTTACATCTTCCAGTGTGAAATATATTCTGCAAGTGTTTATCGGTGTTTGACATCATTTTGTTCCATGTGAGGAGTGTAAATTGTGAATTCATCTGAATATGTTAGAAGTTCGACACTCTAAAGGCATTACTAGAGGGCTTTTAAGTTTATGTGTAACTAATACTGGAAAGAAAATCACAGTGTGTAAGAAGAACAGGGATGCCTCTAAGGACATGATTGGTTAAGATTTGGAAACAATTTACATTCACTAAGTATATATTAAAAAAAAAAGTTACTGCTCTTTGAAATCGTAAAACAAAAACAGTTTGAATTTAAAGCGAAAGTCAACTCAAACATATGTTTTTCAAGAATATGTTCTATGCAGGCCCACTAGTTGAAACAGGGCATTTTGATTAATATTGCATCTGTGGAATAAGAGTTATTCCACCCGTTTTTAGCCATCTCTGGGGCGGCCATTTTGTCACTCCTGTTGACTGAAAATGACATCATAGTTGCTCAGGGCTCAGGTAACGACCAATCACGGCTCACCTGTTTTCTGAAGCTGAGCCATGATTGGTCGTTACATGAGCCCTGGGCATCTGTGATGTCATTTTCACTCGACAGAAGTGACAAAATGGCCGTCCCCAGAGATGGCAGAAAATGGGTGGATTTTGATGCTTAACCCATATTCCACAAATGCAGTATTAATCAAAATGCCTTGTGTTAACTCGTGGGCCTGCATAGAACACATTCTTGAAAAAAATATGTTTGGGTAGACTTCCCACTTTCATGATAACGATTCTTAATTAGCACAAGTGAATGCTTCCTTGACTATGGCACCATGTTGTGAGAGGTTCAATGAAAAAAATTATACAGAACAGTGTATGTGGCACCTCAAAACTATTTCTTGATAAGAAAACCAAAGGTCGCCGTTTTTTTGTGTGCAGGCATGCGAAGGTCAATCGCAATGTGCAGGTGTTAGTCACTGCCTGTAATTTACTTGCGATTGCCCAGATCAGTCGAATTTGGGACGCATCACTCGGTGTGCGGCAGGCGCTAGACAACACAAATGACGCCCGATTGGAAAATGAAAAGGACAATTTACTTCTAACAAGAGGCATTTGAGGTGAGTATGGAAATTTCGAGGTGAGGAGCGGGTCTTGGTGATGACACATTCATTGCAAATGATGATCAATTCTACTGGAGATGTTTACGGTCAGAGTGGAGCACCTGAGGACAAGCAAATCTCAAGGTGACGATGACGATAAATCTTCACACCCAAATCCCACATTCTGCATAAAGCCCATGTAACACTTATCATAATATGTTTGGATTTTTGCTTTCAGGCATAAATCTACTCTTTATATCAACACATATGCGGGTAAACTCATTTTTCCATGGGAGCCGTCGCTGTGGATTGCTCAGAAGCGAGGGCTGAGGTGGGAGTCAGTCTGAAATGGAATAAATCACTTCTGGAGCTTGGCTGCGTGGCGGAGGATGAGACTGGAGGGTAAAGCAGTGGCCACGAGGGCGACTCAGGCCGCCTCACTTTTTAATATCGCCAGGCAGTTCCAAAAGGAAATGGTCAATGGATCACTGAAGTTGATTCGATCTGGCAAAGTGTGTCAAATGCAGAAGAGGGAGTAAGCCACATATGTGCACATCCTAAGTGTTAATGTTCAACTTCCAAGCACGTCCGAAGTTACTGTGGCAAAAATCAAGCAAGTCGAGTCCCTACGAGCAGTTGAATGACTAAAGATTTTTAAAGTCAACGCTAACGTGATGACAAGTCTAAGTCGATTAGTTGATGATCTCATTGATTTTTTTTCAGTCCAGAGCAACAGTCCCCAACCATTTTTGGGCCACCGACCGGTTTCACGTAAACACTTATATCTGACGGACCGGCATTAACGCATTCACATTTTCAGACCCTCTTTTACTCGGTTGAAAAAATTTTAAAAATACAAATAAGTTCCTGGGATTGCATTATGGGACAAAACATTTTGGCAGCGGAGATGGAGCTTTAAGTCGGACCGCTGCACTCGTTCCTCGCGGCCAGTCCCGTGGTCCCGCTGGCATCAATCTTTTAAGACGAGTGGTGATTCCGACCCACAGCTAACCGCTATGCTCATCCACAACCAGATTGTTTTTAGTACTCTCTGACCCACAAAAATATATGAAGACTGTGTCAATAGAGTGTTTTAGTCTGGTCGTCGGCAGCAGACGGGTGAGTCAAAGGTCCACTTTAAATTGGCCGATTGAAAGACGAGATGCCAATAACACAAGATACGCAATTAGTCGACTTCAAGCTCTAAATGTCAATGAGGAATAGTACATTTGAACCCCATAAGATGCGTCATTACTTCAAGAATATGTTCTATGCAGGCCCACTAGTTGAAACAAGGCATTCTGATTAATATTGTGTTTGTGGAATATGAGTTAAGCACCTAAATGCACCCGTTTTTAGCCATCTCAGGGGGCAGATTTTGTCACTTCTGTCAAAAACGACATCACAGTTGCTCGGGGTTCAGGTAACAACCAATCACAGCTCACCTGTTTTATGAAACCCAGCCATGATTGGTCGCCCCCTGAGAACATATTCTTGAAAAAAATGTTTGGGTTGACTACCCTTTAAGTCAAGTCATACACACTTGCTCAGTCACGAAGTACTGCATATTTGCACACTGAGTTTTTAATGGTTTCAAACCAGTTTCTTTATTGCCTATTTCTTTATTGTCTTCTCAACGAAATGCAAAACCGACACGAAGCTTGAGTTCACCAGTTATCATGAGAAAAACTGTGAAGTTCATGTAGCTTACTAGTTTTTGTAGGTTTTATGGTGATAAAAGGTGTAAGATGTCATGGTGTGTGCTGGGCGATATGGCCTAAAATTCATATCAGGTACATATTAAATCACGGTAATAGTATATATCACAATATCAACTAAAGTCTAAAAATGATAATAGAAGTATGGTGTGGCGCAAGTCAGCAATGCGTCTAGCATTCCACTGATAGATCCGAAACAGTCTGGAAAGCAGAGAGGGTGGGTGACTCTTTGACGTAGATGCAACTCCACCAGCTCTGGTCAGACATGCTCAAAGCCATTTTCACACCGCGGCAGGTATGGTGACATCATCAACAAGCGTTATCACAGTTGATCAGTAGGGTTCAAATCAATATCGTACACAAAATTCACACCATCTATCGCATATATCGGGCAGATCGTTTATACCAGGTGCCATTACCTAGATGTCATTGACAGTTGCTTCATGATGTTGCCGCCGCAGTCCACATCGAAACATGCAGTTGGGTTGCCAGGTTTGAGCTCACGAGTCACTACACCAAAAAAAAAAAAAAAAAAAAACAATCTTAAAATTAAAACTAACGGCATACTACTTGAACATGCAGAATTTCAAATGTAAACATACAAGTCTTGTCATGTCATGTAGTTCAAGTCTCAGGAATACCAAGTCAAAGCAAAGTCGAGGCTTTAGCCAAGCGAGTCCTAAAATTGCTGACTTAAGTCTGACTCGAGTCAATTCGTGTGACTCGAATCCCCCACATGCAGTAGTTAAATAACAATGGCAATGTTCATTGACAATTTTGCGATCAAGTGATGCCAGCCTCCGAGTTTGGAACAATGACAATGCGAATGTGCGAGCTAATAATGTCAATATTAGCCCAGCAGCTCCTCAAACATTAATGAGTTCTTAGGCTCGCGTTGCTCCACCGAGACCTGTTAGATTTCACTGCATGATTCCGCTCGCTCGCTCTTCCAGCGTCAGTTGTTCCAGAGAGCGCCGCCGCCGTGGCCGCCAGCGCGTTCACTCTCGTTACTGACGCAGCGCATGAGCCAGACGCACAATGACTTTCATCATAAGGACCGCTTGATCTCCACTCAAACAGGGGATGGCCACAAAATGTGACTCAAGTAAATACCTCAAGCTGGCACTGCATTCAATCTCGTATGTAAATAGCACACTTAATGCTCACTTTTAATTGACACTGTGCTTTATTCACATGAGACTCGCTGTGTATAACTCAAACAGTGCCCGCATAACTATTGCTGATTTTACGAAGGCGCACAGATTTACAGAGCCCCATATTTTTAAGTGTGGCTAAAATATAGTCTCAATATTATAGAGAGTGGTATAAAAAGTCTAAAGTCTTTCCAATTGAGCTGTACAGGTTATAGGTCACAATCATTGTGTAACAGTTGTTCAATGATTTATCTTGGTCTATTTTTTTTTCATATCACAAAGACCTGGCAATTGAATAGGGGTGTGTGGACATTTTACATGCATGTATATGCATTAACTAATCTTGGACAGCTGGGTAAGAAAATTGAGGGTTGAGAGCACCTTCTCCAGAAAGTAAGGCAGTAAAGTAATTAAGTATAGTAAGGACATCACAAATTGTCTAGCAAAGGTGTGCTCCATTTGAAAGATACTACAATTTTGTATTTTGTGCACACATTAGATGTTAATTGGTCACACACACACAAATCCATGTCATGTCTGAGGCGACGTCCAAATCATTTTTGACAGATTTCGGTTGGAACTGATGGCGAAATGCAGTATGAATGAAGCCTGTGCTAATTCTACTTGTGATCCTTTAGCGCCCACTAGTGTTCATAGGCTTGATTTTTTTTTTTGTCTGTTCTTGCAGAGCCAAGCAATGCCCACATTATTCATGATTTAACTCCCAGCTTTTAGACTGGTAACTCAACGCCAGCGGCCAAACAGCAACTGCAAAAGCAAACAAAAGCATGGAACAGGATAAGGGTGTCAAGTCAAGTCAAACTCTCAAACTAGGGTTAGGATGTCACAAAAGGGTTTCAAGACAGGGTTTCAAACTAAATTTGGAGTTTTGAATTAAGTTTTAAGGCCAGGGTGGAGGCTTTAAACAACGGTTGGGGCGTCAAATTAGGGTTTAAAATTGGGGTTGGTGTTTCAAATGAGGATTAAGGTGTCGGATTAGGGTTTCTAGCAACGGTTGGGTTTTAAAATTAAGAGTTCTAGACAAGGGTTTCAAACAAGAGTTATGGTTTCAAATTATGGTTTCAAGTCATGGTTGAGGCTTCAAATTACAGTTTCAAGGCAAGGTTGGGTTGCAAACAAGGGTTTCAAGCCAGGTAAAGGGTCTCAAACTAGAGTTATGGTTTCAAATTACGGTTTCACACCAGGATTTGTGGTTCAAAAGCGGGTAGGGTGTCAAATTAGGCTGTCAAGACGGGGTTAGGGTTTCACACATGGGTTAAGGTTAGCTGAGGTATCAAGAAAGTATTTGGGTGTCAAACTAGAGTCAGGGTTTATTTGGAGTATTCATGATTGTGGGTTATGATGTACCATTTCGTCTGAAGGCTCCTCCTTTGCAGCGCACATTCAACTGGCCTGCAGACACAAACCCATGGATGCACGCGCCCACCCACACGCACATAAACACTCACACAAAGCTGTTGAAGCAGATGTTAAAAACAGCTCCAAAGCTACTCAAGACTCGCAAGCTCCATCAAGGGAATCGCAAATCAGAAGACTTGCCAACTTATCAGACGATGCCCACATTAGAAGCCAAAAAGCTGCAGCTTCCAGACATGCCAACTGATCTGTGCCTGTGTGTGTGTGTCTGCGTACGTGCGTGTCTATGTGTGTGTGTGTGTGTGTGTGTGTGTGTGTGCGCGTGTTCGGTTTACTTCGGCACAGTGAGGCAAATGAGGTAAATTCCTCTGAGATGAGGCCATTACGTAAAACTATGCACAACATATGAAGACAGCCTTGAGGTTGGACAATTTAAAAAAAAAAAATGTTTGACCAATGTTTTGCACTTTTATGTGAAAAGACGTGTACATGTACATGCAGTCAGTCATCTCTCTACATCTTGGATTCAATACATCCATTTTCTATACAACTCACCCAGTCCTACTAATAATTTAGAGTCAGATGCCAAGTGCACAAAACAAAAAGTTGTGTATTTAAAACAACCACATAACTTTGCCTTAGGAAAATCCACTAGCTTAATGCTAACACACAATGCAAAACAACACAGACGAGCTAACAAAACTACCGTTAATGTTGCGGTAGGCGAAACCCTTGACCCAATGTATTATGAACACAAACGACGCAGCAACGCATGTTGACATGTATCGCTGCATTATGCTGCCTCCAGGTGGCCAAGTCGCGTAGACCAGAAGGAGCCGCACAACGAATTCATCTTGACAAACAAACCATTTAAATCTTTAAAGTCTATTTAATTACCTTATTCCAGCGTTTCTTTATGGTACAACACTGTAGAGTAGGGGTGTACATATTGTGCCGATCTGACGAGGAAATTAGCAACGGCATACAGAAATCTTTTTTTTTTTTTTTTTCGGCGCGCTCGTGCACCACCTGATAGATTGCGCCCTTGGCGATTGCCCACTTTGCCCATAGCAAGAACCGGCTATGATTAAAATAAATCATTTTACACACACATTTAACACTACACACACAGAGGATTTCATTTTCCATTATTTTCTGTGGGGAAAAATACTGACTGCCTATAGCCAGCACCCTGGAAAGGTTCGCATTTAACCGTAGAGCTTCCACTGTAAAAGAAAAAACAATGAACAACTCACACAACTAGCTACTAAGGAGCTAAGTGACTTGAAGTGAGAAATAAAAGCGTGCCGGCCGTTTCATCAATGGCTATACACCATCTCATTTTTGTATACTGTACTCCTTGCACAGTCTCTCTCTCTCTCTCTTATACAGAGAGAATTAAAAGCTGAATGTAGGTCAGTCCTGCAGAGAAATGTGAAAGTGAATAGTAAATCAAAACTATCAGCAGATGCTACAGCAACAACAACCCCCCTCGCCCCCAAAAAGCTAAACTGCAGTGTGAGGGAGAAGAGCACAAACACACACATTGATGCAAATATTTATGCCTCACACTAGATCTAGAAGTTTGCAAGCTAATGCTTGCCATGTTAAAACGTGATAAATTTCAAGTTTATCGTGACAAGTTTTGTTTTAACGATAAGTTATCACGTTTTAATGTGATAAATTTCTTGTTACAGTGTGAGAAATTTCGTTTTAAGTTTTAAGTTCATAACTGGAACTACGTGCACGTTTTAACATGATAAATTGATAAAAAAATACTACAACTTTAAAATGTGATCATTTTCATCACGTGATGTTATTTTTTAACATATCATCGCTGTGCTGTGAAATACACTTATGTCCATTTTTTCCATTTTTTAGAACTTTTACGTGAATGGGGTTTCCCCGTTACAGACATTGCATTGTGAAAATTTCCAAAAATTCCAAAATTGGACATACCGGGTATGTGTTTTTCACAGCACAGCGATGATATGTTTCACGTTTTAACATGACAATTTACAAGTTATCACTAAGGATTTTAACATTTTAAACGTGATAAGTTGATGAGGTTCACTTTGAAATAAAATCTTACCACATTAAAACATGATAACTTACCATGTTAAAACATGATAACTTATCACTTTAAAACATGCTAAAATGTCATGTTTTAGCATCATTTTCATGCTAAAACCTGATAAATTTCACATTTTAAAATGCTGCATTTTACGTGATAATTTTCACATTAAAACGTGATGATTTACCACTTTAAAACATATTTAGTTTGACTTCAGGTCATTGGTAGAGTCCTTTTTTGTTTCTTAGAAACCAAATTTCTGAACTACACAAGATGATGTTCTATACTGTTACAAAAAATATGACCAATTCAATTAAAAAGATTTACAATTTAAAAAGAAGACACAAACCTACACAGGGCTCAGCCTGAACCGGAAGGAAATGCTTTGTTTTGCTAAGTCGAATGTCTAAGTCAAAGATATCATGTTTCAGCGAAATAAGTTACGTTAAATCATGTTATTGAGCTTTTTGTTTGTTTGTTTTTCTGGTGTGGCAGCAATACGCTTCCATACACTGACCTGCTGTGCATTTTCAATGCAGGAGGCTTCTACTGTCTTCCTCCTACGACTTTCTCCTCCTCTATTCAAACCCAACCTGTCCACCTCAAATGGTGGGATTGGATGGCTCAGAATAAATAAATGGATAAACAGACGCGCTAGCGGAGCGTTGTCTTCACCGAAATCAGCAGTGACGTCCTCTCCTGCCGGCCATTATTTTCTGCTCATGTTGGCGTAATGGAGTGAGTGCAGGGTCCAATCGTGGTGACAAAGCCAAGGTTGCCACAGAGGACATGTGGGGGTGTTGTTGTGGGTGGGGGTGATATGGAACCAACACACACTGAAATTTAATATTTTTGTTTAAGGAGCACCATGACCCAGCAAATTAAAAATGGGGTGCTAAAATTGGGTTTTCAAGTCTGGGGTATGGCATCAAATTTGCATTTCAAGACAAGTTTGGTGGCCCTGGTTCCAAACAAGAGGTGGGGGTCTAATTAGAGTCTGCACTGGAGCCAAGGTTAGGTCTTCAAAGTAGGGTTTCAAGGGAGGCATGGGGATTCAAACTAGGATTAGGGTAATGTTAGGGTTTCAAAATAGGGTTTTCAAATGTGCCTTCAAAATTAGGGCTGAGGGTTTCAAATGTGAGTTTGGGAGTCAAATGTTAGTTTGTAAAAGCCAGTACTAGGGTTTAAAATTGGGGTTAGGGTTGAAAATTAGGATCTCAAACAAGGGTTATGGCTTCATTGTAGGATTCCTGGGTATAGATGGATGGATGGATGGATGGATGGATGGATGGATGGATGGATGGATGGATGGATGGATGGATGGATGGATGGATGGATGGATGGATGGATAGATAGATAGATAGATAGATAGATAGATAGATAGATAGATAGATAGATAGATAGATAGATAGATAGATAGATAATTCAATCACTCTCTGAGCACACTGTCTAACTAATTCATGTCCTTAAACACTAATCCAAAAACTCACCAAAACATCGGATTACTTGTAGTGTAGACAGTCACAGGATAATTTCTGCCCTTAAGAGAAGTTCAATGAGCCTATGGACTTCTTAGTCCAACAACAAATTCTGCTAAAATCATGCCGTAATCATGCTACTAGGGTAGCTAGGAAAAGGTGCCTGTTCACTTTTGAGAAATAGTGTGTCTTTCGGCATATTTTATAACTAAAATACGCAATAATATTTCATTCTAATCAATTTAGATTGTATTATGATGTAATTCAAGTAAACATCGTCTCGGCTAAAACATGAATCCATTTAGTCTTTATCTAGTAATCTGCGTAGAGGCTCCGTACTAATCCGAACAAGGCGATGGCATTTTAAGGCCATGGCAAATTGGCGATGGACTACAATTCCGCATGTGCGTGACGTCACAAACACGCGACACTTATGTCCACAAAGTGACTGTTTGTTGTCATTCGTTTCTTTTCAAATTCCGCTTGCATTCGCCGACTTTCTTGTTTCGTGTGACAAGATTCAGAATGGAATTTACCCACCTTGGGTTTATGGCTCTGTTATCCGTCTATGCGTACGCGACCCCGCCTCCCAATTTCGTTGTGATCTTCGCCGATGATTTGGGTTTTGGAGACTTGGGGTGTTACGGTCACCCCAGCTCGCTTACACCGAATCTGGACCGACTTGCAGCGGGGGGACTCCGCTTTACGGACTTCTACTGCACCAGTCCCGTCTGCAGCCCGTCCAGGTCAATGGGATACACTGGTTACAACATGCACTTATTTGATTTACTTGACGTATTGTTTCTCCGTGTACCTAATGAAGTGTCTAGTCTAGTGGGAGTTTTGCCCTTCTGAATCTTTTCAGTTATTAAATCTTCATATTAAACCGGCAATCATATGTTGGGTGACGACTTGAGCTGTCGCCAATAGCAGTTCCTAAATGAATGAGCATCCTGTTAATGCTTGTGGCAATAAAACAACTGAAGAGCATCCATCGGCAACTCTGTCGTCCTTAAGGCAACGAGGGCTTTACAATATTGTGTTATTGTTGTCATTCATTCTGTTTAATCATTAAGTGTTTGGATAAATAAATATATTGTCGGTTTTTAAATGTCATATTTCTATATTTTTCTTATGAATGTTATTTTATTAATAACGTATTCTCTTATAAACTTATAAGAGTGAAAATAAAACAGTTAATAAAAATAAATACTGTATTACAAAATGTGCACTGTAATTGTGTAGGACATTAAATTGTGTCTTCATTACATACTTTTGTAATTTTTCAGTAATTACAGGTCATTGCATTTTTACAATCAATAAAAAAAATACTAGTTGTGTGTTTTTTGTAAGATTGTTTTTATTATTTCATTGATTTAAATTAAATTACTTCCTTATTAACTAACTATTAAATGGTGGGAAAATAAAAGGGCTGGGCGATATGACTGAAAAGTATATCACTTAGGGCTGGGCGATATGAGTGAAAAGTATATCACGAAGTGTTTCACATCGGTCGACATCTATATATTGATTTTTTTTCCTTTTTTTTAACTTTTGAAAATAATGATCCGAGAAAAATAAATGTAGAATATTTTATTGTAACATAATACCATACAATGCAATGCGATACAACTTTATTTATACACCACACATTATAACAGCTACAGTAACAAAGCACAAATCACTTTCCAAATTTGTTTATATCTACCGTACATATTTTACACACTGCTTTCTATTGTCCTTATATTTGTTCATATTGATATAAGAGGATATTAGCATGTCTAAAGTGTAATGTCACCGTCTCTTTATATGCCGTTGTCCGTCCAGGGCGTCGCTGCTGACGGGACGCTATCAGACCCGCTCGGGTATATACCCAGGAGTTCTGTATCCCGGTTCCATCGGCGGCCTGCCGCTCAATGAAACCACCATCGCCGAGGTGCTGAAGCCTCTGGGCTATGCCACGGCTGCCATGGGGAAGTGGCACCTGGGATTCGGGCTGAACGGAATGTTTCTTCCCACCAAGCAGGGCTTCGATGAATACCTCGGCATACCTTACTCACACGACATGGTCAGTTTGCAAAACGTATGGAAATGGATGTGACTAAAGTTTCCAGTAAATTTCCACAGGAAGTTAAATAGGGGGATTTTGGAAATACTGAGCTAATTATAACATTTTGTTTTGTTATAAGCAGACACCCACGGGGAAAAATACAATTAAAAATGTATTAAAACTGTTTGACATTTCAACCATTTAATATAAGCCTCTGAGAAATAAAGAACCCACAACTGTGAGGCAGACGTGCTAACCAGTCAACCGCCTACCTTTTTTCCATTCTATCAAATTTACAGTCAAACGATATAACGCCATCTAGTGGTAAACAGTGAAATCACCCCCAGATAAACAGCAAGGAGAGCAAAATAGTTATGAACTCCTCATAAGAAAAAGGTGCGTACTCGGAACTCGCAATAGAGGGGGGTTTACTGTAAACTGACTTTGATTTTGATGAGATATAATGACACTTTAATCCGCAAATGAGATATTGTCATCATGTTCTGTTTCATAGGTTGGATTCTAGTCAGTTGGTTTTCTGAGATAAAACAAACAAACTTGGATTATGTTTGAATATTATTTTCATTGTTTTATGTTGTAATCTGTTAATGTGTTAAAAAGAAACGGACTATCAGCCATTTAAAATGGTCTTTCCCTAAGCCTGACATTTGAACACATTTACAACTATCAAGTTTTTGAAATTGTATTTATCAATACTTTCAAGAACAAAAGCTTGTAAAAGTAAAGTCATGTGGTTTATTATCCGCATTAGGGTCCATGTCACAACCTGACCTGCTTCCCTCCGGATGTTAAGTGCTTCGGGCAGTGTGACATCGGCACCGTTCTGGTCCCGTTGATGCACAACGAAGTCATCAAGGAGCAGCCCGTGAACTTCCTGACTCTGGAACGAGCATACAGCGACTTCGCCACCAGCTTTATCACCACCTCGGCCAAGAAGAAGCAACCCTTCTTCCTCTACTATCCGTCCCACGTAGGCAACCAACGACGTACTGTAGCTTGTTACGTCAATGTTTGAAACTCATGTTTTTCTTTGTCCCACACCAGCACACCCATTACCCCCAGTATGCTGGCGAGGGCGCTGCCGGGAAGACGTTAAGAGGCCCGTTCGGAGACTCTCTGCTGGAGTTTGACAACACTGTTGGAAGCATTCTGACCACCTTGGAGGAGAGCGGAGTGATTAACAATACATTGGTCTTCTTCACGGCAGACAACGGGTCGGCTTCAGTTTGATGGGAATTCTGTTTAGTAGTGGATGTAGTCACCATGTACAGTACATTCAAATCTTAGTCCTTTATATATATTAAAATTGCCAACAAAACCGTTATACTTTGCTACTTTGCCCTCAACGTTGTTTTTGTGTCAGGCCTTCGCTGATGCGCATGACCCGCGGTGGCAATGCCGGAGCTCTGAGATGCGGCAAAGGTACCACATACGAGGGCGGCATGAGGGAGCCCGCCATCGCCTTCTGGCCCGGCACCATCACACCAGGTTTGCTGCAGTAATGCCACTATGCTATTTAAACACAATCCAAACAGAGTTGCCAGCTGTTACTGCACAACGCGGTACAACACGGAAGCTGTGCAACTCTAAATTTGGACATTTCTATATACTGTGAATTAGGGGTGGGCGATATGACTCAAAAAGCATATCACAAGATAAGTGTTTCATATTGGTCAATATCAAGATATACCAACCGTCTTAGGATGCTTGATTTTACCTTGAGTGCGATGCTGAGGGTCGGATATGGCTAACTGGCATTAGCATGTCAAAGCCAGGGAACTCCTTTACTTGTACACCACGTCTCCATCCGGAGGTGTTTAATCGGGTTATCATGCATAATCAGCTGGGCATTTTACTTTTTTGTGTTCCTTTGTTGTGTTCAGGTGTGACACATGAGCTGGCCAGCACTCTGGACGTCCTGCCCACCATCGCTAGGCTAGCAGGAGCTAAATGGCCCCCGGTTGAGCTGGATGGTGTCGATATGACAGAAATCCTGATCAATCATGGAAAGGTAAAACTCATAAACCTATTGCAACAACAATTTTAAGATAAAATACTAAAACATTACAAAGAAAAAAAGAAAAAATGTTCAAATAAAAATTCTGGTAAGATGACAAGAAAAAGAAAGATTAGGAAAAAAATACTGGTAAAAGTTATCTTTTCCAAGGAAAAGTATTGGTTTTCATACTGGAGAATGTCATTTTTTTCACAGAAAAGACACAAAATAATTTTCTTTAAATAGAATACTAGTAATCTTAAAAGTGAAAAGTGACGTTTCAATACAGGTAAACTTGGAAGGATAAAGGTAAAAATAAATAAATAAATAATGCCAATGCAAGAACAAGAAAAATACTTCCTATTTTACAAGAAAAAGTCACATTTATGCTGACAAAAGGTTGGTATCATATTTGAATCAGATCTTTTTTCATAGTTGAACGAATTGTGTTCATGTAGACGTTTGTCAATTTTGTTTTTGCAGAGTAAAAGGGAGGCGATGATGTTCTACCCTCCAGATCCCAGTGAAAAGTTGGGCCTCTTCGCTCTTCGACTTGGGAAGTACAAGGCGCACTTCTATACACGAGGTGGAATTCACATGTTCAGTGCAGCGAGAATACTTCACTCTGGCTCCCCAATATGAACCCTAACCCCCAAGTTTATATACATATACTTACATGTTGTTGCCAGAAACCACGATAATCTCATTTAAGGCAGCTGTGGACAAAACGGGATGACTGGCAAGATATTTAAGTTAAAAAAAATTGCCACGGCCAGTTACAAAAATACGAAGTAACGCATTACTCCAAAATGTGCACATCTGCCAGTAATGTCTAATCTATCACATTACTTTTTGCAGTCAAGTAGTCAGACTACAGTTTTATGTTAAGCAGGGTTGTCAGTATCTGCTGAATGTAACTATTAATGTAACTTGTAATCTTACTTTTAAAATTAAATAATCACAGAAGTGACATAGGATACTTTTTAAAGCAAGTCATCTGTAAAATAATAGTTACTTTTTCAAGATAACTGTGGCACTGGCAACACAGCACTTAAGACATAAGGGTCTATTTTAAAACCACTTTCCAAGCCCCTAACTCTGTTCCCTAACAGTAACCGCAACACACTACATATTTCCAAGGTACCCTACTCTTGTATTCATCACTGTTCCCATCCACCAGGTTCAACCCTAAGCAGCACCACCCCCGACAAAGAATGCTCTGTGTTTGCCGTCCTGACCGCTCACGACCCGCCGCTGCTCTTCGACTTGGAGGCGGACCCCTCGGAGCATTACTCGCTGGTGCCGGGCAGCGAGACGGGCATCCCGGCGTTGCTAGAGAGGATCAAGAAAATCAAGGAGCGTTTTGAAGCCTCCATGGTGTTCGGAGAGAGTCAGATCGGGAAAGGAAGCGACCCGCAGCTGGAGCCTTGCTGCAGTCCGCAGTGCATACCAAAACCTCATTGCTGTCAATGCTGACGACTCATTACAAAAATATTGCAAAAATCCATGAAGGTGTACTATTATCTTAGTTCGTTGCGGTGATTCTGTTGACAATTAATGTTGCAATGTCTCTGTATATCGGCTGCCTAATAGCATAATAAGTTTGGCACAAATACCACTAGTAGTATGCAGGCTCCATCTAATGGTACAAGAAAAAAAATCACTGAATTATATTTTCAAACCGTGCATAATGTTAATGACTTAAACATTTATTTCAAACCAGTGTAGTACAGTTCAGATGTATTTAACTTTTAACTCAAATAAGTTGCATGTAATCTTTAAGGACTCTTTGTTTTAAAACATTTATTTAGGTGCTTTTTTAATGTAACTTGTCATTATTTAAGTACAGTCCCCCCCGCCCCCCATCCCCCTATCTTTAATTCACTGCCAGACATTTTCAGACCCTATTTTCCCCTAAAGTTTGAAAAAAATTGAAAAATATAAATAAATTCCTGGGATTGAATGGCTGGAATGTGAAGAGACAAATAAACTCGTCAATGGCAGTGAATAAGTTAAGACAGAGAAAGTATTTTTTAGATGATACTTGATTTAAAAAGTTAGAGAACCAATGGCTTAAGTCATGCTTTAACTTACTGTCAGTAATAAAACAATATCAATGCTAAAAAGAATATTTTGTCAGTGTAGATTCTCAGTCATCCGGGTCATAGTAAATGAAAAAGTTTGAATTGTGGCAACTGGAGTTTTCTTTTTTGATGATTTAAAAAAAAAAAGTCTTGTTTTCTGAAAACATTGAAAAATGAGTCGGGCAATAATGCTAATAGGCTAATGATATGTTTGCTAACACTTAGAGTGCGTACTAGTATTTCAGAAATAAAAACATTAACACAAAGTGATATACTGTATATGGTAGAAGGAAGTAATGTGAACCAATACAAAGAGAGAACATTTTGATCGAGCACAGTTGGGTAAACTTCTCTTTTCGAAAACATGTTTGTATTGTACAGTGAGCTTCTTTTTAATGGACTATCATAACGTTATTTTGATAGCCAACAAGCTTCCAAGAATGTAAACCGCTTCTAAGAAGTGTTTTTGACTCAGTATAAATAGCCTGTGTTCAGTAAACAATCAAATTGTTACCTCCAACCGTCTGCCTTATTGGGCCATCTGTGTATCCACAACATATTGCCAATGTCGGCAGGATAAAGTATCAGATTACAAAAGACAAATCCAGAAGTTGTAAGAGTACAATAAAGATGTGATTTTATGAAAATAAAGTTGGAAATTGCTAGAGAACAAAAGATTGCAAGAAAATCCTTTTGTAAGAAGTCAGAATATTACGAAGAATTAAGCAAAGAGTTTTAATTTTAAGACAATAAAGTTACTGCATATCATGAGAGTAAAATAATATTACGGTGGTTCCGTGTGTTGTTTTGTAACAAAGACAAGAAGAACGGTTTCGGACATCAAGCATATATTTTATTCGTAAGACCAAATTCATGACAAAGCGGATTCTATTTTTTTTTCTCCCTTGTGTTGTACAAGTTTTGAAAGGTAAAAGATAAGATATGTTGCTCGGTCACATACTGCACTGTGTTCCTCTAATGTACGTAGTATACACAAATACCCTAGCCAATTAGCAACGTAACCACGCGGTGCCTCATTGTCGCAAACATCATTTTTGCCCGAGCATTTTTGGAACAGGGCACAATAATCCGGTCACCGCATTATGCCCTGAAAGTAATGCCAAAAATATGTTGAGACGCCCAATTATTGCAGATCACATACATGAATGTGTTGTTTCTTTTTTTGTTGTTGTGGTCTGTTTTGAATCCATGGCATACTCAGTAGTTGGATAACACAGAAGAAAAAGGACACAGCACTACTTGGGAGTCTCTATGGTTATATACACCAGCGAAATGACAGCATTGGGATGGATGGAGATAATGGCCAAGCCCTGCCAAAATTCTAACAAAACAAATTTCAAACAGCTGTTTGAGCATTTATACAATATACTCAATAGCCATTCGACTAGTGCGCTGAATTGTGAAATACAAGTACATGGACCCTAAAATGGATATCAATGATGCAGAATAAATGCTCAAACGGCCAATATCAGTGTGCCCCCCTCTTGTATATAAGCTATTAAATATTCTGGATAGCCTACTGGAGATAATATGACTAGTGCTCACCCTGTCGCCACGCTAAAAGCAAGAAATAAAATGTGAGAGTGCACGTGACGACCGTAACGCTTTTTTTCTGTCCGCCTTCATACTTAAAAGCCCATCCACTTTTTTTTGTAGCTCGTTCAGAAAAAATACACAGCAGACATAACGTTTCTACTAAACGCTAAAACAGTCGTCGGAGTGAAAATATGGCTTTTCATTGGGCCTCTTGGCTGGCTGACAAACAATAAACAAATGATTGTGTCATAACATGAGCTGCATGTTCTGTATTGTCCTATCAACAAGGCCAACACTGAAGAGAAAAAAACTTGACAACCAGTTTATGAGGTGAAAAAATGTAGATCATAAGGGAAAAGTTAGATTTTTTTTTTTTAAAGAACTTCCCTGTAATTTCAGGAAAAATTGTTGAAACACTACAAGAAAAAGTCCTATTTATTCGAGAGAGAGAGAATAAAAGTCATAATATTACAAGGCAAAAGTTATATTTTTTTGGGCGGGGGCTATTTTCACAAGAACAATTTTATAATATTACAGGAAAAAATGTTTTAAGATTTGATGGAAATAGTCCTATTTTGAGAAAAGTGTCCTATTTGTTTGAGAAGAAAAAGGAAAAACTAAGATTTTCCGTGTGAAAAAGTGATAAACCTACGTGGGTTAAGTCATAATATTATGAGAAAAAAAATCTGTATTGTTCTTCTGAAAGAACTGTTGTAAAGAATCCATATATTTCCAAAAATGAAAAATCACAATATTATAGAAAAAATGTATGAGAAACATATCGTCGGCCCCATAGCAGAATTGCCTCAGTCATTTTTCAATATTTTTAGAAAACAAAAAAAAAGCACAATTTTTAAGACACACATTGGTATTTTTCTATTGGGTCTTTTTCCTTTCGCTTACTTGTTCACCTGTCTGGTTGACGTTTTTGTTAAAATATCAATAAAAAAATATATCAATGTGTGTTATACACAAACATTGTTTATTTTCTTGTTTTCCAAATTTATTGGAAAATGATTTAGGCAATTATGCTACAATGATATGTAATATTACAAAAAAATACATTTTAATAAAGCTGTAACAATAACGATAAAGGGCATAACCTTGTGAGAATGACTCGTAACCTTGCGAGAATAAAATAGTACGTACTACGCACACTTTTTTTATGACATCAAAGTTGGAACATCAAAAACAACACTGCAATCTTATGAAAATAGCAAAAAATCACATGAAATATGTAGTATTATGAGACAAAAAGAAATTCCCCTGCAAAAAATAATTCTTGTGAGATTATTCTTCAAAACCTAATGATCTAACAAGAAAATGTTCAAGGGAAAAAGTTGTCTTTAAAGAATCCTTTTGTGATGCAAAAAATATATATATTTCAAAGAAAAAACTGCAATTAAGTCCATAACACTAGCGAAGTGTGTAAATAATAAACTGTGGCCTGCTGTCCATGAAAAGATGGATAAACTATTGCAAGTGAAATGTAGCATTTTATTATATTATAGTACAATACTGTACAGTGATATTTTTCAACAATCAACTGTACTTTTCCCCTCATAATATTAAATCGTACTACCAAGTCACATTATCACTTCATCCTTGTAAGATTCTGACTTTTTTTTCACTCATTTCACGATTCGGTTTTGTTTGGTTTTTTTTCTTTTTCTTTTCAGCGTGGCACCTAATACTACCAATGTTGTACTGTCCAAATTGACTCCAGTTGATGATATCGATATAATTAATGTGCCTCGGCCATGAACAACCACAAGAAAACTATCAGATCCCTTTGTGAGCGTGGATGAGGCGCTTGTTTGAACGTCTACTTCCTATACATCTACAGTATTTACAGCACACCGTATTGAACGCGACACCGAGGTAAGCTCACTGCACTCTCTGCCACTACTCTGCTGCCGTGTGACTACCAGTAGAAACCCAAGCAGCTTGGAACATGAAAACAAATACATATTTACAGACCTTGTTGAGCCGCTCACACATGTTCCTGAATACGTGTCGCTGTGCGTGGTAAATCCTACAAGCCATGCATTGGGAGAGTGACTGGTCACTAGTAGTTAGGTAGGTAGGTAGGTGGTTTACATGTCAGAAGAGGAACCTTCAAATAGCTCAGCACTTTTAGTTTGTCTCATAGAAAACGGTCAAAGGAACCATTCCAGTGAGATGGAGAGAAGGTGGATTTGCTGTTGAACTGAAGAGCCCAGTCTCAGAGGAGCAAGAAGAAGAAGGGGAAAAAGCCCTCTGATGGCAAGTGGATGAGCGTACAAGGCGATGCGTCTTACTCCAGATAGATGTCCTCAGTGGGGCAAGCGTACTCCACGTGCTCCTGGTAATATTCCTGGAAGGCCCGACTAAGTAAAAGACAGACAATTAAATGCCTTTGCTGCAAGTTAGTTCGATTTTAACTCATGTACATAGATGAAGATGAATTTGTCCATATTTCCAAAGTAGAAGAAGAAAAATAACACTGGTCAACAGCTCATTTCAATCAGAGATGCTTTATGTGTCCCGACACGTATTTGTGATGCAGATTTAAAAAATGTCTTTTAATTTTATTTTAACACATCAGGTTTTTGAGATATTTTCATTTTGTTGTTATTAAGTTTGACCTATAAAAGCTTGCCCGGTACAGATTTTACCACGCATTGTAATTTATAGCTAAATGACATTTCAGGGGGAAAAAAATGGCAACAGTGCAAAAAATTCAATCTCAATTTGTCCACCACATGGACAAATCTCTCTACCTTAACAAGACAAATGACATTAGACTGGGCAAGGGTATAGAGACACCAAATGGGCAATTAAGTATTTGACCAACATGTGGACAAAGTATCAGGACATCATAAGGACAAACACATTGGGACACTATAAGAACAACAGTACAGTATGGGGACACCATGTGGACAAAGGTATTGGGAAAGTATAAGGACAAACATGTCCTCAATACTTTTGCCCTTTGTTGTTTTGATTTGTTTTGACACTTTACTGTGGTTACCTTCTTTAAAATGTTAAGTTAAACCATTTGTGAATACTGTTATTATAGCTACATTTTGATAAACCTGTACTAGATTATTTCCAATTGTTTTGCTATTTGCATTGTTTTTCGACAAAAGGATTTGCACTCACCCGACACACTCTGCTACAGGTCGCATGGACTCCTGGGAGACAAACACATGGCACGCAAACCTGCTCAGCATGGGGTGCTTAGTGATGAAGCCGAAGTAGCTGAGCAAACGAAGAGCAAAAATCAGAAAAATCATCACTGGCACATAAAGGGTGGAGAATCTGTCCAGTTACCAGTTGTTCCTGGGATGACAACCGCAGAAGGAGATGTTCTTCATCTGGAAGAAGTGACTGCATCTGTCAAACTGATGACAGAAAAAATTAAAATTCGATCTACATTTTTATGGCCATTTCTTCTGATAAACCTCATTCTCTGCTGTCATAGATCATTTTGACAACCACTAACATGTGAGATTTATATTCTACAATCATGATCAAAAGATTACCACAAGAAAAGGAGACGAAAATGAGACATCTATTGTACGACGGAAAGCTCTTTGAGAATTAATTCTATATACTTGATATCCTGCTTAACTATCAAAAATTTTCCCCACTTTTAGTGCCTAAGTCATTCAACTAGTACACTGAATTGTCTTAATCATGGGGACCAAGAGCATACTGGTACACTGACCTTGAAGGAGTCAACCCAAACATATTTTTTTCAAGAATGTATTCTATGCAGGCCCACTACTTGAAACACGGCATTCTGATTAATACAGTATATTAATATTAAAATCCACCCATTTTTAGCCATCTCAGGGCTCAGCTTCAGAAAACTGTGATGTCATTTTCAGTCGACAGAAGAGACAAAATGGCCGCCCCCAGAGATGGCTAAAAACGAGTGGATTAACTCTTATTCCACAAACACAATATTTATCAAAATGCCTTGTTTCAACTGTTATATGTTTGCGTTGAATTCCACATTAAGCTATAGAGTAGTCTTCAATGAACTTAACATACATGTTTTTCAAATGTGGGAGTAAAGCCGGAGTAACAGAAGAAGGCTAAATAAATCAATTGCTACCGCTCTCAAATTTGAGCATGATATACATTTGTTGAGGTCATGAGACTGTGTGTGTACCTAATATTTTGTACATGTACCTACGAGCTCTATGTTCTTCTCACCTCATCCAGACAGTCGTATTCGTCCTCCAGACTCATGATCAGCTTCACTCCTTGCAAGCTGATCTCCAGCTCACACAGGGAGGGGGGGCGCACGTGCACGGTCCTCTTCCTGGACAGTGCAATCTTCCGCAAAGGAGTTCAAATAAATACAGAGGTTTTTCACCAAAAAGATCCAAAATTCGAGCGCTGGTAAACCATGTTCGAAGCATGAACCAATGTCTGTTTGTTGTGTTTCAGTGTTTTGTTTACCTTCTGCATGGCAGCGCAAAGAATTCCGTTGCCTTGGTGTTGAGGGACTTCGACGGAACCCAAGAACTGTACGTCGAACGTCTCGATCCACGCGGGGTTACGTTTCATGGCTGCAGGTGTCAAACTCAGATCAGGCCCTCGACACTTTTTTGAGAGTCTCCCCACAAAAAATGTTTGCATTTTTTTTCTTAGCTTCTGTTCAAAACTATGATGAGAACCAAATGCAGGGGCATTTATGTACAGTATATGATGGTAGTTATGGACATTATGAAAACATAATCATTTTTTCCCTCAGCACAATTTCTTGGGCACCATTCTTAGAAAGAAAAACTTGAACCTGGAAAGAAAAGTCAATCCGAGGTTCTGCTCTCACCCAACATCTCTTTGGAGTGACCGATGACCTCGTGGGCATAGAAGGCGGGGAAGATTCCGCGTTCTCCCGTGCGCATGTTGTACCCTCGGTACCAATAGTCGTCTTCTTCCTCCTCTACGTACAGAGGGTCGTCCACGTCCAGCTCCAGTTCATCTGCGTGTCTGGGGATAAACCTACACAGGGAGGTTCAAGGATTACCACGGATCAATTCCATACATCCATTTTTGGATGTCCTCCCTAGAGTGGCAGGTGAGCGGCAGCCTATGCCAACTGGCTTTTGGGTATGAAGCGGGGCATAATTGGTGGCAAGACAATTGCAGGACACATATACAGTAGATAAACATCCATTTGCCATGTGATTGCCTAGCGACCAGTCCGAAGATGTCGTTCAGCAATGTATCTTACCTGTACACTGCCCTGTGCGTTTGGTCCCGCTCCTCCCCATTGATAGTGCAGGAGAAAAGTCCAAAGGATTCGGTACCTACGTGAGAAACAGTCAGGTGTTTTCCTAAATGTTTAACAAATGTTGAATAAAACTAGTAAATGATCCTATCCTATAGTAAAAAACACGAAAGTAAAGGCCATCACAGAACGTCCCCGTGACTATCGAATGACAATGTTCACATAATACCACTGCTCGGTCACAGTGACCAATGCAAAGCTGTCCAAAAAGTTGTTACTCACTAGAGGAGCGTGATGTGCTATTGACAAAGACGTTGAGGAACTTCTTGGAAAATGGGAGGTCCGCCTCAGGGGACGAGTCTTCTGGAGAACTGAGCAGTTCCGGCCTCACCCCCTCATCATCACAATAGTAGTCCACCTGACCCGTCTCCAAAGGCTCTTCGTCGCATAGTGTCGAGAGCTCGCTGTCGTCACTCAGGACTGATGTGCACCTGAGAAGATGAAGGCTTTTAAATGGGGTGACAACCTATTGAATCAACCTATTGAAGTTACTCTCATTTATAATCCAGAAAACAGTCCCCTCAGTAGACATCCCGTTTTTTACTATGCTGTCGCTTGCATATCTGTTGAATTTGCACCATCTAGCACTGGTTCTATACTCATTGACCTTCTTTTCCATCACCATTTATGCAATCATTAAAGTGATACTTGGGTGAGCTTAACATTGGCACTTATATAATAGGTCTGTCGTTATTTAAGGTCTTTTTTTTGTGATTACATTTACGAAAAAATTGCCCCGCCCCCTTTTGGGGCGTGGCTTATGTTATGTTTTCGGTCTCAGCGGTCTACGTCACGGGAGGGAGGCAAGCATGGTAATATTGCTCGCTTTGTCAGTT
Source organism: Filicampus tigris (assembly GCF_054856515.1). Classification (NCBI taxonomy): domain Eukaryota; kingdom Metazoa; phylum Chordata; class Actinopteri; order Syngnathiformes; family Syngnathidae; genus Filicampus; species Filicampus tigris. Next base: position 21,728,626 of record NC_141220.1, on the reverse strand, counting down.
CTGTTGTCTAAAACGGCGACCGATCGCCACCAAAATGCAAATGCATTACTACTCCTGTCCACTTCAACCTGTGAAAATATAAAAGTGTTCTGCACAATAGTTTGGATATATTGACATAAAACGTGAGCTCATCATGATCACCTCCACAAAATCAAAAATACTGTGGCTAAACTCGCGTCAACTCTCAGGAGGCAGACGGCGACTGGCAGCGGGCAAGCAATCAGGCAAGCATGGATCTTAATCCCCGCCCCGTCTCAGTCTCTGTAAATATCCTGACTGTTGTTTAATGCCTCGCCCGTCCTAGCGGTGATGAGAAGCAGTGTTGTTTTTTTTTAAGCAAAGAAGCAGTGTGCGCTCGTCCCAGCATAAGCTATGTAGCTCTGCTCACTTCCACATTTCCTCATCCTCATATAAATCAGCCACGGAGCGGTTAATCCTTTTGATATGTTGAAGTGGGCATTAGTAGGGATGTCCACATAAATTTTAGTGCCAATTGATCACCGTTTTTGGACGTTATAAGCAATGAAAGTACAATGATTTGCAATGGAGAGTTTAGAATCGATTCCTCCCGTGACTCGGGCCGAACAAGGATAGAACGGCATTCTCCTCATTAACAAGAGGCGCTATTCATGGAGTCATTAATTTCCTAATTTCTCCCAAATGTATTGATCAAATAGAAAAAGTCAACCCTTTTTTCATTTTCCTGATCAAAAACTATATAAAATTAACTTGTTAGTGAAAACATGGTCATCCCGGCCCCACCGTCCCTTTGAGCAGTCAATATATTCATCACTATACACAGACCCAAGGATTACACTACTCAACATCTTACATGTTTACAGCAGCACCAGGTAAGTGAGTTTCGTTCAGTTAAAAAAGTACAAACATTGAATGAAAAGTGCCAATTACTACCAAAAGTTTGGCATTTTAAGATATTTATCCTATGTATTCTGGACAACAACCTGTCCTAAATGATAATCTAACACTACTGTCATAACATACCTTTTGAGGCTCACTAGTTCCAGAGTTGTGTTCTCATCAACCACAAGAGTGTATTTCATGGAGTCGTAAGCCAGTCCATCGTCTTCACTGGGTGGCTTCGGAGACAAGTCTTTCTCACATGGCGGGAGGTTACGGTCTGGGCAAGGATGGTCCGGCATGCAGGAGTCGACAGAAGGAGAACCATCAAGCTGTGAATCGCTACCCCTATAGGACCGTCTCCTCAAGTCATCCAAGAATGGGTACGAGTCCCCTTGGTCATCTTCTTCATCATTGTCCGTGGAGTAAGTGAGTCTGAAGCAACGGTTGGTCTGAGAAGTAGGTATGTCCAGTGTCAGGCTGTGTTTGACCTCAGTGATTCGTTCAAGAGAGGCGGATGAGCGACTTGTCGTCTGGGGCTTCGTCTCCCGTCCGATATCTTTGTCGCTTATGATACTCTCGCTAAGGCTCGGAGAGTCCATGTCCTTCCTTCCCTCTAGCATTGTCAAATCGTTATCTGGCTCATCGTTTTCCTCTGGTCTCTTGGTGTTCTTGGAGAGTTTATCTGTAAAGTTCTTTGCAGTGGTGGAGACTCTGGCGGTGCACGCCGAGTAATCGGTGGTTTCTCTTGAATTCTCTGCACAGAGATCCAGACTCAGTGGTTTGATTGTATCACCGGTGGGGTTAGACATATAGAGGCAAGAGTTCATGGCTACACCTTCAGTGGAAGGTCCCACGTTTATTCTCTGACTTTCCTCAGCCTTAATGTTGTGGATCCCTTCATCATCCTTCTCTGATCCAACCATTTCTGGCTCCTCATCAGCAAAACAATCTCCCTCACCAATTTCTGAGGATGGTGAGATGGTATCTGACACAGATACCTCCCTCTTGAAGCACTCCTCAGGACAACTGATTGGGTATGAGCCTTCTGAGATCATCCTGTTGACCAAATTGCTAAGCAGCCAGGGTGAGTCAGAGTTTTCACTCAGGTCATCCTCACTTTCTGATTCCGAGTCCCCTTCACTAGTTTCATCATAATCATCTGTAGCAGGCATAAGCTTGGGTCCCACTGGAAGATAGAAGGAGCGTTTGAAGCACTCAAGGCTGTGGTCGGGTTCTATCTTGAGCACCATTTGTCTGGACATGATGTCCTCGCACTGTTGAGGAGGAAGAGTTTCATCTGGGTCAGCCTGGTGTTCGCCAGACACATCGTCATCCACGCTCTTTAGCTCAATCATAGCCTGGTCATCAATGTATGACTTAGGTGGAAAAAAGGGGGAGTCAACAGGGGATGGGGTGGCAATAGTTGGAGAGGTTAAAGGAGATGGAGAGGGCAGGGGAGAACCTTCTTTGATTGGGTCAGGCTGGCCCAAAAAGAGAGATGCTTTGATTCCCACAATCCCACTGTCCTGCTCTAACTCTGTATCCGCGTCCAGTTCCTGGTCGGATGTGGGTGAGCTGGCTTCCTCGATTGAGTTGGTGAGATGAGAAGAGCGCCCACTGCTGCTATCATCGCTAGTCAAGTCGAGCTCTGTTTCTGAGATAGACGAGATCATATTGGAGTGCACGGCACCTTCGCAAGCAAATGCTATGTCCACTTCTCCCTCAAGATCAGAGTCAGAGCCTGGGGAGCTCAGTTCCTTATCCAGATCTGACGTCACATAACCTTGCTGGTTCATGTCTGCTATTCCAGGATCTGATGACGGAGAATGAGAATCATGAGCCGCAACCACCGGAGCTGCCAAGGAAGGAGAATCAGAACTTTTGGACTGGTCAGGAGCATCTGAGTGACTGGAGGATACAGTGCTGGAGAAGGCAGCCAGCTCATAGGGTTCAATGCACGGGAACTCCACATATGACAATGGATGCTCCTTGCACACCATATCATATGTCTCCTTGCGCATGAACTCAACTTCAAAATCCTTGTCCAGTTCGTCTTCAGACAAGGGGGTGTCAGCACCGTCATTGCCTCCCAAAGGAGCAGTAGATGACAAGCAGTGACTGGTTCCATCTGGATCCAGGTCATTCATGGCTTCCATGCCAGACTCGCTTGTGATTGTGTACGTGTCAGTGGCAAGCCGATTTAAGTGTTTGTGGTTGTGGCCGTTGTTGAGGTCATGGTCCACCTCCGTGTCCGAACACTGGGAATGCTCATCCACAGAAGGTACTCTGGTGGTGTAGATTGAAGGGTCGGCCTTAGGTTGCGCGACATCACCAGGGCAAGGGTGGGACTGGAGTTGACCAAATGAGCCTAAGAAGATAACATTTACAGAGAAAACAAGTACTGCTTAGAATAACAGATGGTGTATGGAAATATGCATTGTGAGATCGAATGGAAACAGTTAATGGTAATCAGTTGGTGGGCATCACCAATGTTGGATGAAATGAGTTCTAAACTAGCTGGGCAGGCTTTTTTTCTGTTACCGTATTCAAGCTTCTCCCGCCTGTTGCCCTCCATGTCACAGAGGAGGGGCCTGTGAGGGGAATGGGGGTTCCCACCCTTCCCTGCTTGTTTTGCTGGAGTACCTTGACTCTGGGACCCTGGAGGCTGGGAAACGGCTGAAGCTGGACATTGGCCTGTCACATGGCTACCATCCTCCAGACATGAGTGGGTTGGAGTTGTGCGGCCTGAAGTCGGAGTACAAATATGTAATGATTGGTTAAGATGAATTATAATTCATAGCATACTGTATATAATGGCCTAAGACTTTTGCTAAGTAATTTCTAAATATTAATAAAAGGTTAAATGAAGCTGATGTGAAAATTAAAGCAACAATGAATGAGCCATCGCAACCTTTGACACCATGCTTGGGCTACATTAGACGGCATAGGCAACATAAGCTTTACAATTTAGCGTCGGCCATCCGTCTAGTATACCTACTTCCATTCACGGCACACTTGGACAAATTCTCAAGCAGTACTGGTACGTCTTTAAAGTATCTTATCTGGAACGTGACCAAAATGCCCTTTTCGAACCAAGATGGCTGACTATCTGTTCAATTTCATGAACGGGTCCTTAAGACTGTGTCCATTTATGTCGAAATGCCCACTCAGTTTTCATGTCAATTAGTGAACCTGGTGCCAGGAACTGACATACATTTTTTCCGTCCAAGTAATCGTCGCGATGAGGCTTCAAAGGCCGCGGTGAGTCTTCTGTTTCCCGTTGGCCGCGCCCAAGCCAAAGAGTACCTTTTGGTGTGTGCTCCTAAATAACAAAGCCAAGTCTCACCCTGTGTAGATGGGTTGCGCAACGAGTCCTGCCAGCTTGCTTTCTTTGGTGACAGACTGCTGTTGTTGTTAAGTGAATCCTAATGACAAAAAGAGGGACAGAAATTAATCAAGCTCGCTTGGATATACTGTACGTTACATACAGTATACAGAACATACAGTAGGTTTCTTTATGTGAACAGATACCTGGGACACAGCCGTGGTGAGGTTTAGTGTGGTGGGTCTACTTTTCAGGGTGCCGAGAATGGGCGAGGGGGGAGGTGACGCTGAGGGAGACGGGGGCGCATTAGGGTCTACTTCCTCATCTTCCTCCTCCTCTTCCTCTTCGTCATCCTCATCTTCGTCGTCAATCATTTCGAACTCCTGGAAGTCGTCCTGGAAAGAGCACACCGGGTGGTGTATGTCGTTCTTCTCGAGAATGAGGGAGTCCTGAAAGAGAGAGTGGATGGTATCAAGTTACACTCAACCTGCACAGTTAGGGGCATACATATTTAAGTGCTTTCTACTCAAACAGCAGGTACAACCGAAAAAACGCATAACACCAATTCAATAAAGCCCCACACCTTCGCAGCTCGGCATTCATGAATTTACATATTCGCTGATTTTGGGGGAGAAAAGTCAAGTCAATGTATTAGTTTGGCGCTATCTTGTGGAATCTAGGTGTTGTTCTTACCGTAGGTGTTGTCACCCCATTTTTTCCGCGTTATGTGTGGGGCATCTTGCTCTTAAAAATCAGTTAAGTTGTTAAAAATCAGTTGACACTGTGCAGCCATGACATGAGTAAGCTTTCCGAACGACGCATTTACTGACCAGAATGTGGGTGAAAAACAAAGAGCCAGCGACAGTTGTTGGGAGATCAATTCGGCATGCTGCTCAGGTTTCACAAGGTTTACGGGAAGGCCCGATGAACAGACCGCACCTCATATTTTGAGTGCATATTCTATTGATATTCAGTGGTGTACAACTGCACTGCATCACGTTGAGAGTTGTTTCTGATACTCATAATACAATGACTGGTGACCAGGGTTGGTTAGAGTTGCCAAAAAATTGTACGTACGTAGTAAGACAGCTACTTTAGGATAGCATGACAAGTAAAAATAAAAAACAGCCTTCAAAGTATAATTTGAGTAAGAGTACGTGAGTATTCAGTGAAAAAAAATTGATGGGAAACTTCTGATGGATGGATGGATGGATGGATGGATGGATGGATGGATATTCTCTTGTGCAAATGAATCACGACCACTGGGGTTTGCCTTTTGAGAGGCTCTGTGTTCATCTCGCTCTACGTGTCAAGCTCAGTGGTGTAACCCTCCGGAGAGGCAGCTCTTCCATTTCACAAAATGACACATCGTTCCCTCTCCAGGGAACCTTACATAGACCATAGGACAAAAGTACATACTGGAACATAATCTGTCAGGGGTGTTGATGACCTTTAGGTTCCCCCAAGCAACCTAAAGGGGACCCTTTGTGGAAAATCATCTTAATAATTGCTCTTACACAAAGAGTGGGTTCTCTGCTGTGTCCGCCCACCCATCGGGCATGACATTATGCAACCAAGTAAATCTGTTGTGAGCTGCCTATTTCCCAAAAGTGAGCAAGTCATTCTATATTTTGTTAGATGTTACCCATGACTTAAGCGCAGGCTGGGCGAAGATTTCATTTTCAAGTAATAGACTACACAATCTCAAACATGTCTAAGCTAAAAGCTAAGCAGAGCTGTGTTGTGTTTTGTTGGATACACAGATTAGCATTAGCTGAGAGTATCAGCTTCTGATAAACTGCACATACTCAGGTTCATACCGTCTTAGACATATTGAGATTTTTTTTTGTTGTATGAGGACAACAGCAACTTCAAACCCTTCCTCGCTTTTGTTAAACTAATTGAGAAGTGTAATGTGGCAGGCTAGAAAAGAAGTCTTGCCTGAAAACATAATCTATACTTTAGTGAAGATGTGGTAAATATTAAGACGATGAGACGAAGGTGCGTTGTGGCTCTTTTACTCTCCACACAAACCTGATTGTTTACAGAGCCAGCAGCAAGCCGCTTCAGCTGATCACAGCACGATGAACTTACAAAGACAATGATACTTTGCGCCACATAGCCAGCAAAAACACATAAAATGACTGGCCACGCCATTTCTTTGACAATGCTGTTAAAATATCAACCTTTTTTTTATTTTTTATACAATATAGAGAGTTTTTATACAGTATCGTGAGCTACCATTTTTGGAGTCAACTTCACAGACATTTGTGGATTTGATCTCTATTTTTACAAGAAGTGACTGATCGTCTTTGGAGTCTGCACAACGCAGCAGTTTTCTCTGGCTCTCGCACTGCTGTCTTTTTTATTGGACGGATCAAAAGCTCTCACATCACTATCCTGCTGACGCCGGCTTTATGTGCCACACAAACACCCGATCCTTTCCTAGGAGAGCAACAAATCCTTGTTCGGAGTTGATATTAACGCGCTTGTGCTCGTCAAATTTCTCATTCCCTGTCCCTCTAATAAAAGCCACCATGAGGATATGCGACCAATACAAATCTTCATGCCTCAGCTGTGTTGTGAAAGTGCCACTGATCCAGAGGATGATGACCATAATAACAATGATGGGTTCTGTCAGAGTGCATCTGTTGGCACGGCCACTAAAAAAGCATGAATATAAATAGAAACCGTTTGTATGTCAGGAAAGGGACATATTATAGAAAACTGTCTATTTAATTGCTTGAATTCAAAGAGTTAGGTCTCTGGAGTGTCTGCCCACCCATTCAGTGTGAAATTACACAACCAAGTAAATCTTTTGTTATGTGACTATTTCTGAAAATATGTTTGTAAGCAAGCCCTGATCGATTTTGCCAGACTGTGACCTCACAGTGTGGGTACTTTGCATAATACTTCCTGCACCAAGTTTCCACATCCACGATTTGGCAGGGAGGCTTGACTAAGACCCATTTTTGGGTGACGGCCAGAATCCACAGTCTGAAACACGATTGTGTCAGAACCACAATGTAAGCAGAGCTGCATTGAGTCTTGTTTAGTGCACAGAATGAAGAGGTGGGCATTTTACTACGTTTTGCTGGTTCGTCATTCGTCATCTGACAGCGGCCAGATTACCTGTCCGTCGTTCATCAAAAATGACGAACTGAATTGTAATCGTCAGTCCATCACTCAGTCGGTCAGTTAAGTCCGTCAGCTAGTCTGTTGGTCCAGAGCTTTGCATTTTAATAAAATTTCGCGGTCTGTTTATCACCTGCCGTTTGTCTGTCCACCTTTTTGTCCGGCCAGATCAAATGGTAATCCCCTATGGACCACTCTGCCTATCATTTTAAACGGCCTCACATTAGCGTTTCCATCGAGCAACTGATGGTCCTAAAATAGCAGTGCCAAACTGTAATTTAGCAATGACGGAAGCACGGTTCGAATACCAATGACGGTGTTATGACTGGTTGTTACGTGATGTATCAGTTGCTATGCAGTTGCTATGGTACTTTTATGCTTTGTACTTTATTATGTCATATAGGCCTGATGTCTTACCAGTTTATAATCTTGAGTTACTCAGTCACAGGTTGTCAGTACGTCAAATCTTCTTCGAGTGAAGATGCAAACTCTCTTACAGTTCAGCTCTCTGTAGTTACTTTGTAGTTACTTTGTATTTTAAGACTTAAGACTTTTTACCCTACAACCTCCGTGCCATATCTGCATATGGGTCCAAATCCCGATCCTCACGGGACAGATGGAGTGACAGACTGACGACTGATGGACTGGGCCAACCTGAAATAATGACGGACTGATGACTGACGGACTGGCGGGCCGGCCGCTCACGAATAACGGACGAAAATGCCCACCACTGCTAATGAGATCCAAACAAAAGCTGCATTGAGAAATTTTGACAATTTTTTACACTTGTACGGCAGTCAAGAACATTAAAATACTGCCTATATAGTAAACAAAGATTTTTAGAATGATGAGTTTAACCCTGAAATATTTCATTTGTTTCCTCTGTGACCGTATGTATGAAATAAAAATAAACCAATTTCCTTAGTCATTAGAAATACATTTGTTTGTTTTTTGTATCTTTGCACAAGCTCCTTTCAAAGGGGCAGCCTTCCGCAGATTAAAAACCGAACCCCCGTGACTAATTGTGATTAATCAGGTCTGGGGATTGGGGTCAAAGGATAAACTCAAGGTTGGCGCTTCTGTCCACAAAAATCACAATGCGTTATGATCATCACAATTTGCAGAGTCAGTGCACGGAAGAACGACTGCCGCAGGGGCTTGAGGTGACAACAAGAGAAAATCCAATCTGAAACGTCGTGAGCGTGACATTTCCCTGTCTCGCTTTTGTTGATCTTCTTCCTAAATGTCCTTGTGCAGTTGGGGGGCAGTCGGCCGAGTCCGATCCAGCTCCTGTCAGTAAGATGGATCCCTCGGGGCTACGGCGCATCCTGATTTGTTTTACTGGGTGCAGTCTGATGTGTCTGAGGGAGTGTCATACGCACAATGCCTGAGTTGTCCATCAGGAAATGAAATATCTTTCAGGCCTCGGCAGGCTTTTGTTGTCGCTTTTAAGTACAAATATATTGCAGAAGATTAAGACGTGAGCTTAAGCTTCTCAAGCAATGATACCTAGTCTAAGTTCATTCAGCTGAATGGGGGAGGAAGGAAGAAGGGCGGAAATGACTGCAGAGGAGGGAAACAAGTGGATAGGAGGATGGAGTTCAGAAGGGAGAAGAGAAAGAAAGGAGAAAGGGGGGTGGGAGAGTGTGAAGGTAGGATTCCACAAAGGCAAAGGAAATAGGTGGAGTTAGATAGAGGGAAAAAGTTGTGGAAAGAGTAGGTGTGATGGCCATGAGAAGGGAGAAAGGGAAGGAGGTAGAGGGACGGAGATAGCACGTGAACGAGGAGGTAGAGAAGGAAAAGATAAGGTGTGAAGAAGGAGGTAGAGAAGAAAGCAGAAGGGGAAGCAGCTAGGACATGAAGAAGAAGGGGGGGGCGTGTACAGAACTCCTAACTCCATTAGGACATTAAAGTGGAGATCAAGAGGGGATGGGATGCGATTTGAAAGAGAAGGTAGAATTGGAAGGACCAGAGCTAGGTGAGAGAGGGGGAGTGAGGACATGAAAGGGGAGGTAGCAAAGGAACATGTAGAAAGAGCTAGGGAAGGAAGTAGAGAGGTGGTGATAGGACATGAAAGAGGACGTAGGGAAGAATGAGAAAGCATGTGAGAAAGGATGTAGGAAAGGAGCTAGGGCACGTAAAAGGAGCTAAGGAAGGAGTTACGACATGAAGGAGGATGTAGAGAGGGAAGGGGGAGTTAAAGAAGAAGGTAAAAGGAGAAGATGCTAGGACATTTAGAAGGAGATGGGGAATGAGGTACAAGAAGGTGTTAAGACTAAGCAAGGAGGTATAGAAGGATGGTATTAGGACAAATGAGAAGAGACAGAGAGGGGATGAGAGGACATGAAGGAAGGAGGTGGAGGAGAGCTGCCAGGACATGAAAGGAGGCAGAGAAGGAGGTTATCCCTGACTCTAGAAATCTTAAACGCGTGGTCGGCTGCCCTCTGCTGCAGTCATGGCTCCGGGCCACCGACATCAAACATTTACATGACATGATGGATGCAGAGAGAGGGAGAGAGCGTCCAGCATATAGTTAGGATATGAAAGGACACTTGCTCGAAAGGACCTAATTAAGGGATAAACCCGGGATGATAGATCTAATGACGCAATTATACACACATTCACTTCGTCATTGCGCAATCATTCCAACCAGAGGCTTCTTGCAATTTGTGCCAACAATGACACATGAAACACACTTAGATCATCATTGTCAGCATGTCAATATGACTGAACCCCAATATTTTGTCATCAGTCTATTTGTGGAAATTCCCCCTTCTGAATAGCAATGTTAGAGGTCCAAATCAGGATTTAAAGACACGGTAAACTCACCTTTTCATAGGGATCTGAGTCGTAATTGAGACCAATCCCGCAGTCGTCTGTGATTTCGGAGAGATCTTCGTCGTCAAACTCCTCCAGGCTGATGTCGTGGGCTGGCCTAAAACATGCAGCAGACACACCATAGTCAACACATGTTGGAGGACAAAGTAACTTCGTGTGTTTTTCTTGATATATGTCTTGTTTTTTTTTTTTTAAATCCCAACCAAAAAATAGCTACATAATACAAACAAAATATTACTTCTGTAATTCAAACTACTTTGCTGTGTCTGTATCTTTTTTACATTAAAAATATGAACAAAAACTACAAAGGGGAAATAAAATAGAAATCACAAGTACAGAACATTACCAAAAAAAAAATTGAACCAAAAATATACTGTACTGTGCAATTTAAAAAGATACATATTTAAACTGACAAAAACCTAACTAAAACTGACTAAATAAGACAAAATATCAATTCAGCAATGTCAAAGTATGTTGCTGCATCTATTTTTGTATTAAAAAATACACACCAACGGCTAACAATACATTAAACAAAAAATTATAGAAACATCAAAAATACAAATGAAAATTTTCCCCGGAATACAAACCAAAACTACCACAAAATACGGCAAAAATAGAAACCAAATCCATAAAATAATACTAATACTATAAAAAATAATAATTTAAAAAATACTCCAAAACTTACGAACCAAAAATCAATTCTCTAATTCTGTTGAGCTAAATACTTCATCGTTTTTTGCATTGAAAAGTACAAACCAAAAATTCCACAAAAAATACTAAAATAAAAAACTACAAACCAAAATTGATTCTTCAATTGTGTTGGGCTATATGGATCATTTTTTTACTTTAAAAATACATTTAGTGAAGTATGAAAAATACTGTTTTATTTTTAAAATACTAAAAAAAATAATTTAAAAAAGTTGAAAATAAATCACCCAAATTTACTACTAAAATACAAACCAATAGAGTGACATACAATACAACAAAATACAATACAACCAAAAATCTATTCTAGTATTCTGATGAGCTAGGTTGCTGTGTTGTTGTTTTTATTTTCTCAAATTAAAAAATCCAACTACTCCCCCCAAACATAAACCAACAAAATTACAAAAGCCCCCCAAAAAATTTTCAAACTAAAACAAAAACTATCACATGAATAAATAAACCTCCTCATCTTTTTTACAACAACAAATACAATTCCTGCCACTATTTTTAGCCAATAATAAATGATGTGAGGAAGTTGGAAGGATGATCCAGAAGCAGAGTTGGTCTGCATTCACAAGTCACAGCAGGTGAAGTCCATAAAGTTGATGCTGCCTGTAATGAACCATGGCTAGTTTTCGTCATTAGTCTAGAATTCTACGGCACCCCATTAGCTGCGGCGTGCATTCATTTTCCACAGCAGCTGTCTTGCAATTGTGTCACAAGGAAATGCTGCATTGCAGTACTTCTAATCGAGGGGAAAGGACACTGCGTGCACTGTGCATGCAAGAAAGCATGTGTTGTGCACAATGCCATGGAGCAAATGCTCACATGAAAGTTGGCAGCTTTTATGATGTCACTTTTATGCAAAAGACAGCAAGAGATAAGCATAATTGAAAGAAAAATAGCACTGCATTGAATAAAAACAATGTAAAGTAATTAACTGGCTTTATATCATGTAAATGCTGTACATGTATGTGTGCCTTTAGTAGGCATCGCATTGTGAATGACATCAAAAGCTACAGTTGGTTAGTATGCATGTGAGCATCTGCGCGTGAGTGGTGGCCAATAGCAGCTCCTTATGGGTGTTCTCATTTTGTATTGACCCATTGAGTAAACGGTTGAAAGTGCATCAGCTACTGTGGCTGTCCTTGCCCACATGCCAGGGCATTACACTATGTTAAATGCTCAATTTTTTGGACTTCACTCACGCATAACTCAAATTTGGCTCATAACATGATGCAAAAGAAAAAAATATATACACTAAACAGCTCATAACAGCGAATACAATTTTTGTATTGGTTGCCATCGTGACCCTGTATCAACTAATTTTGTGGTCTATATTGCTAGTGGACCAGCCAGGACACCTCTTATATAGTGCTAGCATTAGTCTTGACGCTAATGCTACTGTGAAAACAAAAAAGCATCGCCAACTTCAAATACAAATAAAGTAGATACAAATATGGAAACAAAGGAAAAGACAGGGGGGAAACTAATAGAGTTAGTTAGTTAGTTAGTTAGTTAGTTAGTTAGTTAGTTAGTTAGTTAGTTAGTTAGTTAGTTAAAAAATAATAATCAAAATAAAAATATAAAATATAGTCCGCTGATAGTGTAGTGGTACACACGCCTGAGTTGTGTGCGGGCAGCGTGGGATCGATTCCCGCTCAGTGACAGTGTCTATGTGTGCCCTGCGACTGGCTGGCGACCAGTTCGGGGTGTAGTCTGCCTTCGCCCATTGACGGCTGGGATAGGCTCCAGCAACTCCCCGCGACCCTATATAGGATAAGCGGTTTGGAAGATGACATGACATGACAAAATATAAAATAACAAAAATATAATTACATTAATAGAAAAAATAGAAATACTTGCAAACAAAACACATGAGAAATAAAACCGCTTAACGCCATATTCGAAAAGGAATGGGAAGAAGTCAGACATATTTGCTCCCACCCCTTAATCCATACCTCCTTATTATTCTCACCTCCTTATTACTATAATCACTGCAGTCATTTACTGGATTTATTCTCATACATTCATGCTCAGAATAAATTTTACCCATGTATGCCACAATCACTTAAAATATATTATTATTATTATTATCATTATTATTATTATTACACTTCACACATGCAAGTGAGGCCATGGCATGTCGAGTACATAAGGTGAAAGCAAAAGTAGAAATGCCATGTAAACAACTACTGTGGCACCACACAAAATTTCTTAAAAGATGTCAGTGCACAAAAAAAGACTTTATTCATACTGTATATAAATGTATGGCTTTTTTGTATTGAGGAATTGAGACTCAGTGGTAATTTGACTGCAAATAGTGATTTGAATTGTTCAAATAGAAAGCACACATGCTATGGTTACAATTCAGCGATCATAAAAGTAATATTACAAAAATTATGAATTTAAACTTTGATTCCGCCTTCAATTTGCATCTCTGTCACACATAGCTATACTCATTTGTGTCTATTATCAACAATATGATGCTGAAATATTTATTGTAGTAACTACTTTATGTCCAAATGATGTAATTTGGACATTACATTAATAACAATGTCAACCTGCCGCATTGATACAACTCTCGCTGTACGACAGTGCGATCAAATCACTGGCACAGGCACTGTGTACTGTGTGCCTCACAACACCTTCCAAGTCCTTCCATCAAAACTGTTGGGTGGATTCAAAGTCTGCCAATGTGCGTGGGCGCCGATTCAGGCTCTGCGGGACGCACAAACTGACTACCAAATGCCTCATCTGTCAAATTGTGTGTGAAACTACATGTTGCGACTCTCAAAAACTGCTGGCTAATGCTGAGAGATGCCGTTGAAATAAATAATTCAGGGCCATGATGCTGCTTAATTGATTGAATAGCAGGAGGCAGAGTTAGAAATTGGTCAGCGTAAGTCTTTTTCACATGTATATCTGGCAAAATAGCCGCATATGAATCATAATGGGATATCTGTCTTTCTAGACAGGAAATATGAATATCCTGAAAATAATTTTCCTGGATCAAACTATGAACTACAGATCTTTAGTAATCCTTAAAGGGGGAAGTCATCCCCAAAATTTTCTTTACAAGAATTTGTTCCATGTAAGACCACTAGTCAAAACACGGCATTCTGATTAATATTGTGTTTGTGGAATATGAGTTAAGTAGTAAAATCCACCCGTTTTTGTCGATTTCAGGGGGCCAATTGCTGTCGACCAAAAATGACATCACATGAATATTAACATACAACACAAATGTTTATGCCATCATAAATCGTAAATAATAAATGAAAGAAAGAACAAGGCATAGCACCGGCTCACAATGACATCATCATTTTTAAAGAGCCAAGGACATTTATTCTATGAGTCATTGAGAAGATCAATTACGCAGGCTTTTCACCCTGCTGTCTTTCTCCCACTAACGTGTGTGCGCACACAATTACACGCGCACTTTGAGTCACTACTAATTAAATCAAATTATCAAATGATCTAATGCCATGGCTATTTTTCATTATATATGCATTCAAGCACCCCAAAGTCAATTTCGAACTCTGACTTAAGTGTTTTTGGCCAAATCAATGGCATATGGTCCTACAGACGCCCGTTTAAAATTAGAGGCGGACCGGCCTATAGTATAAACAATTTTTTGACCCCCGGAAAAAAAAAGGCGAATGACGGACGACGGAAGGATACCCACGCACCAGACGGATGCGGAATGACGGATGTTCAATTTGGAGTAAAATGCCCAGCTCTGTATTAAAAAAAAAAAAAATGAGACCAAGATTTCAAAATATTTTCCACCGTTATTGTGACCTCGAACCCGTAAAACTCAATTGAAAAAAGGAAATATTTTCGAGAAGGGAAGTAAAAACAAACTGAGATCATGCAGTTGCAAACGTATGCTTAGAATTAACCAATCACATTCAACCCCATGTCAAATGGGAGTCAGCACACACCTGCCACCATTTAAGGTGCCTTTGATTAACCCCAAATGAAGTTCTTTTAGTCTTGAAATTTTTGTGCAAACCTGCCTTTTTAACAGGGGTGTGTACACATTTTATGTCTAATTTACTGTATATGTCAAGCAAGCAATATAAAATAGATTCCAAAATAATGAAAAAAAATTTCTAAAAATACATAATAATAATAATAATAATAATAATGATAATAATAATAATAATGATAATAATAGCTATAAAAATAAAAGAGAAGTACAGTATTTGCCTGTTAAAATACAATCAATAATAATAACAACGAAGGCCCGCATCAGTTGAAAAATAGTCAAATTCAAACAAAAATATAAATCTTAAATACTGTAAATGTTAAAAATATATTAACAACAATGTATTTCTATCCATCAGATTAAAGATTGACTCGATTTGTCGACATGAGTTCACGCGTTGCTACATAAAGGGGATTACATGACAGGTGCATGTTTTGGTCCTCATTCGTCACACTGTCCACGACCTAATATTACATTATGAGGATTATACGGCAATAGTTCTCTTCAGTTCAGCGTGATTACATTTGACATGATGACGATGACATTTTTTGGGCCCGATATGATTAAGAGCAACACGACCAATCAACTGTCGCTGGGCACGTGTTGTCCAGTAGCATTGATCTGAGAGCATGAGGAGATAAAGCTGCAGCATGAAATTAAATCCCTCATAAGTGCACAGTGTTAGATAACAAATCCTTTGGGGTTGCTAATGTGATTGTGTGTGCGTGTGGTATGAGATATTTGAATCATTTCTGATTATTATTATTATTATTATTATTATTATTATTATTATTATTATTATTATTATTATTATTATTGTTGTTTTGTTTTTAGTCACTCTTGAGTAATGTATCAAAGTCAAATGGAAGGCCTTTTTTAGATTTGGATTGTGTGGCTTTGTCCAGCATTTTGAAGCTGAAAGGAATATTAATCATAAATCATTACAATAACGCTCTCTAAATGTAAATGAATGCGAAATGACATTTGTCACCTAAAAAAATACTCATTAATTCCCATAAGATTACAAAAAACAACTCTCCAATTTTTTTTTTGTTCTCCTAAACATACCATTTTATTCACCTAATATTACGACTACTTTACATTAGGGCTGCACGATACTGGAAAAATGTGCAATATGCGATACAGTTGTTGAATATAGCAATATTATATATCGATATTATTATGATATTTAACATGTTCCAAAAGTAATGAAATTTGTATTATCTAGTGAAAGATTTTCATGCAGTTAAATAAGCAAGTTCAATGAATTCTTAGTTAATTAACTGTAATTATAGTAAATAATGTTTAACTACTGACTTTGAAAATGCAAAATGACTGCTTTTCGATTCCCCCCCGAAATGATCTATTAAATTTTTTTCTTACATATAACTCTTGTATTTTATCATGTGCAGTACTGATTTTCAATTATTTGAAACATGATTTGACATTACTGTTAAACTTCATAATGGAAATTACATCACGTTATTTTCAGAGCGAGCCGGTCCGTCCATCCGCCTATGATGGACTGACGCCCATTTTGTAGGCGATAAACGAAAGACGGGAAATTTAGAAAAATAGACGGACCAAGCAAAGTCGGAAGCGCATTTTTCAATCTATGTAATCATCTATCGTCTATTTCGCGGTGATGATTCAAAGGCCGCGGCGAGGCTTCCGTTTCCCGTTTCACCGTTGGCCACGGCTCCTGGGTCCTAAAAGGAGACTTATTTAATCCAATCGAGGTGAGGATTCCATGCCACGGTGAGTCTTTCGTTTCAAATATCACTCAGCGAGGGGGTAGTGTAAGTTGGTTGATGTTGGTAGACGGAAACGCTAATGGAAGCCCGTTTAAAATAATAGTCGCAATTACTATTTGGTCAGCGCATAGATGGACGGCGGAAGGGACGGAAGACGATAAACGGACCGGGACATTTTTGTAAAATGCCCAGCTCTGGTTATTCTACATCCCCATTTATGAAGCACTTTCATAGGTTCTTGTGTAGTTCTTGAGAAGATATTCTGCATTGAGATTTTATTTTCTTCATCACATTTTGAACTGCGCATCTTTTAGAAAACTTGACATTGTAATAAACAAATGGAGTGAATTGAATTGCTTGATTTGAGCTCTTGCCTTGGATGCGATTGGCTTGTGCAAGTGTTCCTAATGTTGTGGCCGGCGGCCGCTTTGTTGATTCCAAGCGTCTCAAAGAACGAAAGCAGCCATTGCATATATGGATTTGATTCCCGCTCAAGTGTACCCCAGTAGTGATGAGTGCATCCCACTCACACTCATGTGTTTCATACATCATCACAATCACTTCCCAGCAGCAGCCTGCGCGAACGAAGGCTTCGCCAATCAGATTCAGGGCGTGGGCCTCCACAGCACCGCAAGGCCACAAGCAGACAACAACACCAAACTAGAAAGCATATTCACCACCTTTTGTTGTTGTTTCTGACATATGAATGGCGCCATTTGCCGCATGTTGCATTGGAATGAAACGCAAACAAGCAAGCGGGCAGTTTCCCTTCCCTTCCCTCCCCCCAAGCCACGAAGCATCCAGCAGATTTTTTTTTACCTGCAGCCCGGAGGAGAGAGGGAGTGGAACGTATTGAGGGAGAACATCTCAGCCCGGTCCGCCATCTTCTCTGACTCGAGAGCCCACTATGCCGTGGAGATGATCACGGAGGGGAAACGGCAGTCCATCCACGGCAAGGGCGTTCGCAGTGGCGTTTTCTTTTCTTCCCCCCCACCCCCCCACCCATCCACTCTCTCCGTCTTATTCAGTCGTGGATGTTGCGCGTGCAGCAGGAGTCGAGCATCCACGCAGAGGGGACGGAGGGAGGGAGGGACGGTAGTGCCGTCTCGGTTTAAATTATCTGCATGGAAGCAAAGGACAATATCCCGAATTATGATCCAATATGTCAGACACGGTGTCCCCCCCCACCACCACCGCCACTTGCGAACGTCTGGCGAGGATGACGATAAAGAGGGTGGAGAGGTTGAAGATGCTGCGGGTGACACACGACGGAAGCTAGCAGGCAGTAGTGCAGAGATGGGAGATGGGAGGGGGCAGGATGAGAGGCGGATAGCGTCATTTAAACCGAGTGGGATGCAAGCAGAGGGAGTGGAGGGATAGTCCAGCAGTAGTGACGTCACTGGGGGGGCTCGATTTTTTTAGCACTTCATTGATTGATTTTTTTAATTATCATTATTTCTAACAGAAATAAAGAAAATAAAACACTACGTACTGCCCTTTACTAGTTTTTCAGTTATTATTTGATATTATCATTCGGAATTATTATTGATTGTTTGAAATTTTGATTAATTTATTATTACAGTCTGTGGAACTGTGACATACATTTTATTTAGACATTGCCATTTTGATTATTATATGACATCATCATTTCATCATTATTATTGTTTGAAAATATTATGAACTAAATTATAAATTAAGTAATGTTTCACATGAACTGCCCAAATACATTTAATTGACTTCATCACTATTAGTATTAGTGGTAGTAGTAATAGTAGTATTTCATATGACCATTTGAAATAGCTACACGTGTTGGTAAATTATTTGAAAATATTATTTGACGTACAATGAGACTGTCACTGCCACCTACTGTAGTGAATGTTCAATTACTTTATTCTCGTAGGCAATAAATAAATAAATAAATAGCATTATTAGATGGGGTCACACGTGCACACCCACCTGCAGTGACCTGCATGCTACCCCACAATGAACGCCACATAAACCAAGTGCAGCGTGAAATGGCCTTTAGTCTCTCAGTCGAGACGTACAACTTCAACACACTTCCTTGACACCAATTACTACTTTCATATTAGCTTTGGCGCCATCTTATAGCAATTTAGCCATACAAAGTTCACAAAAAATTGTAGCAAATAGCTAAGGATAGGTTCCACAGGGGGAAAAAAATGCAAGTTTGTAAGTAGCTTCACTTAACTGTGTACTTTTACTGTTTTTGCAAAGTTTTATTCAGTATTTGCCATTATGTAAGCAGGTTACAGATTAAGAAACTGTGTTGGTTGGTCAGATCAAGACACCAGCATTCCACACAACTGCAATTTTATTTCCATTCAAAACCCTGACTTGGGAATAAAAAATATTCATATCATTACAAAGCAGCAGCGCAAAAATGTGACAATTTGTGTACGGAAAGATTTGTCACTTTCCAACAAGTGTCAAATTTTGAGGGTTTTTTTCTCTTCTCTTTGTCATTTTAATGGGGGCATTATGAAGAAGACTTGTTGTGCAGGGAATAACATCCAGTCAGCCATGATCCAATCAGAATGTTTATTTCGATCGCCACGTTGGAATGTTGACTTTAAGCGAGTTTCTCTGCAATTTCGAAGGGACCCAGTGTGACATCACCTCTCCATTCGTAAACTGAGAAAGAAAAATGCAACAATTGCATCACGCATCAACATCAGACATTTAAGGTAAGACTGAAATACATACCTTGGTTTTGTTTCACTGAACGGCCCTTCCTACCACTCCAGGTAGTGCCACCAGATGTGGTGGTGGTCCAAGAAGTGCCTGAGCTGCCACTACCTCCGGAGTCCCTGGGGTTCCATGAAACGGTTTGTTTGCCTGTTTGGCCCCCAGGTGTTTGGCCCCCAGGTGTTTGACCGACGCTCCCTCCACTGCTGTGCCAGGTGCTGCTTCCAGAACTTCCACCACTGGTGCTCCAGGAACTACCTGAGCTGCCACTACTTCCGGAGCTAGTCCAGGAAACTCCGGTTTTCTTTCCTCCTGTTTGCTTGCCGCCGCCGCCGCTTCCACTGCCACTGCCACTGCCACCACTGCCACTGCCACCACCGCCACCACCTGTTTGAGAGCCGCCTCCACCACCGGTGTTCCATTTACCGCCTCCTGTTTGAGAGCCACCTCCGCCACCAGTGTTCCAGTTTCCACCTCCTGTTTGAGAGCCACCTCCACCACCAGTGTTCCAGCTGCCGCCTGTTTGTTGTTGTCCACCAAAGGAATCACAGGTGTTGCATGCCGAATCCACACCACTAGCCTCCCTCCAGCTGCAGCATGACAAAGACAGTCAGTCCTGCCTGTGCTCCAGTATAGGTGAGTCTCAATAAATGAGAATAGCATGAAAGTTTCTTTCAGTATTTCAATCCTTCAAGTGAAACTCATACATTATGCCAGATTCACTCAAAAACATATAAAAAAATATTTTGTAATTTTATTTATTTTAATTCTTGATGATTATATCTTACAGTTAACTAAAATGTGATATTCAACAGCTCAAGAAATGAAAATATTACAGTTAAACACACCCTTTGCTGAGTTGGGTTCACTGCCACCAGACAGTGCTCATATCTCTTGTAGCTCAAAAAACAAGTAAATCGGGTCACTAATGCACCACTGTACATCTCTGACACTATTTACTACTTTCCTGTTAATCAGGTCTTTGGTGCTATCCTGTGGCATTTTAGAGCGGTATAGAAATTGAGAATTGGTGAATTGGGGAGGTTTTCAGGTTCCGCAAAAAAGTATGAATACTGTGAACCCACTTTAATCGCGGGGAAAAGGGACTGGCCCGGCCTACAAATAGCTCAAATCTGTAGATGACTGACACCCATTGAAATGCATTGTGGTCCGTGGCGGGTAATGAATCCCCCCAATAATATTATTTTTTTAAATTAATAAATATTCTTTATGTGTTTTCCACAAAAAAGCTTGAAAAAATAAACTAAAAGAAATAGAAAACATGTATCCGAATATGCAAATCTGCGGGTACCGAACCACTATTATGCTTTCGTGAATAGCAAATTTCATGTATGACTGTATCAGTTTCACTTTTTGAAATGAACTACTGAAATGAATACATTACAATTACTTTGATCCTGTGACATTATCAAATAAATGTTTGAAATTATTATTATTGAAAGTATTATTTGATGTTAATTAGACAAATTTCTGATTTTATTTTAAATAATTTCAAATTAATATTTTACATTATTTAAACTATTAGACATTTTAGATGATTATTGTTGAATTTTTGCTTTGAAATATTTACAGAATTAGATATTATTTATTATTCAATTATTGCGTGAATTTTTTAAAAATTGACATTATTCAAATTATTTGACATATTTGTCAAATTATCTTATTAATTAAGAGTAAAGTAATACTTATTTGAATTAATATTTCACCTGATTTGAATTATTTGACATTAATATGTAACATTAATACGTAGAATTATTTGAAATTATTAACATTAAGGGAATTTGGATTTAAAAAAATATAAATTCTACATGTGTTGAAGTGATTCTAAGGTCATTTGTTAATTTTGATTTATTTAGAATTGATATAATTTGAATCATTTGACTTATTTAAATTTTGTGAAATTATTAAATGGAAAATAAAATTAGACTAAAATATATAAAATATTCTAAAACATGATTAGACTCGATGCTATAAAGTAATTTAATCAAATTTATTAAAAGGCACCTGTGTGAGTGTGTCCTCGGAATGCCATGTTTAGACTTCCTCATCACTCACCCGTTCATTGTGTAGGAGCAGGCCCTGTGGTCAGCATCAATGTCGTGGCTGGTTGACGTGGCTCTCAAGTGGCAAGTAATGTAAAGCTGTTGGAAGAGTCAATGGCATTTTTTTTTTTTTTTTAAAGGACTTTTGCCTTTCAAAATCCAGTCGGGCTCACTTTGGGAGCTGCTCACCATTCCGCTGTCGGCACCCTGGAACCTGAAGGCCTCAAACTGGAACTGGAGCATATTCTCTGCTGTGCGTTGCATGAACCTGGAGTCTGCACCTGTGACCCTCGCGTCGATTAAACACCTGCACGTAAAAGAAGCTGAGTCAAGAGGAAATGTCAATCTCGGAGTTCAAGGTTCATGTAAAGTACTGTTACTCTGATAAATTGTTCTTAAAGAGGAGGTCACCTCATAAAAGTTCTTTGCAATGATATGTTCTGTGCGGCTTCACTGGTCTAAACATGGCATTCTGATTAATATTACATTCATGGAATATGAATTAAACAACCAAATCCAATTGTTTTTATCCATCTCAAGGGGTGTCCATTTTGCCACTTGCTGTCGGCTGAAAATGACATGACAGCTGCTCAGGGCTCTGCCAACAAGCAATCATGGCTCAGCTTCAGAAAAAAGGTGAGCTGTGATTCGTCCTCACCTACCTGCTTGACTTATATTCCACAAACGCGATATTAATCGGAATGCCGTGTTTCGACTAGTGGGGCTGCATAGAACATATTCTTGCAAAGAGCATTTTTGGGTTGACTTCCTCCCTTTAAAATGAGATTGACAGATAAAATGAGATTGACAGACAGTAAAATGAAAAGCTGTGCAGTACTGTTTGTTACAGCCACTGTGATCTGTTTTGAAAATGTTCCTACTTTCAATTTCACATAGAGGTATTTTAATTAAACTGTGAAAAAGTGCAAACATTTTCTCTGATTTAAAATGTCATTAAGTATTTTTAATTACATTTTAAAGAAGAAATCAACCCCAAAAATGTCTTAACAAGAACATGTTCTATGCAAGCCCACTAGTCGAAACATGGCATTCTGATTGATATTACGTTTGTGGAATATGAGCTAAAGCAGTAAAATCCATCCGTTTTTGTCCATCTCTGGGGGAGGGCATTTTGCCACTTGTTCTCAGCTAAAAATGACATCACAGTTGCTCGAGGCTCAGATAATAACGAATCATGGCTCAGTTTCAGAAAACAGATGAGCCGTGATTGGTCGTTACCTGAGCCCTGAGCAACTGTGATGTCATTTTCAGTCGACAGAAGTGACAAAATGGCCATCCCCTGAGATTGCTAAAACAGGTGGATTTTGCTGCTTAACTCATATTCCACATGCGCAATATTAATCAGAATGCCATGTTTAGACGAGTGAAGGCGCACAGAACATTCATTCATTCATTCATTATCCATACCGCTTATCCTCACAAGGGTTGCGGGCGTGCTGGAGCCTATCCCAGCTGTCTTTGGGCAGTAGGCGGGGGACACCCTGAACTGGTTGCCAGCCAATCGCAGGGCACACAGAGACAAACATCCGCACTCACAATCACACCTAGGGGCAATTTAGACAGTCCAATCAACCTACCATGCATGTTTTTTGGAATGTGGGAGGAAACCGGAGTACCCGGAGGAAACCCACGCAGGCACGGGGAGAACATGCAAACTCCACACAGGGTGGCCGGAGCCGGGATCGAACCCACGACCTCTGAACTGTGAGGCGGACGTGCTAACCAGTCGACCACCGTGCCGGCCGCACAGAACATATTATTGCAAAAACATTTTTGGAGTTGACTTCCTTTTCAAACAGTTTCTACCATTTTGATTATTTTAGAGGCAGTATTAAGACAAGATAGACTCATTGTGATATGTTTATACATTCTCTGACTTGAAATTTCACGTGAGTTTGTAAATTAGATAAGTGTAGAGAGTAGACACTGAGCAGCACTGTGCTCAGGTGCATTGACAAATTAGTTCGGTGTACTGTAGATAGAGTGATAAACAACTCTGACATGAAATTCCTTGAATGCGGTGCAATGTTGTTTTTAATCTTCCTTAAGGAGGAAGTCAATAATTTGTTTTGTTTTTTTAATGTTGAACAATTTGGAGAATGAATAGTCATTTAGAAACATAGGTTTAAAGCGGAAATCAACCCAAACATTTTTTTTTCAAGAATATGTTCCCAGCAGGCCCACTAGTTGAAACACGGCATTCTGATTAATTTAGCGTTTGTGGGATATGAGTTAAGCAGCAAAATGCACTCGTTTTTAGCCATCTCCGGGGGCGGCCATTTTGTCTTCTATCGACTGAAAATGACATCACAGCTGCTCACAACAATCAATCACTGCTGACCTGTTTTCTGGATCTGAGCCATGATTGGTCATTGTGAGCAGTTGTGATGTAATTTTCAGTCGACAGAAGACAAAATGGCCGCCCCCGGAGATGGCTAAAAACGGGTGGGTAAACACTTATTCCACAAACGCAATATGTATCAGAATGGCTTGTTTCAACTAGTAGGCTTGCGTAGGAAATATTCTTGAAAAAAAAACAAAAAAATTACGTTGACTTGCTTTTTAAAATATGATTATTTCAACAGACAGTGGAAGTTGCATGTACTGTAGATACTAAGCTTTGTTGAGTATTGTGGTTGCTCACCCCTGCTCAAGGAAGGTGTATCTGGGGCTGGAGTTCATTTCAGGCGAGAGAGTAGCAGTGCAGCTTTCCACAAAAACACGGAGGGGTACGTGGTGGTACTGCCTGACGGAGGCCTCGATACGGATCATGTCTCCCAGGTAGTACTGGTAGCGGGGCCTCTCGTACATCCAGTCGTCTGTGAGGAGAGATGAATTCGGTCAACATGTTGAAAACCGACAAAGGAGTTGATTAGGAAAACTGTTTACTCACCGGTCCTCAGGGTCAGAGTGAAGTACAAAAACTCCTCGGCAACCCTGACCGCGGAGAACGGTATCCATTTTGGGTCGAGTGGGAGGCTGCTCACGTTGTGGTGCCTGAAGATTTAAACGACGGTCAAAGTTGGGATGGGACTACGAGTTTTGTTTTTGAGTTGTTTTGCTTTTTGTTGCTCTTGGTGCTTGGTTGGTCCTTGGTTGAAGGTTTTATTTTTTTGCTAGTTAGCTTGATTGCGCAAAAAGTATTTTCAGGAAGATGGTGACCCACGTGAGGTTAGTGTGTCTGCAACGCAGCCAAAAGGTTCTGGGTCCAAGTGCTTGCCTGGGTTCATCCTGGACAGCCCAGTTTCCTTCCAAATACTCCCGAAACCGTGTATGTTTTCGACGATTATACTCCAAGAGTGTAAATATAAGTGTAAATGTTTGTTTTGCCCATATTTGCCGTGCGACTGACTGACAACCAGTCCCGGTTTTACCACACCTCCTACCACAAGTCAGCTGTGATAAGACTCCAGTTTACCTATGACTGTGAACAGGATTGAGCGTAGAAAATGGATTTTCAGGAAAATAGAAGCAAATAAGAATCCATTACATTTTGGTGCATGTCCAGATAAAAGGTGCAAATTGTGCACTTTTTTATTCATTTTCATGTTGAACCACATGTTTTTGGTTTTTTTTACATCTTTCGAAAATTCCTTCTGGGAATAATGTGTGTATTTTCCTAAGAAAATAAAGGTGTCACCTTGGGTAGTGACATTCAACAATCACAGCAGCTTCGCTGGTCCTCACAACAGGTGATTGACCCAGGGTTGTGGGGTTATAGTTGAGAGTAAAGGTGTAGATCAGGGCATCATCTGTCGTCTGCACGAGGAGGATGAATAAAAAGGGATGAATAAAAAGTAAAATTGCAGGATGACGCATTAAAAAAGGGACATTTCCTCTGTATGGTTTCAGAATAGCGCGCTGCGGCTTACCCGTGACATGCTACCGCAGTCTTGGAGCTCTGACTCGAAAATCAGCACATGAGCTTGAGTGTCCTCAGCCACTGCGCCGCAGGGACCCAGCGTGAGGTCGGTGGGCTTGATGAACTGGCCTATTCCAAAGAAGTCCATCTGGACCTCCACTCGTGCTTGCCTTTCCCCGCACTCCACGGAGACAGTTGCTGCGGGGACGGGGTGCCTCAGCTCAAAATCAGGCAGATGCTCAACCGCAGCCGTGGGCTCTTCAGGGTAGCTCCAAACGAGCGGCTTCTCAAGTACGTACTTTGCCTGTTGCTGATCGTGTGGAGTCTGACCCGGCTTCTGATATCCGGAGCAGAAGCTGCCGAACAGGGCCAGTGCCACAAGGCACACAGCGGTGTGCTTCATTATCATGGACTCACCGCAACCAGTGATCCCCACTAGATCCTGTAAGGACGAGGGACGCGCTTTCCTACTTTTATAAGCAGACCTTGTGTTTGCCCCCCCGATCCTTGCGTTGGACGGCTCCCATGATAGCTGATAAGCCGAGGTGTCAGCCAATCCAGTTGAGTTGACCGCAGTTGTGTAGCGCTGTGTTTAGACGATGTGATGCTGATCTCCACTCGGCTTTGAATTGAAATTGTGCCATTCAGTTGCATAACACAAGATCACAATCTAGACAGTGCGACCACAAACCACTCAATAAGGGAGTAGAGTAATGACAACCGATTAAACCAGAACCCTAAGTACGATTTTGCTACACGGGGGATGCTAATAGAACAGCATTGATAATTGCCAAAATCATATTGTATATTTTCAGTTCTGTAAATAGGAAATGACATGATCAGTTCTGGATTAAGATTTCAAATGACAGTTGCTTACTTGCATTCCTAAACAGAGAAAATACAGTTCAAGTTCACACACCCTTGGCAGATGTATTATAGAAAGAAAACATGAGTGATAATTAAGGCAAAACTCTTTTATTTTATTTTATTTTTATTAATGGGATTCAAATTAAACTATTAAGTAATTTTAGAATAACACAATCCGTAAACAAAACAGAAATAACGAGATGGAGGTCTCCATTCATGTTTGAAAACTCTGCAATGGGTATGTTAACTGATGAGCACGAGTCTGTACTGTATAGTGGTTGAATTTTATGCTTGACTCATTTCTGGCTTGAATTTGGGTATTTAAAAAAATCCCCATTTTGAAATCAAAATTCAAAATAGTCAAATGTTTAGAGGTCTTTGATATCGAAGTAGTCCGTATTAAATCACTATGCAAGGCTTGATGGACTCATGATAACAAGAGTAGTCATTTTTGTTGTGTATATAACATTTAACATGCAAAACAAAAACAATGACACGCAATAGAAACCCTTTTCTCCCAGCCAATCAGCATGGATGTCAGAATAAATGAAAATCAATGAAAGAAAGGTAGAAGTGTATTGGTCTGGATAGTATTTATTACAAATATGAGGGTAACGTTTTGAAAATGCAAGATACTATAATATACCGCAAATGATGAATGAAGATACAATTGTGTCTGTTTTTGTTTCTTTTAATAATAACCAGAGTTGTACTGAGATGATGGCGGTCATCAAAAAGGTTATGTTGACAGTGGGTTAGGGCCACCTGCCCTTCACAGAACATGTCACACTCTGCCTTCTGCCAAAGTACATTCGTGCCAATCGATGGTGGACCCCAGCACAAAACCAGACCCATGAAAGTTGCAAAATAAGAACATCCAAACAGCTTCCCATGTCGTCAGTTTTACATAAAAACGGAACACCGTAAGAGCAACAGATCAAGCACGCTTGCGGATTCTTTATCTTACAGTATCCGTTTTATTTTCAGCACGACAAAAAATAATGAGGTCTAATACTTTGTGAAACTCTTCATCGGTGTGCTGGGAACTGTATTTGTATATTACAATGACAAGGAAAACATTCATGCAAATAGTAGTGCAATACTCTAATGAGGTTTGCAGTGCCTGACATGACAACTAGGACTTTTGTCAAAGATTTCAAGCATTTAGTTTGACTACAAACAAGTTTAGGGTACACTGTAGTGTTCCACCCAAAGATGTTTTCGTTCACCCAGGTCATTGTTTTGCACTGTTCCTGTCTTTGAAGACATTTTGTCTCCCATGCGAGCAGGCTTCATCACATCACAGCAGTATAAGTGTTGGTGTGGAAACCAAAAGTATCCTCTACAATTCAGGCACAGCGCAATCAAGAATGGTTGTTTGAGCCTTTAACAACTGTTGTAAAGTTACATTGGAGAGTGGCCTCAAACAAGCCAGTGATAGTCGTTTGGGTGGAATCACTGTTGTTAAAATTCCATTCACTTGTAAGAATGGTCGTGGAGGAATCTGCGGGCCAAAAGTGACTGTAATTTGTTACAGGCTAAATTGTTGAATCTTTTCAAAAGTGAGCTGGGTGGTGCACTAAGCCCACTTTGGTTTTGAGAGGTTTTCTCATCCTTCTTTGTGACCTGGTAGGAACATTAACCATTAGTCTTCTATATCCAGAGTATGCATATTTTTGTCCAAAAATAATGCTGTTTCTCTTTGAGGTGCATGTATCTAGCCTAGAAGCAAAACATCTTTTAAGACAACTAGAACTTCCCTCGGGAAACATGGTGCACTAGTGACTAGCAAGTCTGTCACACAGAGTTAAGATCTTGTGTCATTTTCTCCGGATACTCTGATTTACTTCCACATTTCAAAAGCAAGTATGTTAATTTCATTGATGACTCAAAATTGGACATTGGTGTGATTGTCAGCACAAATGTGTGTTTATAAGTGCCCTGTCATTGGCTGGCAACAGTCCAGTCCACCTGAAGTCATCTGGGATAAACTCCAGCTCACCCGTAGGCCTAATGAGGACAATTCCTACAGACAACGGATGGATGGATTGATTGATTGAAGAGTTCGCTCAATTGCATAACCAGTGAATGATGAATTTTTGACAATCCGTATCAAGTGGCCAAACAACACAACTCCAACCCCACCAAACCCAACACCATCCAATTAAAAGTGGGCCATCAAGCTATTCCAGTTAAGTTGTTGTCAAAGTCGGATCAGATTCAACATTGCGCTCTACATTTCCTTCACTGGCACAATACACTTGGAGATAAGCGCATGTGTTGATTTTGTCAAAGCTCGGTGAACACAGATACCATGACCCCGGCAGTCGCCGGTCATCCAGACCGGCCGAAGGTTTTTATTATGTCATTGCTCAAACAAGTTGGCATTGTATTCATATGTGGCACTCGGCGATTGTCCAGGGACTCATGCCAAGTGTAAAATATTCCCGTCCACCAATGATTGTGTTGATTTGTGGATTTTTTTAACCTAAATGAAGCATCTTTTGCTCTCACTTTTGCTTCACAGCATCATCAAGCAGTTATGCGGAAGCAAATAGAATGGCTATCATGTCACCATGACCCACGCCTTATAAAATCAACAAGTGTGTGCGTGCTGCGACACTACATGGCGATGAAGTTCATCGGTGTCCTCGCGCTCACCCTGCTGCTGGGCTGCATAGCAGTGGCTCAAAAGTCCACCGCCCAGTGGCCTCAACAACCCTCCAAGCCCATGGACAGAGACCTATTTTGCGAGGTGGAGGCACACCAAAAGATACGGTGTGGCCCTGTCGGGATCTCGTCTTCTGAGTGTAAAGCCATCAATTGCTGCTACGATGCCGACATGTGCTACTACGGTAGATATGGTAGGACAAATTTCTTTTTGGGACTGCTGTTCCCTCGCAAAGTCGCGGTTCTTCACTCGCGCCCCCACTACAGCGCAAATTTTGCAATTGATCGTTTTGTTCATGTTTTTGAGCATCCAGAGAACACCCTTATTTCTGTGGTTCGGTATTTGGCAATTTACCCCTTTGCAGATTTTATTGGTGAGCGTATCCTGCGTTAATTGCTCTTTTTGTGCTGAAGTGAAAGCAATAAAAGTATTGATTTGGTGCCATCTGGTGGCAACTTGGTGTCAAGGAAGCTGGTGAAGTCAGTTGAGTCACGCGTTTTTCGACACAGTGCTTTTCCCCTATCTTGTGGCAACTACGGTCGATGTCTTAAAAGTTGAGTGACCCGACTAACGAATTTTTCGAGATTCAAGAAATTGTTTGGCTGATTTTTGGCTTCGGCTTGCAAGCAAAAAAATGAGATATGGGCGCTGTGCGGTGGCAGTAATCTCAGCGCAACTTAACAAGCAGCAGTTTGACAGCTTGTGAGCAATTGTTTAAAAAAAAAAGTGTCTATTTAAATGTGTTATACTGCCCCCATGTGGCCAAGGTATGCACACCAAAAGGAGTAGCACAATGTCCATTGAACTGAACAAAATCCTGAAAAAACTGTTCATTCTTCATTCTATTAAATTGTCATTACTGTGTGTTTTTTTTCACGTACAACATAATGGAGTGCTATTTTTTTATCATGAGAAAAAATTACAAGATTTTGTCAGGAGGAGACTGGAATGAACGGCATTTCCATTCATTTCAGTAGGAAAAGATGATTTGCAATTCAAGTGCTCTGAATAATGAGGTCATAGAATGAATTAAACTTGTACTCCATGGCATCACTGTATAGGCAAATACAAAACATTTTGGGTGGAGGAGCAGCGTGTTTAACTAGATTTTTTTTCTATCCTGCATGAATATGTACTGTAACGCATTTACATGTGGCAAAAGAGAGCCACAATCACTGATGTACTTTTCAGCCATCTATTCTTAGTACCGGGAGGTCAGTGCAGTTCCTGGGTTGACTGTACTTCTGCTCCTTCTATGTTGTCATTTGGTGTCATGTTCAGTGACTCTCCAGTGTACCAAGGATGCCCAGATGATACTGGTGATCAGTCGAGATGTTACCATGCCCCGTGTTGACTTGGAAACCCTTTCATTCATCTCCAATGAGCCCGGGTGCGGCCTGGTTGACAGCACGTCGGCCTTTGCAATCTACCAGATTCCTGTCACGGCGTGTGGCACAGTCATCATGGTGAGGCCAGCCCCACTTGAATTGAGCTTTAGTCCAGCAAAATAGAGTAATGATGCAAACTTCTTGTAGGAGGAGCCTGGTGGTATAATCTATGAGAACGCCATGTCCGCCTCCTACGAAGTCACTTTTGGAGCCCATGGAGCGATAACTAGGGACGGCCGATTCGAGTATGTGCTTCTCTTCTTTTCTTTCTATGCACTCACCGGACACTACTCGAGGGAAGGGTATTGGACTACATTTGTAGATCATCTTAAGGGATTTTTAATGGCTTCTATCCAAAGAGTTGGCTCTCATGAGTGCCTGCCCGCAATCAAGTGAAAATGACACTGCCTCCATTCTCAAATGTCTGTGAGCAAGCCGTTCAGCGCTCCCAGAAGTTTCTCGGCCCATGAATTGAACTCAAGGCTGGGCGAAGAGCCACCATTTTCAAGCCGACATTTTTCATGGCCGAACTATATGAAATCACTACTGTGTTAAACACGGTGGGGATGTTGGATGAGGGAAATGTTGATGGCGATGTGTCTACCGCATGCGCCACGCTACGGATCTGCACGCAAATTGACAAGTGCAACTTGGCGGCTTAGTGATAGTGCTGCCTCTAAAAGTGAAATCACAATCCACACAAGTAAGTGGAACAGATTTGAACCCCGAACTTCAGAATAGATGAGAGGTAGACGTGTAAAGCGAGAGGTAACGACCAAGCATGGCTCAGCTTCAGAAAACAGGTCAGCTGCGATTGGTCATTACCTGAGTAGTAGTTGTGAAGTCATTTTCAGTCGACAGAAGTGACAAAATGGCCGCCCCCTGAGATGGCTGAAAACAAGTGGATTAACTCTTATTCCACAAATACAATATTTATCAAAATGCCTTGTTTCAACTAGTGCGCTTGCATAGAACATATTCTTGAAAAAATGTTTGGGTTGACTTCCACTTTAAGTGGGGGGCCCGCTTTAGAGGTACCTAGTCCGCTAC
The DNA here is from genome assembly GCF_054856515.1 of Filicampus tigris. Lineage (NCBI taxonomy): Eukaryota > Metazoa > Chordata > Actinopteri > Syngnathiformes > Syngnathidae > Filicampus > Filicampus tigris. The sequence continues at coordinate 21,697,386 of NC_141220.1, read as the reverse complement.
CTATAGACTTGCACTCACATCTGTACAACTATTTGCGACATCTACTTGTTTATCTTCCTTTCTCACAGTTTCCAATGGAATATGTTTTAAGAAAATGATTTTTTTTTTTAAGTCTTTTGGGATAATATCTGTCAAAGTACACTGGTGGCGCCTATAGCTGTATTGGATCTAATTTGATTATGCAGGCGTACCTAATGTTGCGGTCCCTCTCAGACTGGCTGTTCAGTGCAAATACGTCGGTACTTCCGTTGAAGCTTTTGTCATCAAGGTGGACCGGGTTCCCGAACCCCCTCCAGTTGCAGCTCCGGGGCCCTTAAATGTGGAACTCAGGCTAGGCAACGGCAAACGCACGCCCAAGGGTCAACTGGACGGTGGGTAAAGAACTTTGTGATGTTAGTCGGCAATCGGAAGCCACTTTGAATTCCCCATTCCATCACTCTGCCTGTACAGAGGAAGTGGTCTTCAACTACTTCTATACCGATAGTGACTACCCGGTCACAAAGAAGCTCAGGGAGCCCGTGTACGTCGAGGTCCGGATGTTGGGTAGGACTGACCCCAACCTGGTCTTGACTCTCAAACGATGCTGGGCCACTGGTGATTCCTACCCTCACAGCAAACCTCAGTGGGACTTGCTGGTTCATGGGTAAGAGTAAGTGCCACTCTGATTTTAATCAGTATTTTAGCATCGTTGAAGACTGGACGTCTAATCCAATTTCTCTAATCTCAGGTGCCCAAACGCAGACGACCAATATCAGACGACCCTAGTGCGGGTCGACTCCTCGTCAGGCCTTGAGTTCCCCAGCCACTATCAGCGCTTTTTCTTCAGGATGTTCTCTTTTGTGTCCACTGCCGCAGCTGATACTGGCAAGGGAGAAGCTTCGCATCCAGAGGGCACTCCTCTCAGGCAAAAGGTATATGCCAATTTATGTATGTAATATATAACACATACTTCATTCTAAACAGTGGCCTCCACTATAAGGGGAGCTTGCACTTAACACGAATAGCTAACTGGTGGAAAGATATTTTAAATAGTGAGGATAAGAGGTTTGGAGAATGATTGAGTGAATAATTTCATATTTTATATTTCATCAGGTGTATATTCATTGTGACACAACAGTGTGCAAGCCCAATCAAGCAAACAACTGTCAGCCTCAGTGCTACAGGGGGAGTAAGTAATGGTCATACGCTTATCAGTTTTGATCAATATTTCTCTCTCCCACTCTTTTTTTTCAATTGTGTACTATTTGACCTCATGATCGTTGTTGACATATTTCTTTCATTCATTCTTCATCTTATTTTCCTGCACAGAGAGGGACCTTGGTGGTATCAAACCAAACGCTGTAGATTCTGACAGAGCTTTGGTTAGTAGCTTGGAGATTCATCTTATTGATCCAAACTAAAAGAGTGGAATTTCGTCACCTGGGATTTACAAGAAATACATGCTGTTCATACAATGAAATGTGAGTTGAAAATAAACACTGAATTTGCTGAAAGGGTTGTATGAGTGGTCATTTATTTCCAAGTTAAAGCACACAGTGCACACAGGGAGATTGTCCGAATGCCACTATGTGGAATATGCATAAAAATGTGCTAAATGGACAACTCAGAGGCAAATATACTTTGTGCTATATTGAAGAGGTGCGATTTTTTTCACAAGATCACCCTCGAAGTAGTATATACTGTATCAAAACGGCAGGATTTATTGCAGCAAAAAACGATACTGTAATCTCATTTTAGATAAAAGTTTTATACAAATTGTTTCCTTACAACTAAACATAAATGTAAACCTCGATGTGGTTTTCAGCACTGCAAATGCCTTCTGATGTAGTTCACTTTGCAGGATGGCACAAGATAGCTGTAGAAGAAAAAGTTTCATCATTAGTTGACTTTCACAAAGACCCAGTGCAATAATTGTCATGTCATATAACAAACATAAATACATTCAGCAGTTTCAGCAATAATGGTTTAGCTAACTTTTTAATTTCACCACATTCATGTTGCTACTTAAATAAGGTAAGGAAAAAATGTTGTCGCACATATTGTTCTACATTACTTGTCATCCATCCAGCAATATAAAACAGGTGTGTATTAATCAAGCTAGATGTTTGCTTGTGCAACCTGAACTGCATTATTATACACTGTCCTCCATAATAATTAGCATCCATGGTCAAGATGTGTTCTTTTCTTAATCTTCTAATAATTTCAGGTTTTTTTCTCTCTAATATAAATATATGCATGTTTTAAACACTCAAATCTTCCTCGGAATACATCACAGGAAAATTATACTTAAATCACCGGGATAGTCGTTAAATTATCTGTCTGATAATGTTGGTATCGTATTTAGCAATAAATGTATGACATTTTACACACGTACCTAAATAATGAGACAGAAGCAGCTCCTCTAGCAAGAGTGACGTAAGAGAGCGTAGCAAACGACGACAAAAACAAAAAGTGACCCGCTGGATGCTCACCCACCATTTGACGTCTTCATTTGCAGACCTTCCTCCCAAGTTACACCAGAGAGGCCTCAAAAAGATGTACAGTATATTGTTCAACTTCTTGGACGTATTTTGGCTCTTTTATTATTATCATTGAACAACAACCGGATCGTCGCGTCGGGTGACGTCTTGCGAGACGGGCGATTAGTGATGACATCACATTCGTGTCACATCTCGTAGGGGAAACAATTTCAAACACTCCTACCTCAAATTTGATGACAAGGGTGACGCGTATAAACGAGGGCGAGGTGTCAACATGAGACATCTGAATGGACAGTGTTGTCTTCATTAACGTATGCATTCATGAAGCCAACCAGGTGTTTGGGATTTCCGCTGTAAATGTGCTGTTTTATTTATTTATTTATTTATTTTAAGTCAACATGTTTGAACCCCCCGAGACTCTGCTTAAATATGAGAACCCAGTTTTAATCAGTAAAACCACAGATAAAAAGTGTTCGAAGGTGAGTTTGACGACGTTAGTTCACTCAATAAATCAGAGGTGAGAAAGGTAGTGGGTACTTATGGTGAAGTTCAGTTTCTTGTATTTAGAGAGACAGAAAGAGAGAATGGTAAAGGTAGAGGTATTGATAGTAAAAAGAAAAAAAGTACAGAGGCTGAAAGTACAATACAATAGTAAAAATGTGTTTACTGTAAATGCTATACAATACACATGTTATATATATATATATATATATATATATATATATATATATATATATATATATATATATATATATATATTAATAGAATATATCTATGGGCAGCACAGTGAACAAGTGGTTAGCACATCTGCATCATAGCCGACTGATCGTGAGTTTGAATCCCTGCTCAGGCCCTCTCTGTGATTGTATAATTTCTCTGGGTACTACATTGGTCTCGAAAAAAAAAACATTAAAAGGTCCAAATATATTTCCTAATTAATTTGTGTACCACACCAGGGCACCTTTGTACCTCCCTTTGAGACTCACTGAGCACCTGTCACAATGGATGATTGTTACCAAGTGCATTATTTAAAAACCTCAGTGTAAATGTGACAGCCAAAAAGCCACTAGAACACACAATGAAATACAAACCAATCAGGCGATGTAACAATGGTATTTACAGGGGGGACGTCCTTTTAAAGTCAGCAACCAACCGCATGCCGACTCCCCTGTGCCTCCACCTCCAAAAGCCAAATCCTCTGCAGCTGAAGCCCCAAGGCAGCAAAATGATGACATACTCAACCTCATCTTTCCACCCAGGTACCTTGTACGCCTCTGCTTTCCTCATCATATCACTTGAGTAATTCAACACTCATTTATCCAGGGAATGGATGGAGGGAAACCAGCTGTGGGTGCAGCAAGTGTCCAGTGCGCCGTGCACGCGAGCGGACGTGGTGAACCTCGAGGAGCACCTGGACAGGAAGCTGCAGCAAAGACGGGCCATAGAGACGGGAATATGCCCTGTCCGAAGAGAGCTTTATACCCAGTGCTTTGGTAAGAAGACCAAACGCATATCGAAATATGCTCATTGAAAGGAACACTCATTTACGTTCCACGCATGTTATGTCCACAAGGAATCTTGGGTCATTTGAGTACAGCAACTACTTGTACGTATGCACGACTTGTAACACATAACCCACCGGAAATACTCAATAGAGGTCGATAAAAACATGGCAAAACTCAAACGCAGCACAACACCACAGTTTTGGTGCAAGGAAGAAAACTTTATTTGTGTGGTAAATATTCAGTAGTAATGCATGTAAGACAGCTCCTCGAAGCGTTGTTCAGAATGTTTCAGAAACCAGGATCAAAAGAAACCGAGCATCTTGTCTGCATACCATTCAGGAGAAAAAATAAAATAAAAATCCTCCCCAAAACCAATGCCATTGAAGATACCAATTGCTTTAGTACACCTCCCTTATTCTTAAAACATGTATGTTGGCTTCATTGCAGATTTTAAATAGCCTTCTGTAAAGGCGTGCAACTCTAAATTTTGACTTACCAAAGTATTTAAGAAAGGTCTTTATTAACACTCAAGATTGTGAAATGTTCAGTAGGTGAATGTTCAGGAATTATATTAATCTGATAAGAGTGCCGTGTCATAATTATAGCTGCTCTCTTTGTGTAGATGAGCTGATCAGGCAGGTGACCATCAACTGCGCCGAGCGTGGTCACTTGCTGTTGCGGGTCCGAGATGAGATCCAGATGACCATCGCCGCTTACCAGACCTTTTACGAGAGCAGTGTTGTTTTTGGCATGAGGAAAGCTCTGCAGGCTGAGCAGGACAAGGTGGACATGGAGAAAAGAGTAAGGACCATTTCGTCTTCCCTTCGTTAATAAAGTAACCCCGTTATTATTTTTTAGTTTGATTAAGCAGGGTGAAATAGTGGATAGCTTGTCTCCCTCACAGTTCCCGGGCTGGGAAGTAAAAGCAAAAAAAAATCAACCAAGTGACGGCCCATAGCTTGAGCAGCTCCAAGGTAACCACTATCGTCATATAAGTGGATTTAAAAAAAATAAATCAGAGTACAACTAAGTACCAGCCGGAGACTGTGTCTTAAAGTGGAAGCCAAGTCAAACATTTCCCTTACAATAATATGTTCTATGCACTAGTTCTATACACCCCATTAGTCTAAACATGGCATTCTGATTAATAATGTATTTGTGGAATATGAATTAAGCAGCAAAAGCCACCTGTTTCCATCTCAGGGGGCAGCCATTTTGACACTTGCTGTCCACTGAAAATGACATCATAGTTGCTCATGGCTCAGGTAACGACCAATCTTAGAGGAGGAAAAAAAAAAAAGGCCTCCTCAGAGTGCATCATGGCTGGCCACAATTCCACCAACGGCCCATTGAACAGAGCTAACACGATGAAGTGACGTGGTGGCCACAAGTGTCCATATATCGGTGGCTTCCAATCAGAGGAAAGCTGTTTTCCATATCAAATCAAGGAGAACTTGTTTACATATTGAGTATTTTGTAATTATAAAGAGAAAACGGCCTGTTCAAAACCACAGGCATTTCTGACCAATGAAAATAGCTTGAGAAAGGGCATGCTGGGCCATTTCCAGACCAAATTATCTTGCAAAGCCGCTAAAAGGACATCAGAGATTATTTATTATTTTTGCCTGGCATGGACCTTTACATACACAAATGTCATTGCAAAAAATAAAGGCCTTACACCTAATAAAAGAATTTCTTCCACTAATGCCTGTGTCCATGTTGACTACTGGTATTGTCCTTCATAGATTGGCGTGTTGGAGCAGCAGAAAGAGGAGTTGCAGAAAGAGCTACGTGATGAGAAGGCCAAATGCGATGCCATCGAAAAGACTGAAGAAGAAAAACACGAAGTCCAGGAAAAGAAGTACGCAGAGCAGATTCAGTTCCTCAAGAGAACCAACCAGCAACTTAAGGTGATGACGCGCCACAAGAGCATTCATATTGATGGCATGTAATGCAACTAAAAATGTTTGGTCTTTTTCATTTTGTCCCGTTTAGGCTCAGCTGGAGGGGGTTGTGACACCAAAGTAACTACTCGGTAGCTATTCGGAGCAAGTCATTGAGCAATGTCTTTTTGTATAAATGAATGTAAGTTTCTGTAATAATTGAATATTAAATGTTTTTTGTAAGTATGGATGAGAGTGGGATTATTTGAGCCCTCTTTGTTATTATTCCAATGAATTAATTGCCCTAATCTTGATGAAAATACAATAGTATATATATTTTAGGTTTCCCCAACACTTCCCCCCACAACTCTCAGTAGTGCTCCCTTTGAAAGTTAGTAAAAATTTGCCCACGACCCCAGTTTTCCCTATTGACATGAAATTTAGTGGACGTGCAATAGAACGAAAAAGTAGATTGCCCGAAATTGAACAGGAAATCGTCCATTTGGCTTTCCAGGGCTCTTAATTTGATAAGCTTCAACTTGATACTTCTCAAATGAGCCACAATCAGAAAGAGAAATAGTTGATGGATGGGCAAAGCTAAATTGTCAAGCTTTTTTTGTCCACACCAGCAAATGTGGACGGAGTATGGTATCAAAGTTTGAAGTTCATCATTACTATGCTTTGTTGTAAAAATAGAAACAAAAAAAAAACGGTCCCGGACACCAGTTTGACAGATTCAACCCTAAGATTATTAAGGTGTGTCTTGAAAACAAAAGGGAGACATTGTAGAGATTGTAAAACAAAACACACCCATGAAAAAACACGTGTCAGGCGGTTGTGTTACAACGGTCACACGCTGGATTATTGTTATTTTAAGTACATTTTTACAAGTATCTTTTTGTTATATATCAAAACAAACAACGTTTTAGCAGTTTTTTAGTTCCAGCCAGCATAGTCAATCACTTTCTGCCATCCGGATGTACTCTGGCGCCTATTGTAAACACTATGAAAATGTCCATTTATCCAGGACATACAGAGAATTGAAATGTTTTTCCCCGCTCTCAAGTGCATCAATTTTCAACACAGCTCATCCTGTTCAGGGTCACGGGGTGCTGGAGCCTATGCCAGTTGACATTTTGAGGCAGACTACTCACCAGTCATTTGCACTGCATATAACATGAATAATTGACAAACAATAATTTAGACTCACATTTACACCGCTCACGGCCACTGATGAACCTGAACTGAACTTCAATTGTTCGTTATCAAAGGTTTGCAATTTTTATTTAACTTTTATATGAATCATCAGTACATTTTCCTCCTATACATATACTGCTGTTTTCACACAGCAAAATGGTGTCATTATAGTGGCGCTTGGAGACGCAATTAGTATTTTTTTTGAGTTGACGTTTGGTGTAAAAGGTTTGTGAACCGCTGGTATACCTTATTTAGATGCGGATTGGCGTGCAATGTATTAGCAGCATGGCTACAGTTTAACACACTGATGATGGACAAATTGAAATTGTACTTGAAGTGTGCACATCTAAATAGCAGGTAAGATTGAATCTTGGAACCCGTCAAAATTATCCAAAATACCAAACTTCTGACTCAAAGTGAATTTTACAGTTTACAAAAAATAAATATAATTCCGATTGCTAGTAATCACTGGTGTTGTTTTTTTTTTTTTATTATCATGTTTCAACAAATCTCAAATACAAACAAATAAAGCACTGCGGTGTTACAATCAAATGACAGGTACAAATACAAAAACCAAACAAAAAACAAAACAAAAGCAAGAAAATAAAAAATAAAACCACACAACAAGGGGCATAGTCAGAAGTAATTAAAAAAGGGAAAACAAAAGTTTGTTAAACAGTGACAACAAAATGTTACCTTAAATCAGACCAGAATGCTTCAAGAGCACGGGCATTTTTCTGTTCTATTAGCTTCAAAGATTTTACAGAGACTGATCTCATTCTTCAAGTGAGATATAGTAGGTTTCGTCTTAAAAAAATGTTTATGAATAAAATGTTCACACATTACTAGTAAATTATTGATTCCAAAGTCTATTTTATTATTCTTAATAGTTATACCAAATTGGATGGTGTGTTGACTTTTGAGTTGAATTTGCCGCAAATCTCGAGATTTCCGTTAGTGACGTGAAAGCAGCACCATCCGGCACAACCAGTCATCTTGTCTTTCTACCCGGAAGTGAACTGCGATTGGACGATTGGGGCCATGCCATAGACAGTGGCCGTCACGTGACCCCCAGTGTGCTAACAAATGAGGCGTTAAAACGGCTACCCGGATGATGTCTACGATGACCACATGCGATTAACTAGATATGCTTTGGTTTTAGCGGGCATTGTCAGTGAGCTCCGTCCGTCAGGAGTAACATCTTGTCGCTCTCTCCGACCCATAGTTCCCTCCAGTTCTCCTCGACTCTCATTCCGGAAAGTAACGATGCAGGCGCGCGGCAACGTAAGTGGCGACGCGGTCATGGCGGACGAGAAGAAGCCGACCAGCTACGAGTTGCTTATTCTCGCCCACGAGAGGACCTCAAGAACCCCGAGCCCACTTTTGGGGGGCAACGGCGACGACGACTCCGAGGCGGAGTCCTTCAAGGGCGGCAGGACTGAGGAGGTGGACCGGGACACGAAGGAGAGGGCGTTCGCCTGGTGCCGAGATTTCTTATCCGGTGCGTGGAAGACCATCCAAATAATGGACTTTCAAATCAGCATCATCAGGTGACTGCCGACCCCCCTCATTTTGTGTAAATTATAGTTATGTTTAAAAGTTTCGGGTGACCTTTTGCGGTCATTTTGACATATCGTGACCCCCGTTTATGGCGGGGCATACCGTCCAGACCCACACGCTATTGATGAAGATCCGCAATTTTGGGAGAACATATATAAAACACATTCAACAAATAGTTTTCCCTTTTCCACACTTTCAAAACTAACTTAAACACACTTTAACTCAAGTATATACCATAGCACCTGTTCTCAGGCTCTATTCGTGTAACATCACTTGCAGGAAACAAAATGGCTTGTTCACACAGTTCTCCAGATAAAATGCAAAGCATGCTTGATTCAAGCTGTTTACCCAGTTGAAGTTTACTTCACCGCGAAAATAGACGATTACATAGACGGAAAAAAATGGGCTTGAAGAAGGTTTCACAAAAAACAAACAAAACAAAAAACGCTAATAGATAAATTCACCCTTACATCACCAACTACCATGTCACACGAAAACAGTTAATAACTTAATACATACTTTTCATGCTGTCTGAATTGAGGCCCAATGAGCTGCAAGATGTTAGGGATTATCGTGATAATGATATGTTTTGTTGCTCTTTTCCAGTGGCGGCCTCAGTAATCTGCTGTACCTGTGCAGCCTGCCTGGCCACGTGGACAGTGTGGGGGAGGAGCCTCGTCAGGTGCTCCTCAGAATCTACGGTGCCATCCTCCAAGGCGTGGACTCGCTGGTTTTGGAGAGTGTCATGTTCGCCATCCTGGCTGAGAGGACTTTGGGACCCAAACTGTACGGCGTCTTCCCAGAAGGGCGGTTGGAGCAGTATCTTCCGGTACGACACGCTGTCCTGCGTTTATAACCTAGAATCTAATATGTCTTCCATGAACTTTGCTTAATTCATTCCCAACAGTCTGTTCTCTTAATTTTGTAGCATTTCTCTTGCCTGTTTTACATTTTTGTGATAATTTTTTCTTTAATTTCTTTTTTTTTTTTTTTTTTTTTTTTTTTTTGTGCAATCAGACGTCAGCCTCTGTGTTGCCATGTCAGTCTAAGTCAGTCGCTGGTGTACTTTCAACATTTTTATGTCCAAACAGTAACAAAATCAATACATACTAAGCACATCCATTATACGAGCTGCTACGGCTACGACTGAACACGCAGACTGGCTAACAGTTAGCATTAACAACCAGTCGCTAACCCGACCTCACCACAAACACAGACAACTCTATACTCTCATTTACTGACTGCCTCATCACTCACCAGGTCAGGCTATATACCTTTTTAGGATGCACAAACTCAAAAGTCACAGATTTAGTGTGGAACCTGATGAGGTTGACCCCAGGTGAACAACTACAATACTTGCACCTCACATGCTCATTTTGTTCTTTAAAGGTGCAAAATCATTTTTTTATCCATTACACGCATGGCATAATCAGTGGAATAATTGTTCCTAAAAATATTTGATCGCTAAAGCCCTGGTTTCAATAACTGTGATAGTGCTGGTATTAAAGAGTTGGATTAAGTCCCCACTAAAGGCCCAGGTTTGAGAGGCACTTCTTGTGCCTCATATTGCCATTTTTCTTGTCGCAGAACACACGCATGCGCACAGATCAGCTGTCAGATGCTGACATCTCCGCTGAGATCGCCACCAAGTTGGCGTGTTTTCACAAAATGGTTATGCCCTTTAACAAGGAGCCCACCTGGCTGTTTGGGACCCTTAACAAGTAAGTAGCCAAACTAACTCTCTCCTCATGTCACTCGCATTTGTATAATGATGTCACATGTCTGCTTCCGTTTAGATACCTGGATCAAGTGTTGACGCTGACTTTTATGCGCGACGCTCATGTGAAGAAGTACAAGAAGCTAATGAAGCACAACTTGCCAATGGAGCTCAAAAACCTCCGGTGAGTGGACTTAATGCCTCTCAATGACCGATATAACAGTTGGAGTCTCGTAATGGTATAAAGATATACCATATATAAAGATAGGTGAAAATGAATTCATCATTCATAGTTAATGGAACTGAAGTCATATTTTCAGTTAATTAATTTAAGTGAAATATAATCAAATAACATTTTAAAATAAAAAGTAATTTAAATTACAAGTGAGTAAATTGTTTGGCAAATTAAATGGCAAAATGTATGGTATTTTATTTATGAAATGAATGAAAAATAAAGTACATTCATTTCACTTTATATTTCCCTTTTACATTCAGAAATGGACAATGTAAAAATTTCATTTTAAATATCGATGTACTTAGTCATAGTATAAAACAAAAAATTCTTGGACTTGTCAATTAATTAATTTCAAAGCAGAATATAGAATGATAATTTATAGAAAGCCTTCATGAAGACATGATGACAAATGTCAAATTAAATTAAATAACATCCTGTTATTCTCATCATAATTATAGCTGTCAGCATGACGCATTGTCATCTTACACTACTGTTAATTACTACCACAAAAACAATTGTATTTTATAGATTGCATGTTGTAGCATTGCAATCTTTATAATGGGTAGCAGATCTGAGATGATGCAATGTACACTCGGGCCCATTAAACCATAACGATGTGTGCAATGTCAGTGTTTTACTGCTCTTAGTAAGTGCTCATAAAACGCTTTTATATAACACAGATAAGGCCCAAAAAAACAATTACATAATTAGATTACTTGCCTTTTGCCTTCATTGGGGAAACAGCTGACCTTTGTCCCAGTGCCTTCTCTTCTCAATAGTCCATGTCGCCACTTAACACACGTCTTGCTTATCATAAGCTAAGATGCAGATTGTGCTGCATTCCATGATGATAAAGAGTCCCCACATCTAGTCTGAATCTGGTTGTGAATACACACACACACACACACACACACACACACACACACACACACACACACACACACACCATAGTGCAGGGGTTGCTTGTCGCACTTTCTCCTTTCAAGGAAAAAGAAAAAGAACCCCTCATATTCCAAAAGCCAAATAAACAAACGGGTAACTACCATGTATATCCCTGAATGCAACAGGAACTGAAAAAGTTGCCCATTTTCAAAGGAAAATAATGAAGTCACAAAACAAATTAATATTTTGGGTGAGAAAAAAAGTTGTAGCATGGTGTTGTGAGAATAAAGTTGCATTTGTAATGTTGTAATGAGAATTCAGTCAGATTTTTGTCAAGGCTAAAAATTACAGTCAGTGTTTGAAAACGGGGGAGGAGACATAATTTTAACTAGTTAACTTCAGAAATATCATTTATAATATTACACCTTTTATTCTGGAAATTACTATATTCGTTCGCATTTTGCACCCATTCTTGGAGCTGTTACATTTCATAATGTATGTAGAGTTGACAATGAAGAAGCAAAATTTTGAGTTAAAGTGAATTATGATGAATTGGTGTCTTAACTGGAAAATCACAAGTGGCAAAAACTGATACAGTATTTTCTTCCCTTTTTTTTTGTATGATAATTTACGACATTATCCACGCCACAGTCACCAATGTACAGTACGTTAAGCCGTGTTTTGAATCGAACAAACAGTGACACACACACACACACAAATGCAAAATGAGAACACTCACAAGGAGCTGCTGTTGGACACAACTCGCACACACTCTCACACGCAGAAAAATGGAGTAATTTGATCATCTGAGTCTTATTATATCTTGGTATTGTGTTTGCAACTCTTGTCATTTGTGGTTCCAAAAAAACACTTGTATGCCAAATTGGTTTTAGAATGCAAATCATTTGCACTCAATAGAATGCCTTGTGTTGTCCTGAGCTGTTTACAGGGGAAGTCAACCCAAACCTAAATGCGGCATTCTGATTAATATTGCGTTTGTGGAATATGAAATCCACACATTTTTAATATAGGGGGCGGGCATTTAGTCATTTCTGTCGACTGAAGATGACATCGAAGTTGCTCAGGGCTCAGATAACGACCAATCATGGCTCAGCTTCAGAAAACAGGTGAGTCGTGATTGGTCGTTATCTGAGCCCTGACGGTCTGTGATGTCATCTTCAGTCGACAGAAGTGACAAAATGGCCGCCCCCTGAGATGGCTAAAAGTGGGTGCATTTTGGTGCTTAACTAATCAGTACCAATGCCATATTTCAACTAGTCAGCCTGCATAAAACATATTCTGGAAATAAATATGTTAGGGTTGGCTTCTGCTTTAATAAAGTCAAATGTCTCCTGCTCTTGTTTCACTCACAGTGAGTTATTAGCAGCAACACCATCGCCTGTGGTCTTCTGCCATAACGATGTCCAAGAAGGTAAAAAAAAAAAAAAAAAAGACCACTTCACTAATGGCACCTGCAGACCATTAAAAGCTTGGTTATAAATATATAAATGTTAACGGTTATTAACTTCTGCTGAAGTATACACAAAAGTACTTTTGTCTGTGCAGGCAATGTTCTGATGCTGCACAAAGGGTGCCAAAGCTCAACAGACCGACTGATGCTCATAGACTTTGAGTACAGCAGCTACAACTACAGGTGAAGTCCGTGTTTGAAATACAGCTTTATGTAAATAAATAACTGTCCGTTTGAATGTTTTTTCAATTCATTATTTAGGGGCTTTGATTTCGGGAACCATTTCTGCGAATGGATGTACGATTACACCTATAACCAGTGGCCCTTCTACAAAGACACGCCAGAGAATTACCCAAGCAGAGAGCAACAGGTTTGTACACATTTCCATCTAATTGCAGCCTCAACGCATTTGAATTCAGTTAGACTGTTCAGTCATTCACAGTTGGAAATTATTCCTGAACTGAGCATCATTATCTTTGTAAAGGCAACATTTGCGGTACATGTTAGCTCGTTTGAACACTAAAGCTACAATATTTCATGTTCTCCATCATAGATCAGCTTTATAAAATGTAGTTCCTCTCTCAGTGCCCTATAGTGGAATTTTGAGTTAAGCTTGCACATGTCACTGAAAGGAATGTTGTGAAGCAAAGGTAAACATAAAAAAGCGAATAATATACTGTAACTGCATATGCATAAGGGGAAAAAACAGATGACATTTTGAGTTGTAATTAATGCAAGAAAAAAATTGATGATTTTAAGAGAATTACATCAAGAGGAAAAAGTCCTAATTTTTCCTAATAAAAAAATACAAAATTTCACAAAATAGTCATATTGTAATTTGAAAATGTTTAATTTTATTTGAATAAAGTTGAGGGGAAATGTCATAACATTTCAGGATTTTAACTTCATTATTTGAAGAGAGTTTAAAAAAGTCATGACACAGTAGTCTTATTTTTGCAAGAACAAAGGCAAAAATTCTTTGTTCAAGAAAAACTAGATAATTTGTTGAATAAAAAGTGCATTATTTTACAAGAGTAAATAACATGTTACAAGAAAATGGCTGTAATTTTATGGGTTGCAAATTTAGAGAATAGTGATTCATTTTAAAAGAATTAAGTCATGTGGCAAATTAGATATATATTTTCTCCCCCTGCAGCTTCATTTCATCCGAAGTTATCTGTCAGAGCATAGAGGATGTGGCGATCAAAGTGTGGACCAGAGGCAGATAGAGGAAGATATGATCATTGAAGCTAACAGGTAAACGTGGCTGTCAAACATGTTAACAATTAAAAAAAAAAAAAAAAGTATAGCACAATCATGAGACACGTTGCCATTGCTCTTGTGCAGATATGCGTTGGCGTCACACTTCCTGTGGGGCCTGTGGTCCATCATCCAAGCCAAGCTCTCCAAGATTGAATTTGGCTACATGGTAAGGAGGCGCCCTTTGTTTTTGTTTTAAAAAAAAAAAAAAAAAAATTTAAGAGTAATAGTGCAGTGGTGCCGTTATAAAAAAAAAGTTTTGAAAACATACACAATATGAAAAATTCAACAGTGAGTCGTCATGATTTATGCTTTAATTCTTTGCATTGGTGTGTGCGTACTGGCCACTACGGGGCAGTATAACACATACAGTTGTACTTCATGAAGATTTGATGATGAAACGCAGAAAACTGTTGCAACAAAGCTGCAGTAATATTAGTCGCTTTTTTGCCTGGGATAAAAAATAAACCAGTGAGTATTGTTATTTTGTCCCAGCTGCATGTTTTGCTACTATTTGTGCTCAAATCGAAGTTGTGTAAAGGTTTATAACTGCGATAATGATGCTAATTTAATTAGCCCGGCTATGACGTTTCCCATTACGTGTTGCTTGCAGACTCTCACAATTCAAACGTATGTGGTTTGGTGAAATACGCTTTGTGAATCGTATTTGTTATACGTCTAGTTTTAAAGTAAACTTCAACTAGGAGTGGCGCGAAACACTTTAAAGCAAGTACTCGACCTCATTTTTTGAGGAGGTTTTGCTGTTGCTGCTTGTCATTGTGAGTTTACTGACACCACCTAGTGCGTGTATTTCAAATTTTTGGAACAAATGAGACTCATGATTCAAGGTCCTACACTGTATGTACAGTATGGATATATGTACTTGTCTTATTGTAATCCATGATGTGATCATTTACCAGGATTATGCCCAGGTCCGCTTTGATGCCTACTTCAAGCAAAAGAAGCTCTTCTCCTGAAGCCCTCCTTGCACTCATCTGATAACCCAAACTTTAGTTGTTGTTTTTTATTTTAAGTACATTTACAAAGCTTTCTGGATGTCCTGCTTGTAATGACAACGGTCTTAGTATGCATTTGTAATGCATTTCTAAAACAATGAGCGATGTAGTCCAAGCAAGTTCTATAAATCTATTTGGCTTTTGAGGTCTCATCCAACCCCCCCTCATTTTTTGGGGGGATGCACTAGTCTACTTGTGGACCACTTTTTGACATGAGCATTTGTCTTGTCCTCTGGTTGTGGAAGGCGCTTGTGTCTTTATTTTTGACTACCTCACTCGCTCTGATGACGTATGTTTTGTCCAGATTCATATGAAGCAACCAGGACTCTAAATGGTACTCTGAAATGAATTGTGTTCCATTTTTTGGGTGAATAAACCGTTCTGGACGAAGGAGTATTTTAGCCACAATAAACATTTTGAGAATAACGTTGTAGTTTTGCGAGAATAATAAAAAGTCTACATGGGGAAAGACATAATAGTAAAAATAAGCAGATTTGCAGTCATATCACAAGAAAAAAAATCTTTGTTTGGCAATAGTAATAGTAAATTTGCAAGAAAAAAAGTTGGCAATGTTAAAAAAAATCGTGTAACTTTTCAAGAATTATGACATGGGAAATGGTACAAAATTCATATTGATATTAAAAAAATCTCTTAAATTTAAGAGAGTAAAGTGATAATACTACAACAAAAATATGTTTAATAACTAAAAGTTAATATTTTGCAAAACAAAAGTTGAAATATGAAATGGAAAAATGTCAGAATTTTCTCCCCCAAAAAAGGATTAAAATTACTACATTTTTAGTGGAATGGTCGATGTTCCTAGAAAAAAAAACCCATAATTTTCTGACAAAGTAATTATTTTCATGTCTCTTGGTAATTTCACTTACTTTCTTGAAAAGTGCTTTATGACTTTAACATTTGAACTGTCACCTTATTCTTCTAGGATTATGACGCCATCTGATTTCGATTTTGTCTATTATTACCTCTCAGGGTGGCCCTAATACTCCTTCCTTTTAATACTCTGTGATATTACTGTACTTTACTCCAGAAAATAATACAAAGTACTATTGGGATAGGTGTACGGTTAACCATGTTGAGGATGACTCATCTGAAAATATTACAGCATACTACTACATAATACAGCAGCTTCTAAGACAGAAAAATGAAATCAATCAACAACTACATTTACATATTGCGGCTTCTTTTTTTTACTCCTGTTTTGTTGAGCGCAACTTAAAATGTATGAAGTGGCTTGAAGACTTTTCTGTGGTTTGTCTTTGTCATGTACCTTTTTATTTAATTTGTTATAACTCAAAAAGGCTCTTTGGGAGAGTTGAACTAAAAATTGAACTGTTCCTGCGTGTTTAAATCCAGATAAAACTGTTTTCTTTTTTGCATTGCTACTGTTCGTACTGTGTGTGCGTATATAATTTAATAAACTTAAGTCTCTCGAAGAGAGGTGTCTAAACGTTTTCTTCCAACGAATGCTGGCAAGCAACGTGTCCTGTGTCAATTGCTAATTTTGGTATATGTGACGGGCCGCTAAAAAACGGACAACAGGCTACAAATGGCCCCCATTCAGTAGTTTGTACACCACTGCTCTGGTACTTGTCTGTCCTTGTGTCTGTGAAGTGGAGCCCACAGAAGGTTCAAGTTCCACGTGCCAAAAATAGACCGGACTGAATCAACTGCACAGTTAAACCGACTGTATCTTTTCTTTTTCCACAACCAACGGAGCAATAGATTTTTTTCAGTATCTTGCGTCTGAAATGAACCTTCTTAGGAAATGTCTTGGAAAGATGTTCGAGTGGACAAGTGCGTGGCTGAAATATGGTCTGGTGAGACTTTGCCTTTTTTTCCCTCGAGTTGGTGCATGGACAGCAGGTGTCGCCCATCGCAATACGTCACACCAAGGACACTCAGACGAATGGAAAAGCAACATTGCACTTCGCACGTATGACCTGGGAGGCCAAAGGGGAAGTGTGGTTACGGTCCAAACCAGCACGCACACATTCCTCGTAAGTGACACTACACACAGCAAACTCTCATATTTGAGTTGCTATTTCCAGCACCTCCCAAATATATCATAAAAAAGTTGTTTTTATTCAAATCAATTATTTTTTATAGTTTAAAAAAAAAAAGTGAATTTTCACTATTTGTCCCATATCCTCCATGAATTGCAAATTATGTCATGTCATGTCATCTTCCAAACCGCTTATCCTATATAGGGTCGCGGGGAGTTGCTGGAGCCTATCCCAGCCGTCAATGGGCGAAGGCAGACCACACCCCGAACTGGTCGCCAGCCAGTCGCAGGGCACACATAGACACTGTCACTGAGCGGGAATCGATCCCACGCTGCCCGCACACAACTCAGGCGTGTGTACCACTACACTATCAGCGGACTGAATTGCAAATTACTGTAACAATAATTTCCCCTTTTCAATATCAACCATTTCACTGTCCAAGCAGGCAGACCTGCAAAGGCTCTCTGAGTGCAGCGAGTACTTCCGAGCTTTGTCCCAGTCCGGGATGAGGGAGGCCGCCGAGAACCTGGTCCACCTGGAACACGTGCCCTCAGACGTCTTTCACCGCCTGCTGGAGTTTTATTTCCATGACACATTTGAGACCCCACGAGAGGAGGAGCTAGCATCGCATATACAGGTACAACACAGATATCCATAGATGGTCCACACTGAGAAGGAACAGTGGTGGGCCGCCCCACCAAGCACTGCTGCTCTGTGCAGCCGCATAGGTTGCACATGCTAAAATGTGCCACTGGAAATTCAGTTGAAGTCGGTGGTAGTCAATCACTCTCTACCGCCAGGAAGTACCCTGTTCACAAATATTATGAAAAGGTCTATACTTTTGATTTTTGTAATTCAATAATTGCTTAACTCATTCACTGCCCTAACGTTTGAAAACATTTGACAAAAATATAAATAAGTTCCGGGGATTGAATGTCTGGACTGTGAAAAGACAAATAAATTCGTCAATGGCAGTGAATGTGTTAATTCTAAGAAAATCAGTTATGAATAATACAAACTGGTACTCTCTTGCCATTGAAAAAATCAATACCACACAAAATTCTTGACAGGATATGTATCTGTATTTTTTCTATTTATTCCATGCTACTCCACAAATGTTTGATACCATTCTGTGTGTTGTTTGTGGAGGTCAGCAGCTACCTCCTTGCCGAGGCCTTCCTCTCACGTTGTCTGTCCGTGCTGACCAAGGAGCTAAGGCCGGAGAGGTGTCTGTCCTACCTGAGACTGTCTCGGGAGATCTGCTGCATGGAGCTGAGGAGCACCGTGTTCGTCTACCTGAGCAGGAACCTGCTCGAGCTGCCTCACATCGTCAGGTATTGCCATGACTCCTTATTAATTAGGAATGTGTCTTTTGAGGGAAGTGACCCGTGACCCACTTTTGCAACCCTCCTTGTTATGTAACGGGTGTCTGAGCGATGAGGAGAAAGAGGACCTCATCCTCCTGAGGATGCGAGGGAACCCTCGTCTCTGCAGTCTTCGGAAGGAGAACCTGATGTCTTGGAAGGACCCAGAGACGGAGCTCGCCCGGCACGTTTTCGTAGAGCATAACGGAGCGTGGCGTCCCATCGCTGAGTTCCCATTCCAGGCAGACAAGTGGTGCTTCACGGCTGTGGTGCTGTATAACTACTTGTACATCATAGGAGGCTACAGGACCCTTGTGAGGAGGAGGTGGGACTTCAAAATAGCCACATTTAGGTATAATCCTTTGACTCGGGAATGGACTGCTGCTGCTCCACTTGTAAAGGTAAGACAAAGATCGAAATGAATATCCATCGCTCCATTTGAAAAAATAATTAAATTTCCCTCTTAGTATAAAAGTTTTTCAACCCTTGACTGTTCAATGTCATTTTTGTAATCTTTCAAGCAAAGAAAGATTTTTTTGGTGACTACACCGTCACATGACATGATATTGGCATCATAGTAATCGAGCCATAAATCCATAAAGCCTTCGCCTGAATAGATCCATAAAGCCTTCACTGGGAACTTTAATATTTAACTTGATTGGGTTTATCACAATTACATTTTTGAACTTTCTACAAGAGAACATTGACCTTGAATTGTGTCCTTAAGGTCAAATAAGTTGTGCAGCTATCTTCCTTCTGCATGTGAGCCAAGTTTGGTGACGATAAGAGGAAAATTAAAGTGGCAAAAAAACAAGATTTTTTTTATTTGATGTGTTCAACATTGCTCTGACCTTGAACTTAATGATTTTTAAGATAAGTGCCAAGCTCTCAAACCAAATAACTGAAGCTTGGTTGGCCGTGTTTCGTTGGCCTACAGCACAGAAGGCACTTCAGCGCAGTGGCTTGCCAGGGCCGTATCTACGCACTGGGCGGCTGGTACTTGGACTCGCTGGTCGCCCCAGACTCCAGCACGGCCCTGTACACAGCCGTAGAGTGCTACGATCCATGGGAGGACACATGGAGGTCTGTACAGGAAATAAGTGATGTCATTGCATTGCCAAAATGAAGCACTCGTCCAGTGTCCAATCACTCAGATTGTATACTGGATGGAGAAGTATATTCTGCTATGGTATGATTTTTATTGAGGTATATTTTAATATAGACTAGTGCAGGTAGACTTCGTTCGCTCCTATCTTAAGTAAGAGTGGCCGTGTCTGCTGACCAAGAGGTCAACAGGTCACTGGTTAGTAGGGGGAAAACAGGATGAACTCAAGGAGTGAACATTTGTCTAAAGCAATTCTAAAACCTTGCCCTGGTGTTATCTGATGCTCCCCAAGGTAATAAACGCCAAGGGGGTGCAATTTGAAGGAGACTTCGAGGCACCGGCGGTGGTGCAGATTTTTTTCTTGTGGATTTCGGCGGGAAAAGAGACAAAGGACTTAGCCGTTTGGATGTAACCACTGCATATGTAATAACCTAGTGTGAATATTCATCTCGCTCCCTATAAGAAGGGAGACAAGAGAAGGGGCAAGTACGCACGTGCGCGCGGCAATTTAAGGGACAACTTCTTTGACATCAGCTGTATTGGGCTTACTAAAATCTTTTTCCAATCAACTGACTGTTGGAGAAGTCTTTTTCCTCATCAACCCAGCCTGGCCTTGCGTCCTCTCCGGAGGGGCGCATCGGCGGACTTGCTCTTCGAAAAGAAAATGCACCACATTATATTATTCGATCATAGACTGTGCTAGTTTGTTACTTTATCTTTGCTGGATTGTTATGCTACATATTTGTATGTATACATTATGAGTACATGATGTTTAAGTTATGTTTATCGTGTGCTATGCTATGTCAGGCTATGTTATGCCATGTTAGGTTAGGCCAGGTTAGGCTACCCCATGCTATGCATTCTATCTCACGTTGTGTTTGTATAGTTTCAACATGTCTTTGTGCCTCAGATTTGTCGCATCGCTCCCCCTCACGGACTTCCAGTTCACCGTATCTCTATCTCACGACGTGCCCCTGGCGACCAGTCTCGGACACTGCCTCTACGTCCTGGGCAGCATACAGAGGACCGGAGAGAAACTGCTGCTCCAGTACGACACCAGGCAAGGTATGAGTACTAGTATCACAATCGAGTATGGAAAGCCGTTTGAGAATCCACCTTAATCGAATATCTGTGCTAATAGAGTGAAAAATGTCATCCGAATGTGTCTTGGAATCTGTGGCAGATTTGTGGTGTGAGCTGCTTCCCACGCTCACCAGGGCAGACGCAGACCTTCCAGCTCTTTACTTCCTTATGGGCGCCTCCGACAAGTTAGTGGTGATTGGAGGAAACAACTCGCACAACGTGGTCACGTCGTTTTGCGTATGCTTGCAGAAATGGGGACAGGTAAAGATTAACCACATCTTGAACCAATCATTGACAGGAAATCCAAATTCTTTAAAACTGGGAAACTGGAGCCGTTATTCGTCCCTCCGAACAAAACAAAACGAACATTTCAGAAATGAATTAGGCACAACAACTAATGTATCCGTTTTTTATTTATTTATGCCAAAACGTTTCATGACAGACGGCGCAATTAAATGTATAAGCATTTTTTTTTTCTGCGTTAGCTATCCGTATTGCCATTAGCCGATGACAAAATCAACTAATGGGTTTCTCAATGTACTTTTGCTGCAAAACATGTCTTAGTCCAAAAAAATGAAAAAACAAAAAAATTCCCTTTCATTTTTTGTTAGCACGGCGTTAGCCGACCAAATACGTATTTTTGTTGGTAAGACTGCATTAGCCGGCCAAATGTACCCATAACTACTTCGGAGCGTCGGCTCGAATGTAGCACGTACTTGGCTTTCACGCATGTGCACTCCCTACGTAGATAGGGCAGACATAGGGAGACAAGACGAGCCATCCAAACGGTCCTCTCCAGTGACAATATGTTCTGACCCGTTTTGACTTGAATGCGAATATTTGATTCACCGTTCATTGATTCGGTTTTCAACGGCCAATTCGCTACTCAATTCGACTCACCGCCGATGCGCTCACAGCCCTAATTTTTTAAAATAGACTGGTACCTCGATTTAAAAATGACATAACTTCTGAGTTTTTCAAGATGCGAGCTGTCACTCGTCTGATTTTTATTTTATTTTTTTCGTCTTGAGTTGTAACTTGGCCTCTTGATTTTTCTTGGCTGCCACTTCGGACCTTAACTAGAACTGTGACTGTGGTCTTCCAATTCCTCACTATGTTCCTCACAGTGGAAACTGATCGCTGAAATCCCTGAGCTAGCTTTTTGTATCCTTCCCCTGGCCTAAGCCATGATGATGAACAATCCTTGTTTTCAGGTCATTTGAGAGTTCTTTTGAGGCTCCCATGTTGCCACTTTCAGGGAAGACGCAAATAGGAGAAAAACTTGCAATTGGCCACCTTAAATACCCTTTCTCATGGGTGGCTTTTTTCTATGTATATAAGTCAAGGGTCATTGAGCTCAAACAAATTCTGTTTTCCAATAACTAGTGCTACAGGTATTCAAATCAATAAAATAACAAGGGTGCCCAAATGTATGCACCTGCCTATTTTTAAGTAATTATTGCATACTTTCTGTGAATCCTATCAACTCCATTTCACTTCTCAAATGTCACTGTGTTCGTCTGCTATATGATACTGTATATTTAACTGAAATTGCTGATTTGAACAACCATTGATTTATAAAGGAAAATCTTGAAAAATGATTAGGGGTACCCAAACTTTTTAATACGGCTGTATATTCTTTATCCTCTGTGAAAACCTACTAATATAACCTCCGTTTAGTAGAAATGGTCCTATTCTGTAATTGTATGTTTGCATGTGGTATACTGCTTCCTGGTGGCGAAGGCGTGCCCACCAGAAGCAGAGCAGAAATGCCCATCGAATTATCATGATGCACAAATTGTTTACATTCCACTTAAGAATGTTATCATTGTATGTATTTTAGAACGTGATAAATCGTCATGGCATTTTTCTTTTTAAAACACGTTCCAATAATTTTTGTTGGTCTTTTTTTGGGAGACTGAAACAGATTAACCATGAGCGTCCCCAACAACTGCTTCGCTTCTTTTGCACAGGCACACCGTGTGCAGAAAGCGGCGTTGGCAGGGCAGGGGGCGCTGTTGGGCTCACAGGCTGTCTTGCCAAGTGTGGAGCATAACAGTGTGGTGATGATGGACGTGCAAACTCTCTCTCTGAAGGTTCTGACTCCTCTGCCCACCTCCATCTGCTATGAAGCTGTCTTTTACCTACAATTTTGATATCACACCTCGCCCTATGAGTACTACGTGTATACCTCTACACTCTTAGGAACAAATTGCTAATGTTAAGTTACTATTATTACAGTGTATAATTTTTTTGGTAATTGTATATTATACTAGTATGTTACTCACATGAGGCCTCACTGAATGAATGAATTTTAATTGAATGTTCATATTTGCCATTTCGCCTGCTAAAAACAGAATTATTTTGCCCTTAAAAATGTATCATGAATGTATATTTCATCATTCTATTATTATTAATATTTCTATATTTCTAATTCCCTTTTTGTTTTTTCCAATTATTTCTACATTTACTAATAATGCCCCTTAAGTTTTTAAAATATTTTTAATATTTTCTAATAATTTAATAATGCCCTTTTGCTAATATTCTGAAATTCTCAATTTTCTTATGTCCCTTTTCCTAAACTTGATTTGAAAGCCTGTTACTGTAATTGTAGTAATACTTCAACTTAAATCAGTATGTAAAAATGCAATTGTAAATGTGGTGTTAATGTTACATTCGTTCTGAAATTATATAGCTGGACTCATCACATTACATAAAGGATTATTCCATTTTTAATTGAAAACACAAAACATTAGGAAATAAACGGTCCAATTTTCTAAGATGTCGCTTGTGCTCCCTTGGTGGAATGTGTCAATATGTCAAGTGTTCCTTAATACATAATAAAGGTTGTCCTCATGTGCCTGACATGCCGTGATGTCATCCTTGTGCCTGCTGCGTGTTTTTTTTTGTCATCGCAGTGATACAGTGATTTCCTGCCAAGTCACACACAAATCAAAGAGTGATACAGATACACACAGGCATCAAGCAACAGCTTCTTTGCTGGCTGCACAGCAGGTGAGAGCAGCCTTATTGTTAACTTATACATTTGGTATTGTCTGTAAAATAATGCTATTCTAAGTACTTAGTTATACATTGTCAAAAACATACTTGTCGCTTAAGGCCTCTTCACTGTTTTAGTAAGTGATCCAGTAAGGCTGATTTCCCCAAAATGTATTGCTTTATTTTGTAATAAGGCCATTTTCCCAAAATGTATTTCTATATTTTCTAATTGTTCTGTATTTTCTAACATTTACTTCTCTGTTTTCCTAATAATGTCCTTTCCCCCCTCTGCTCTTAATATAATGCATCGTATACTGTACTATTATTTATGTTTGGAAGGCGGCTCAAGAGTTTTGGTGGCTGCGCACACGTGAGTTGAGCTTCTCTGACTTTGGTGTCCTGTTACATGCCACAGAGGGGGGGAAAAGCAACAGCGTGCGTTGTTGGGCTCGAGGGAGAGTGTGCAGCTGATTTTCCACCTGAGTGAAGAAGCCCTTGAAGGGCACAACGCTGAGCAGCGCAGAGTACAGACAGCTTCATTGCAAACGTCACCATTGCCTTTCTCCGTCTTCACAGTCAAGGTAAATGGAAGCTCCTCTCTCTCTTTTGGCGTTTTATGTTCATACTACATATGTCTATTATCATAAATGGCATACAGGACGTTTACTGACTAGACTAGATCAATCCATTGATTGTGTTATGTTTGGTTACATTACCACATGTGTATCTGTGGCCGGAAGCGTTCTTCTATATCTGGCAGTTGAACTTTCACCCACTTGCGTGACTCTGCAGTCGCCTGACATGGAAAAAGTCATTTCGCGCCGTCATCTAGACGCTCTCGAGTAGACGTCAATATTATTGTTTGGCCACGTGTGTGCTCCTTCTACCATAAAGAACTTCAAATACGTGTTGCTCAGCTGAGAGGGCATCGGGGTCATGTAATGCTGGCTGGCTTCTTCGGGCTATAAACGGGGCTGGCTGAAGCACTACCGGCAAATAAAATCTGCTTTTATAAAGTATTCATGCCCTTTTATGCTCAACTAAACAGGGGGGGAAAGCCTATTGCAGATTTTTTTTTTCTGATAATACATACAGTTCTTTCTGTTTTAGTCATGTTATTTACACCTTTATATATTTTACTTATAAGCTGTCCTATTTATACGAGAGGAGCCAAATATTAAAAAACCTTTCAGAATATGAGGTGGTGCACCACAATAATAATGAATTGTTGAACCGACAGGGATTAGGAGCGATGGCCGAAGCCCATCAAGCGGTGGGCTTCCAGTTCACCGTGCGTCCAGATGGCGTGGACCTCAAACTGAGCCAGGAGGTCATCACCAACATCTGCCAGGCTGGACTGACAGTGTGGAAGAAGAGAGCCATACAGTTCAAGGTGTCAAGAGCTTCTTTTTAACATAAATACTACAAGTGGCAAAAGTACTCTTTCGTAGAAGTAGAGGTACTTTTGTAAAAATAAGTACAGATTCAAATCATTTGTCTGTTTTCAAATGTAGGGAGTAAAATAAGTAATCAGAATAATACTCTTGCAAGATACAGACATAAGAAAAATCTACTGGTGTATAGTAATAAAATATTTGTAATTGGCTACTTCCCAACACTGCTAAATAAGAAGGCATCAGAAAAATGAATACTTAAATACAGACACAGTACCTGAAAAATGAAAAACTTCATTACAATAGCTAACGTATTTGCAATGGTTACTTCTCCTACTGCTAAATAAGTAATGAAAAGGGTAATACTCATGTACTCGGTTACTTTCCACCACTGTAAATTAAAGAGTAATCAGAAGTTGTCCGAAAAATAACTAGTTGAGTACAGATTCCTGAAAAAAGAAGTACAGTACCTGTATTTGTCCTTGGTTACTTCCCATTTCTGCTAAAAAGATAAATAAAAGATGTCATCAGAAAAACACAGAATCAATTACAGATACAGTCCCTGATACATTCATTTAAGTTTGACAATTAATTCTTTGTACTTGGCTACTTCCCACTACTGCCAAATAAGTCACCAGAAAAACAAATACTCACATAACAAACAGATACCTAAAGAAATCATGTTAGACACAGTAATAAATTATTTGTACTTAGTTAATTGTCGCTGTTGCTAAATCCATACATACATTCATGTGGAAATAAAGATGATGTGTTTTTATTGTCCAGAACAGCATCTTGGCCGGCGTATACCCGGCCAGTCCGTCCAGTTGGCTGATCGTGGTCATCGTCATGATGAGTAGCTTGTACACAGGTGTGGACCCTTCTCTGGGAATCATGGACGCCATCGAGGAAAACATGCCGCTCAGGTCAGAAAACGTCTCCGTGCTATTCT
Organism: Filicampus tigris; assembly: GCF_054856515.1. Taxonomy (NCBI): domain Eukaryota; kingdom Metazoa; phylum Chordata; class Actinopteri; order Syngnathiformes; family Syngnathidae; genus Filicampus; species Filicampus tigris. Next base: position 21,671,258 of record NC_141220.1, on the reverse strand, counting down.
GGACCCTTGACTTGGTACACCTTTCTTCTTTCTCTCTGTACTGTCTGACACTACAGTACAGGTGTACCTAATGAAGTTGCCAGCGAGCACACAATCTCCATGCTTGATTGAGCGTGTCTACAGTACGTGAGGAAAGTGTAACGAGTGCAGTGTTGTGGCTTTTGTGAGTAGAGGATATCTATCGGTGCAGACGGGCGCGGTGCTGAGCGCCGTGCTGTTTGCCAGCGCCCTGTGGCTCTTCGTCATCTACCTGCTCAGGTACACCCTCAAAGCGCTGCTCTCCTACCACGGCTGGATCTTTGAATCCCACGGGAAGATGAGCACCTCCACTAAAGTGTGGCTGGTATGTACGTTGTAGTGTTGCATGGGATACTGGTACCAGTACCATACCGTGATTTTTCGCCGTCAAAAATGACCGTTTTTTTTTATTTAATTTTTTTACACCGGTGTTAATCATATGGAACTTTTTTGCTTACATGGCTGAAAGCCATGGCAAGCCGACCAACATGACAAAGCCCGTCTGTAAGGCTTGTTTTAAAACTGCCGTAACGGTGCAAATGTATTGTCAATATCAACAATGGATGACATGAAATGCAGTCAAATAGGTCAACTATATGGCATGTAATATAAAAGCTTATAGTGAATAAATATATATACGTACCGGTGCTGTACAGACCTTGACATGTTTACATGCTTATATAAACATAAATCCAGGCATTAGTCTATTTATTTAAAAAAAATGTCATTCTTAAAATCAGAATTGTTTAATTCTGTGTCCAAAAAGTATAGAGGCTATACAGCTGCATATCTGGGCATGAAAATGATCATAACCTGCTCAATACTGCATTACAGTAGATGTCACACTAATGGCTAAATAAACCTCAGTGTACATTTTCTACTTGTGACATTTAAAAAATAAATAAATAAATGGGGACTAGTTTTCTTAAAGTAGAATTTATACGTAGTCTATAAAATATAAATAAGTGTACTGTAGAAAGAAACAGCATAACTCACTCCCCCACAGGCCCACAAACAGATACATATCCTAATATTTTGAATGAATAAAAAAAAATAATAATTTGAAGTTCTTTTGTCAGTTTTAATTTAGCTTATTTTAGATTTTTGTCGAGGTACCGTTTCGGTACCGGTATCAAGGTACTTTATGCAGGTATAGTATCGAAGTCAAAATTTTGGTATCATGACAACACTACATTGTATCTCATTGTTTTGACTTAAAATTGTAGCTATTTTTTTGTTGTTGCTTATTTATGTTGTTTGTTAACTCCCAGAGCCTGGTGAAGATGTTTTCAGGGCGCAGACCACTTCTTTACAGCTTCCAGGCATCCTTACCCCGACTACCCGTGCCCAGGGTGGAAGACACTATTCGCAGGGTGGGTATTCACAAGGAAAATTGGGAAATTATTCATTTTACAAGAACAAAAATATTTTCACATAGTACTATTGCTGTTTTTCTTGTAACATTTTTCATGTAATGCTATGAATTTATTCTAAGCAAGACAATTATGACGTTATTATAATTTTGCAATTTCATTCCTGTGGCATATTCTGATTTAGGTCTCGTAAAATTACGATTTAATTCTCATGATGTAGCTTTTCATAAAGTTACTTGCTTTCACGTAATATTGCTACAATCTTATTCCAGTTTTATCATGGCTTTATTTTTCTTTTATTTTTCAATACTGGTACTCTATCTTTATCTTCATGACAATGTGACTAATGAAGATGAACTCAATCTAATCATTATGCCATGTGCATATTGTAATGTTACTTCCAAACTAACTTGTATACATATTTTAAATGTGCTCATTTTTTCTATTAACATTCCATTGAGTTTGCAATATGCAAACGTACTGGTCTGGTAGATTGTGATTGCTGCTTCTCTTTCAGGGAACTTTAGAGGTATTTTCTGTTGTTTTGTGTGCAGTACCTGGAGTCGGTGCGTCCTCTGTTGGATGATAAGCAATATAGGCAAATGAAGATCTTGGCCAACGACTTTAAGGAATCAGAGGCCGCCCAGTTGCAAAGATACTTGATCCTGAAGTCCTGGTGGGCCACCAATTATGTGAGTGCGGTACGGTAATATCGCTCAAAAGGTGGCGTTACTATTTACACAACATAGACATTTACATTATGTCCTGTAGGTGAGTGACTGGTGGGAGGAATACATCTACCTGAGAGGCAGGGGCCCACTTATGGTCAACAGTAATTTTTACATTATGGTAAGATGGAAGAGGACTATCGGACCATATTTTTTTCGTTAACAGGACAGACAAGCGCATCATTCAATTCATTTAACTGGGAAGTCAACCCAAAATTGTCTTTACAATAATATGTTCTATAGGCCCACCCATAATATGAATCACCCATTTTTGTCCATCTCAGGGGGAGTGAAGTGTCAAAATGGCCACCCCATGAGATGGCTGAAAATGGGTGGTTTTTGCTCTATAACTTATATTCCACAAATGCAATATTAATCAGAATGCCATGTTTAGACCGTATGTCGAACATATTATTGCAAAGAATATTTGGGGGTTGACTTCATCTTAATGCAATTTTATTTAATCGCATTAACAACTCAGAAGAGTGATGAACATGTGACAACTGACAAACATTTAAATTATTATTATTATTTTTTTATATTTTGTATGCAATTTTATTTCAATGTATGTTTGTTTATTTTATAATTTTGTAGTACTGTATTTTTTTTTATTTTGGATTATTTTATTTTATCATCCATCCATTATCTGTACCGCTTCTCCTCACAAGGGTCGCGGGGCGTGCTGGAGCCTATCCCAGCTGTCTTTGGGCAGTAGGCGGGGGACACCCTGAACTGGTTGCCAGCCAATCGCAGGGCACACAGAGACAAACATCCGCACTCACAATCACACCTAGGGGCAATTTAGAGTATCCAATCAACTTACAACCGTGCCGCCCTTATTTTATCATGTTTTATGTTATGTAAAGTTAATTCTATGCGTGTGTATTCTATTATTCGTGTTTTCAATTTATTTGATCTATTTTGTGTTAAGCTGTTTTATTTTTTTATTTTATTTCATTCAAGCATTAACTTTTCAAATAAGCTTTGCGGGTGTAGCTACTAACAGCCAAACAATGACATTTAAAAATATCTACTTTTTATTTTACAGTGTTAACTACCACTCATGTCATTATTTGCACGCAATTCATAGCAAATTGATTTCCTGTTACTGTGTCCCCATTATTTACTATATATCTGTACATTCCATAATATTTGTCTATATGTTGTGCAAAGGATCTGCTGTATGTGACGCCGACTCACCGGCAGGCGGCGCGTGCGGGCAACGTGGTGCACGCCATGTTGCAGTACAGACGCAAACTGGAGCGTGGTGAACATGCGCCGGTATTCGTCCAAAACAACACACAATACAGGACTAGTCTGTAGTCCTAACAACCATGACTCTCCATTTCATGGAACTGCAGTGACTTTTCTTCTTTTTTTCTCTGGCTGCTCAGCTGAGAGCTTTGGGGACGGTTCCCATGTGCTCCACTCAGATGGAGAGGATGTTCAACACCACCCGCATCCCTGGCATCGAAACGGGTGCAATTAAGTTTTTTGTTTATCCTCTGTTATTTGCTCAAATACTCACCTTGTTTCTGTGCTTAGTTCAAAGCCATGTCTAAAATAAAAATAGTAATTTGGTGCTATATTATGGCATCACTATATTAAAGTGAAGGGGTGCATGGTTTAGTCAGGACATACAGTATGTTGTCTAATAGGAAAAAAAAGGTTTGCTGCCATCGTGTGGCATCTACAGGCAATTACATATTCCTCTTCAGAGAGCCATCGTGGCTGGGCTTGGTCCCCTGCAAATATAGTAAATAGCAAATAATATTATTATTAATGTCAATTTTTTGGTAAATTTTTATGTTGATGTGCTTGTCCATTTGGGTTAATTTTCTCACTGAAATGGGAGTTGTTTATATGGGAGAATTTTCTTCTTGCTATTTAAGAATTTCCTTATCCTTAATGCAACATTTTCTCTTGGATATGGGATTTTTTTTGTTGCAATTAGAGAATTAGTAAATAAGATGAAAACAACTTAGCTCTACATTGTTTTTCCCTCATAAATTATAGTGTAGTTTTTGTACATATTCTAACAAAATCCTCATTAAATTTCGCATTGAGACAACTAATGACTTAAAATTCACTTTCAAAGCAAAGCCATATTTTTATATCAATTATAAGAAAGAGAAAAAAATGTAACTCTTTTTTTAAAAAAAACAAAAAAAAAACATGTACATATATTTCCTTACTAATTGTGGTTTACTTTTAGTGGATACCCCTCCTAAATTCTTGTGTAATTCCACATCCAGCCCATAAATGACTCACAATTCTAAGATGTTAAGGGGATATTTTCATAACAGTATTTGTAACCACAATTTAAATGAAAGTATAATTTCTTGCGGTTTGCAGATTTCGTGCAGCACCTGAGTGACAGGAAGCACTTGGTGGTATACCACAAGGGTCGCTTCTTCCAAGTGTGGCTGTACTCGGGAGGGCGCCACCTCTTACCCAGTGAGTTGGAGACCCAATTTAGCAGGATCCTCAACGACACATCCGAGCCGCAGCCCGGCGAGCTCAAACTAGCTGCGCTGACTGCAGGAAACAGGTGAAAACCTCATACCAACAATTGCAATGTGATTGTGGTCATATTAAGAGATGAATTGAAATCCCAGAAAGAAAATGTAAGGCCCACCACTGATAGATCCTGATTATGTCTTTAACGCCCGCTAGGGTTCCGTGGGCTCAGGCTCGGATGAAATACTTCAGCCACGGAGTGAACAAAGCCTCCTTGGACGTGGTGGAGTCGGCCGCCTTCTTCCTGGCGTTGGATGACGAGCCTCAGGGTTACGACGCCACAAGCAACTCTCTGGACCGCTATGCCAAATCGCTGCTGCACGGAAAGTGTTACGACAGGTAGAAGCATGCATGCCACACAATGGAATAAAATAAATATTCTGCAGTGCTACAAATATTTTGGGGTTAAATCTTATCATTCCTGTCAACTGAAATATATAAATAAAAGTGTAAAAAATATATAATACATAAGAGTGCAATGTACTACATACACTACTAAAAATGTGGTTAAAAAAAGTTGACTACATTCAAATGAAAAAATGTTGTTTTTTTAAAAAATAAATAAAATACACTGAATTTGTCACAATTACAAATGACTATAGAAAATATACACAATGTACAAGTTTTAAGAAACATTAAAATCGACACAAATGAATGTTAAATGAAAAGGCAGTGATTCATTTGAATCCTATGACTTCTCTCGATTACAATCATTAAAATCTGATGAAAATCACCCAAAAATGAATAATCTAATAATTAAACATACTCACATACTACAGTATTAAAATGTCAAATAGAATTTAAAAAATTGAATGAATTCAAATAGATATTTTAAAAAAAAAATAAAATTAAGACATGAAATTCCTTCAGAAATCATACGGGAACACTGAGAACACACCCACTGTACTGTATGTTATGCAAGAGTACCATCATGCATCATCTTTCTGTTCTCTTAGGTGGTTCGATAAATCATTCACCCTCATATCTTACCCCAATGGCAAAATGGGAATAAATGCTGAACATTCATGGGCCGATGCGCCCATCGTGGGACACATGTGGGAGGTAAGTCACTCTCTCTTGACCGCCAATCGTTAATTTGATGTTGTATGTTTATTCAGACGAGACGTGTGTGTGCGCGTGTAGTACGTGATTGCGACCGACTGCTTCCATCTGGGCTACACGGAGGAGGGCCACTGCAAAGGAGACGTGAACAAAGGTCTTCCTCATCCCTCTCGACTCCAATGGCACATTCCCAAGGAGGTACAGCACCAGTCCGTGTGCTCTTAATTCTAGCTTTCTTTGGCTACAAGTCGGCAAATGCCAGTAAAAAGGTGGAATAGTCCATTGCATGTGAAGCTGTGAGGCCAGGCCGTTGTGGAATCGGTAATGGAAAAGCGCCTCATGTGTCTGTTCTTTCTTTGTATAGTGCCAAAATGTGATCGAGACGTGCTACCTGTCTGCTAAAAAACTAGCAGATGATGTGGATTTCCTCGCCTACCTGTTTAATACCTTTGGCAAAGGCCTGATTAAAAAGTGCAGGACCAGCCCGGACGCTTTCATTCAGCTGGCCCTGCAGCTTGCACAGTTTAGGGTACGCTGCCTCTCATCAAAAACTATTTTGCACATTCACCAAATGGCCCCTCCTTCCAGAATTATACACACACAGACACGTGAATGAGACATTCAACAAAAAAGTTCCCCATCTTTCACCATTCAAGTTATTCAGAACAACTTTTGCACAATTGCGCAATTTTGCACATTGCCAAAATTCTACTCTTGCCACGCCGTCACTGTCATTTTTTTTTCATTTTCTTATTTTTACCTGAATCATGTTTCCGCGTTACAGAAATCGCATTAAAGTGAAAATTGAAAAAGTTACCAAAATTGGAGATAAGTGTTTTTCACATGACAGCGACGCACGGTAAAATTGAGATTTTACACATTTATCTCCTCCCACATTTTTCCACTGATTCAAAAAATTCCACTTTCAAAATATTACTGCATATGTACACTATTTATGAATTTGATATAATATGGATTTCAGTATAGCTTCAGCTTTTTACAATACATGTGCAATTTCTATAGATAATGGATTGTCCAATTGTTATGATGATTCTGCCTGCCAGGACCAGGGGGGGTTTTGTTTGACGTACGAGTCGTCCATGACGCGCATGTTCAGAGACGGCCGCACGGAGACGGTGCGCTCGTGTACCTCGGAGGCTGTCGCCTTCGTCAGAGCCATGGAGAACCGACAGACCACAGTAAGAAGGGCAAACTAAGTCCAACAAAACCGAGACGGTCCTTGTCAAAGGCATGTTGTGACAAGCAGTGCGCATGACACTGAAATCATTGTTTTGTTAGCGATTAGTAGAGCAAAAGTTTAAGTAGGACACCAAATGTGGATATTTTCTCCTAACTGTAGTCTATTTTTGTTCAAAATGCTAAATTTTTGCATGAAATTCCACTAAGTTGTCATCAAAGAAGGCTAAACTTGTTTATCCAACAAAGAGAGGACTCTGCGTTTTCACATTTCAAGAAAAAAAAATACTCCCCCCCAATTTTTTTATGGATAATTCTATTCCATTCATTGTAATTCTTGTTTTCAAGTACATATACTATTTTGTACACAATCATACTACATTTTGTGAAAGGAGGCTTGAATTGCACTTAAAAAATAAACTGGCCAAATATATATAGTTTACATTAATTTGTCTGTTTTTGTACAAAATTCTTATAACTTGATTCACAAATGTCCCATTATTGCAATAGTGATTCTAATTCAAAGTGTATATTAATATTTTATGTATTGTTTAATATAGTTTTTGATATTTTCATTTTGCCATATATGTAATTCGAGTATTTTGTGACATTCATAAGTCGATAAACTTAAAAAAACGAAACAAAATTTTTAAAAAAAGGATTTTTCTACTAATTACCAGAGCTGGGCATCGTCTTACCGCCACCGAGTTCCCGTCTGCATATTTAAACGACCCACGTGGTCCCAGTCTGTCCGAGTCAGTTAAGCGGCGTTGGACGGTAATGAAGTGCGTGTACTTTGTTACCTCTCACCACTGTTAATTTCCAGCCGTTGTCTCCCTGTATCCGTGATAGAACCTGATGAGGCTGGCGCTGTTTCGGAAAGCAGCCGACAAGCATCAGAACATGTACCGCCTGGCCATGACCGGTGCCGGCATTGACCGACATCTCTTCTGTCTCTACATCGTGTCCAAGTATCTGGGCGTGGACTCTCCTTTCTTAGAGCAGGTGAGAATGCGCGCACGATCCGGCGTCATGCTAACGTCGCTAAGGGCTCCACGTGCTTGCTTGCAGGTTCTGTCGGAACCGTGGAAGCTGTCAACCAGTCAGACTCCTCAGCAACAGCTCAACTTGGTGGACATCAATAAGTTCCCCAAATATGTCGGGGCTGGAGGCGGATTCGGCCCAGTGAGTGAAATCCTTGGCTATTGTTTATTCTCTGGATCAATAAAACATTATGACCCCTCCACAAATAGATGAGAAGTAAGTCTTACTTACAGCTTTTAGTTTAGGACTCTGATTCCTTCCCTATAAAATCCATAGTAAGAAAATACAATGTACAAATATTAACATAATAAATAATGTAACATTTAACAACATTAGAATATGAGCCATTTTTTTTTTTTTTGCCTCATAATTTTATAGGTAGCCGATGACGGTTACGGCGTGTCTTACATCATTATTGGAGAAAACCTCATCACATTCCACATCTCCAGCAAGTTCTCCTGCCCTGACACGGTAAACATTTGTGACGCCACACGCACTTTCTCTTACCAATGTTTCATTCACAGTCGGTAAAAAATACCACGATTGTTAATTTCCCACCTGTGGCTTCTCGTGTGATCTGTGCAGGATTCGTACAGGTTCGGTCAGCACATCAGCAAAGCCATGATAGACATCCAAACACTTTTCCAGGCCACAAACAACAAGACAACAGGCGAGTCTGTAATGCAGCTCAATAACGGCAAGAAGCACATATAGCAGCAGACCTGTGTATGCATGTGAGTATGTATGTATGCGTGTGTGTGAGATTTGATGTACGGATGCGATGATCGTCGTAGTCCTCACTGATGATGCCATACTCATTCCACACACACCATGAATTGCCCCTTTAAGTTATTGCTCTGTATATTGTGCTTCTGTGAACCTTGTACAGTAAATAAAGCATCGTCACTGACTTCATACTTTCCTGCTGTGAATACACTGTTTTAAATATTTGGAGGTAGACAAAATATTACAAATAGCCTCCAACATACTTCCAGAGCTGGGCATTCCGTCTATCTGACGGACCGGTCCATCTATCCGTTACTGCCGGACGCCCGTTTTGCTGATTTTTGACGAATGACAGGAACATTTTTAAAATAGATGGATTAAGCATATAGTACCTATAGAATGGTACTATTTTTTTTTCCCCCAGAAATTAAGGCAAATGATGGACGATGGAAGGGTACACACGCTGCTGACTGATGACGAATGACGGACGCTCAATTAGTAGCAAAATGCCCAGCTCTGCATACTGTACTTGCATGTTGTCTTGCGTAAAGAGTAAAAATATAGTATTTTAAATTTGAACTAAATATATAACATTGCATTCAATGAGGGGGCCAATATATTAAATATAGACATGCTCTAGGGTTTAAAACTTTAAAAATAGGTATACATACAAAGCCAAAAGTATCAAAATATACATCACAAAATGAAAAGGAAAAAGAAATATGCTTTAAAAGTTTGGCTTATGGAATTGTTTTGTTCAAGCGTAAGGTCAATGGCTCGACTGCTTGTTAAATGAGGTGATGTCATTATGATGCATTGAGATAAGTATGGGGTAAGAAACAGCAAATCATAGTATTTGAGGTTTTATTCTGGTGGGATCAATACAAAAAGTTAAATGAATAGAAAAAAAACATTCTGCTAACACTTTCTTTCAAGGCATCAGTTACAGCAAAGAACTTCATAACTGTACAAAAGTGGACAAACAAAACCGACGAAACCACGAGACACGGGCCTGCTTGTTGGATGAGAGCAAAGTTCCGACAAAACCGACAAGCCAGGATCCGTAACGAATCATCAGCAATATGGAACTGTTGTCTTTTCTCACCTCAGAGTACAGAAAAAAAAAAAACGAAAGGCAAACGAATGACCAATTATTTCATTTGTGGAGTCCATGGGGGGATGTAATGCCACTTTTGGGCCACTGGGAGGAGCTGTTTGTCACGTACACACCAACCCAGTGCTCAAACTAGTGGACACTCTTAACATGGTTCTGTAGTTGCTTGCGTTTGAAAACAAAATCACCGTCGGATGCAAGGAGGATGATGATGATGATGATGATATGGGGGGTCGGGGGGGATTAGGACGTGGCGCCTGGCGTGGGGTTGACGCTCTGTGCGGCGGCCTGCGGCGCCACCTCGATGATCCGCGGCTTGTCGATGATGCGCGCCGTGCGGTTGCCCTTCTCCACGATGCCGATGATCCATGCCTGGTGGCCCTCGCCGTACTTGGGCGATTTGATCTCTGCGCAGAAGCGTGCCGCCTGCTCGCGTGGCAGACAGATCAGCAGCCCTCCTGAATTCCAGTAAAACAAAAATAAATTTTAAACGGTATACAATTTTAGCCCATCAACACGTTATTAAAAAAAATTGTGAAATTTGTTTTTCTATTTATATAAATCTTCTTTTGTTGTTGTTTTTAAACTGGTGCTGTAGGGAAAAAAATAAAAATACAAAAAATAAAATACAATCTAAAAAACAAGATGTAATTTCAAAGAACAAAATATAGTAGAAAGGCCAGCAGATGACGTTTTATCCTCAATTCCAAAACATAAATTACGTACCTGACGTCTCGGGGCAGGTGCCGTGCATGAGGCCGAACATGTTGCCGCATGCCTTGGACACGGCGGCCATCTTGGCGAGCACGGGAAGGTTGTGGATGACGAAGGACACCTCGCTCCGCTGTTGCTTGGCCAGCGTCTGGGCGTGGCCCAGGATGCCGAAGCCTGTGATGTCGGTGGCGGCGTGCGCGTTGAACGTGTGCATGAGGCTGGCGGCTGCTCGGAACGAAAACAACAGGGCGGTTGGTCCTCACAACATTATACTTCCTACAAAAGTCAGCAACGAATGACGGGGGATCATTGAACCCAGAACCTCAAGAACTGTGTGATTCAAATGTACTAACCACTAGTGCATCATACCGGTACTTAAATTGCAAGGGTGCAGGACATTTCATTTCATGGAGTCATAAGTGATGAGAAAATTAGCAGCACGTGTTTTCATTTGGGATATTTATACTGTAGATGTATGGGTTTTTTTTTTTTATTGTTTTATGACTGCACATTTGAAGTAAAGTAGTTTGGCTACTTTACCAAGATGGAACTCAAATAATGATGTACTTCTTACCTGTCCTATTGAGGCGAGCCATGTTCATCATTGCTTCGTGGTAGGCCAGCTCGACGTCTTCCTGTGTGACTACCAACTTGATCTTATTCCACTTCTCCGGCTGTGAGAGATAACAACACAGGTAATGGGTGTTCAGTACCTTCAGTTGAAAACCCACTTTAGTAAATTCGTTCAAACATACGATATCAAGCCACTGGTGCACTGCCACGGCCACTTGCGTCCCAAGCGGCTTGGTGAGCACCAGCACGTCTCCTGGCACCGCATTGTCTGGCCTGTGGAGCACCATACATGTTCTTTATTAAATAAATAAGAGTTCACAAATATCAACAATCAGGACAAATTTCTGCATTTTCCCACCCTTGCAATCAAAGTCAACAAAGCCCCGAAGGGTGATTTTTCAACCCCGATTTGCTTGGGAAAACTGTCAGGGCCGACAAATGTAAACGTTAGACCTGTTCAATTACAGACAATGGAATATAATAGCGTAATCCAAGAACCTGCTAGCAAATACTATTCATGAGCCTCATGTGAAGGTGGTTTGTTGAATAATTTGGCAAACATTTTTTATCAAGAATATGTTCCCAGCAGGCCCATTAGTTGAAACACGTCATTCTGATTAATATTGCGTTTGTTGAATATGTTAAGCGGTTAAATACACCCATTTTTAGCTATCTCTGGGGGCGGCCATTTTGTCACTTCTGTAAACTGAAAATGACATCACAACTACTCAGTGCTCAGGTAATGACCAATCACGGCTCATCTTCAGAAAACAGGTCAGCCGTGATTGGTCGTTACCCGAGTCCTGAGTAGTTGTGATGTCATTTTCAATCGACACAAGTGACAAAATGGCCGCCCTCAGAGATGGCTAAAAACAGGTGGATTAACCCTTATTCCACAAACGCAATATTTATCAGAATGCCTTGTTTCAACTAATGGGCCTGCTGGGAACATATTCTTGATAAAAAATGTTTGGGTTGACTTCCACATTAAGACTGTACATGCTAGCAGAAAGGTGTTGATATCTGCTGATTATCCTTTCTGTGTTCCAAATAACAAAAATCAAAACAAATCAATGCCAGCCTCATTTTAAGTGCTTTGCCGCCTACTACGGCCCCGTCCGTTTAGGGTGGGTCAATTCTTTGCAAATTTTCGCTATCGGTAGCAGGGCTCCCACCCCATCACTGTACTCCACATTAGCCAAGCTAGTGCGAAATAACTCACATGATGAATTCATTGGGCTGACAGACGGTGGTAGCGACGCCCCCCAAGACCACCCACGGATTGAGCACCGTCTGTCCTCCCGTCACAGACGTGCCCGCCTCCTCCGCCGCGTCTTTGAAGCCCTGCATGATGAGCGGCATGACTTTGTCCCTCTCCTGTAATAAGGAGGACATACGAAGGTAAGCAACATACTTGCAAACTAACTTGTCAGTGTGCCGCCCATTTTGCTCAGGACGCAGCCTAGTCTCACCTTTTCCGACATTTTGTTGCTGATGCCCAGCAGCATCAACATGTTGTCGCATTCCGTCACCCCCATGGCGTACAGGTCGCTGAGAACGTTTGCGCATGCCACGCGACCCTGGAAAAACGTGCACATACAAAAAATGTGTTTTGCACACCAAGCAATATTTTTTTTCCAGACTGTTATGTTTGGAAAAAGTCACAGAATACCTCTGGGTAACTGGTTAAGCCAAAAACTTAGAAGAAAAATATTTGTTTCTGTATGATGTCATAGTGAGGGGAAAATGAAGCTTCAAATTTGCTTCATGAACCAGTTCTTGTGTTTATTGAGCCCTCTAGACTGCACTCTGTTAAACATTGGGATGAAAGCACACTAACTTGCCATTTCTTACATGCCTTTCTTTAAACCAACAGAGCCATCTTGAGGAGTCAAAACAAATACAAAAACTGGTTCATGAAGCATCTTAAAGCTTCATTTTCCCATCACTATTATGTCCTCTTGACATTAAAAATGAGGGCTTACCCTCAATGAGCCTTTGAGATTGAAATTAAACATTTGGTAGTCGTCATCACATTCGTACCATCATGTATGGGTCGTCTACTATCGGGTAGATGTAATCAGTTGTCTGGACGAGTGAAAGGCCTCCGTGTCGGAGCGGGATGACGCAGGTGTCCATGCCGATGCCTGGAAAATAGACTGTTATTCATATTGCACTATTACTAAACATTATTAATTCCGTTTTTTTTTTTAGTTTGAAAGTTATTAACTATTATAGTGACCTAATCGAGGCATGACTGCACCCAGGAACTGTTCATCTTCTTGGTAGTGGTTCTCTTGTAGGTTCTCTAAAAGCTTCTGTAAAACCTCTTGGGGGACCTTTGACAAACGAACAAACATTTTTACAAGCTTAAATTAAGTATTGACTTATACATTATACATGCAATTATTTTAAACATGACAGCTGATGAAAGCTCCAACCTTGCAACCCGTTCCCTTGAGCTCCGCGAAGCGCGTGAGCCGGAAGTTCTTGTCCAGCTCATAGCTCTCGGGATTGAAGGACTCCCTCACCGACATGTCTGAAGATACTCTAGGCCACAAACCAACAAAACACACAAACCAAACTTGAAATCCAGGAAGCTGAAATTTGAAAAACAAAAAAAAAACAAAAAAAAAAACAACAACAATGAAAAACAATTGAAAAAGATGGACATGAAGGTAAGAGCTGAAGACTTACCGTACATTGAAAAACTACATACCATATATTAAAAATTATATATAACCATCAAAACACAAAATCGTGTTTTTTTTGTTTGTTTTTTTTTATGTCCGTACTTCATTTTTTTCAATGTAATCTTTTTCTGTGACATATCACTTTCTACCAATGCCATGTTTTATTTCCAACGACAAAACTTAGTAGCAAGAGTGTTCTGGATCCATAGGTACAAATGTAAACACCGCCAAAAAAATTAAGTAGATTTATATTTTATTCATCCAATGAGGGAAATTAAATAGATCATCCCCACAGTGACACTAATACATATTTTGAGAAAACGCGCATTTATCCAAACTTAAAATTCATCGGGTTAGTATTATTATATGAATAAAACACCTAACAACTCCAAAATGAAATCCGATTTTCGGAGGACCACCGTTGAGCATGTTAATGAAGCTGCATGCATGCACTGCTCCCAAAACAAATTTACATCAGCTCCACGAGACAGTTATACCACCATATCGTCACTTAGATATTAAAATCCTACTACTGGTCTATAAATCACTGAATGGTTTGGGTCCTGACTTGAAAACATCAAAGAAATGCTCATTGAATATAAACCCAGCCGGGCTACGATGACTGCAGACTCGGGTCTATTAGTGGAGCCCAGAGTTCAAAGCAACATGGTGAAGTGGCATTTAGTTGTTATGCTGCATGCAAATGGAATAAACTACAGTGGTACCGCTACTTACGAATGTCTCTTCATACAAAATTTTCAAGTTACGAAACGCCTCGACAGGAAAATAGTGCCTCTTGTTACGAAAGAAATTTCAAGATACGAAAGGTAAAAATACAGTATGGGCTACTACTCGCAGCTCCGGAGTTTCCTGAACGCAACATACTCATAGCTGCTCTGCCATTGGCTACCTAGCATCTTCCTGGCATCCCATTGGCTAAGAGGGACCTCTACCGTATGTGTCAATGTGTGTAGATAGACAGGTAGAAAGATATATGTGTGATCGATATGTCATCCTTCATTTTTTTTGTCTATACAAACAAAGTAAGAGATAATAGAAAAGTATGAAAAATTGATGCGTTTGGTTGATCTCGCCAAAGAATATGACCTTAATGTATCGACAGTCGCCACGTTATTAAATCAGTTCTTTCCAAAACGCCAGGCAAAAACCACTTCTGAGAGAAGATGAACTAAAGAGGGCAAAAAGCGATGAGGACAGGTAAATGACCATCATTTTAATTCTTTGTTTTTTACATTATGCACAACTCTCATTTATTGTGTGTAACATGTATTTGTTACATGTTTGATGCATATTTATGCTTTATAAAACATTTGTGACTGAATATTGGGGGGATTGGAACGGATTAGGGCATTTACATGGAAAACATGTTTCTACTTACAACATTTTCTACTTGAGAAATTTCTTCCAGAACCAATTAATTTCGTAAGTAGAGGTACCGCTGTACAGTACAGTGTAGTAATAGCGAGCGAGTGTCCTTGAAAACAGCTCTTTGGTGTGCCTAATTTTGTGTCCAGTGCGGTGATAACAAAAATACTCAGTGAAAACTGATTCGACTCCTTTAAGTAAAACGTGGTCAGAAAAAATAATAATATTCAAGTTAAATTCACATACGCCCCAACAATCTACTTCATTACAGTGCCTATGTATTTTTATTCCCACCACAGGGTCGGTGAGAGATGCGTCACGTGGAGTCAAAGCATGTCATGAGATGGCTAGCACGACAGCATCAATATATCCCCTCATGACAAAAAAACAACAACAAACAAAAAAAAAAAAACACCGCCATTAAACACAAAACAGGTGAGTTTTAGGCCATTTTTGGAGTCCGACATGGGGAGTGTCCAAGAAGCAAAACGCTACCAAGTTCATTCAACCCTTAAACAACCAACCAGGTCAACTATCTCTATAGGTGATAGTTCACTTTTTAAATCACTACGTGTAACTAATGTTGCATGAGAAACACATTAAAATCGTATTCCGAGCGTTTTAGAGCGTTTAGGCGTACAGCACGAATTGTATTTGAGTGCTAGCTCTAGTTAGCCGCCGACCCGTGCATGAAGTGGTGTGTGCACATTGTGTTGCCAAATTCAACTTGCAGACGCAAGCATACAATGTAATGCTCGTGCAAGTTGTTTTTTTCGAAATGTACAACATAAGTGCAGGGGAAACGACCACGCTTGCTGCGCACGAAATAAAAAGTTTAAAAGTTGCCACAAGAGCGCCGAACAAAAATGTCGGCGGTGGAAAAAATTAACCCTTTGCTGTCCAACGCCATGCGACGTGCGCCACATCAGTTTTGTTTCCCATGAAATCGGCGCCCGGCGCGTGACCAGCGCAACGCCGGTAACGCAGCCGCGCGCCACAAGTGTTTACAACGGCCACGTTTGCAATTTGAGTGCCAAAGCTGAGTTATATTCGCGTCACATTTCCCCTTTAATTGAAGCGTCCAGTTGATCCTTACCAGCGTCAAGTCAGCGCCAGATCCCGACACAAGAGCGGGGACGACGGCGGCTCACAACGGGCCTTCAATTAGGCGTCCTCGGATAGTGCCAGACTCTAAATGTCACACATTTGTTCATTTTAGGGTCTCCTCGCGGAAATACGTTTGTAATTATTCGCATAAACATCGTGCTTCGTGATTTAAAAATATATCTTTGCGAATAATTGTCTTGGAGGAAATATATGTCCTAAAATTAAAATAGGAAATGATTGCGGTCGCCAAGGGTCCTTTGTTTGCACTGTGGCTGATTCAACATCCCCTTTAACAAGTCTCCGAGTCTGGCAACCGAATCTCTCCCATGGAGTGTACCTTTAATTTGATGTTTTCCCTCCAATTTATCTCTCAACGTTTCACTTAAACTTTTAAGGCTTTTCATCCTGACATCCTAATCATAACATGATTTCGAAACTAAATATGCTCATTCCCCCACGTTGTTACGTGAAGTACTAACATAAAATGTCAAACATAATTGACATTTCGATATGCACATTGTTACTGTCACTAAGGTGTAACTTTTTCATTGTAAACACCAAAGCAACTGTTATTATGTATGTATATATATATATATATATATATATATATATATATATATGGGGGGGAATTACCACACAACATATTCATAACATATATACTGTATAAATAAAATAATTTAAAATCATTAGGTAAGGGACAGTAAGTTTATATGTCTCCCCATATGCCTAGTCTGTAAAAATAAAAAAAAAGGTATCTACAAAAAAAATCCCACAAATGATTCAGTCATGATTCATTTTTATTGACAATTTGAGGTGCACAATGAAGTGATGTACAACATACAACAGCAATATGCTGACATGAATAAGACAAATCAACTAATTGAGTCATTTAGAAATGCAATAATCCAATAGTCGACATGTAATCCATCACATTTCCTTTTACTGAAGATGGATGCAGCACTATACTGTACATCACGCCCACTTGTACAGTTCAGTCAAAAAAGGCACAATCTAAATAATCTAATGTAATACAAAATGGCAGTTCAAGTACAGTAATGTAAACAGTAGTCACAGTCCGGCACTGGTCGTGTCTATGAGTGTCCCTCCCATTCTTGTTGCCATGTTGTTGTTGCACCCTAAAAAAAAATTTAAAAAAAAATCAGGGACTCATTATCGGAACACAACGAAATTTAATACTTCTGCAGAATTTGTGGAGGAATCAGTACGAACAGGCAGCTATTAGACAGCATAGTGAATTACTGTTGCCCTAAATTTATCGGTCAACATAACGATACATAGCAAGGGTACTATACCTCTTTTCAGCCTCCGCCTGGCAAGTTTGATTTGATCCTGAAGGATCTGAACCCAGTCTCGTGGGCCGGGCAGCTTCTCTATTCTGTGCTCACTGCAGTATTTCTCTGTAAAAACTGCATACACATATAAATGAATTTAGATAGTATTTTGTATCATAAATTTGTTGTTTCAGGTATCTATTTAAATTACAGTTTTTATTCGAGCGGAGGCCTTTATCTGTACTATTGCGTGCGTATGGGTGGAGCTAGATGCACTGCTGTCTGTTGATTGATCGACAGATAATAGCTACTTCCAATGGGAATGGAACCTACCTCACATTATCAGTTTGTATCTGTGACGACATGTTGGCCTTCTTTGGACAAGAAACTAGTTGGGACTTTTTACCATTTTTCCCCAATTTACCTTTAATTGCACCAACGATATTCTGGTCCAGGCCTTTCCGGTTGTCATTAAGCCCTCGCTTCCTTTTTCCATTTGGCAAGGAGTTAGCCAGGGTGGCATCGTCAAAAAAGGCACACACCTAGTAAAATCAGTAGGACATGTTTAAATAATAAACTGGCCTAGTATGATTCGTGTTAGAGCTGCAAATGAAAAACTTTGAACCAATTTTCGGAAGAGGAGGCTTCCGGATCGCGTGTAGTTGACCAAGATGGAGTCCAGCTGAGCCTTGGAGATAAACACGTCGTAATCCTTGGCAAGACGGACCTCCGACTGAAAAGGCAGTCGATGAAGCACAGGTATCAAACTCAAAGCTCCCGACGTCATTTAATGTGGCCTGCAAAAGCTCGTCACAATTTGTCTTCCCAAAAATAACAATAACCAAATGCAAATGATCAAACTGCTACTGTAGCACTTGTCTGCATCCATCATTTCTTAAAGTGTAACACACCCACATATCACCTTTTTTTTTCTGATATATAAACGGGTGTCTACTAATGCTGCATGTCCTGGTCATTATTTTGACGTTTTAGTGCATGTTTGTTGAAATTTTGTAATTTGGGGCGAAAAAAAAGGCCGTGTGGCGCCATCGTCAGGTTCAACACTGCACTACATGTGAATTTGGCTATCTGTCCTCTGATTGGATTAGCAGGGAATCCTGATGTCACTTCTGGAATTTTGATGTAGTCACTCTGCCATCGTGGGCTGTACGAGCGGCGCAGTCTCGCACATGCCTCCGTAGCAAGTTAGAGTTGGAATAGTAGTGTTTGGGAACATCTGCATATCGATTTTTATGTTAGTGATTTATTAGCATAGCGATAGTTTATTTAGCATAGCTTTATTTAGGACACACTGCTGCTGTCAATCACAGCCAGACCACGGCAAACACTCTCCCCCCTTCGGAAACCCAGGCAACGTCTCATTTGAGCGCCGTTTTTTAATATTGCTGAGGGGTCGAGCAGGAGTCTGGTAGGGGGGCGAGTACCCCTTTAAAAAGAAAACAATCAATTGAGATTGCACTTCAGTAAAAAGAAAAGGAAAAGCTGTTGATATTTCATTTGAAATATTGTTAAATCTGTTTCGGTTTACACAAAATGTAAATAGTTTGTGAACCAAACTGTGTACTTTAAACCAAGCCCTGCCACACACCGAGCAAACTAACAAACAAAAATTTAATTTGGTGACTCTTCACCACACACCAAGCGATCGAGCGCCGCACACCTCCAGGCAACCTGCAATGGAAAGACTATGGGACAACTATGTATTGTGTTTTTTGGCTGCGAGTACTGTTTTATATTGAACTGCAAAAACGCAATATGATTGAACAATGGTTTTTGGCGTTCCATTACAGGCCTAACTATTTATGCCGTTTTACCATTCTCACTATCCTCCTCGATGGCAACCATATCTACGATTTAGCCCGCAACAAAAACAAGTTTAACATGCCTAATCTATAAGATATCTAAATTGCACACATTACCTGTACGTCAATAGGCTGGAGTGCCTTTATTGGCTGTTTGCTGTTGACACTTCCTGTGTGACTCGGAGTTTGCTTCACAGAGCTGTCCGAGGAGACGTCGGGTTGGAGTGAAGTATTCTCACAACTGTCTTCTTTTCTGGCTTCTGCGATTGCAGTACTAGGTGGTGTTGTCTCCACAGGGCAAGGAGATGACTTTCTTGCCGCTTTAAAGACTGGCCTCAGTTTCCGGGTCCCGTTATAAGCGGCGGTACTGTGCCCAAGGTGAGGTCGGCAGAGCGGCTGTGATGACACTAGAAAAGAAATGGAGCATTTTTTACCAGCGGTAAACTTCAAAGGTAAACATCAGACAGTTTAGCTGACGTGTTTTTTATGGGGGTAGGGTGGGTGGCCGGACCAACTGACGGACCGACCAACTGACAATTACCATTCGGTTAGGATTGAAAAAAATGACGGACTGACGAATGACGGACGGGTACCGAAGCTGCTGAGGGATGATGATGAAGTACCAGCAAAATGTAGTAAAATGCCTACCTCTGGTAAAGATAATCAGAAAAACATCTCCAAAAATGTTAAACTTTTTTTTGTTATAGGAAAATTACCACTTGCTTTTTTTCCCAAACATTAGACATTTTAGAAATCCACTTTTATTTTCTGTTAATGTGTTTAAATGTTATCAACGTACATTCTAGTAACTTTTGCAAGCTACTCTTGTTTTCTCTGCTTCGCTTTTGAATTTTGTGTTTGCAAATTCTTGTGGGTGTTGTGTCTTTGCTTGTGTGAAGCACATTGAGTTGACTTGTGTATGAAATGCGCTATATAAATAAAACTGCCTTCTTTGCCACTGTACACTATTGTGTTGTATAAAGCATACAAATGATAACACAATACAATAGAATGCAAAGAAAACCATTTTTTCCCCCCGATTTGTTACTTTTTTCACTCCACTTTCACTGAACTAGATTTCTTGCCAGTGGATGAGTTTTAATCGTTGGACGGAGCAAAACCGGCTGTTACAGCCAACTCGAACTAGCATAACACATCTGTAGCAAGCTGCGCGCATGACTACTTTGAATAATCAGCATCTCAGGTTAGTATGATGTATTTCATTTAGATGCTTCATGTTTTGTCATATTAGATACATATTATTGATTGCGAAATGATCCAGATGATGTACGTGGCACAGTGACACGTGCTGTTATATTGCCTTTTTTTTATAGTGTTGATAGTTTTGTCACAGATTTGTTCTGTCTTCTTTGCAGTAAATGAGTATCACTCTCTCACCTCTCTGAGTCTGCATCAGTCTCCGCATGGTGCGCAGCTCCTGCAACATTGCTCGCAATGTGCCCTTGCAGTTGCACATGCAACAGTGGGCACCTGGAGCAACAAGTGCCGGCCCAGAGTCTGTGTGAAAGTCACATCATTTGACTTGAACATCTGAACCGTTTCAAAGACTAATGTTCTATTTTGATTGATGTCAGGGAATAGGGTTGTTCATACCGGGAGCATGATCCATTTTGAACACATCCTGGGTATTGTTGACAGTCCTCTGGTCTCTGGAGCGAGTGCTGGTGGAAGCATGAACCGCTATGAGAGGTGCAGGCCCCGCCTTCGATGACCCGTCCTGCTCTTTTTCCGCACGTTGATATGCTCTGCTGCTCCTGTCACCCAGAAGCCGCATCATGCCTGTTATTTGCCTCTTGATCTCCATGCCGTCATCCCCCAGCCAAACTGACAAGACACAGTGTTCGTACAGTTATGTACAGTATAGAGCAGGAATTGGCAATTTAAATGCTGGAGGGGGCCACACTTTTTCATCAGTGCTCCTGGGGAGGCCGCATAGCACCATGCACACACCAGATGTATGACAAAAATGCTAATGGCCGCCCCCAGAGATGGCTACAAACGGGTAGATTTTGCCACTTAACTGATATTCCACAAACACAATATTAACCAGCATGCCATGTTTCAACTAGTGGGCCTGCTGGGAACATATTCTTGAGAAAAATGTGTTTGGGTTGATTTCTTCTTTAATACAGTATATTCCATTTTTCATAATAGATGTTTCAATGCATGTATAAAAGATCCACTATCGTAACCCACTAACAAAGGGTTTGAAGAAAACAACAAAATAATCGCACGGTACCCCCTAAATGCAATGGGCTCTCTTGCATATTAAGCCTACACTCACGTTGTAATATAGGGCAGTATAAGACCCCATGTAAGCACTAGTGGACATGTCTGCCCTCTAGTGTTGATTGGTGATTTTACAACTATTTTTGAACTATTTATTTTCAGATTTGGGAATTTTTCATTTTTTCCAGGTTTTTCCAGCTGGGATGGGTTCCAGCACGCCCGCGACCCTTGTGAGTTATAAGCAGATTGGATAATGGATGCATGAAATGTAATTGCAACTGACACATACCATCCGGCACCGCCGCATCCTGTTCCATAGCATCCTTGCTTCTGGAATGAGTCAAATGTAAAGGACCAAACTCTAGAATTAAAAATAAACAGACAAACAAAAATAGTAATAATAAAATGTGTGCTGATAAATGTGTGTATTGAAGGTATTTTGCAAACAACCTCCCCCTCCCCTCCCTAACAGCCCATCACCACCTGTGGGTGATGTGAATGAACTACATGGTGCAAAGCAGAAAAGGTGACGTGATGCACGTCACCACAATGTGACCAATTGTGAAGAAAAAAAAACTATTATTAAGAATAGACACTTTGGTTAAATTATTTCCAAGGAAATTATACGCTAAATCATTAGATGTGTGTCCATGCGCAAATTTGCATATTGCCTTGTTGAGTGTCATGCATGCAGACACACCACACATGGCTCGCATGCTTACCTTCATCCGTGACGAGTTTAAAGCTCTGTGACTTCCTCCTCCTCTTCTTCTTCTCCCCAATGTCCATCTTCTTGATCTTCAGTGGGTGTGCGGAAGGGATCCGCGCAGAACAGCAAGTGATTGAAAAGAATCAGCAACGTATGCCCCCGCCTTATTCATCAGTGCAGATCATCACCGTCAGAGCTTCACCATCATCATCACTCATTATCGTCACGTGACGCTGCCATGGATTTGGGCATTCCTATTGTGCGGGGGTCCTCGATTTGCGACGTTTCGTGGTTAACAACGCGTACTTGTGGCACAGGCACGCTCAGATGCGTTGTGTATTTCCCCCCTTGTTATTTATATCACTGTACACAAATGTCAAAGTAAAGGTGAGAGGGTGAGATTATGCCATATCCTTTTATCTGTCTGACTAAACCAAATAAGGGTGTACTTAATAGATTTGCTTCTTCTTTCAAATATTTGCTTGCCCTAATCTTCCATGACGTTTGATTTTAAATTCCATTGTTCAAAACAGTAAAATGCAGGTGCAGTTGTGTGCATATGACACATTATATTTTTTTGATTTTCATGTTCTATTTTAATTATTGTTGAAATGTAACAGATCTTTACTTTTATTTTGAAATAT
The DNA here is from genome assembly GCF_054856515.1 of Filicampus tigris. Classification (NCBI taxonomy): domain Eukaryota; kingdom Metazoa; phylum Chordata; class Actinopteri; order Syngnathiformes; family Syngnathidae; genus Filicampus; species Filicampus tigris. The sequence continues at coordinate 21,648,285 of NC_141220.1, read as the reverse complement.
TTACGCGAATAGCCGCACCTTGACAGGAACCCAGACTCTTAAACTGGAATCCAGTGAACTCTTCCGTTATACTTCCTGTTGTGCTCTCTCTGCTAATGTGGTCTATTGACGAACGATTTCTACCAGAATGCTTTTCTTTTTGGAATAAAACAAATATCGATTGCTTTTCTGAAACCGGGATGGATATTCTTAAAGCAGAGATCGCGAGGAAGAGGAAACTCATCGAGGAGAAGCAACTTGTTGACGTGAGTGGGTTGATGATATATTTGGCCAATTGTGTTGGCTAGTTAGCTCATTTGCTAATGCTAACTTTGTCTTTTTGACGGCCGTTTAAGAACCACTTTTACGTGCAGATTTAAAATGTTACCAATTGGAGGAAGTTGACAAATATTCAGCTGCAATACTATTACCCATCATCTACTTTTATGTACAATTTGCAGTTAATTATCCACTTTTATTTGCGGTTTATATATTCTGTAATGTATCGATCGAAGCGTCTCAATTTCGATTATACTCGAGCAACTGAAATAACTCTGAATACTCCCCTTATTTTGTTCCTAGGACTCCAAAAAGTTCTTCAAAAGGGCCGATCTTGCGCGCAAGGAGCAGGAGGACTACTTCCAAAGATGCGGCTATAAGGTGGATTGTTGTCTATATTTAAACTTACAAACACATCTCACATTTCTTCAGTGTTTTGCCACCATTCAGGTGCGCCCACACACTGACACGCCAAGAAGGTGACACGTTCAGGTGTACATTTAGTGTTTGTATTTGTCTTCACTGTGCTGTTTCTCCTTAACTTGCCACCGCCGTCTGTAGGTTCAGAGAGAGACTCCTGACAACCAGGTATGGGTCTGCACTGAGGAAGTAGCTGCTGACAGGGTGCATGATTAAAGAGTGTGCTTTTTGTTTTTCTTTTAAATGCACACCGTGTCCTATTGCTTCTACTTCCTTGGTATCTTTTGACACCTGCAATGACTTGGATTTAGTTCTCCATGGTGCTTCATGATTACAGTCATTTTGCCTGCTCCTTGTACTTCCTGCACTTGCTTCATTTTATTAATAAAAGTTAACAAGGAACAGAAGCCAAAATGCCAAATCAGGACACTTCTTTAAATGTGCTTTTCCGCATGGATACTGATTTGAATTTGGACACATTTGTTGTAAAATTGCTTTTTTGTTTTATACTTTAATTGCAACTCTATTATTTAAAGCTGTTTCGTTACTTTCCATCTTTAATTTGTGGTTGCAGTGATTTATCTGAAAGGTCATAATTCCCTTTCACACTGGCTTCCAAGGAAATTGGTGCATTACATTCGCTGGTCCTTTTCAGATAAATAGATGCTGTTATGCCGAATAATCACACATTGGCTGTGAGAGTGGGAAGTTCATTTGCTTACTGAAAGGCACAGTGAATATATCTTCACAAGTGACATGATAGGCATCTAATATATCTATTGCACAAGGATAGCATCTACGCTAGCAACAGCCAGCAGCCACCCTTGAGTCAGGGTGGGCTACTCAGCGAAAATCGGAGGTTACTGAAAAGTTTTTTTTTACCCCACTGCCATCAATTTTAGCACGCCCCTCCTTCCGCAATGGCAGGAGACATTTACTTTTGCGTAGTCCATTTGAGGTAGTTGTAGATCATTCTATTAGTCAAGTAACTTACTTGTTCTTCTCTAGTATCTCAAGGTCCATTAAATTTGGGACAGTGGGAGCTATGAACCCACTTTGAATGTGATTCCTTTAGGGAATGACAAAATAAATTCAGTACATCATATGGTCCACGCCACTTAGGTTTCACACGCTTGGCTCTATGCACCTTGACACAAACCCACAAACTTGGTTCGAATGTTGGGTCTTCTCGGTTTGCAGCGTTGGCTGCTGCTTCCCACAAACCTGCAGAGTTATACACTAGGCCACGTGTGAGATTGCGCAAATATTTTTAGCCAATCCCAGCTGTCTTCGGGCTGTAGACAGAAATTTAAGTGGTGTTGGATTAGGTACATTGTACTATTGTGCAAGAAATTAGTTTGACTCGACATTGGTTCAAGTGCTACAATTGCTCTCAACACAAAAGGGCATAGATGATGTGTCTCAGGTGTTAAATGTCAAGTTTTTTTAAATATAGCTTTTAATCACAAAAAAATTGTTCAGCACTTCACAAGCTCAAAGTTTTCAAAAGACAATGTTACTTGTGATCCAAACTCACCAACCAAGCAAGGGACAAATCCCAGAAAACCTATTTAGGGGATAAAGAGGAAGAAAAAAATGAAGGGGCCTCACTTCCAGGATGACCAGGCTGCAGTGGATGCAGAGTGGGCAACATTAATCACCTGATACTGTATTATGCTATACAATGTTAGTAAACCACAATGGAGAAGAGATGTGGGTAAGGGTGTAATATGCTTCAAAGGCTGCATTCCGACTCTGATACTGTGTCCAAGGGCGGCAAATTCGCAGGTAGAATTAAACGTCACATTCATACACACTGGCGGCGTTCCACGGCAAAGTCCCGGGTGGCCTTAAACCGAACTATCCTGCATCGGTTTCTTAAACACAGGACACAGTGAACTATGAAAAAGCAGCCTCTGGTGGCCAGTGTGAAAGGGGCTGTTTTTTTTGTTTTGTTTTGTTTTTTGGAAGGCTTTATTGTCTACAACAGGGATGGGCAACTCACGGGCAGGATATGGCCTCTCTGAGCGGCCCATTCACTTTCGCAACAACTAAAAGGTTATTTGGGTAGGGGGGGGGCATGTTTCTTCTATTACATTTGACCCAAAATACTCACAGCTCTGCAGCAAATTCACAGTTTTTCCCCTGTATTTTTTACAATAATTACGTAAAAAAAAAAAAAAATCTTTGTTTTTTGACAGAGGACCCCCCCCCCCTTTTTTTCGTGGAAAATTCATATTGGAGGTTGATCAGTGTTTTTTGTATTTGGAATGCTCTATATTATTAAAACTTCGAGTGAGTTGATTTTTGTGAAAAATGCACAAAATGGGTTCTTGCACTTAATGTTGGTTTAATGCAATTTTGTGCCATCCTTGAATGCAAATATTTATGCACGAGATCCTTGCGTGGGAAAAAAAACCCCCACAGTATTATGTTTATGGTTGTTTTTGAAATCTGGATCTTTTATACATGCCCTGGCCAACGTATTAGGAAAAAATGAATATATTAAGAGCACATATTTTGTCCATATTTAAAACGGTATTTTTATTTTACATCTGTTTAGGAATTGCACGGTCCTATGTGGCCCCCCGAGTAGCACCGATGGAGAAATCGTGGTCCCCTCCATCGTTTAAGTTGCCCATCCCTGCTCGACCAGATTGCATTGGTTAAACCTGTTATTAAAGATCAATGATGCATGCGTCCGTGAAAGCATGATTTAAGTCCACTACTTTATTTTTTCGAAGGCTAAACATAGCAACCACTTGCAGTCAGGGGATACATTGCAAAGTTTTGTTTTCTTAGGAGTTTCAGGTAATATACAGTATGCATGGAAATCTGTGCTGTCATCCTCATTGAAATGCTGAGATCCAAACGTTTTTGCCACCTGAATTCCATTCATTCGCCATTTCATGTAAGATTCAAATAGCCCCTCAATTCTCAAACTAACCTGTGTGTATTCCCTTTTTTTCTTGAAGATTGACAAAAAGGAAGATAATGAAGCATCCTCGTCCACTAATCCTGTGTTGGAGTTGGAACTGACGGAAGAGAAGCTGCCTATGACGCTGTCACGACAGGAGGTGAGTTCAACCGGCTTCATTTGACTTTTGTTCACACATCACAGGGGAATGAATAATCAGAGCATGTTTCCTTAGTAATGGCAGTCAGTGTGTAGACCTTTGAGAGCTATTTTGAGGCACTGAAAGTATCAAATGGTTTTTGATCAGGTTCCCAGTGAGACACTCATTGATCCACAAAAGTGTCTTTTGCATCGGTCTGTGTGATTAGGTCATCAGACGACTTCGAGAACGAGGCGAGCCAATCCGACTGTTCGGGGAGTCTGACTACGATGCCTTCCAGAGACTCCGTAAGATTGAGATCCTGACTCCAGAAGTAAACAAGGTATGCCTCCGCATTACCATCTTATGAGTGTTTCAGTTGCGAGCAGTCGCTTGGTCAAATTTGCTTTGTGTTGCGAGCCAAAAAATTTAGGGCATGGTTGAGCTTCACATATGTTGCTACTCGAGTCAAATTTATTTATGTAGCGCTTAACAACACAACAAATGGGTCTCGAAGGCCTTCAGAAGCACACAGTAGACTAGAATCAAAAGGTATCCATGTAAGTAAAATGGAGTTAGCACACTAGCGAGACGGAGGGGAAAAAAATGTTTGACCTCTCGTCATTAACTTCAACAAGGTGGCTCGTTTAGTCATCTCTACAAGCAGCCAACCATATTGGAGTAGGATTGTTGCCTGCTCAAAGTTCCCCTCTAAAAAGAGAAGAAAAGCTCATTACCGGTGACGGACAATTTTATTGGTTTTTGAAACCTTGACTTTTTAAAACCACAGTAAACTGTCAATCCGATAATCCACTTTGTGTACTTTCCACTCCACTTGACACTCTATTACATCATAGATGTAGCAAGAGCAGAAGTTGTGTTTATCAAATGTTGCTTTTGTTTCTACCATCCACTTTCTGTGCGGCGTAGGGTTTGAGAAATGACCTGAAGGCGGCCATGGACAAGATCGACCAGCAGTACCTGAACGAAATTGTCGGTGGGACAGAGCCGGGAGAACTGGACACGCAGCACGACCTCAAAGTGCATGAAGAGAACACCACTATAGAAGAACTGGAGGTACGCTGCCACACAATGGAAAATTTAACTTGAAAAGAGCGAAGAGCGTGACCATTATGCATTTCTAAGAGCATAACATTTGTTTACAGTGAAAGTCAACCTAAAAATGTTCTTTAAATTATTATGTTCTGTGTAGCCCCACTCGTCTAAAGATGACATTCTGATTGGTATTTCGCTTGTGGAATATGAGTTAAGCAGTAAAATCCACCCATTTTTGTCCATCTCAAGAGATGGCCATTAATCGACAGCAACCGATAACAACCAATCATGGCTCAGCTTCAGAAAACAAGTGAGCCACGATTGGTCGTTACCTAAGCTCTGACCAACTGTGATGTCATTTGCATTTGACAGAAAGTGACAAAATGGCCACCCGCTAAGGTGGATTAAAAAACGGTGGATTTTGCTGCTCAACTCATATTCCACAAACGCAATATTTTCAGAATGCCGTGTTTAGACTAGTGGAGGTACATTGAACACATTATTGTCAAGAACATTTTGGGGTTGACTTTGCTTTAACCCATTAAGGACGGCAGCGCATAACCGCGTTTCTACCACTAGAGCCGGGAGCGCTGTTGCGTCATTCTAGCTTTAAAGCCGGGAGAGCGGATATGTCGGTGTCTTTTTTTTAATCCAATTCTCCGTCTATTAGCTAATTTAATGCATCAGAATATACACGTGAGGGTGACGCGAGACCGTGGAGGATGTCGTGGAATTTTTTCGAGCCGTAGGTAGGCTAATGGTGGACGCCGTCGGTCGCCGCGAGCTCTGATAATTAACGGCAGTGCTATATAGACGACGCGCACGACCAGTGGAACCAGTCGAATATGATATATGGTTTGTAGACAATGACGATATAGACGTCTTTGTAACAGAATAGAGGATGGTAATTACCACTCGATTTTTTTTTAAATTAAAATGGTGCTTCTCTTGCACTGACACATTATTTTTACATCATCGATTGAAACAGTAAATAATAATAAATTCTGCCTGTGGGAAAGCCACATGTCTAAGCTCTTTAATTCTTTTCTTATGTTTCTGTCTGCTACAGGGGCTGATATATTAATCATTTTGTAAGTGTTGAATTTCTGGGAATTCTTCAGGTTTTCAAGGGTAATTCCAGAGGCGACCTTGGGTTTTGGGGAGCTGTTGAGTCAGGCGCTTTAGTCTTTATTTGGTTAATACAGTGAACATGAAGTTCACTGGAAAATCTCAACTTTTTATGGTGAAATGGGGAAATCTCAAAGGCACCTGTTGGTGATATTTACCCATGAACTGTGCACACCCTCTACTCATACTCAGCGCCCCGCTCCGGATATTGTTCAATGCATATTTATGACCCATACAGGCTCTTGGCAAAACTCTGGGCAAAGGAGATGACGACGGAGACCAGGATGTCATCGACAAGTTCATGAGCGTAAGACAACTGGAGCCAATCACAGCTTTGTATTGCCGAAAGGCTCTCTGTCAAGTAACTTGTCATTTCCGTTCCGATTGCAGTTCCTTCTCGGCGTGTGGGCCAAAGATCTGAACAGTCGAGAGGACCACGTGAAGCGAAGCGTTCAAGGGAAGCTGGCCAGCGCCACCCACTCGCAAACCGAGTCGTACCTCAAACCGTTATTCAGGAAGCTCAGGAAGAAGGTAACGCGGCTGGTTTTGAAGTTGTGGCCCTTTCGTTGCATGTATACTAACAGGAAAGTGTCCACATCTAATGTTGTCTCGTGTCATATGGTTTCCATACCTGTACACAAGTTCCCTGTTAAGAGCCAAACCTCCAGTTTAGTCAAGTCCTTGTTTATTCCATTAATTCCAATGGAAAGTTTCTGATTTTGAAAATTCCCAATATTTTGCAGCCCTATTAACCAGTAATTTAGTCTGGGCATTCACATCAGAATTAACTCATTCACTGCCATTGACGAATTTACTTGTCTTGTCTTGTCTTGTCTTCTTGTCACAGTTCAGCCATTCAATCCCAGGAGTTTATTTATATTTTTTTTTCTATTTTTTTTCAAACGTTTGGGTAAAAGTGGGTCTGAAAATGTCTGGCAGTGAATGAGTTAATTTTCTTGGTGTTTTTTATTTTTTCCCCCAGAATTTACCAGCTGATATCAAAGAGTCCATCACTGACATCATCAAATTCATGCTGGAGAGAGAATACGTCAAGGCAAACGACGCCTATCTCCAGATGGCCATCGGAAACGCCCCCTGGCCCATCGGCGTGACCATGGTGGGCATCCACGCCCGTACGGGCAGAGAGAAGATCTTCTCCAAGCACGTGGCCCACGTCCTCAACGATGAAACGCAGAGGAAGTACATCCAGGTGAGAAAATGGTGGCACGACTTAGGACAAATCCTGTCATCTTGCATGTCGGGTTTATAAACAGCCAAAATAAATAAACACTTTTGGGCTTAGTCGTCTTTGAGACATCCATCCATGCAATGTTCTATAGCGCTTGTTCTCTTGATGGTGGTGGGGAACCGGAGAGGCAGGGTACATCCTGCCACATATAGACCAACAACTATTCACACCCACATTCGCGCTTAAGGATAATTTCGAGTTTTCAATGAACACTGCACACATGTTCTTGGAATGTGGGAGGGTGGAGTGCCCAGAGAAAACCTGATGAGAACATGCTACCTCCACTGTATGGCAGATGTGCTAATATGTCCCCTTTAAGAGTCTGAGTGAAACATTCTTCCTTTTAACTCTAATTAGGAGATTTGAGCCTTCAGTACGGCTGCAGACATTTCCACTTGATTCACCACTTGCCAAATGACATGATTCCCTTCCTCTGCGCAGGGACTCAAGAGGCTGATGACCATCTGTCAAAAACACTTCACGACAGATCCATCCAAGTGTGTGGAGTACAATGCTCTTTAATGCCACGCCTGCAACTAAACATTGGGAATTTGTAAGCAGATGGATTATGTCAAGACGGCAGGTTGCAGAAATGACTCTGACGGAGATGACCCGAAACCACCTCCGCATGTTTATCTTCAGACTCCTCACGACGCTCATTGGTTTGCTCAGCATCTCATTTTTCATAGCAGATAGTAGCCAGGTTGTCTTTGGAGAGCATGCGCAATCATGGATCCTCTGCAGAATTTTGTTCTTCTTTCAGGACACATTTACTGTTTAGCATTTACTGTGAGACACCGTGCTATCTAAAGTGGACACTCCTTTAGTGTAAGTTTTATTACACACACACACACACACACCACCGCTAAAGAAGGTGTGTGCATCTTTTGTTGAGTTACTTGTTTTCAGTCAACATGCTAAGGAGAATTTAGTTGGAAATGATAAAAACTCTTCAACACAATGCAAAGTTATTAGTTGGGCTGTTTTCCAACCACATACTGTAACAGTTAAAAAAAAAAAAAGAAAAACTTCAGGTAAACTAAATAAACCTGTTGAGTCCTGCTATAATCATATTTTTTCTTCATTGAAATACTATAATTTGTTGTCATTTAGAAGCTGTTGTTTATGTATGCCATGTGTATCACACATTCTTGGCAACCACAAATGACATTTTACAAAAAAATGTTTGAGGGGTACAAAATCCCATCCTGCTCGCAGAATAGACTCCTGTCTTATTTCTCTGTACCGCTTTTTTTTCCAGACGAATATTCAAGCAACAATTTCTTAGAATAATATAAATTTGATGCATTATTACTATTTGTCATAAATTCTACTAATTTAAGTGTTGTTTTTTTTGGGAGGGAGGTACTAAATTCTCGCATGAGTTTATCTCGTACCTGTGGCATCTTTTCCCCCCCTTACAAATGTTATTTTCAAAATCAGAAACTCCAGATTGTCATATACTATACTGGTACTCATTAGGTTTTTTTTGTGCAAAATCCATCTTAATTCTCACAAAATTGATTATTTTATCCAATTTCTTAGTTATGTATTTTTCTTACAAAATAATCGTACTGGTTGAAACTTTTGCTGCTGTCTTTTGCCACCTGACAAAAAAAATCCCTTCAAATGTACAAAAACATTAGTCCATCAAAGCTCTTTGTTTTCAGGTACTTGACTAGTAACTTGTACAAAGTTACTAGTTACTAAATGTAAATGGTTTTGATATAATTTTTTTTTAACAATTTCAGGTAAATGCTCACGAGATTGATTTTTGCGATGCATCCTTTTTGACAAAACTCAATGGGTTGAGATTTTTGTTGCTACCTTTATCCAGTTAGATCTCCTTTGCAAATATGCAAAAACATTATTCCATAACCACATTGGTCGTCGTCATATAATCCCATGCAGTGATGTGTTATTCCCGACTGCAGATGGCCACAGTCCAGGACGTCGTTGCGTTAGTAGCATCTGACGTCACTCACTCTCTGACCTTATTACACGGTGTGTAACCATGGCGATTCAGTGTTCCTGATGTTCCCTGTCGTCTGGCCGGCCGTGCGGGCACGTCATCACAGCTCTGGCTTCTTGTGCTCCGCGCGTCATTACCTCGCCGGACTGAGCCAGGTTAGGTTGACGGACAAATTGCCGGTGTCGGATTTTCATCCGCTGACGTCCGAAGCCGATTTATTCTAACAGCGGGAATGCTGAAATGTTTGCACACTGTAGAGGAGGATCATTGTGTTTGTTCAGCCATGGTGGCATTTATCCGCCCTTGAGTTAAGTAAGCGAAATATTTTGGCTGCGGTCCAGTGGAGGCCGCGTGACGTGTGCACAAAAACCCTGAACTGGAACGACCATGTCGCGCACACAATTGACTGCTGTGTTATCATACTTCACAGGGCTGACTGCACACCAGAGATATTTGTTGTGCTCCTAAGCAGTCCAAACGTTACATGGTGGTACCTTGACTTGATTAAATGTCCTTGTTTGTTTGAAACGAACTGAACACATCAAAAACATTTTGGGTTTTTATTAAAGACAAATAGCACTGGGTTGTGTAAAACGGTGTTTCCCAAGCTTTTGGGATCCAAGGCACATATTTGACATTAGAAAAATCTTACAGCACAGCACCAAAAAAAAAAAAAAAAGTGGATATACTGGTTAACTACGGAACGTCTGCAATCTAGTGGAAGAGTATTTAATTTTTCTGCCTGTCACTATACGCCGCTGGCATAGATAGTTGAACATCCATCATCCGAACCGTTTATACTCGGAATAATCTCTCAATGAAATGCATTTAATCCGTTCCAGCCCTCCAAAACTGCCCCAAAAATGTAAAAAAAAAAAAAAAGTTTTCATATGAAAAGTTTTACTCTGTGTTGTACTGTAAACAAAAAAAACACACTAATAACCTTTGTTTTCAACGTAACTTGCAAATACGGAAAAATGCGAGCAGTAAATAATACTGTACCTAATACTTTGTTTTACCTTGGTCTTCTTCTGCGGTGGTTTTTTGGCAGTTGGCAAACCATCAGCGCCACCAAGTGATACTGTCCTGTTATACTGCAAGGAAACTGATGTGAAGTGCTGCCATCTAGACGTATGGGTTTCAAGTGCACTCATATCTCAAGACAAAAAAAAATCGGCCAGGCGTTGTCTCATCTCTCCAAAAACTTGGAAGTCAAGGCACTTGCATCTCAAGGCGCCAGTCTAACTCTCCTGTGTGTAAACAATACCCGTTTTTATAACTATGTGCATTGTGTAACTGGTAAGAAAAACTGCCTACTTTGACAAAGTAAGGACTAGAACTTAGATACCTGTTCTCAACTGCAGGAAGTAAAAAAAAATCATCATCAGAAAATAATATACTTGAGTAAAATGATGGAAAAAAAATCTACTGACGTATAGTAACAAAGTACTTGGTACCCAACATTTGGTTTGTGGTCTTGCTCCAATCGCAGTATCTTGGCCTATTTTCTCATTAGCATAACAAATACCGTCCTACTTTGCATTGCCTTGAATGCTTTCATGTCATCCACCATGGCAACGTCGAGCCTTACTGGAATTTTTTTCTCTGATGAGGATGTGTGCATGCTGATTTAAAAAGCTGCTTTCTCTGCTCCTTTTGTTCAGGGTGTAGAATTCTATCAAGACAAGAGGAAGAGAGTGTGCCGCTAACATATTCATACCCTTGATAGAACCTGCTGCCGCGTAATTGCATCTGCGTTCGCAGGATTGTCAATTCTTTCTTTTCTATCGTCCCTATCCCCTGCTATATCATGTTTTTTTTTTTTTTTTAAGTGGCTGTTTTTTCATGGGTTTTTACATTATACCGACAAGTCCAAACTTAGAGTTGCACAAACAAGCCGGGCAGTGCTGAGCACTAGAGGAAGAGGTGTGATTAACAGCAAAAATGAAGAGGCAGAGAAGGCCCCCAATTAAGCTCCAGTAATTGTTGCTCTACCAGCGCAAAGAGAGAATTGCTTGCTTAATGTCTTGCTGCTCCGTGTGCGTTGAAGTAGCACTTTTTTGAATTACTGTAACATTGATACTAATTTCTATTTGCCTGTCTGTGATGTTTCACTTTAAGCTAGGGGACATTTTAGTGTTTATACAAACTTAAATTCTCTTAAGTTCTATATGTCTGTTTTTTGGACGCTTGGAGGCATTTGTTGGACGCTCTGCCTCTTATTTGGAGAAAAAAGTGCTAATTCAAAAACATGATTTTCCTAATGGTGGTCATTCGGGATATCATTATAGCACAGGGAATGGGAACGGTAATGTGTTACACTAATTAACATCTGTCCGTCCATTTGCTCGCTTACATAACTGGTTACAAATGAGCTGACACATGTTTTTTTTAAAAATCCAACGTAAAGGTGTGGCCGCCCATTCATGAGATAGCAGGTCTGGGCTGTAACTGGATCTGGAACTTTCAACCCTGACCATCTCCGCGGTACCGTTGCCAGGGCACCTAGAAGGTTTGTCTCCACGTAACCTCCACCCCCTACGCTCCATCTCCCACACACTCGTCTTTTGTTTTCCATCCAAATACTCTTCAGTAGAGCAGAGTTGACACTTTTTCACTGTTCACTGCAGGGCTCGGGTTCACTGTATACTTCCTTCCTGTGATGCCCTCACCTGTGGGAAAGGAGAGCCACAATCACTGATGTACCATTTATTGAACACAGAGAGAAAAGTAAAAAAGATTGACGCTAAGTACACTCCTTCAACTTCCCAAGCCTCACCAGGCTCCGCCTCTGAAAGGCACATGTACTTGACACACAGAAACTATATGTAATTTTTTTTTTATATATATATCTTATGCTGGCTTTTTTTCCCCAAGTGCTTTATTCTGAGTGTGAGTAGCCCATTTCATTTCAAATAGGAGGTAAATCATAATGCAGAGTTGATGACGCAGATTCTTAATCAAATGACAAAGGTGCATCTCAATTCAAAAATCAGCACGCCATGACCGTCGCCATGGTGACAATGCAGTGGGTTGTTAAAATGGAGACTGAATGTCATCAAGCCTCAGACACGCTCGCACATTCTGTCATAGCGTATGCTGCAATACAGATACTGCAACTTGAAGCTGAACTACATACTCAGTCGCTTTAATATGCTAATGTGTAAATTCCGATCCAATCCAATTAAAATGTGTGTTGTAGTTTCTGTCTTAACTGCTTTAACTGTAAAAAATATCTCAAGCTTAAAGCCAATATAGAGGTTTTGTACAATTTTCTCCAAAATTCTCTTGAAGATGTCAAGCTTGAAACTCATCACGTGCTGTTTGTATGGGTTCTACTAAATTCACAAAAATGTACAATTTCCTGAAGTATACTTGATCTCTGGATTCTTCAAACTCCCCCATGATCCCCAGCCCCACTATCCCATAAAAATACACATAACTTGAACATTAACTGTTTTGAAGTTACCTGTGACCCTTTAAAGAGCAACATTGGTATGTGTCACAAACTTGTGCAAATGTGGTGGTAACACAGACAGTTCTCTGAACTGTTTCAAGCTCCCCCGCATGAACACAGTCACCACTGTCCTGTAAGAATATACATGTGTACATGACTCCCAAGATTCCCATGTCCTGATGTTCCTGCGGAAACCTTTGCAAATGTGGTGGCGATAAATAGTTCTCTGAACTGTTTCAAACTACCTCTTTAGGAATGTTAGCAAGTCAAGTCAGATTTACAGCCCTTAATCACAGAAACGGGCTTAACATGCCCACAGTTGACAGATAGTAACGACATCCCCTGATCTTAAGAAAAACAAAGAGGACTTTTGAGAAGGGGCCGCAGATGGGGGAATCCCCCTTCCAAGATGACCCGGCTGCAATGGCTCCCGGGTGGGCAATGCTACGCAATGTTAGTTGCAATAATGTAAGAGTCCATTTAGTAAGATGAGATGAGCCCTACTCAAAACCTGGCCCGATTGGTCAGTGAAGAAATAGCAGCGCCTCCGAGTAGGTTAGTCCACCTCTGTCCACATATAACTGTACCATTAAAAAATGGAAAGTAAAGAGTATCACCATTTTTCTTTTTTGCCTTGATTTAACAGACAAACAAATCTAAAATCCGTTTTAGTTGACATGGGTCAATTTTGACCTCTGGCCTCAGTGTATACACTAACTTGTAGTTCCTGTTAAAAAAATGGCATTTTTAAATTCTTAGATTTTTTTTTTATTTATATTTTTGAAAGATTAACATTCATGTCAAAACGGGGCATATCTGATCCAAACAATATGCCTAAGGGTTAACTTTAGCTATTTCAGCGCTGTTACTCTCAAAGAGAGCGAGCGAGAGAGTGAGGAGGCGCATGGCACGTCGCAGGCGGCCACTGTTGACCGCGTGGGACAGCCTTCTCCCTCCCACTGGCGGACGAAAGGGAGGCTGCTCTCCTCCTGGCTCTCATCCAGACACAACCGCCGCCCGGGTGTCCTCGGGTCATGGACGGCGTGCAGTCTCAACACGTCGGCGTGGAGGAGGCCGAGGACACGTTCCGAGCCCTCGCCTACGACACCGCTCTCAGCACGGTGGTGGCGGTGGCCGTGTACGTGGCGCTCAAAGCCGGCCTGGACTGCGTCCGGCGGTGGCGCGCCCGCATCTCGGTGCTCGTCGTGGGCTCGGGTCCCGTGGGGCTGACGGCCGCCCTGGTCGCTGTCCGCTCGGGGAAGGTGCTGAAGCTGACCGTGCTGGACGAACGTAACCGGAGCGCGCTGCTCTGTCGGCCGCAGCAGATCGCCCTGGACCCACGCAGCGTGGACTTTCTTCTGGGACTCGGCGTGGACTTTGACAACATGGAGGGATGTTGGCACGACGAGCACTTCTTCACCAGGATGGGCGTGTTCCAGGAGTACCTGCTCAGCATCCTGGAGCAGAAGAAGCAGCCGGTGCACGTCAGGGTGCAGCTCGGCACCAAGGTATTTGCAACACACCCTTTTACGTTTTTATTGCTTTTCATAAGGTTTGTTCACAATTGGTGCCAAAGTACTTCTGGGTGCGTTGGCAAAAACTGCCCCACCGCGTTTCTACCCAAAAAGGGGGAGAACAAGTCGAGTGGACGTCATAGTTGTACAGTGAAGATTGCAAGACTGCCTCATGCACTATAAGAATTTACCCATTGTTTCCTTTTTGTACAATTTGTTCCTGAAAATCTAAAAAAAAAAAAAAAAAACGGACAGGCTGCGTAACCTTTCTTATTATGCTCGAAATATGTCATCATTAACATAACTACAACTTTCCGCCAAATTCTTGTGTGTGCTGAGCGTGCATGTACACAATTCCTTTTTTTGTAGTTTTGTATTAAAAAGTCAAGAAAGTGATTGGAAGTGGTGCTTGACATTTTGTATGATATCCTACAAAATGATGGATTGAACACAATGTGCTCAACTTTTTACTTTATTCCATACCAAATTTTCTTGAGCTCAGGCAGGTCTTTTCCCCTAGGTGGAGGTGGGGGTGTCTTGTCCCCCAGGCAGAGCGCATCATGGCCTTAAGAAATAAGATCAAAAACGTAGGAAGAGTTGCCTACTCTATGTATGCAGAGTGTGCGCAAAGAGTGATTGAATGCTCACTGAATATTTGTGTCATGGCTGCAGACCAAAGACTTTTTGTTTTTGTCCCCTTCCCCGCCTCATTAAACAGCAATGCTTGCAATCTAAACCTGCTCATGACCTTGTTGCACCGTCCACATGTCCACATTTATGGAGGACCAAAACTGCCCAAATTAAAAATGAATAAAAGTGAAAATAAAAACAGATGTAAAGAAATGTAATCGAAAAAAATAAAAGAAACTATAAATAAATTGATAAGTGTGTATATATATATATATATATATATATGTTTATTTTCATTTTTAAATATTTTTTATTTTTGTACTTATTCTTCGTTTTTTTTATACTATGTATATATTTTTAAAAGATTTAAAAATTAATAGCAAAATAAATGTGAAAATACATCCAAAAATATCACTGGGATGGACTCAATTTAAATCGTCATTACAGAGACAAATAATTTTACCAATTTAAACTTCAAAATCTTGGTGTCAAGGGAGTATGTTGATGTGAGTAGAGACATACGACATTTCATTCGTTTAGAAATAAGTAGTGCTTTAATGCCATTTGTTATAGACAATAACAAACTTTTTGGGTGGCGTGACAATTAATTGTGTATTTGCGCTCTTTGTGATTGGGATTGGTCCTCTTATGCCTACAAAATAGTGAGGTCTCACTCTATACAGTGTTCCCCCACATTTTCACAAGCTATTGAATTTTTTGGGCCGGGGTCCTTTCTTCTGTTATTTGCTGAAAAACTCTTTTGTTCACTGGTTTTGCGTTCAGTTAATAACAGTATTGTTGTTGAAGTAATCCAAAGCACTTCATTCAGACAAAATTAGTGTTTCTGACATCTTTCAGGGCTCAGTCTCTATCCCACTGTACTTAAAAAAAAAAACAATGAGCACATACAAAAAATGCAATATACAGTAGTTGGGGAAGACTTATTTCCTGATATTTTCATTCAGTGCCTGATGCCTGTTGGCACGTCTTTTAAAGTGTTCCCCTCTGGTATGCTCGAACGCTATTAACATACTGTCGTTCCCCCGACTGTGAGCCATTACATCTGCCATTATTGCTCTCTGTCATAGCCTAACACCACTTTGTCACTCGCCATCTCCTTCCCTCCACGAGCACCTGCTATTTTACCCAAGGCCACTGTCGTATATGCTGCCGCGATGAGAAATTTCCTTTGACAAGTGAAGCATAGTGAGTAGCGTGAGCGCATTTAATTAATTGCTCAAGGGGACCAATTCAGTCAAATTTGGATTTGAATCTAGAGAAATATGCCTGACAAAGTCAACCCGTTCCTGTATGAACATTCCAAATAAAGATAGAATTCTAAAAAAGTTTGATCACCAAATGTTGGGAGGCTTCATCTCAGTGTGTTTCTAGTGTGTAATTTGTGTACTAGTGATGGCACTAAGCCTAACACCGACAACTAACCCCAACCTATTCCCAACAGTCTATTCTCTTCATTTGGTACTCTTTCTCTTGGCTGCACTACTTCCAGTACAAGTATTTAGATGTTTGATTTCGTTGTCCAATCAAATTTGTGTTGACATGTCATTCTAATCTTCCCCGGGCCTTAAGAAACAGCCCCCCTGACCTAGGTAACTTTAACTACTGTATATTAGAAATTGAACTGTTTTATTAACCCAATGGCAGTTTCTGGCATGTGCAACATGCACGGCCACACAGAATGGTATTTTTGGGGGGATGATATTGTGACACATAGACATTATAAGGGGTCTTCAAGGATTGTGCTAAATAAACATTGAAGTGAGAGGTTATAGATCCCAAGGATGTATGACATGTTCATGATTATTTGTATTTGGGGAGGAGCTAAGGTTGGCTCTTTATTGGTAGAACGTGAGAGAGCAATGGCATGTTTATGTTATTGGCCTTGATGACATCAGCATTTTCCCATCCTCTGATTGGTCGGAATGAGCAAAACTTGTTACAGCCGAGTTCGACTAGCAAAAGTGTAGTGATCTTCACACATTAACACATAAATGCTTCACGTTTTTTTGTCATATTATTAGGTAAATACTAATTTTGAACTTCTCCAGTGTGCTGTTATATTGCTATATTGTTATATATAATATTGATGGTTTCTATAATTGCAACCCGATAGTGGTGGTTCCACTGTGTTTTCTTCCCTAGTTCACCGAGGATTATCTGCGGCGCATCCCAGCTGGCGAGTGGCCACGCGTGATTGTGGTGGCTGACGGCTCATGCGGCGACTCTTGCTCCGTCCTGGGCCTCAGCTCCGACTACACGGTGGAATCGTGCCACGCCTACGGCGCCAACGCCAGCATTGAGAGGCTGGACCAGAGACAGGTGCAATAAACAAACGCAAGCATGAGCACACTGAAGTGTGTGGAGCGATAGGTGCGGGAAATCAGCAGAAACAGGATATTGCAGGTTATTAAAGAGACCATAAAGCCACAATTTGAGCAAACAGGCAATAACAAAAGAGGTGATGAATATAAACAGTCCTGCCGGCATGTCAGATAAGATATTTACCTTTTTATTCACATTGTCCCTCATTTATTTCCCAGCTACTGTAAGCTAATACGAAATTCACATACAGGCACCAATATATTGATTTTCACGACTGTCATATTCACAGGTCCAGGCAGCATGCTGGGTGGGTTCTATACTACAGTATCTTCGTGTGAATTATTATACAGTGGACATAAAAAGTCTAGACACCCAAATGCCAAGTTTTTGTGATGTAAACAAAACAAAAGGAGACCTAGTAAATATTTTCAAAACTATTTCCATCATTAATGGCAAGAGTAAATAAATATATAAATAAACAAACAAACAACTGAGATAATGTGGTTGCACAAGTGTGCACACCCTCTTATAACTGGGCTGCGTTCATAAATAACCTATCAAAGTCAGATTCATGTTTAGTAGGAGTCAGCACATACCTGCCACAATTGAAAGGTTCGTCTGATTAACACCAAATAAAGTTCATATGCGCTACTAGGCTTTTCCTGACTTATGCTAACACTGACTGTTATTTTGAATTGTTCAAAGGCTTTGGTTTCAAGTAAGGAAAAAAATTCTCATGTGGTACTGTGGGTATGCTGTTCTTTTTGTGATGATCAGTGTTACGTTTGCAGTTGCCCCAAAACCTTTTTCAATTATGGGCAAAAAGTTGGACCATACCAAAATCTCTTGAAAACATTTTGGAAAATGTTTTATGGTCCAATAAAACAAGGTTGAACATTGTAGCCAAATCCGGGTTATAAAAGGGTGTGTACACTTCTGCAACCACATTATTTTCATTTATTTTTACTTCCCTGATTTAAAAGATAAAAAAACCCAGCATAAATTGACTTGTACGGGTTATAACAATTTACGGGTATATACGGGTAACTTTAATTTTCTTTACACCACAAAAACCCGGCATTTGAACAGGGGTGTGTAGACTTTTCATATCCACTGTACATGCTAATCCACAGTCCCTCCTGCAGTTTGATGCCATCCTAACTATTCACATCACGTCCACTACGCACAGAGGTTGTGTGGCTTCCTCTTGTTTTGCCCCTTCCCCCCTACCCCCCTCCAGGCTTGTTTCCTGTTCTGATTGAATTTGCCTCCCAGGATACGACCCGGTCGGCCTCGCTTGCCGTCCTTCCCCATCCCTGTCCCCCGTCCCCATCATCTCGCCAGCCGCTAAATGCTGTTTGATCCCACTTGGCTGCTTTATGTCACTACAAGGGAGATGGATCAATTCCGGCTAGAGGGAGGATGGGGATGTAATGTTGTAGTGTTGGGCTGAAAGGGAACTATCATAAGCAGGGATGGTGAATCATGTACTGTACTGTATGTTCTTTACATTATCACCTCATGGAGCCCATGCATGCAAAGAGATTAATCAGCACTTAAATTGTCCAAATTAGGGGTTCTCAAAGTCCAGGGATCCCTTTAAAGAGGATGCGTTTTTCCAAGGAGCTCCTCATAATCCCAACACCAATTAACTCAGTGTACAGTATTCCTGTAATTGCTTGAAAGTGCCTCTGGATCATCCCCCTGTCTAGCTGATCAAGTCATAGGGAGAGAAACTCAGTGTTGGGTGATGTCATGTAAATGAGCCCCACTGTTACATCACAACACAAAATTTGCAATGACAAATCCCCCGGGTGAGATTTTGTGCGACTTGTCATTATTGTGTCGTCGTATCCTCGTCAGGTGCCCACTCCGGAGATCCGCGCCCACAGTCTCTACTTCGACCTATCCGCGTATGGGGTCGAAGCCCTGAGGGAGCACCGCAACCCCTCGGCCAAGGCGGGATTCCACTTGAAGATCTACGGCACCTTCAGGAACCGCTACATGGCCCTCGCGTGCCCCGCATCCGACACCAGGATGATTCGCTTCCTCAGACACACGGCCAACTCCTCGGTGAGTTACTAGTACGCTCTTTGTCCGCGCAAATAAGCAGAGCTGGGCATTTTACTCAAATTTCCCGATCATTTTATCGCCTGCGGGGTACCCTTCCGCCGTCCGTCTATCCGTCTTTTTGTCCCGCCGGACCAAATAGTAATCGCCTATAGGCCGGTCCGCCCAGCATTTTAAACGGGCTTCCGTTGCCGTTTCCGTTTATCAACTTCGACCAACTTCCACTAGCATACTCGATAATAATCCTCAAAAAGGAGTTTAAGGACTAATTTAGTACAGGAAATAAGTACATTTACTTAAGTTCACGTTTAGTAATAAACTATCAGTTGATGATAAAAAGTAATATTCCAAGTATTTGCAGTACATAGATGTGTGGTTTGCCTTGGGCCCCCAAAATGAGAAAATACTGATAACGCCCTGAGCAAACATCAGAGCTCTGTTTACAGAAGGTGCTCTAGGTACTCACCACCTTGCATTCAGCAGATGGACCATGATAATGTCAGTGTGTGTGTGTGTGTGTGTACACTGTTGTGTGTGAGTGCATGTTAAAGTCTGTTGATGCACTCAAGTGCGTCTGACAAGACGAATGGCGTGTACGTGTGTGCGCGTGCGTTTGCACGTGTGCTTCTTTTTGTGGCCGCAGCATGCGCACACTCAGGTACGTGGCAAAGCCGTCCTTGTTGCTACGTGGGCGTCCATTCACTTGCGGTGCAGCGTAGCGTTACTTGGTAACACATGCCTGCGCCAGTTTTCATAGAGAGAAGATACGTGTCACTAAACAGGAGGAGAGAGAAAAGGAGGTTTGGTTGGCACTGAACCTACCCCTTGATTTGGAAAGTGTTCATCTCCAGTGCTTTAATGACCCACCACTGATTCCAAGTCATCAAAACAAGTTCATTCAACCAAAAACAGAATTAAGCCTGTGGGATCTATGCAGGCCATTTACATCTAGCTCATGTCCTTTTTTGAACCATTTTAGCTGTGTTCATAGAAATTAAACTTGCCAAGGGTGGGCATAGAAATGAAAATAACTGATGCTAATTAGAAATTGTATGCATTAGGAGCAAAAAACATACAAAAAAGAAAACTTAAAAAAAAAAAAGTCAAACAAGCTGAACATGTGTTAGAAAAATATATGCCTTGGGAGCGTGATTGTCCAAAATGTCACTGTAAGGAGCATCTTTCTTTCTTCACTCGATCAGATCATGAAGAACATCTTCCATCAGTCCTTCAACGCGTACAAGACGGACATCGAGCCGCGGCTGAACGACGTGACGCTCTACCACATGCATTGCAGCCGCCGCCTCTTCGAGATCCAGCTGTCGCACAGACGCGTCAGCGCCGCCTACATCGAGGGGGACAATGTCGCCGTCACCGTGGAAGGAGAGGCGGCCCGCGTCCTCAACTTTGACACGGGTACAACATGCCGTTATTTCCTAAACGGAGACATGCACTACTTATCCGCCCCCCCCCCCCCCCCCCCCAAAAAAAAATGTTTGGGGTATTATATTAATATTAGGCTAACCCTTTCAATGCAACATGTGTAAGTGTAATGGTGGTTTCTGGTATGTGCATCATGTGTGGCCAACTGTTTATTGTTTCAATAGCTTTTGTACAACTTGTGCTCTAACAAGGAGCTGAACTGCAAAATTCACAACAGGTATTTTATCCATGAAAATGTCCAAGACCTTTCTGTGACTTTTCCAGTCCCTTTGGTTCAACCTGTTGATGACACCATAAACTCACTGGCTTGAGGGAATTTGATTTAATTTGATTCATAGTGATTGTACAGTATACTAAATCATCTATGAAATAGTTCTACATCAAAACCTGTGCAACATGATTTAATGCTTGGATTTCATTCATTGTTCGGCTCCTTCTAATGTGCACACGACGGCCACCTGGGGGCAGTATAATACAGACAAAAGGTTATACATGGAGACGGTCACAAAAAATGTATCATTGTTTATTCATTCAATATTTCTTAAAGAATGTCCACTATATGATGTTGATCCAGTATGTTGTAATTATTATTACCTCTGTATTGTGTCCTCTAGGCTGCGGGGTGAATCTAGGCCTTCGGGGCCTGGAGTCCATGGGCACGTTCATCTACGGCACGGCCACCGCCGTGGACCAGCACGACGTCCTGGAGGCCCTCTCGGCCAAGATGCAGCACTCCAGACAAGTGGCTCGCACCTTCAAGCAGACGGGCCTGACTGAGTCCATGTATGCCTGACACTGACCGCTTGCATGGACGGTGCAAACTGTGTCCTTCTCGTGGTCACAGAGAGAAGGTAACGCCAATGCCACTGACTTTATATCAACATCAACTCACCTAAAAGCGCACTGTAATGATTTTCTGATGTCTTTGATAGAGTAGCATATTTTTGTGTGAGTGATTGTATCCTTTTTCATACTGTACGTACTGTACTTATACGTTCAAGTTCAAGTGATCCACTGCAGCCCGAATTTGTACACAAAATGCTAACCTTTGCTAACGTAGGAGTTAAGTCATAATTACAGTAAATATTTGTATGAAATAAACACTTTTAGGCCATGAATGTAAAACAATCTAATTAAAACAAGAAAGTACAGTGGTAACTGCACATGACTTCTGCGTGACAATGTATGCTTTTGCTAACCAGCAAACAAATATTGGTCAACAGCAAAGTTTAACCAGAGATGGCTTTGTGTCCCTAAACATATTTTTGACTCTGATTTTATGTCTTTACTTTTTTCAAGTACATCAGCTTTGTGAATTTTTTTTTTTTTTTTTAAGTTTGACATAAAAGTTTAGCCAATAAGGAATTTACCATGCGTTGTAATTTACAGCTATAAGGTTTCATGAAAAAGTTCCACCTTTTGCTCACCCAGAATTTATAAATATTACTAAATGTATCACTCTTCCGCAAAATGACAGAAATGGAGTTATCCCATTCTAATTCTCAGTGGCTTCGTTTACCTGGGTGGTCTCTTCCTGTGGCCCCCACCATCTTCAGTACTTTCTGTAAGACCGGGTTTGTAATTTAAATAGAGCTTTGCTGTCCTCTAGTGGTGTTTTTGAATGGTACAACATGACTAAATAACCTGTCTTGCCACACCACGAGAGTTACCTCACATATGAATGTTGACACTGGCTGCATCACAGTTAGATGGCATCTATTTCATGAACATTTATTGCTCCATGTACGTTTGAATCAAAGGATGCAATTCAGGTGTTGCGTCAATGTAAATGCACACACATTTCCGTACTTCCCATGCATGAAAATAGTACTTTTTTTTTAATCATGTCTTTTGAGACATAAAGGACTGTACAACCCCAAAAATGTTTAATTGAACTTGACTTTCAGTTGTCGGCTGATATGAGGCTGAAGAGCTGTTAAAAGATGTCAAAGACAAGACTGTAGACTGCACAAGGCTGGGATGGGTCACAAAAGTTATTCTTTCCTTGTAGCACCTTTCACATCAGTGTAGAAAACAAATAGAAAGTGTCCCCATCCAAACCCGTTTGTCACAGCTAATGAAGAAGGCCCCATTCATGGGTCAGCTTGACCCTCCCAGGTCAACAGTGTTCACCTCTGAACTGGCCCGTTGCTCCACTACAGGGCCTCTCATTACGTAGATTAGACGCTATAATGGCAACATCTTCTATCTTTGCATATAATTAACAGCAGTGGTGGGGTGTGTGGGGTGGTGAAGGACAGCTTAATCAATGCACGGAATGACAAGTTGGTAAATGAATTAGACTGGCCAACGGGGACCGCGGGCTGTGATCAATGGCAAATGTTAAGCGGACTGACTGCACGGTGAGATTCCACTACTTTGCACTCATTTGACTCAAGTCTAATATCTCCAAGGTATTCATTTGTGACGCTAAACTGGAAGTTGAACACATTTCTTGGCCTTGATTGTGCCAAAGTGACGTATTATGGAAAAAGTGCCATACATGTTTCCTCCTGCCACAGGAGGGCAGTGTTTACCTATAAAAAGCTACTACATTGGTTAGCCCACTGAACCAACTAAAAACTTTGTCAAGCACAGTCAGACATACAGTATACGGAAGAGGATTAGGGCCAGTGGGGGGAAAAAAATAAGGTTGGTATGATTCTCACTTTTATTTCAGGACTCTGGCTTTATTTTCCAAATTTTGACATTAAAGTCAGAACTCTGACTTTATTTTCCGAATTTTGACATTAAAGTCAGAATTCAGACTTTATTCTCATAATTCTGACTTTAAAGTGGGAATTCTGAAAAGTGAGAATTCTGACTTTATGCTCCGAATTCTCACTTTAAAGTGGGAATTCTGAAAAGTCTGAATTCTGACTTTATTATTCTAGGAATAAAGTCATTATTCTCACTTTAAAGAACAATTCTGACTTTAAAGTCAGAACTCCGAGAATCAAGTCTGAATTCTCACTTTAAAGTCAGAATTCTGAGATAAAAGTGAGAATCTTGCCAACCTATTTTCTTTCCCCCACTGGCCCCCTCTTCCGTAGACATATGAATAAATTAATAAGATAATAAGATTTTCCTTTTAACTGTTTATAAACGGCTTATGTTGTTGTTTTTTAAGAGTCAAGACTTCACCTTGCCAAATAGTGAGCCTTCTACTTTGCCCCTTTGTTATAAATGGTAGACCCTCATTAATGATATTTCTGTTATGCAATGACGCTCAAAATAACAGCAGGGTCGGAGAAAATGGACACAGTGAGTCTTAACTTGCCAAATAGTGAGCCAACAATTTCTTACAATGCCAGTCCAATTTGTAACTATATACCGGCAGTTTAGAATTGCTATATTTATATGGCTAGCCAATATTGTAAAGGGGTATCTGTTTTTTGCATCATGGTATTCATTCACACATAATATCACTTAAAATAAAAATGCCCTTTACCAAGCGTTAATGATTACTTTAAACATAAGTTGGTAAAAAAACACTTCGATTAGCCAAATAGTGAGCCCTCCACTTTCACCCTTTCTTATAAATGGTAGGACCTCATTAATGATACTTCTGCAGCAGGATCAGAAATTAAACAAAATGGAAAATGTGACATTTCAACTTGCTAAATAATGAGGCAAAACTGTTTAGAATGCCTTTTGTACCAATGAGAGTTTCCTTATTTTCAAGTGGTGCTAGCTTTTTTCTTATTTATTTGTGATTTTTTTATACCACTATCTAGTATATAGTACATTGTCTTTTTAGAAATGTTATCTATTTTTTCTTTAATTGTTCATTGATTGGGAACAGTGACATGGTAATGATCCATTCTGACTCAACTGATGAAATGACGTCATCCAGTGTCGTTCCCCGCCAAACAAAGGCTCCAAAAAGCAAACCAAAATGATAAACAGAGAGGAAAATAAACTATGAATTAGTGAGTACGATGTATGATATTCTAATTTTGGCCTTTAACATTCACCTTCACATGAACTAAACATCCACCATGAATGAATGAGGATGTTGTTCTCACCCTTCCCTGCTCGTTTGAGAAGATGAGAGCCGAGGATGCCAGCACGGCTCGGTATCGACGGGCCTTCACTTGCCGTCTGACGCGCAGACAGGAAGTCACTGTCGCATGACTTGGATATCGGCACCTTATCCGATGCCGCCTTGTCTCTGTTGCCTGCACAAACAAGTCTTACACACGAGGAAAGCAATGAATGATGTCGTTCTCATTCACAATATTTGTGTCATGTAGTGAAGGTTACATACTGTTCATTTTTAATTTTGAATATCCTCATAATTGTCTATACTGTGTTAAATTACGAAATACAGCACATGCCTTTTAAAAATATATTGGGCTACTAGCCTATTTGATATTAATAAATGGATGATTAAGAAAATGAAAAGGAAATGAAAATGTTTGCACACACATGGACACATATATACACATGTATACATATACTGTACATATATAAATAAATATATATATATTAGTTTTTGCAACACACGTTTCCTGAAAACATCAATTCTCAGAAATAAGCTTCTGACAATTTCATCTCTTGATTGGATAAAATGATAATTCGTTTTTTAAATTCTTTACCCTTTTTTGTTTAGTATGCTGTTTTACTCTTTCACTTTTCCAATATTCCCAAAGGACCCTTCACAGACCAACAGGTGCATGTTTCAGGGCGACCTCTGTATGTAGTGGGCACTCAGACAGTTCTCTGAATTGTTTCAACCCCTCCCCCATAAACACAGTCATCACTGTCCCGTTGATATACACATACGCATGACTTGGACTCTTTTACTGTTTCAACATTTCCCACATAACTCTTCACAGGCAAACAGATGCATGTTTCTGGGCAACCTGCACAACTGTGGTGGAAACATAGGCAGTTCTCTGAACTGTTTCAAACACCCCCGTAAATACCCTCCTCCTAATTCTGAGCACAGCCACTTCCCCAGTTACTGTATAAGCGGATGTGGACACTGAAACACTTTTTATAAATTGTCCATGTTATAGAGGTAACATTACTGGTGGAAGAAGTGTTATCTTGGGCTCAGATTTTTTTTATATAACAACAATCTGGCATTTGGACAGGGTGTGTAAACTTTTTTTTTTTTTTTTTCTAAAATCAACTGTATATTTTTTTTTTAACCATCCGGTCCAAATCACCTCTCCGGATTAAAACAAGCCTACTCCTCTTCCTCAAATGTGTGTTTGGAGTTGAGGAGGTAGAGTATGAGGGGGCTGTGTGTCACAGGTAGCCTGGGGGCCAAGTTGCTGTTGACAGGGACGAGGGTCTCTGATTTGAGGAGAGCCGTCACACCAGCGACTGCAGTTGCCTCTCCCGAGTGACACCTCCCTGTTAGTGGGAGAGACATGCCACTGTGTGCGGGTGTGTGTGTGTGTGTGTGTTGACGGCCCATGTAGGACTGATGAGGTGGCAGACCTTCATGTTGCACACCTTAGTGGACTCCTGCCGGTGCTTGGACAAAGTGCAAGAGGAGGTGAGCACACAAGTCGAGCAGGTCAGCCGATACACAAAAGCAGGTGGAACACACACGCACACACACACATGCGTGTCCATGTCTCCAGAGAGCCTCCAGTGGCGTATCGCCATCCCACCTTATCTAATTTCATTAATGTGATCCCCTGTCCGTCCCGTGACGGCTTAATGGCCATTATTTGTGGCTCCCTTCAAATAAAGGCCCGGGCAGTAAATTGCAGTCTGTGGAAATCGAGATATAAACGCCACCCTGCATTACTGTATAATATCTTTCCCTTTAATTAACTGAAAGCCGTGCTGACATTTATTGGATTGCAAGTTACTTGTTAATGGCTATAAATTGCGCCACCCCAAAAAAAAAAAAAAAAAAAAAAAAAAGAATCATTGCTTATTTTACATCAATAATTTGTGGACCTTTCGCTAATGATTATTCATTACTTGCCTACGGGGACTGTCGTGTTTGGTGAGCTAAAGTGAATGAAGAATGTAAAGATTTAAGTGGGCAGCGTCTACTTACTCTTATGGCTTTTTTGGTGCCATGCATTAACTGCTTCGCCCTGTTGCCGTCCTGCCTGCATCTGGCTTCCCCGCCCTGTGAAAAATGTGTCGTGGATGAATTTATTGCGTGGCTTTCATTCCATCAGTGTGAGCTACTTTCATGCAGAAAGTGCTGTTTTTTTTTTTTTTTTTTAAAAGTGGCAATCTGACAGCGCAAATATATTCTCCTGTTGCGGTCGAAAAGAAAAACGGTACTTGTTTGGGAAGAAAAAAAAAGTGCTGGGCCGTGTGCATGTTTGCCATCTATAAACATTGTACAGTATTCCCTCGTTACTTCGCTGTTTGGTTATTGCGGATTCTCTATTACGGGGTTTTATTTGCGACCGTAACTTAATCTGTTGCAGTTTTACGTCTCTATTTTATAAGCTTTCTTGCTATTTTTTTTTCCTTCTCAGTCAGACCAGCCAGAAAAAGTCAATATTTTTGAGGAGAAATTAGTTTTACAAAAACCGAAAGGCCGTTGCCCATTCAGAAATTCATTCAGAGCACGCTACTTCACTCAAAGGTAGAATCTTGGATTGTTAATGCGCCCTCATCGTCTTCCTCACAAACTGGATTTATTTATTTGGCACCAGTATTTATTAACCTTAA
Organism: Filicampus tigris; assembly: GCF_054856515.1. Classification (NCBI taxonomy): domain Eukaryota; kingdom Metazoa; phylum Chordata; class Actinopteri; order Syngnathiformes; family Syngnathidae; genus Filicampus; species Filicampus tigris. The sequence goes on along the minus strand of NC_141220.1, from coordinate 21,621,029 downwards.
GCCTTATTAACCATAACCACAATCCTGCATCACATTCACGTTGGTAATGGCTTAACAGAGTGATGTAAATCCCACCGCCAGAAAAAAGAAAAATGTCAACTTCTACTTGGCGGAAATTCACCTACCGCGAGATGGCTCTTGTAACTCGTGTACTCCCAAAATCGTCCTTCAAAAGATGTTTTTTCTTTGTACTCATGTATAATACGCTCCCCCAATTTTCTGGTTTCCATGCTCAAAAATTGAAGTAAGTTATCAGTAAACCCCCTCCATTTGGGGTACCAGGTTCACAGTCCAGCAATTAAGCAGATTTTTTTTTTGTACAGTTAGTAATTATCCATCTCTTATCCAAACTGCTTTATTTGGACTAAAGCTCTTATATATTGGTTCTCTGTAATTCCAATTTGGACCTTTTTGGTCTGAGACATGAAAATGTGTAACCCGGAGTACTGTATTCCAGCACAGCCTAGATTTTTAATTTTTTATTGTTGAATTTTATCTACTGTAATGCTTTTAAGACTACAGAAGTGATGACTGTAGGTTCATTTTATAATGTTAATCTCTGGGCATGATTATTGATGTAATTTTTGAGAGAATAAGAGATCATACAACATTTTTGTTATCAATTGCTGTTTTTAAGTTCATTAAACAAACTGATCTTTAGTAAAAACAAATCACATTTATTCCAAACCAACAAACTTAAAACTAAAAAACTCAATAATCATACCCAAAGATAGTACATTACAAAATGAACCTATAGCCGTCGCTTTCTGTAGGCGTAAAAAGCAGGATTGGGGATTTCACTTTCAATAATCTTTGGCAAAAATAAAACTAAGCTTGATATACTTCCAATTTTAAGTTTTCTTCTTTCAAATTTTCTAGTGTCAAACATAATCGTGTTTGGAGGGCCAAAGGGGGCTTGACCTATTCACAGGAGAGCTAAGAAAATAATTTGTAAATGTATTTTTAGGATATCAAAATGAAATATTGGAAGTGCTTACCTAGAGCAAGCAACAAAAATTTCTGATGAGGCTATAGAACCCGTAATCCAAGGGTAGCGCCATCCTTGGTTATAAAAACTGTTCCAAAAAGATCCACAAAATAGCAGGACCGCAAACCCAGAACCTGCAATGGAGGGAGCTTTACTATACGTTCTATAGAGTCATGGGTTTCTATTATTTTGCACCTAATGTTGTGGCCATTGAATGTTTGTGTGTGAAGCATTTGTGAGTGAAGTACTTCCTGTTTCAAGTTTGTCACTAAAATGTGGATGTGTGTTTGTGTGTGTGTGTGTGTGTGTGTGTGTGTGTGTGTGTGTGTGTCCGTCACTCAGCCCCTACCAGCTTGCTCCTCGGAAAGAACATATTCCCTGTCGTTGGCGGGCACCCGTCAGAGGGGGCGGGTGGCTCTCATCACACGCCGCCACTTGCTCGGCGCTGGCATTGATCTGGCGTGGAGGGACGAGAGATCTGACAGGCCTGCCACAAAAATCAGAGCCCTCGCAAAGCCCGGCCGCATAGGACACACGCGCACATGCGCGCACACACAAACACATTCCCAAAGTCAAAAAGAGCAGTCTATCAGTCAGCCAGCATCTACGCACGCAGCTCGGGCCTGTCAGCACACATAGGCCTGACCAGGCAGGCCCAACGTGCAAGGAAGGGAATGGCAATTTAAGGCAAACGTGAGCGGCATTATGTACAAAAAAGTCATGCTAATGAGTAGAAAAGTGACATTTTTACGGCTGACTTGAAAGGCAAAGAATCGCTTAAAAAAAGTGCATTTAAAGCGGAAGTCAACCCAAACATATTTTTTTCAAGAATATGTTCCCAGCAGGCCCACTCGTTGAAACACGGCATTCTGATTAATTTTGCGTTTGTGGAATATAAGTTAAGCAGCAAAATGCACTCGTTTTTAGCCACCTCTGGGGGCGGCCCTTTTGTCTTCTGTCGACTGAAAATGACATCACACCTGCTCACAATGACCAATCACGGCTCAGATTCAGAAAACAGGTCAGCCGTGACAGAAGACAAAATGGCCGCCCCCAGAGGTGGCTAAAAACGAGTACATTTTGCTGCTTAACTTATATTCCACAAATGCAAAACTAATCAGAATGCCGTGTTTCAACTAGTGGGCCTGCTGGGAACATATTCTTGAAAAAAATATGTTTGGGTTGACTTCCGCTCTAAAATTCCATTAGAAGAATTTAGTAGGATTTCCTGTGAAAAGTAATGCTAAAGTAATTCGTTGAAACGTGACGACAACATTTGCACCCAAACATTGACACACTAACTGGCCGGATGGCATTCACAAGGCCACGCCCCTTCCAACCACAAAGTGCACTAACTGTCCTATATAGAGGCAGTTTATTCCTTTACATTTGTTTTATTATATTGGCATTTCAATGGAGACGCACACACACACACACACACACACACACACCCGCCCCACACACACACACACATGCACAAAGTCAAGAAAAGGAGTCGGTCAGTCAGTCAGCCAGCTCAGGCCTGTCAGCACGCATCGTGCGGACCACGCAGGCCCAATGTGGAAGGAAGAGAATGGCAAGTGAAGGCAGATGAGATGGAAAACACAATTTAGATGATAGAACATGAGAGCTCACTCACTCTCGCACCCCCGCCGACCCCCTCCGCCAATCTCATCCCCCGTTAGCACGCTGCCCTCGGGTGCTCGGGCCTTCCTCTCCCAGCGACGTTCTCTCGAACGCACGTTCATCCCTTGTGACGCTGGCTGCGAATGAGCAACTGTGACAGGGACGGTTGGGTGGGGGGGTTGGATCGGGCGGGGGGGGGGGGGGCGTTCATGCTTGCTCCGACAGACATTAGAGATGTTTTGTTTTTGCAAGGCCGACAGAAAAAGTCGGCAAAAATGCTGAGCAGATATCCTCCATGAGTGACATGCGTTGTGACTTTTTTAAGGGGGGGGGGGGGGGGGTAACAATGCGTTTTTTGGTCAAGTTGACTTTGGAATCGTTCGCCGGGTTGTTCTCATGTTGCTCACGAGTCACGACAGCACTCTACAGTCGACGCAGCTTTGTTCGCGTTTAACACATTCCTTCACTTGATGTCTGTCTCCTTTCATAAGTTTCCGGCAGGTTCTCCTATCCGATGAGCTTCTGCTTCGCTCAACCACATCAGACTGCGGCACAGGAGTTAACTTCCAAAGAAGTCAAGGGTGTAGGGTTTTAAGGTAGGTTTTCAAATTATGGTTGGCTTTTCAAATTTGGGTTTGAAGCCTGGTATTTAACTCAGGGTCAGGGTTTCAAGTCAGGATTATTTATAGCAAATGAGGGTTTCCAGCCTGGGTTAGGTTTTCAAAGGACAGTTTCCAAGCCACTTTTAGAGTTTCAGGTTAGAGTTTAAAGCCTGGGATTATTTAAAGAAAAAGTCAACCCAAACATATTTTTTTTCCCAGAATATGTTCTAAGCAGGCCCACTAGTTGAAATAAGGCATTCTGGTTAATATTGTGTTTGAGTAATATGAGAAATCCACCAATTATTAGCCATCTCACAGGGCGGCCATTTTGTCACTTCTGTCAACTGAAGATGACATCAAAGTGGCTCAGGGTTCACATAACGACCAATCAGGCTCACTTGTTTTCTGAAGCTGGGCCATGATTGGTCGTTATCTGATCCCTGAGCCACTTCGATGTCATCTTTAGTCGACAGAAGTGACAAAATGGCCACCCCCCTTCGGTGGCTAAAAGTGGGTGCATTTTGCTTCTTAACTTATATTCTACAAACACAATATTAATCAGAATGCCATATTCAACTAGTAAGCCTGCATAGAACATATCCTTGAAAAAATATGTTTGGGTTCCTCTTTAAAAAAGGCCTGCTTGATGTGGCAAATGAAGGTAATGCTCCCTAACTTGTTCACCGTACACTATTTATGTGCTTTATTACTCCCTGTGAGAATGAGGGCCACACATGCGCATGTTTTGTTTATCTTGATGTCACCCCTACGCACGCATGCACACACATGCACACTCACAGGGAGATGTCATTATTAACAAAGACTGAAGCAGGTGCTAAACTTCCCCACCTCCCATTAATTATTGCTCTTTAATTTCCACACACACAAACGAACGCACGCACGCACGCACGCATGTGCACACACACTGCGAGTTTGAGCCATAAAGCTTTCTGTGGCAGCAGCTGATGCATGGCAGCTTGTTGACACACACTAACCGTGATATATAAGAGCGGATGAATCTCTAATTAAGCTTTGGCAGGGCCCCGCACACTTCCCTCACAGCGGCACACTTCATTATCTGCCCCAAAACAAACTGCTCCGTCGTATAGCGCCGGCCTTGATTTAAGCCAGGGGAGAAAAAGAAAAAAAAAGAAAAAAATCGCTGCACAAAATAGCATCTGTTTGCTCTGCGGCAGTATTGTTATTATTATTGTTATTATTATTGTTTTGATATCGGCTAGCCAGAGGGGGTTGAAATGTTTGAAGAATTAAGATACAATGGGAGGTTTGACTTCTTAATTGTGAAAATAATAATAGACCAACAATAGAAATACTTACAAATCCAAATATTGTCATTTACAGCATTTATCTGCAGAAAACTAAGAATTGGTCCAAACACCCAAAAAGGTCTAGTGTTTTTTTTTTTTTGGGGGCCTCAATTTTTTCAAGCGTTTTTTATTCTTTTGTTTTCCACCTAGAAATTGTCACTTTGTGTTACATTCAGATTTAATTTCAAACAAAACATGACAGTGATTTTTTTTTTTCCCCCAACCCTACAGTTTTATGCATGATTATGGTTCAGAAGTAGCGTTTGAAGCCATGGTTAAGTTGTTATACAAAGTTTAGGGTTTCAAAGGCTTTGGGCCACAGTTAGGGTTTTAAAATTAGCCACAATTTTGAGTTTCAAAAGCTTGCATTGGGGTTTTAAACAAGGGTTCGGGTTTCAAAGTAGGATTTCAAATCAGGGTTAGGATTACCAAATTTTGCAGACGAGTCCTGGTTTCTGTTTATTGTGCCTGACTGTGTATTGTCACTGTCAGCACACATTGTTTTATTGTATAATTTGTGTATTTCTGATAAACACTATCAGAATCACTGATCTACATTTTATAATTGATATAACATTGAATTAATTTATTTAACTTCATTTCATAGCAATACACTCATTTGGTGACCTACCTTCCACTAATGTGTATGCTAAAGTTTTCTTTTGTCCAATCAGAGTTCAGCTTCTAGTGCACTGTCCAGTATGTGTTGCCATGTCAATACATTCTGCCGAGTACCTTCAGAATCATAACAACTGAACAGAATTACTCTGGCGATGTGCAGCCAATCATATTTCAACCTGATGTGTCCTGCCTAGAAATCCAGTGGGATTCATAATTACGCGCAGGTGACGGAGGAGGACGATTGTCGGATAGTATTAAAAAAAATATTTTGCAGCTTGTCTTTTCAAGAAAAACAGGACATTGTTCTAGGTCGGCCTGGCTGAGTAGTTTCAACCCGGGAAAGGGTTGAAAATCAACAACTATCAGTAGCTAGCTCTCACTACCCTACACAACTAGCTAGCTGTTAATTAGGAGCACAACAAGTTGGATTTGGTGTGTATAAAGAAAAAAAACGGGGAGTAGGATGTATTTTATTATTTATTTTCAGTGTTTTTGTCGTGTTATTAGATAATGACGAACTGCTATATCGTGGTTTGGAGGTGACACTGTATATTGGAAGATAATTGTTAATAACGATAACAGATAACAGGAAGTCAACCCAGGATGTCAAAACTTCTTTTTATATTTTATGTGTACATCTTCTCTATCTATGCATTTTACTTAAGGCTTTATAGTACCTTTTCCCCCAAATACTTTAAAAACACACAAATTCAGCGCCTGCAACCGATTGTTCCTCACATCTTCATAGATTGTGCCCCAGTTTGATCCCACTGAAAGCTAAACACGGTCCAACTGTTACACGCACCATCGTTATGAAACAGGTTTGTGCTGGTAGCCGCATGCAATCATGAGCAGCACTTGCCCTGATGGCTGTCGGCACGCCAGCGAGGGGGGGCGGGGCGGGGCGGAGCGGGAGGTTGGAGATGGGTCAAGAGTCCTGACCTGTGATGATGGCCTTGGTGACAGATGTCATGTCAAGTTTGTAATGTCTGTGTTTTAATGAGCTCTGAGTCACTGTAGAACACACACACACGCACACACACACACACACACACACACACACACGGGATCACTGTCACTTGTCTCTGACGCAACCCGCTGACCTGTCTGTCACTCGAAACGACGACTGCATCCTTACTACAAACATTGCATGTTGTGATAGGGGAACTCCCACCGGTTCTCATCTCACACCACCTGATCATCTTACACGCTCAGTTTTTGTTGTTGTTGTTTCTTTTAATCACCGCGATTGAGGTGGTGCTTCTTCAGCTTTAATGGAATTGACCATTTCGTCATGTTTGTAAACATGTGTATTTTTAAACAATCACATAGCTTTATCTTATTAAAGTCTGTTCAACCTGATGCTGACAAGCGATGCACAGCGCCCTATGGCGGGTTAACAAATCGGGTTATATCCTTTCATGCAACACATACTGATAATGCTCCAAAACTCACTGACATATTATATATATTATTTATACTCTGCAAAGAATGGGAAGGCTGGAATAGAATGATGGCATAGTTCAAACCGTAAACACACCACAATGTATGATCTCAACGCACTTGAATATTGTTTCAAATGCCTTTTGCCCTTAAAAATAAACGACTTCGACATGCTGCGCATTCAGCATTCATTTTCCTTTCTTTTAACTTTAAGTCATAGGTCCAAAACGGCATTATCAAATATTGCCCCCGGTTTCAATAAACATGTTAGTGATGCAACTGTTCACACTAAACATGTCAAAAGAAAATCTGCAACCTGGCGTTTTTCAATTCATCATATATTTTTTCTTTAACTCCACGTCCATGCTAATGCAATATTCTCCATCTTACACTCTCGTTTTTTACTATTTGGCCCCAGGCCCATTCTCCCTCAACTCTGGTCTTTTTTTTACATCATTGTTTGACCACCCTGACTGTACTGTATCTACACCGTATAACAAACCAAAAGGAGACAAATGAAATCACGGGGGGGGGGGGGTGTTGGGGGGTGCTTCAGACTCCTTAAGAAGTGGTAAATGCTGAGTCGCGTTAAATTCGAGCCAAAGAAAGCGTCTCTCCAAAGAATTAGCGCTTAATTAGGTCTTAATTAGCATAATTATGCACGCTAACAGTGTCTCAACAGAATAGCGGTTGTCAGGAGGCTTGAGCCATCTGTAAGGGCAGAGGATTAATACATCATCTTTTTACACGCTATCGCAAAGTGCTCTTCATTAATCAATGTTGCCTTTATAGCGCAGGAATGTTGGCATTTTGCATTATGCGCCATTAGAAGGCTCCCATTGAAGCCATGAGGGCTCTAATTGGGCCTCATGTGAGTCTTAACACTTGACGGGAACACACACAGTTAAACGGCAGGGTTGTGTTGAACACGGTTAACATGGTTGGAAAAGAGAGGACTCGGAGGCTTGGTGGTGGTGGTGATGGGGGGGGGGTGTTGTGTGAAGTGGGTGGATTGACAATGAGAGGGCCTGCAGTGTGGTTGATAATCAATAGAGACGCTTGAACTTGTGCGACACCTCTTCATGTTTGGTAATCAGCGCGGCTGCGGAATGAGATGACAAACTAAAAGAGAGCGCGAGGACGACAAAAAACTTTGGACAGCAGCTGATTGAGTTACACCACCCAAAATGGAAAACAGCCAGTTGCGGCGTAGGAGAGAATCTTATCGATGTAGCTACACATTCGTTAATTCCAGACCCGCCCACAATGGGTCCGCAATATCCAGAAACCATATTAAAATTAGGGCCCGACCAATATAGATTGTTTTAAGCTGATGCCGAGTAAAATTTTTTTTTTAAGTAATCGACCAATTAATAAAAAAATATGTAGTCAATAAAATTGATTATTTTTCGGTCCCTGAACACTCACAACAATAAAGATATAAATTACCAAAGGTGGGAATTTTACCGAATTTTCCTGGTCCGTCATTTGCCACTCTGTCATTTCTCGTGGCAAACGGAATTGTAACCGTCAGTTTGTCATTCCGTCAGTCTGTCAGTCAGTCCGTCTGTTAAGTCCATCAGTTAGTGCGCCAGAAGTACGTCCGTCCCTCAGTCGTTCAGTCGGTCCGTCCCCTCACCCCCCACTCCACCCCCCCAAACAACATCAGCAAAATGGGCAACATAATACAGAAAGACAATATAACAATGCCCAAAGGCATATTCCTTATCCTCTGCAAAGAATGACTAATACTGCTGCAGCAGCTTAGTTGCCACAGCCAACTTCTGTTTCATCGGCATATCTACTAATAGTATGTCTGTATGTTTTATATTACCCCCTGGTGTACACACAACACCCATTCAATTAAACATAAACAGTTGTGAACAAAAAAAAAAAATCTTCAGTGAGGCTTAATCCACATTTGATCCCGATTCTTATACTGAAGATGGAAAAATGCCATGCTCCACCCAGGATTCTGACACTTATCTCCATCAAATCTCATCAAATCAGATTGGGATTGATTGCACTTTGTTCGGATTTTGTAACTTGTCGTGCCTTTTGGGTATTGCGCTCTAAGCTGTTCTGGTTTCTTTTCGTACCTTCATTCCATGTGAACAATCAATGTCTTGATGGATAACAAGCATGGCACATCTCACCTTCCTCTATAGGGAGGGCTGACACAATCGTTCCCGGCCGCTGCCATTTCCGTCCACACACACATACACACACCCGTTGGCACACACTGAGGTGTGGTCCGGGCACATACACGCACACACGCAGACCTTAGTGGCGATCTATAAGAGCCCTGAGCCTTAGGCGACCTTGAGACACACCACTCTGGCCTTGCCAATAGCGTCGTCGTGTGTGTGTGTGCGCGCGCGCGCGCGTGTGTGTTTGCATATGTGAAACGCACTGCTTTCATATCACGTCATCGGCAAAACTCCTGCTAAGATGCAACACCTAAAAAGTAAATATGTTTTTGCGGATAGGAATTAAAAACAACCCCCGCTCCGCACGCGCGCGCTCACGAACACCCACGCACGCTTATACACGGTTTGGGCTCTCGAGGGCATTAGCATTATCGATGAGCTCACCCCGTCACCTCGGACACGGGCTCTTAAAAGAGAATAATTTCATGCAAATGAGATATTGATGAGTTAATGATTAATTGGCCGCCCGGCCGTGTTAATATGCAATAGCTGTCGTGTAATATGCATTTCTAATGACTCTGTCTCGGCGTGTTCAAACAAATGGGCCACTTTGATCAGCGGGCTTTTCGCCGTGTTCGCTTCCTGGGACGAGGCCTCAGCCCGGGGGGCCCTTAGGAGCCAGCAACCGTGGGGAGGCGCGCTGAGAGAACAGGCGACTTGTAAGATGCATACGTGTGCCTATTAGCACTGTGGCGAATGATAAAACACTGTTTGTATCGTTACATTGCGCTTTAAGGCTGTCAAATAAAATTACGTGGACAGGTCGGCACAACGCATTATGACAACGATGCAGCAAATGATCCATCGACCAAATGATATACAAGACTGGCATTCTTTAACCATTCTAGTACAGTATTCTAAGGCTTCACACATTTTGTTTGGCACGTACATAAAATTAATGGTTCAAAAACGCCCAGGTCACCCAGGTTCATATTTTGGGTAAATAAGAAGAATGAATGATACAAGGATTCATTTTAATTCCATTTCAATTGTGTTTGCTTGAGTGAATGTACATAATCGGGCTTATTGCTTTTAGGGTGGCGTGTGTGTCACCCTGTCTCTCCGTCCATCTACTCTATCTGAAGTCTGAAGTGTGTATTCCATCGTGTTGCTATGCTATGCTGCAGACGGATGGGTGGAGGGAAAGGACAGGACGGGATGACACAGGCAGACCCTCGAGCGGACGCCTGTTGATGGCTGCCACTCGGGCGACTAACGTGTTGTGGGACTGAGCGACAGGGGGGAGCGGCGCAGCTCTGACCACACCTCATTTCATCAGGGAGTTTTGCAGCCATGTTGTTACTTGGGAACGCTTCAGGCTTGCACCAAGACTGGGACTTTGTGTGCGTGACCGCTCGAACTGTCACTTTGAACACTTGTTAAACATCCACAGAAGGCTTCTTTTTACGTGATTCGACAAATGTCTTTGCGCTTATCTATTTGCATATGGCTCGCAGATGCGGGTATCCTGAGCCACTCACCTGCTTATGACATGTCTCATGTTTCAGGACCGAGGAAAGGAGCTTTATTCGGCGCTGAGGGTTGTGAAAACAGTGAAACGTAACAGGTAAACAATTTTCCAGTTTCAATATGGAGGCTATTACGACTTACTCGTGAATAATATACCTTTTGTCGTGCCAGTATAGAACACGTGACCTTTGACACAATCAACAATGGATACTTACCTGCAACTTCTACTTAGTGATAGACGTTTACCCGCCTTCATCATTTTACCTAACCCTAATTCGAATTCTGCTAACCACATGAATTCAAAGCTAAACCCTCACCCGACAAGCCCGAACTGTAAATTCAAATCTGGAAACCACCTCAACTTTAAATTCACCTGATCCTGATATAACTCTAACTCTAAGCGAAACCTATACTAACCCGGTACAAACCCTAAAACTGCTTTAACCTCAACCAAATAAACATCGAACAAGACCTCGTACTCTCATTCAACTGACTCTAACCGACCCAACCCTAATCCTAAACTCAGTCCGACCCAAAACTCAAGCACCCTCACTGAACATAAACCTCAACCTTAACCACCCGAACCAAAGCCTAAATGTTAATCTAACCGACCCCAAATGTTCCTTTTCTCCGTGGCTTTTGGTTCTCGTTCATCTCCTACCTTCTTGTATGGGCTCAGTGGAGGCGATTTTACCGCAGCGATTTTCAAATTTTTGATATGGTCTCACAGCCCAGACAAAAGGCAAATTTCACTTGAAGATGAAGAAAGCAAATTATACTAAATTCAATGTTTTACGTCTTCTGAAATGTTATATAAAAACCCCAGGGCGTACCAACATTGGCCGACCATTACCTGAATTAATTGTTTTTTAAAATGTTTTTTTTATTTGTATCTCACATATTCTGAGCGACTCAGTCATGTTTAATGTGTGTGTGTGTGTGCGTGTTCTCACAAACCGTCATCTTATCCTACGTTGACGTGAACATGAAAAATGAAGTAACGTAAAAGCAGCAATAAGTTTCATAGCTGTGATAGATCCTCTGCTCACGCAAGCGCTCGCTGCACTTTTCTTCCAACATCGGCTTCTGTTTTTTCATTTAATGTTACCAATGATGAATAAACACACTGCCACTGACCCATTTGAGGGTGTTTTGATAAAGAACTTCTGGCAGGGACTGACTTTTGTGATTTGGTTAACTCTCAGACAGACAGACAGACGGTACACACTATTGAGAAATATGGGCTAGGAGTAGCGCAGTTAAATCAACAAGATGAATGCGGAAACAATCTCCAACAGCGTTTCTAACATTTTGACGGGGGCGGGGGGGAGGTTGCTGAAAAGCCGACATAAATGGAAATATGGAGCTCTGAAAGCGGAGACCATTTCCAGTGGTAACTAGAAAACGGGGGTAGAAAATGGCTTGATGGATGGAACACGAGACTCAAAGAAACATACAAGTCGTAACAACAAAGCGGCTGTGTTGCAGTAGTGCCAAAGAAGTGCTTATTGGACAGTCAAAGCTTTGCAAACCTATTTTTTGTGTGCACAATGCAGCTGGAGATTTTTGAAAAAAAAAAATAAATAAATAAAAAAAAATAAACAGAGCTGGGGTCCATTTCATAAAGCAGGTTTAATGAAAATTCTGCTAACCCTGGAATGAGGGAAACTTTGACTTTTCAGTTTCAAAAAGGAAGGTGACCCAAACCAGAGAAAGAGGTGTAACTCGAGCCGGTTTCAGAGAGAGAGGTAACTTAAACTCTCGGTCAGTTACCGCGGTAACAAACTATTTGAACCTAACCTGGTCGGGTCCAGGTTAATCTCAATGAACCTCGGGTTTCTCTCTGTCTCCGCCCTCTTTCAGAGCCACACATTCCTTTTCATTTCCTCAATCCGTCACTTGGCGAAGGTGAGTTTTGTCGTAGCGTCGTTCTGCCAGTTGTCAATAAAAAAAAAAAATGGTGTGACTATATGAAAAGTCCAGACACAGTATCACCGAAAAAAGTTTCTGTTGAATTGACTCAATTTTATTTCTTCAGTTGGTTGCGTACAATAAAATCATCTGTACCAAGATCAATTTTTGGTCTGCTTTAAAAATCGATCTGGATTCAGATGATTTTATTTATTTAATTGAGTAAATGATGCACAACATTTTTTTAGTGTACACTGAAATAACTTTAATTTACCCAATTTTATTTCTTCAACATGGTTGCACGAAATATAATTTTTAAGTAGACTATACATTTATTTAAAAAATGTACCTGGCTCCAGATTATTTTATTTTGCGCAACCACCTGACGAAATATCAACCATCATATTTTCCAGTGTGACCCCATGAGATTATGCCGAGGTCTTAGCTGTTCAAACAATGTTTTTATATTTTATCAGCTGTTAGGTGCGAGACTGCACCTAAATGAAACAAACTAATAGGCGAAAGTATTATTATGATTGCAAAGGACTTAAACTTCCGCATATATTGATCCGAGCAGCAATGTTCTCCCATGCCCCTCCCCCGTTGCCGTGGTGACTCATTGCCGTGTTGGTCGACGAAAGCGCTAACGGAAGCGCGTTTAAAATGATAGCCGATCACTATTTGATCCGGCTTGACAAAAAGGCAGATAGAAGGACTGCTGACGGATGGCGATAAACAAACTGACAAATTTCAGTAAAATGCCCACCTTTGCAAATAAAACACAATCCAAATAAATGCGAACAAATTAAATAGTTTTATAAAGTGTAATTACCATACATACTGTAATATGCAAGTGTTGGATTTTTGTGTGTGCCTTTAAGGGGCGTGGCCTAGTGAGTGCCATCGGGAGCTGGAGTCAAGTTGGCATCAGGGCGTGGGTTGTGGCGTAAAATCACCCCTTGCCAGCCCATTCTTTTATATTTGTGTGTTTGATTGTCTCATTCAATAAATGGCCGAAAGTGTATGAGTGACTCTTAAACTCATTAATTATGGCACGTGTAAGTAATGGTACCACTGTAACAGTTTTTACATCTGGGTTTCAGATATGAACCACAAGGACAAGCAGTTGGTAACCAAAGTGACATCGGCAACTACTGGCCTGGCATGCATATTACAGTCTGTGTAAGTACACTTCACAAAATAAATTGTTGGTCCAACATCTTTTATTGGACACCATGACGTCGTGTAACAAGGGCATCATTCTCTCCTGAAAGTCTGGCCTCCTTTTAAGTGCAATGTTCATGTGCCGGTCAGGTCCGATCAAGGTAAAGATCCATTAGGTTAGTATGCAAATATATGTATGCGAGGGCCATTGATTGGGGTGAACGGGGGCTGTTTTTAAGGCGCGCTGACGCTGATGAGCAGGGAAGGCTTGGCGTGACCTGTCTGGGTCTAAGTCAATATAGTGTCACATTACTGCACAACTCAATCACTTACAATCTGGAGTGGGCCAGGTAATAATGTCATTTCCTGTTGTGAGTGCACACAACCACACCGATGTGAGTGTGACCTCTACAAACCAGTAGAGTGGCGGCAATCTCGTAGTTTGGATGGCTCTCGGCAGAATTTAGGAGAATTTTGAACTAAAAGAAGAACTGGATCCTATGCAGGCAGACTTTGGCTGATAGGCGGTGACCCAAAAATGTGCTAAAATGAGTAGAGTAGTCATATTTACCTACATCAAGTTCATCAATTAGGAAATTGAGCAATATTTTAAAGTCGGAGGTCAACCCAAGCATATTTTTTTCAAGAATATGAGCTATGCAAGCCCACTAGTTGAAACAAGACATTCTGATCAATATTGTTTGTGGAATAAGAGTTAATCCACTCGGTTTTAGCCATCTCTGGGGGCGGCCATTTTGTCACTTCTATCGACTGAAAATGACATCACAACCGCTCAAGGCCCAGCTAACGACCAATTACGGCTCACCTGTTTTTTGAAGCTGAGCCGTGATGATGTGGAAAAAGTGGTTGCATTTTGCTGCTCAACTCATATTCCACAAACGCAATATCAATCAGAATGCCGTGTTTCAACTTGTGGGCCTGCTGGGAACATATTCTTGAAAAAAATGTGTTTGGGTTGATTTCCGCTTTAACCAAATATGATGATATTAAGCAACTTCACGTGAATGAAGTGAACTTCACTTTGGGTTTTTCTTTGGCTTTTTTTTTAAATGAGAGATAACCAGAATGTGAAACTGGAAAAGGAACTTGTTGCTGTGTTATATTCAATATAACATCGCTACATTGACGTCGAAGCTATGCTGTTTTTATGTGACGAGACTTACCTCCAAGTCACACCTTCTGCATTCATTATGGGTCAGCAAAGATAAGGATGAGTAGACAAAAAAAAAAAAAAAAAGCATGTTAAAATGCAACTCAAAACATTGCTTGTACAGTCAAATGTAAAATAAGTCAAGAGAACGCAATGCTGTAGACCTTTTCTACCTATTTCCTGCAGGGGGCAGTAATGTCTGCCGTCTTCGGCGGAATAACGACTTGCCTCGACTCGGCCTTAGTGGAGATCTGCCCTCTCCTGACTGACATTGTGGTTATCTCTGTCAAGGCACTACATACCGCACTGACCTGATTTTCATGATTCCAACTCTGAACCCCCCGATGAGTTCAAACTCTCTGAGGACGGGTGGATCATATATGCATGCTGTGCCAGAGTGCATTGTGGGTAAGGGGTCTTAAAGCTGGTGCCGTAATAGCACCTGACAGCTCCCGCACCCCTCAGTGCCGTGTGTGTGTCTTTGTGGCTTCATTCAGAGTGACAGTGTAGATTAGGGGTGTAATCCTCGTCGAGCTACACGGGATCTACTACTAGCGGTACACACACTCAGGCGCACTCACACACAATATAATACATGCCATTAATTGAAACATTTACTGCCAAGACTACATTTATAAGTGGCGAGTTGAAGGGAAAGGAATTAAAAAAATAAAATAAAAAAATTGCCACTTGCATTGAAGCTAATTGGATTCTTGCATTAAAAATTGCTTCTCTATTTGTCCCTATATTTCTTTTAGGCCAATAAATAAATAAATATTAACTGTGTGTTAAGACTGTGGAGTTGAAGATTTACGTTTATGTGTTGTGGGCTTGATATTCAAACTCAGTTGCTCCTCAGGGACTTTTTAGAAAATCCAGCACCTGAAGCTAGTTTCACTTAGAAAGATTCAATTTGTGTGGTGGTTTTGAAACTACTTAAAGTACAAAAGTAAAAGTAATGCAAAGAGAAAAAAGAGCGGTGAAGTGAAAGTCACGTTAAATATTTTCTTTTCATTATGTTCTATGTGCCCTGGTAGTCTAAACACGGTTTTATGAGTAATCTTGCGTTCATGAAATAATAATCAGATGAATCCACCCCGCCCGCAAATTTTTGACTTGACTTGAAGGACAAAAGCTTGGGCCGCACCACAGGGGCATATTGCGCACTAACCCAACTCCTCCAAAAACATTTTTATAAAGGCCATAATGATTATAATGTTATATTAAAATGTTACGTCAAAGGCGACCTGTTTCAGATGCATATACTCTATACCCATTAAAAATGATCACATTTAGGAAGCACACATGGCTAATACTTTAAAGAGCTATGTGTACTACCAGAGCATTTTACAAAAAATTTGCCACCCGCTTATCGCCTTCCGCCTTCAGCCGGAATACACCTTTGCCGTCCATTTATCCGCTATTCTGTCCGGCCGGCCGGTCCAAATAGTAATCGCCTATAGGCCGGTCCGCCTATCATTTGAAACGGGCTTCCGTTAGCATTTCCGACTACCAACTTTGACAAACTACCACAGTTTTTCAAAATTCAGAGAAACCATCCGAAACCAGTTTTAATTTGCAACTTGAAGTGTGGTAGGTGTCCGCTGATAGTGTAGTGGTACACACGCCTGAGTTGTGTGCGGGCAGCGTGGGATCAATTCCCGCTCAGTGACAGTGTCTATGTGTGCCCTGCGACTGGCTGGCGACCAGTTCGGGTTGTAGTCTGCCTTCGCCCATTGACGGCTGGGATAGGCTCCAGCAACTCACCGCGACCCTATATAGGATAAGCGGTTTGGAAGATGACATGACATGACAAGTGTGGTAGGTATGCCTATTATGACTAGAGCCACATAAAAGTCCCAAGAAGCCATGCCTGAAAACATCACAGGGAGTTTGCCTTTTTGATTTGTTGTGGCGATGTCATTTTGGACATATTCTTCAAAAACCACCTCGTAGAGATTCTGTCCTAATGCTAGCAGATTTAAACTTTGAATACTAGACAGATGGGTGACTCCAAATGTTTGAAATGTTTTTGTTGTTGTCATTTTGTGTGAGGGCAGAGCATGACTGCAAAGTTTGATGGTTTGCCATAAAACTCAAAACTCTATTTAAACGCCCGCTGGAGGTGTTTATAAATTCAGCCCCTAAAGCTAATTTCACTTAGCAACTTGAAATTTGGTAGGCACATCTACTGTATCATCAGTTGACACATGAAAAAGTCCCACGGACACATTCTGTAAAACAAACAGTCTGCCGTTTCAGTTTGTTGCAACATTTGCTCTTGAGTATGATCCTTTTCAAGGGTTTTTCAAAAATAATTTCTTCCTGTAGACTTTGATTGCCACCAAATTTAAACTTGATACACAAAACCAATGCATGATGTTAAATTGTGAAAAAAGAAAATGATTTCATTGGCACAAGGCAGTGAAACTCTTACAAACTCAGCCTCTTAACAAGAATGATTCTTCAATATGACAGAGATTTATGTTTTTGTTTTAATCAACCGCCACCACATATTGACACCAAAGATTTTGGTTTATTTGTGCGTAATTAACTGGTTAACTATATGTACTCAAAGAAAGTTCACTATATTTGTCTTTTTTTAACCCCAAAAGAAATATCTGAGGTGGCAGAAAAATAATAGCGGTGTTTTGACTTTTCCCGGATGTGTCGAGGAAAAACACTTAGAGGGGCGCTTTGATCTTGCTTTTAATTAGCTCCCATTCCCCTCAAGTATTCCTCTTTTCTGTATTTGCAAGAAAGCGCGCGAACAATGCTCACATTGTGGCCCCCTTATGCCGATATCAGCGTTTTACTTAACTTTCCCTCTCAACTTGCTTTTTTTTTTTTTAAATCCCTTTTCTCTTTTCCACCAACTTTCCTCGGTCTCCCTGTCCTTTTTCACTGTGGTGATAAACTCATCATGTTTCAGAATCAATATTAATTTTGCCGCCTTGCAAATCAATGGCGGCGGGGAGGAAGAGGCTCCTTTGCATGTGGAGCTGCTTCCTCGTCTGCTGCCAGCCGTAGTGATGAGAGGTGACGGGACATCCAGGCTGGAGCCGGCGGGGAGGCCCCAAACTCGCTCATTAGCTCCCCTCAGCTGGAACCTCTCACTTTGCCACTCTGGCCCCTTCGCCAAATATGGGCTGGGGGGGTGCGTTCGTGTGTGTGCGTGTACCGTGATGAGTGACTTTATCTACAGGAGAGTTTGGAGATTTTCCACTGAAATTTCTATCTGATCATATTGACATAATTGGACAGTGTGTGTGGTGTGCATGTGTGTGAGCATGTGCATGTGCATTGAACATTGTCCGAGTCATTGAAAAGGCTTTTGTTAATGCCTGTCAAACTTATACACACATATCTATCTATCTATCTATCTATCCATCCATCCATCTGTATGTACATGGATGTGTATTTATGTATGTGTACAGTATATGTATGTATATATATATATATATATATATATATATATATATATATATACACATACATATATATATATATATATATATATATATATATATATATATATATATATATATATATATATATATATATATATATGTGTATATGTATATATGTATATGTATATGTATATATGTATATGTATATATGTATGTGTATATATATATATATATATATATACACATACATATATACACATACATATATATATATGTATTAGCACGTCCGCCTCTCGTGGGTTCGATCCCGGCTCCGGCCTCCCTGTGTGGAGTTTGCATGTTCTCCCTGTGCCTGCGTGGGTTGTCTCCAGGTACTCCGGTTTCTTACCACATTCCCCAAAAAATGCATGGTAAGTTGATTGGACACTCTAAATTGACCCTAGGTGTGATTGTGAGCGTGGATGTTTGTCTCTGTGTGCCCTGCGATGGGCTGGCATCCAATTCAGGGTGTACCCCGCTTACTGCCCGAAGACAGCTGGGATAGGCTCCATCACGCCCGCGACCCTTGTGAGGATAAACGGTACAGATAATGGATGGATGGATATAGCTTAACCGCAACCCTAATAAACGGATGGGTGGATGGTCGGTATGGAAGCAAGGTGTTTTAGTGGTTTGTACATTTGTCTCAAAATTCGGAGGTTCGTGGTTTGAATTTGAAATTGATAAAAGTTGCCTATTTTCCAGAAAACATGAGATAATGTCAAGATAACTCATTCACATTTTTTTAAGAGAAAAAAAGTTTTAATGTTATTAGAACAAAGTTGTATTCCCCTCGACCTCAAAGGTGTAATCTTTTCAAAAACAAAAACTTCGTCAGGATATCGTAATCTTAGGCTAATAAAGTAGTTTTTCAAGATAAAGTTGTTATTATGATAGTAAGTCAATTAAATATTTCACCTTTATCCTCTAAAAAAACATGACGACATAATAGAAAAAAAGCACACTTTTTATTCTTAAAAACAGGGCTATTTCCTGTAACAATATGTCTTTTCTTCTTATAATAAAAATTATTATGATTATTTTTTGGCCGCCTAAAGCTACCGCTCCTGGATCTTACTTTTAGAACCACAACCTGAGCTTAGGCGTGTACGAGCATCGTCTTTTGTGATGGTGACACGGTAGCTAACAAGTAGCTACCGCTACTCAGTTCCCTCCTTGCGAAGCACGAGCAGGCTTACCTTGCTCCAGAACCTTCACAAGACACCAGCAGCAGACGCACGCAAACCAACACCTCAATGAGCTGGCTTGCGAGAAAGGAAGTGTGCACAGAGCCCAATTTGCGGGACAGACGCTCGTACAAAAAGCGGTAAGAGAGCATGACGAGGCGGACAGGTGAAGTGATGGCAGTGAGAGGGAGAGGAAAAAGTACATCCAAAAGTGCATATATGAGCTAAGTGGGACAGAGCTGCACAAGTTTGGACTCACCAGCTTCGGAACGCTTTATTATTTTTTTTTTTAATCCCCCGTTGGGGCGCCATCCGGCACCCCCCCCCTCCCAGGGGTTCGTCGTTTGGGGCTCACGCCGCCACCTCGGCCTTGGTGACTATCGAGCCGTCAACAAATTAAGAGTCGCTATTGTTGCGGTGACAACAAGGCGCGGCGCTCGCCACGGGGAAGCGCCTCGGCAGAGCGCTGACAGAACCCCAGAATTCTCCTAATCATGGGTGGCTGTCAGGAAGCACCTGTCCTGACACCTCTGCTTAAAACCTGTCTCCCAGGCATAAGATAATTACAAGTGCCAGCAGAGAAGACCGGGAGAAGAGAAGGAACTCTTTCTGTGTGAGGAAATGGAGCTAGGGAGGGTTATTTTTTTTATTTTTTTAGACAAGTTCCCATTGAAGTGGGAGAGAGTGTTCAAAGGCAAGAATGGAGTGCAGTGAGGTGTCTGGGGTGTCCCCCCCCCCCCCTCAACCCCACTGAGAGGGGGAGGATCGGAAGGGTGGTCCCTAGGTAGCGCTGCGGGGGACAGGCGCAGGACTGAGCTGTCACTGGACCCACATCCATACAACCCCCCACAGACACACACTGTTTGAGTGGTCCAGTGTTCCATGGAGCAGTCCTCATGTTAGGTGCATGCTGGTGCTAACAGTTTGTGGAATAGCTTTTTTTTAAAAATTTATTTTATTTTTTTTTCTCTGAAAAGTTGTGCCAAACTTTTGG
The DNA here is from genome assembly GCF_054856515.1 of Filicampus tigris. NCBI lineage: Eukaryota > Metazoa > Chordata > Actinopteri > Syngnathiformes > Syngnathidae > Filicampus > Filicampus tigris. The sequence continues at coordinate 21,600,865 of NC_141220.1, read as the reverse complement.
GAAGAGCTGGACCGAAAGTGACTGCGGGATTCTGCAACTAGCTATCATGAGTAGTCTACCATCGACAACGAGTAAAATTTGGATGATAGCTGAACAACGTCGCAGTGGATGCCAGGCATATCAAAAAAAGAAAAAAAAACAAAAGTTGATCTTTCACCACAAAAATGAAGTTTCCAGGTACCAATACAGGAGCTTCTGTACAGGAGGGGTTGAACCGACTAGTCGACGTGTCGACTTTACCACCGACTGTGCAGTGATGATTATACAGTAGCTTCAAGTTGATTACTTACCGCATGTTTCGACACTAACAACACGTACACCTCGCTGAAATCAACAGGTGGTGGCTCGGTGCAGCACGTTTTAGGCAAAAGGTAAAAACACTGATTGTGCCAGAACAAAACTTGGAGATTTCACCTTTCAAGCATAACCGTTTTTTTTTCTTGCTTTTAAAATAGACGGAAGCGGCATTTCACCCGTCAATGTAATCGTCACGGACCGCATCCGTCAGTGGCGGTCTGTAAGTCTGTCACTGGTGGACGCCCTGTGTGGCAGGCATCAAAGGTATCTGAATGTGATGGGATGAATGACTCGGAGATGCAACCGAAGACGGCAGGGAAAGTGAGTGAGGGAGCTTGTGCTAGGAGGCAAAAGGACATACAGTAAGCTGACAACTGAGAAAAAAAAAATACCAATGACATCGCTGATTAATTGACATTGATTGGCTGGACGATCATCCCCTTGGAGATGACCACAAAAAATCTGAAGCCTTCAACGAGTCAAAATATTACAAGAATAAAGTCATAATATCACTGGAGTAGTTATAAGATAATTAGAAAAAGTCATACTATTATAAAAATAAAGTTGTAATGTAATGAGAAATGAGTCGGAATATGACCAAAATAAAGAGACGTAAAAAGTCCAGGAAGAAGCCAACATGTCACTTTTACTCTAAAAACACACAACTTGTCATGTTATGGTTGTCTGTACGGCTCCCCTGAGTGAATCCCTAACAAAGCAAATGAAGTAAGCTCGTGGGCTTGGGCTAACACGCAGCGATGCGTGCTTACGTTCCATTACAGCCTGTCATTTCTCAAGCAGCGGGCTTTCCTTCAGACTAACACTCCTGTCACAGCGGCCGAGGGAGGGCTGAATTATTCAAATAGTCCTAATTCCTCCCAGCTCGCTTTGCAGCGCTCTGCCACTCATCATTTGTCTTTTCATTGTTGCCAATTTACAGGCAATCCCTCCCATTAATGATGCCAACTGCTCTAAAACGGAGGATGGTGAGGGGACAGAGTGGAAGTGAGGGGGAGCGGGACAACGGCGGGCATTTTACAAGCTGCTGTTGCGGTTATAAACGTATGATTTACGGACTTTCAGCCGCGCGCGCCGATTGTTAAACAGGCTTTGTTTTATGAAATTTTTAAACGTACATATGTGGCTTTATTTGCCTGTCGCTAGTAAGCATATTTTGGGAGGGGAGCAAGGAGGTGAACTATGAAATATATCTACATCTGCTTCCTGTGCAGGCATAAAAACCCAGAAATGACTTTCAGTATGTTCCGATGAGATCGTTTTCTTTTTACACTCCGCAAGTGGTACGAAAACACTTTTCTTGAGGTATTGACTAAGTGCAAAGAACAATAAAGATGAATACATCGCGGACGACGGTGATGACGCAGCGAAATGGAACTCGTCCGTTTAACGACTTACCTACAGACATATGCGTGCGTTGCAGTCGTAAACATTTAAAGTTAGGAAATGGTCCGTTGCCACGCGTCAGTCGCTTTAATGAATAGTGGGACACAACGATTTTCCTTCTCTTGCATATTCTGAATCGATTGTTTTGCTTAAAACTTGATGCTGTCGTAAAAGCTAAAATGTATCTGGGGGCCAGATCATTTTTTGGTGGTCAACTAAAGGAAATTAAATGTCTACTTTATGTTTCTTGCTCAAACATGACTTGTTCCTTATATTTTGGCAGAAATCCTGGATGAAAATTGCAAATTTTCTTCATTTAAAGGGGAAATCAACCCAAACATATTTTTTTTTATCAAGAATATGTTCTATGCAAGCCCACCAGTTGAATGAGGGCATTCTGATAAATATTGCGTTTGTGGAATAAGAGTTAATCCACCCGTTTTAGCCATCTCTGGGGGCTACCTGAGCCCTGAGCAGTTGTGATGTGATTTGTAGTCGACAGAAGTGACAAAATGGCCGCCCCCTGAGATGGCTAAAAATGAATGGATTTTACCGCTTAACTCACATTCCACAAACGCACTACTAAGCAGAATTCCGTGTTTCAACTAGTGGGCCAGCTGGGAACATATTCTTGAAAAAAATATATGTTTGGGTTGATTTCCAGGGATAAAGGTAGCAACATAGTTCAATTTCACGTACAGATATAGAGTCTGTAGATAGCCAGAGGAACAGGCAAACAGCTAGCTGGATGCAGAACTCAAAATCAAGGACAAGGCTGAGGTGATGGCCTGGAGAAAGGCAAAGCGTGAGATTCAGGGATGGAGAAGGTCGGCAACGGATGATTCAACCAAGGAATCGTGCTGGAGAGTCTGGCATGTGTGTGCAAGTAACAAAACGCTAGTGACAATGGCATGGCTTTATTTACGAGAATTGTTAGCTGTTAAAAAAAATCATCATCAAAACACAAAATATCTTTGCATATTTGTACTTCAGTATAATGTGTGAATATTTTTGACAGCTCTGGTTTTAGAGGACCTCAAGATCCCGCCATACGTTTTTCATAAATAAATTAAATAATAGTAACACTAATTTCGTTCGACAAGATTAAGCATTGAGTAAAGTATGCAGACTGCTTTGCTTCTTATGCTAATCACTAGCTAGCTACCCACCAACTGGCTATGTTTGCCACATATGACTATGGAAAAATTAACAGTTACCAAGTTTACTGGCAAAATGCAGAGTGTCTGTAATTTAGATTTTTTTCATTACGTTGGGACTTTATTGTTGTAACTACACCTTTTTCTCATTAAATTACAAATATATTGTTATAATACTGTGATTTTTTTTCCTCATGAAGTTACAATTTAATGACTTTTCGCCACAAAGTTATGATCCATCCATCATCAAAATGTGACTATTCTTCTTTAGTTTTTTAAGGTGTAGCGTGATTACTTCACAACAGTGGACCCAGTAGGCTATTGTAAGTAAGATTTGTAAGAATTAGTGCAATCACCTCTAAAAACTATTTATTACTCATCTAATGATACCCTGATTGTTGTATTATTAGCCGGAGGTTACCATTTTCATTATCAATGTTTTCATTTTCAGAACGTATCGATCATAATCAGCGTTGCAGGTGTATGGAGACAATAACAGACATGGGAGAGAGACAATTTTTGATCACTAGAAGAGCAAGTGAGTGAGTGAGCGAGTATGTGTGTGTGGGAGAGAGAGAGAGAGAGAGAGAGAAGAGAGAGAGAGAAAGAGACAGTGATGGAACTGTGCCGCTATCTTAAATGAGGAATCCCATATGAGGGTCTGGATTAACTGTATTTAATCCCTCATCAAACGGACAATAACAGAGCAGTCTAATCCCCACGTCCCCCCACCTCCCCTTTCTCAGATTAGCTCGTCATCGGCGTCCTGGCCAAGCAGTGTGGTGTCGGTGGCAGCCTGTCGGGTTCTCCTCCACAATGACCTCTACTGGAGTTTAGAAGCGGCGCCATCACAGCACATTCTGCTCTACAAAAGTTGTCATGAAGATGCTGGAAAGCTGTTGTGTGAGGGCCAGGTAGGGGAAAGGCTCAACAGCTCAAGTACATGAGGATACATTCCAAATTTACCCACGATAAGCGGAAATTTGCAATATAGAGAGACCATTTAACAAAATGTTTTAATTTAAAGTTTAATGCGTCCCAGATGCTTAAAACCTTAAAACGGAAGTCAACCCAAACAAATTTTTTTCCAGAATATGTTCTATGCAGGCCCACTAGTTGAAACACAGCGTTCTGATTAATATTGCGTTTGTGGAATATGATTAAGCAGCAAAATCCGCCTGTTTTTAGGCTATCCCGGGCTCGGCCACTTTGTCACTTCTGTCGACTGAAAATAATGACCTGATCATGGCTCGGGTTCAAAACAGGTGAGCTGTGATTGGTTGTTACTTGAACCCTGAGCAACTGTGATGTAATTTTCAGTCGACAGAAGTGACAAAATGGCCGCCCCCAGAGTAGGCTAAAAACAAGTGGATTAACTCTTATTCCACAAGCGCTATATGAATCAGAATGCACTGTTTCAACTATTGGACTTGCATTGAATATTGAATATATATGTTCTTGAAAAAAATATGTGTGGGTTGGCTTCCTGTTAAAAAAAATCCCAAAAACTGTTAGATCACATTTAAAAAAAAAAAAAAAAAAAAAAAAAGAAAAAAGAAAATCCCATAACACCATGAGGACAAGGTTGCAGATCTGCACTGGGTAATTTTTCTTTTAATAAAAACTGAACGTGGGTCCCACAGACCCGAACACCGTACAAGGTTAAAGTAAATGTAAAACTGAGATTAACTCAAACCAAACACACATAATTTTGTCAAACGAAAGTCCGCTATCTTAATGCGAACATATATGAAACAACATAGCTGGGCTAACGGAAATTAGCATAGATGTTAAAGTAATTTTTCCAATGATCCAGTATCCAAATATAAACCTTAAAACAATATGCTATTTTAACTTTCAGAATAGCAACAGATTGTGCAACACTTTGAGGTATTTGCATTTGGTGATGTGACTGCAGCATGCGCCACGTAACACATTAATTCAGTAATTCGACGGTGATAAAGTGCTGCCTTCGCAAATTAAAATACAACCAATCTTTATTAGTGTTTATAGTGGCACTTGCGAAAGCATATGGATTAAAAACTATTTTAAATTGTGGAAAAAAAATTATATGTCACTTTAATTTTTATATATTTTTTTCACCCTATACTTTTATATTGTTATTTTTCAATTCTGTGTGTGTGTGTTTTTAATTCGGGAAGTAGTCTGCCAACTCACTGGCAAAACGCGAGCGAACCAAACAGCACTTGCCATCTAATTTGTGCTCCATCGAGCTGCTTAAAAACCGTCTGCTGAACGAGCCAACCTCATACTGAGAGTTGAAATTGAATGTGAAATTTTCAAACAAAGGAACGCTTGACTTTGAGACCCTCGATTGTGCTACAAACCCAGTAATTAGTGTGCGAGATAGGCTGATGTAATTACCGCTAAGTGTGAGCACCCTGGAGTAAACAAATATGTTCATCAAGCAAATAAGGGATTACCGTGTATATGCTCACTTCGCTCCTTAACCCGTCTGAAGCACTGGGGGGACGCGCAACGCCAGGCGAGCAGAAGTGAAAAAAATAAAAGAAAATATAGACAGACGGAGCCGAGCGAGCCGGTCTGGGCCAAAACTGCTGACGACCAGTGTTTTCTGCGAGAGGTCTCGCTTCAGTTAAAAAAAAAACATAAATAGGAAAATGTAACTTGGGAATGTTTGAGTAAAAAAATTTTTACTCTTGTGTTGTTTACTTTGGAAATGGTTAACTTCCACCATTTGAATTAATTTCTTCAAAATTGGTGGTCATTTATGAAAGATTTAAGATTCCAAAGTCAAACACGATAAATTGGGTGAGGCTGGCTCATTTCCATCCACCCATTCCTTCCAGGTGAGCTGCAAGCTATCCCAGCTGACTTTGGCCAAGAGTTAGAGTACACCCTGGACTGGTTGCCAGCCAATTGCAGTGTTTGCCTTCCAAGTTGTTGTAATTTAAATCATTTTTCCCCCCATAAGAAATCATGTTAGATGAATTAATTTGTTTTGGTGTTACAAGCACCTTGTAGTGTTTTATAGGTACCGTATTGCTGGAATCAATGCCTCCTGCATCCCAAAAACCTGCTTCTTAGGTTATGTGAAGACTTTCAATTATCCGTACGATAGGAGTTGAACGACTAAAGATTTTTTTGTAGTTGACTATAATGTGATGATAGTCAAATCAAAGTTGATTAATTGGTGATGTCATTGATATTTTTTCAGCATGTAACAGCAGTCCTGAATCTTTTTTTGTGCACCTTTCACATGGACATATTTTGACTGACCGTATAGAAACAAATACAAAGAAATGATTAGAAATACATCTTACTATTGCTCAAAATGTAGTTGTTATGATAAGTGGGAAACTTTTCTCTTCAACGAGCCAAATGGTTTCATCTTGCGTATCGTAGAATAGCGTGTTATATGACAGGACATCATGGCTCGAAAAGAATTGAGCATTTCTCTGTTTTCCCTTTTTCGAAAAGTCCCTTGTAAATTGACAGAGAAGAAGACAAGATGCAAAAATTCATGATTTTTATAAATCGTTTTTATGGTAAGATTTGAATACAAGTCGATCTTGTGGCAAATTTTGGATCTGAATTTGACACCTGTGCCTCTTTTCTGAGTTTCAAGTCTCATGAGATTTGCTGCTGTTTGTTTGAATATTTGTTTGAAAGAATATGTTTTTGGTTAACTCCAAATTGTAAGACGTTTGTGGCAGAGTTAGTTCTGTACTTGTACTGTGACATTTAAGCCATTAAGTCCGTGTCCTGTCAACAAGTTTGTTTTTGCTGATGGAGTCGGGCGCTGCAAATTTGGGGCATTCATTTTGAGCCAAACCTCCGCTGACCATCTCCCCAATTGTTTGAGTGCTAGTGCTGAGCTGTAATTTCTCTCCCAATTAAAGCAAACATGATTGAAGACTGACCTGTTTTAGCACGGCCTCAGGGCACAGGTTTTTATTTTTTATTTTGCAGCGCTAGGCTGAACAGTTTAGCTGGTTGCTCAAACCTGTGACCAGCCCCCTGGCCACCAGCAGACAAGCGTGCTGACCTGAGCACAGACATTGATGTTGTACCTGAGCATTCGAGGTGAAATATGGGACCCAATGGTGACCTCAATGCACATACATATTAGTGCTGTCAAGCGATTAACATTTTTAATCGTATTTTTCATAGTGAACTCGTAGTTAATCGCATATTTTATTTATTTAAAAAAAATCCCTTGATTTTTTTTGTCCCATTATTTTCTTAAATTTTAATACCCTTAACATGAATAAGAGGATTGATTTTCTTCTGCAAATACTTTATTAAAGCGAAGTCAACCCAAACATATTATTTTTTAAGAATATGCTCCATGCAAGCCCACTGGTTGAAACAAGGCATTCTGATAAATATTGAGTTTGTGGAATAAGAGTTAATCCACCCGTTTTTAGTCATCACTGGGGGCAGCAATTTTGTCACGTCTTTCAACTGAAAATGATATCACAGTTGCTCAGGGCTCACATAACGACCAATCACAGCTCACCTGTTTTCTGAAACTGAGCCATGGTTGGTCTTTATTTGAGCCCTCAGCCCATCTGTGATGTCATTTTCAGTCGACAGAAGTAATAAAATGCCGACCCTTGCGATGGTAAAAAAATGGATGGATTTTACAACTTAACTCATATTCCACAAACATAATATTAATCAGAATGCCTTGTTTGAACTGGGGGGCCTGCATAGAACATATTCTTGAAAAAAAAAGTTTGGGTTGACTTCCACTTCAATTGAAAAAACAAGCATTGGATTCAACTCACGCGAACAGCCCCTCGGCCCTTTTCAAACACACACACACACGCATACACTCACACACACGCACGCGTGCGTCTTTCAGCTGTTACTAAAAGCATGCTACTGAACACCAATTGATTGGCTAACCTTGTCTTGCTTTAGAGAGAAAATATATATGACAAACACAACGCTGCATTTTAAGGGCAAGCAAAGAAAGTCTATCTAATCTAAGCATGGCTAGGATATATCTGTATATACAGTATTTATGTATATACTGCAGCTACGTATGATCTAAGCTAAATATTAGCTGGATATGTGCATTCGTGAGTTGAACTTGTTGGTTCAATGTTGCAATTAGACGTACTTAGCCGATTCTGACTTTGGGTCATGAGCCGCATCGTGTCAGGCTAGGCGTCGGCCGAATGAGCCAGGATGACAGACCCCGTGAAGGTTGACTGCTACCACCGCGGTGTCCCAGCGGTCGCGCAGCTGTGGAGATGTGTGGGAATTGGCCCGCCCAGAGTCGCCGCCACGCTTGCCGGCCGGGACGAAGCGAGCCGAGGAGCTGAGCGCGAGTGGGGGCGAGCTAACGTGCCATTGCTACACATCTTCGGCGGCAGGAGCCCAAGGCTGTGCGACATGCGTGCACACTTTTTTTTTTTTATAGGTCGTACTTTGTTCGTAGCTCTTCCGCACAGCTAACTAGGAATCAAAACTTAGCACCGACATTCTAAAATCTGAATGGTTCCGGGTGAACCGGAATGATGGAACTGATTCCACTCAAATCCGGGGTTTAAGGGGGACACAGCCGTGCATGTGTCTGCCGAGCAATTCACCCTCATCGTCAATATTTTGAAGATGTAACGCCTCCTCTACTCCAAAGCTTTTTTTTTTTCAAGATACATGTATAGATCATGGTGACTAGCAGCCTTTATCAATGCAGCCGCTGGTTTGGTTGCTATGGAAACCTTAATCACGTGATCAAAAAAATTGACGGCGTCAAAAGGGGGTATATATATATCCATTCATACATACATACATACATACATACATACATACAGTAACATACAGTATATACTGTATATAATATATATTCTTTTAGATGATATACACAGGGGTCCACTGCACTTCCTTGACACCAACTTCTAACCAGGGCTTTGGCGCCATCTTGTGGCACTTTCGTGCATTAGGTTGCAAAAATACGCAAAAGCATGAGTTTTTGGGTCAACAGTTGATAGGTTGCACAGAAAAATAGGTGAATTGACAAATAATGAACTCCGAATGGGCAGGACTCACTATACTATACTATACTCTCTCCGACGTTCCAAAAACACGCATGTTAAGGCCCTGATAGACCAAACCGACGTCGGAGGTCGTGAAGCGCCGTGGCGTCTTTAAGCGCCGTCTGATTGGTGTAGCGACCACGGTCGTAGTGTCGTAACCCGTCTGTAAGCGTCTTGGGGGCATTTACTTATTTTGAATCGGCGTCGCCAGTCGTGACAATTGGTCACTCTGATTGGCTGTTAGCTAGCAAATCAGCGCTTGGAGCACTAACGGGACGTGACAAATGCGGATAAACAGTGAGCACGCCTTCGCTGCCTTAATCTTCTTACAAGAACAAGAGCGAAGGTTGACAATGTAAGTATTTCAAAATACCGTGTCAAGAACGTGAGGGTTTACTTTGCGTGGGAGTTCATCGTGAGCGAAGAATAGAGCCGAATGCATTGTTTACGTTGTTATAATCCGCCCCCGGCCAACATCTTTCCGGTTCTAACAATGAGAAATAGTGACTACCGCCGCCGATGGTATGGAAGGGTATTACATCTGCATGCGCAGAAGGTACTTTAATGGTCAGCGTCGCTGTTTGTCGTTGCGGTGTGTTTTGCCAGCGTGACATGCCGACAGCCGGCCGGACGCCACAGGGGCTAAGCGTCTGTCACTGTTGGTGAGCGTCGTTTTGGTGTATCAAGGCCTTTAAATTAAATTACAGTAGACCCCCACCCGCATACTCGCGGTCCGGCACATGCGGATTTGCATTTTTGTTATTCACGATTAGCTGGGGTTCACTGTATTCTATATTGTCCATAGGTGTGAACATGAGCGTGAATGACTGTCTATATCTGCCCTGTGATTGGCAGGCGACCAGTCTAGGGTGTATCCTACCTCTCACCCAAAGTCAGCTCAGATAGGCTCCACCTCGCCCGTGAACCTAATGAGGACAAGCACTAGTCTACGCAAAATGGATTCATGCACCCCAAGATGCATTGGATTCAAACACCCGGTCAAATTATCATATGATGAATAATAGGTGATCCCACGTGACCACTCAAAACCTCTCTCGTGTGTTCTACATACCAAGACTGCTTTGCCTCAGAACAAAACTATCCATATTTAATTTTGTATGTAGCGTACCCCAAAACTGCCTCCAGTATCAAGCACTTTGCAAAAAAAGCAACTTTATATTTTATTCTTTACAGGATGTCATATTGTTGTACGTTACACAAACTCCAATTATTTCAGACTTCTCTAAATGGTCTAACTGGAGCCATCTTATGGCTATTGTAAGGTGTCCATTCATACCGCAGTTTCGGTAGGCTTCGGGCAGGCTAACTTTGTACTGCTGCCAAAAACAGTAAAGCAGCCCCCCGTTGATATCAGTTATTAATATTTAACAGTGCACTATTAAAGTTTAAGGCGGTTGAGATGGAGCTGGGGGGACGGGGGTAGAAGAGGCTACTTCATGATCACTGGCCATGCAGCACTCTAAAACACGTGCACTAAAGCCCCTGACAGTGTTACAGTGTGGATTTAGGGAGGTGGGAGGCAATAGTGCATGAGACTATGTTGTGTGTGTGTGTGTGTGCGCGGGGGATGTACACTGGTGAGGACAGTGGAGCTGCTAATAGCTTTACTCCACGTCTGCAAGATTCTATTGTGCACGTGCGCGCTGGCAGGTATTCATCATCAATGTCGCAGGCTGCTGATTGTTACGTTTAGAGTTTGTGAGGCGTCAGGGTCCAGTGAAAAGTCTTACTGCTGCACGTTCACTTTTAGTTGCCGCTGTAAAAGTGCAATACAGAAACAAATAAAAACACCATATGCTTTGCTGTTGTTTATATTCAACACAACTATATAAATGGGCATGTTAACATGGTTTTATATAGTGGTCTGTGGTGCTGATTTAACTGAAATGAGAACCTGGCATTCATTAGGGGTGGAGTGTTTATTTCTACAAATGAGTTTTATAATAATATAGGCTAATGTGTTCCAGGTGGAGTAGGTGAACATATCAGTGGTGGCTCGTCAGGGCCAACAAGGAGCTCTCTCCTTTTGTCCAATCAGATTTATCCTCTGTGTTTCCATGTCAATCTAATCTGCCCACGGCCTACAGAATCCGTACGATGGGCCAATTTAACTCACACTATATTACCAATGGGACTGTTTCATTCACCAATCAGATTTCATATTTGGACTTAGCAGCCTTTTTATGTCCTGTGATTGGTTGGTCGGAGCAAAACGTGTTACCGCAAATTTGCAAAACACGTCTGTAGTGAGCTGCATACATTAATGCTAGTTGATTAGCATCTCTGGGGAGTATGAACTCTAGTGGGCCTGCATAGAACATAATCTGGAAAAAAATGTGTTTGGGTTGACTTCCCCTTTAAATACTTACATTTAGTGACCACTATAGGCCAGGCATGGAAATGCCTTTTCCCTATTGGTCCAGATCATTGGAATCTAGCCTGCGTCAAGTCATTTGCTACAAAGGGCATGAGTCTTTGTATGTTAGCTAACGTTTCATTTAGCCTACAAGTTATCAGTACCTGCACGTGCTAAATGTAAACAGCAGCAGTCTGTGTTGTAGTATCGTTGCTTGAAATATAATTGTGTCTTTTGCTGAGTGAATAGCAAACTTTGTATGACTCCAAACAGTAATGTTAGCACCAATAGTAGTGCTAACACAACACAAGAGGCGTCCTGGTTGGTACGCTAAAATGACCAGTTTCCAGGGCAAAAACAGAGCTCTTATTGTCCTTTTTAAAAAAAAAAAAAAAAAAAAAAAAGGTGTACCATCAGTCATGCCATTTTAAGGTACAATTACCTCATCGTGCTACTTTCAAAATGCCAAACAGGTCATACAAAACACATAAGAGTGTGCGTGTGTTTTTAACACCAGTTGAGGAATGAGAAAACAGTGTTGATGCTGCCATCACAGTGTGTGTTTTCGGTACGCTCTGACGTTTTGAGGTAAACAAGTCAAAGCAAGGTTAAGAGAGAAAGAAACAGCAGCAACGTTCCGATGCGTCTGAGGAATAAAAAGAATAGGCCGGCCGGCTAAAAGTGAGCATGAAAAATACGCCACCTCCCCCGGTGACCCATATCATCCATTATGTGCGGCGATTATAAGAATAGATCTGCCTTATGGCTGGCCACTGGAACAGGAAACAATAGCTCACTGTCAAGGTATGTTTTAACCAAGGGCTGACCAGCTTTATTACACAACTGTACTTCCAGTTGCTTACCTGCCACCCGCAGTCTGTTTGCTCCACTGTCCTGCTATATTAGTCAACAACCTGCATCCATTTATATTTCGTCCCACCCTCACCTTTATATTAGCAAATGTTAGCTTGACTTCTCCTGACCTCCTCGCGGTTAGTTCACGAAAGCATCATGAGCAGCAAATGTAAGGTTTATCAAACGACAGTGATTCTTATATGAATAATTACTCCAACACAAACCAACAATTGCGCATTCTCCAGAGCGGTCACGACCTCAAGTTGAGCCCTGCTGACCATAATGGTTGTGCATTATGCTGTATCACACGCTCTTTCTTTTCATTCAAATGAAAGAAGGTGTGTCTCCTCCTCAACTGCTTCATGTCACCGCATTACTCATGAATTATGCATTCATGCAAATCACAAAGGAGAACCCAAATCTTAGCTAAAATTAGTCTTTTAATGAAATTCCCCCCTTCGGCCCAAATGCAAATACAGCGTAAGTCTGTCCAGGAATTAAACTTAGTTGAACCGCTGTATCTTAATAGCTGATCTCAGGCCAGTGCGGTCGCTATTAAGTCTGTCAGTCGCGGCGCAACGCTTGAACGCAATCGCAGCTTTGCCTTCTCGTGCGTGGCTTCCTCTAGTGGCATTGCAATATAATGCTTCTGCATTGAGATTGTCGAAGTAATTTAATGTAATGCCCTTTGTCTATGGAATCTCCAGTAACTGATCCAGATACAGGGGCGTCAAGAGTGCCATTTTCATTATTAAACACGTTAGAAAACATTGCATTGGGTTTTGGGAGGAGGTGGGAACATTTACGGTCATTTTGGTATGGAAAGATGATATGATAGACAACTGATTAGAGTTACGATCGTGCTCACTTAACAAATGAAAATCTACAATCAAGTTCCAAGTGGATTCAAATCTTACACTCACGTGTATGTTTTGAGAGTTGTATCAAATTTAATTCAGAGCCCACATTTATGTGGGCTGCATGTGCGGTATAATAAAGAAGCCGTGTGACATAAGTGGAGTTTTTGCAGTCACACAGCATTTCCTTATCACCCTATTTGAATGAGAGCAGATGAGGTTATAGCACAGGCGTGTAAAGGCGACTAATGCTTCACTAATGAACGTATCGCACATATCGAGATGTGTGCGCGTACATGTGTAAACTGTGTGTGCACTTTTGCATACACAGCACCGTGCCTATTCAACAAATTCACGGCTGTACACGGTAAATTTCGTAGAGTACATTTTACTCTAAAAAGACTATACTTGGTCCCTGTCTAAACAGAGTAAAATTTACACTTGGAAAAGAATAATATTCAGAGTAAATTTTACATCGAAACACTTGGAGTGTTATTTACCTGGGTAAAAAAAACCCAGCTATTAAAGTTATTTAATAATTTTACAAGGAGAGTTTTTCAGTCAATGTTACTTGCATGGTATTAGTTATTAAAAAATGTCACACAAGGGCAGAGGAACATACCATACTACTGTGAGTTAGTAAATTACTGGTATCTGCGAAAGGACCGCAATCCGCCCCTGAAATTTGTTGGTACGTTCAATCCTTGTGTGACTTTTCTGAAAAAGAAACTAATGAAATGCAAGTAAAATTGACGCAAAAACTAGAATAAAAATTTATTTTGAATTTCTGAGTGATTTTTTTCACTCAGAAATTTCTTCAGTAACTCTGTGTAAAATGTGCTCTGAATATCATTCTCTTCCAAGTGTGAATTTTACTCTGTGTAGACTGGGACCAACTATAGTCTTTTCAGAGTAAAATTTACTCTACGAAATTTACTGTGTACTGTTTGTAGTACTGTAGGTACTGCATGGATGCATACAGAGTGCAGTTTCTGCTATTTTGGTTACTTTTTGAGAGGGCCCACGTTAGAACGAGGTCCACACCACTGCAAACTAACGCTAGAATAATAAACTAATTGTTAAAGCTCTCCAGCCAATCAAATATGAGCAGCTCTGTCTTCTAAAAACAGAATTATCGCTAGATTTTAGATTATGCAGGTGTACCTAATATTGCGGCCAGTGAGAAACCACTGGTGCTTTCACTCCATTCCGGCTCCAAGTGACTGGAGGTAACTGCCAGTGATAACTAGTAATTACATCCATTTAAAATGTGCATTATTTTACCTCTGCATTAAATAAACTAGTGAGGCAGAAAATTGTCCAGTTTTATCCTCTCTCTTATAAACACACATTTTCTTACAGAAGGCCTGCCACTTAAATTTCTTTTTCCCCTCCACATCCTTCAGTGAGGCTAAACATTCCTGAGGAGTTTTCCATGTTAATTGTGAACGCGGTGGACAGAAGAAGAAGACGGACAGGCAGACACACGGACGGACGGGTTGGAAGTCACAGTCAAGTACTCCGCTGTGGAATTAATCTCTCTTCTTCATTGCAGGGCAGCGTGCACCATTGAACTTTGATAGAGGATTCGTCTTTTTGAACTAAGAAGACTTTAAAAAAAAAAAAAAAAAAAAACACATTATTTTCACCTTTCCACAAAGAGGACACGATTTGCCGGTTGAAAATACATTTGAATGGACATCTAGTGCCTATTCACCGGGGGAACCTGCTCCTAATACGAGTCGGGGGGTCTCGTCCCAGTACTGTAGGTGTGCACTCATTGTATGCGCGTGGCACAAAGGGCGATAGGAGTCTTTAGAAAAGAGCAAAGCTCTCCACAGATTAGACTCCATTAGCATTTAAGGTACTGTCATAAATTCCTGCCCAAAGTGGAGGGGCGAGGCGGGACAAATGAAGCAGGATTAATAGGGGCCCCGAGTCCAACTGATAGTGGGGATTGGGACGCAGGGTCACCTTGGGGGAAGAGGATGCTAGAGGAGGGTTAAGAAAAAGGTTCGACAGAGTCTGACGTATGAGATAGAAATATGAAAATATCCCCCGGGGTTGGAATTTGATAAAAGAGGGAACAAGTGTCAAAGTTAAAAGGTGAGAGGAGCTTACAGGAAGAAAGTGGTTTAGGTCCTCCTCAAAGATGACCTCACGGCAGGTAGTGAGGTCATCATCGGGAGACGGATAACGGGAGATGTGTGGGACTGGGGTGCACTCATGTCATGGTCGACATCTGAGAGAAGGACATAAAGCGAGGGAGGAGCCCTATAATCTGACTGTGGCACAGCAGGTGGGGATCTGCGTCTAGTTTCATAAGCGGCCGCCCGTGGGCAACTAGTTTTGCAGATCACATTTGATCCTGATTTGGACAAGGCCTGATTGCGATCTGAAGATGTCAGCGTTCGTGCCTTTTTCTTTCTTTACGCTGCCATAACGCGTTTCTCAATCGTGCCACTTGAGAGCAAAAATCTGAATCGTGTCGTTTGAATCATGCAGTGTGAATCCAGCCTAAGGCTCTCTCACACTGCCAGTGCCAAAGGGTTGTTCAAGTTGACCTTTGGGCACTGCACCAAGTGATGTGACTCTTCATAGAATAACATGAATAAAAGCTAATTAATAAAATAAAAAAAAAAAATAAAAGCCCAAAAATTGTCTTAAAGCGGAAGTCAACCCAAACATGAATATAAATATGTTCTATGCAGGCCCACTAGTTGAAACACAGCATTCTGATTAATATTTTGTTTGTGGAATATGAGTTAAGCAACAAAATCCACCTATTTTTAGCCATCTCTGGGGCGCCGTTTTGTCACTTCTGCCGACTGAAAATGACATCACATACCAAACATAGCTCAGCTTCAAAAAACAGGTGAGCTGTGATTGGTCGTTATCTGAGCCCTGAGGGTCTGTGATGTCATTTTCAGTCGACAGAAGTGACAAAATGGCCGCCCCCTGAGATGGCTAAATGGGTAGTTTTTGCATCTTAAATCATATTTCATACTAATCATATTGCCTTGTTTCAACTAGTGGGCCTGCATAAAGCATCCATCTATCCATTATCCAATCCGCTTCTCCTCACAAGGGTCACGGGCGTGCTGGAGCCTATCCCAGCTGTCATCGGGCAGTAGGCGGGGTACACCCTGAACTGGTTGCCAGCCAATCGCAGGGCACACAGAGACAAACACTTTGAGTTGCATTTTTATGTATGAAAAGTGCTATATAAATAAAATGTGATTGATTGATAAATGTGAAACATCAGCATCAAACAAATTCTTGAAAAAAAATATGTTTGGGTTGACTTCCTCTTTAAGTTTTCTGTTTGTTGCACTCAGGAAACAGCAAAATGGGATCTCCAGGCAAAAATTACAAAGAAAACCACAACATGTATCCTCATGTTTGTAGTAGCGTTCTTATACGCTGAAATGTGTACATTTTAGGCCGACATATAGTCCGTAATGTGAACATACATTGACTGTGAATCCACGAGTGTTCTGCATCATCCGATTGCAGGTCGCAAGCCCTTGTTTCCTCTGTCGTTTCTGCCACGTTTCATGGAAATTAGTCACTGAAAAATTTGCCTCTGAAGTACTGTGGAGACTTTTTGTGCGGTCATGTGACATCCTGGCCTGGCTCCATTTGATTGGTGTGAAGGAGTCAAATGTCGCTAGTGGTTACGTTGTTGTCGTGGTAAAGCTGTTGACTCATTTGATTGCACACTACAATGTCTTTTATGCATTTTTTTTCTCTGTCAAATTTATCCTACGGGACGGATTTAAGTCCCTAGTACACGGGAAAACGTTTTTGTTGAATTTACTCAATTTTATTTCATCAAGTGGTTGCACTTCATAAAATCATCTGGATCCCAGATACATTTATTAAGTAGACTATATATGTACTTAAAAATATACGCTCAACATAATCAAATTGAGTTAAATTCAACACACCCGTTTTTTCAGTGTAGGATGCTTTTGGCGCACAGGCAACATTCTTGGACTAATTTGGCTTCACTATTTATATATCGTCATACAGTATGGCGATAGTGCTTGAGAGTGGTGTTTTCCGACTATTTTGCTCAGCATGTAGTGTAGTGAAATAAAGTATCAGCCGCCGAGGTTGGGAGTTTCTGCCTTGATTCAGTTAAGCTCCCAACACTTAAAGTTGTGGGAGCAAGGTGACTTGAGCTAATCTATACGAATAAGTGCACATGCCCTGCTCTTTTATTAGAGCTTCGATACTCTCTGGCCCTAACCCGAGTTCTCCTCAGTTTGTGTTCATCTGGAGATGGTACACATGGCAAATGAGTCCAGACGGCCGTGATGACATCCAGTAAAAGTCGGCCTTTCTGCAAGGAACGGAGTCTGTCAGCGGCTCGTTGTATTGCACTGCGCAGAGAGTTAGCGTAAAGGGATCCATCTGTCAGAGCTTAAGGAGTTTTCGAACAGTACATTGACCTTGAGTGCTCAACATTGATTTCCAGTACCACCTCCCAAACAGCGTCGCAAACCCCGCCGAGCACCGCGGGACCCTGATTGGGAACAGATTTCCCAAATTCCGATAGCGTGCCACCTGCCCTGGATGATGGATAGTCCTCCTGTAGCCCATCAATTCTCACCTGCCGCCGAGGAGGTGACACCTGAGCCAGATTTATCATCATATACGACATCAGCCAGGGAGGCCAATTGGGGAGGGTCGTGCTAAATTCATGACCCGCCCCCTCAGGAGTGGTCTATTCCATTCGGATAACAGTGTAAGCCTGCGTTGTGACAAGAAAAAAAAAAAGGTAGCGTGAGAGGGCTGGTTAGATGCTTAAAGATCAACACAGACAGCAGAATAAACTGTTGTTGGAGTCTTTTGACAAGTTTAAGATTTACAGTAAATCTACAAAGGGTCATCGACTTTTTAAAGCTTGAAGTGGACAAATCGCGTCAAATCAAATCACGTGTTTTGGGCATTTCGCTTCAGGGCTCACAATAGTTACAAGTACTTTCAGCATAACAGTGAGTTGTATTTTTAATTGTTAGTTTTTTTTTATGTGTTTCCATGCCATTCCATTGAAATACTTAAATACTTTTCGTGATACTGGTCCATGGCATGATAAGGGCTAAGTGCTGTAAAACAATATATATATATATGTCTTAGTGCTGTCAAGCGATTGATTTTTTAAAACTAATTAATGGCAAAATTTTCCATAATTGATCGCGATTGCTTTTTATTTTCAACTACAATTTTTTACAAAGCTTGGAACCGATATTTACTTGAGTAAAATCTTGGAATTTATATGGAAAAAAATGAAAAGAATATTTTGATTCAAAGACGGCTCTAAAAGCTTTCTTTGATCCTTGAATACCATTATTTTCCTGTAAAATCAACTGTTATTAAAGTATTTTGGATTCCACAAATGAGCCGTCGAGCAATTTTTTGAAGCAAAACTACGTAAGGGTCCGTCTTTGCGACAGTGACTCTCCTCTAAGTTTGGCTATATATGTGTGTGTATATATATATATATATATATATATATATATATATATATATATATATATATATATATACGACATCAGTATATATATGTATACTGTATATATACATATATGTTTATACATATATATATATATATATATATACATACATATATATATACATACATATATACACGTCATCTATTAATCAACTTCGACTTGACTTTCATCATATTATGTTCAACAAAAAATATTAAGCCACTCAAGCCCAAACTTCCACCACAGTGCAAACAATTATGCACCATTTGTAACCCCGAAATGTTGTATGGTGTTACTGCCATATCTAAGGACTCCCTACACACCCTTTATGTATAAAACGTCACCGTGTTCATTTTTCACTCACATGAACTGATCCAATTGCATCCCACAGAAATCAGAGTAGCTAATCAGGGGAGTGTGAATGAGCTAATCTAATTAATACCCCCCTGTTCCCGCGAGTGATTTTACGACGATCTGAAAACCTTCTGCTACTTTTATGGTTATTTGAAGCCATGTATGCGGCATCTCTTGCTCAACTCTATTCCCTCTTATTACCATTGGTTAGCTACCCTAAAAATGAAAAGAGTAGAGTTCATCAACCGTGGAGTCTAACTAGTTCAGGGTCATTGCAACAAAGAGACCTGACAGCATTTTCATCGACATGAAATTCAAAACACTGAGCATTTCCCTTCTCCCCAAGTCCTTTCCTTGCCCTCTTCCACTCTTCAAACCCTCCTCCTTTCTTTATATTTTTCCAGCCCTTCACTTGGCGGAGCGACAGCGGTTTCTCCAAGGCTCACCAGGCACAGTAGTTTAGCCCTGTGTAATCCAGCCAACCCTATTTCATTAGCCACGCGGACTAAAGAGCTTAACGACACATCCCCATCGCAGTAGAGGGAGTAGAGGCACAACACAAATTCTTCAGAATACGCGGCCGCTCATCCAGCATTTATGATTCCTCCCTCTCTCCCAAGCCTTGCCTCTCCATCTTGCAAAGGAGCCCAGAATGGATTAGAGATGGCATCAATGGGATGTGACGTATTACCAATCGATTTAGACGGAGCAAGGCATTGTTCTTCCGAGTGGAAAACTTTGGATCTGGCCAACGTTCATGCGCCAAATGCGGCTGATTTGCAGATGAAGTTGTGAGGATGACTCACAAAACCGCCTTACTGGCTGCATTTAATCACCAAAGTCAATGAGGACTGCTTCGCAGTCTGTCTGTATTGTCTTGGATAAACACGTTGGGTTTTAAGAGGCTGCAAAGTAGCTTTGTTGTGATCTGGGTGAAAGGAGGATAAACAGGCAGATTGAGAGAAACCTGATCAGTCTTAATGGTGATGGTTTCGGCTTTCGTCTTTCACTGCTGCCTTCTGCCCGACAGCCAAAAACACCATTCTACTGATTAGACGGTGATCCAGAAAAAGAAAACAGGCCCGTGCTGTTCCAGTCCTCTTTTACTGGCTAGTAAAGAAGTCACACTTTAGCTCCGCTGTTAAATATTGCATAAACATAATCGGCAAAACTCAACCCTCAAGCAGATTGTACCGGAAAGGCATTCTGAACCTGAAATGGTTGACAATTTCGACAATTTAGACAGTGTTAGTAGAGGCAAGCTGCCACAAGAGAGGCGCAGGGTAGGGTGTGGGGGTGTAAGGTGTTGGGACATCCTGTCAGCAAAGGGCAGGGGGTGCACGGGACATGCTAAGAGGCTGCTGCCATATTTCTTCATGAGTTGGCCGACAGTGACAGAGGAGCGACAAAATGAATGACCTGTCAAAAGAAATGAGAACGAATAGTTGCTGTGTTCCGCGGAACGCGGGCCCTTCAAGCATCAAGAGGCGGTTTGGTTTAGAGACCGGGGTCAGGACCAAGAACAGGATTGGGACCATTGCAGATCCTTGCCATAGAAAAGGCTGTTAGTTGAAAACCTCCGCCTTGAGATCAAGTTTGACTTTTAACGCTTCGGCCTTAGATACTTCACAGATATTTGCATCCTGTGGCTCACATAATTCAGTCTTGACACCAATGCACCATATATAACCCACCTCCATTTTCTGTGCTTTTATCGTATTTTACCTTCTGAGAACGTCTATATCTGCCTAAGAATCCTATTCATTATGAATGACTCAAGAAGGCTCGGGTCAATGGTGAAATCAGTACACACGGTCTATTGTCAGTACTCTGACTGTCCCAATTTCAAACAATCTTCTTTACACTTTCAGGAGTCATTTTTCTACTATATTTCTAAGAATTGCACTATTGATTTTCAAGAATCTCTGATCAGGAATGCTCGAAATAAATTGGGGTTAATTACGATTTCAAAGCATTAACTCGTGCAGTCAGTGATTGCAGTTGGGAACCGTACATATTCTTTTTTTAAACAGTTTTGTCATTTCAGTTGAAGAAAGACCAGTTATTTGTCCGAGTCAGTTGGGTTGGTTGTTTATTTCAGTATGGGCATCTGCTCCTTGCAAGTATCTTATTTTGTATTCGTATTGACCGGGACTATTAATATAGTCCACAAGTGTCGAAATCAAGGCCCGTGAAGGCAAATCATGTGTTGACTTGACAAGTTTCTTTCAACTTGACTTCAGTTTTTACACTACCTATGAGATATGGCAAACATTTGTCACCAATCCCCCTTTGAAATTAATTGATAAATAGTTGAACAAACCATTTACTAGGTTGTGATTTCAAATCTAGTTACCCATCAATTTGTTGTGTGTATGTATATGTATGTGTATATAAGGCAGTCACATATTTGTATGGGTTCACAGTCGTAACGGCCCTCCCAGGAACACCAAAACTACGATGAGGCCTGCGACAAAAATGAGTTTGGCACTCCTGATGTAGACAATGTCAAAAATGTTCAGGGGCGGTGTCATTTCCTCACATTTTTGGGGGGCTTTCTGAGGCATTGCTGCGTCCCAAAGGGCTTTACTGTATTCCTCCTCCCAACGCGTTTTGCTGTACCGCTGCACCTCACCACTCGGCTTCCTCTAAAGCGTTCTCCCTCTGCCTCATCATTAGCGGCCGCCCTGTGTTGAGACGAGAGTAATCTGAACTATGTGTCCCAGGGGCCCATTCTTTTACTTCCTGCTGTAGGAATAAGCGGCCTATTGATTAGTTATCAGGCTGTAATTGGGCTGCGATCTCCCTCGCCCTCAGATATCCCCTTGATATATGACACTCCTGACAACCTGAGAGGCGGGGGTTGAGCGGGGTGGCGTCTGCTCGCCTGCCAGCACTTTACTCAACAAAATGTCTTCCAGACCACACCGATACGGCTCGTACCCACATTTCTCTCCCCGGGAAGGCTTTTCCGACTTTGTGCCAAGGGAAGATCAATCAGTCTTTCAAATTGTACAGCCAACAAGAGGTCTAAAGGGACCTTCGGCTCTCTGTAAAGTTTGAGTGCCCGCAATTTTTCTCTTTGGAATAAACTCTGAAATAGTAATTAGACTTTTAAGATGAAAACGGTGCGGCTTACTGAGAAAGAAACTTAAATAAGCTGTGAGTAAGTACACCATTCGCATGTGGATAATTGCCTGTGAGGGATTTCAATACAAATTGAGGCTCAGGAAGCGGATAAGCAACAGGAAGGGTGTCTCTGCTCCTTGTGTAAGCATCCACATATACTGTGAGTGTGCAAAGAAGTGTGACTAACTCTTACTAAGACTGTTTGTGTATTTTTTTTTTTTTTTTTTTAGGCGAAGCTGTAAGATACTTTGCTCTCCTCTCTGGATTTTTTTTTTCCCCCACATGGGTTTGGTTCCCCCCTCTGGAGCCTGTCTCCCTCTGGATGCGTCTTTGGGTACGTAACTTCAAATGTTCAACACCGAGAGGTTTTAATTGTGCGGCAGCTTCATCGAAGAGTGGAAGAGGACGTCCCACTGGGTTCTCCAGTCAGACCCGACGTGTCAAAACCCTCCGTTTAACAGCCGGATTAGCGTTCATCCCCGCCCTCCTCACTGCCGAAACCCCTCCGCACCACGTTTGATAAACATCTCATTTCCACGCTCAATATTGCCGTAATCAAACGCACGGCCGTCACATGAAGCCTGTTCATCATCCCTCGATCCGCCCTGCTCCCCAGCACGCCGACATCCCAGCGGTGGAAGTGCGCTCGTCTGCGGACGTTAATCTGGTGGAGAAGGATGGTGCTGTGAGGCGTGCTCCCTGACAAAGTGGAGAATAACCGGGGTGGATGTGGCTTTAGTGATCCTTCTCCACCCGCAAAAACAGCTTCAGCAACAAAGGGATTATCACGTGGAGGGGGGAAAAAAAAAACATTGTAAAGGTGTTTTCATTGTGAGCGCTTGTGAGAGAGTGAGAGAACCACCTTCATCTTCTTCAAATTTATTAGGGCCCGAGCACCAGGTCTGAGAATTGTTGGTTGTTATTCTTCTGACAAATGAATCACCATTTTGAGGCTCTCAGGATGCTCGAAAACGTAGCAGTTTTTGCAGGTGTATTTATCCTGCAGGTGAAAGTGGACAGTATGTACTACCTTGACTTTTGAGGTTAATTTGACAATCAATGGCAATTTTATTCAATCCAACCCACATGTGCAGCATGTCAAATTAACTTTTCTCATTCGAATGAATTTAAATTTACTAAAGAAGTGAATAAATAATATGATAAAATAATACAAATAAATGTATGAAAACATAAAACAGAAAGTAAAGAAATGAACTCGTGTTGAAAAGTAATGCCGCTGTACATATTTTAGTATTCATGTGTTGGGTGTGTGTTTTTAAGGGGCGTAGCCTGGTGAGTGATGTCATGAGCTGGAGTTGGATTAGTCTGCGTTTGAGCATCTTACCAGCTCCTTGTGAGTATTCTCATTTTATATGTGTGTTGAATCTTTGTCCCATTCAATAAACAGTCGAAAGCACGTCTGCGACCACAAAGCAATTTCAACTATTGACACAAAATTGAGCGGACGCACGAACGTTTAACGGAAAGTTTACCACTATAGACACATTTATTAAAGATTTGCCCAAATGAGCGCTAATTGGAAGCATGTATCCTCGAAAAATGGCTGATGCTAAATTTCAAAGCTTTTTTGTGATGCCAGGGTCGCCAGGATGGAACCCACTGGCACCAGGTAACCTCCAAGGACCACATAACGGACCTGCGGAGCTGTTCTAAAAATAGCTCACTAGTGATGGGCATTCTGATTTCATAGGAGAGTTGGAGGAGAGGTCATTTCAAATCTGAACATTTGCAAATGTGCCCACATCATGGCATCACATTTATTTTGCTGATGATTTTAAGGATTCGACATGAAAAAGAAGGTGCAAAGGGCCGCTAATTGCTGCTTCCAGCTTTCATTTCAATTGTAATCCATTTCACATTCCGTGGTAATCATAGAATTTTGAATCCCAGCAAATATTTCTGGAAAATAAGCCTTAAAAGTCCCATCAAAATTCGTAATACTACACATAAAATACAGACCTTGTCGCTCACGTCTGGAAATTGAAAATCACGCTTATTTCATCCTAAATCCTGCATAGCCATTCGGCTTCCTGTCCTGTGGACCTTGTGTATCATATTGGCCGCATTGCTGATGTTGGCATGCTGCGTGATGCATGTTGGGGGTTGTTAATGAGGCCGATAATGAAGCCAGACAAAGATTAGCTCAGCTCCCTCACTCTTAAATTGATCTTCGCTTGTGCGTGTTTGTTTTCACAAACTTGTATTGTCACATCCACAAAAAAATGCACTACGTTACATTTTTAGACGTTGTTTTGTCGTGTTGTGATTTCAACCAGAACACGCCAAAGCATATGCAAAATGGAATCATGCATGTTTGTTATTTGTTTTCGAAATACAGTGGCGTTGCATTGTGGCGGGCCCTTAGCAGATGACTCAGTTGAGATGTTGGAGATGTCCACCTGCTGTGAGAGACAATAAGCAGACGTGAAGACGAGAGTTTGACACATGCAAGTCTGCACGTTGCGGCCAATTATCGGGTTGAAACCTCCTTTGCGGCAGGCACTCTGCCAGACTGCGTGTGCGCGTGTGTGTGTGCGCGCGCGTGTGTGTGGGTGTGTGTGTCACAGTATGAGTCTCAAGGCAATTGCATTCATTCATTTATATCAGACACCCTTTCATACACTGACATGAAGCTTCAAAATCGTGAAAAATCAAGCCATTGTCTCTGCTCTCAAACACTGTAGCTTTGTCCTCTGAATGCATTGAAATGACCTCCTGCTCAATCAAATCACATAAGATAGGATAAACTTTATTGTCCCAAATGGGAAAGTTGACTTGGGCTCACTGCTCACAGCTGCCAGTACAACACAACACACATAAACAATCACACAAACACAAATCAATGACCTAAAAAATTGCACATTCCTCAACAAAATAAAAGACTATGACCATAACACATATCAATGCCATGAAATCACCAATAATAAAGGGCCTAGAAATAATTGCACTCTGCCTGACAGTCAAGTGAGTAAATCGAGTAAGTGCGAATCCCTGTTTGGGATCCTCAGTGTTCTTCGGTATAACGTTGTCATTCATTCGCCAGGATCTTTTTCTTAAATTGCCCTGTAAAACAATCTCAAAGAAAAGCACGGCGATGTTCCTCATACTTGTAATTCTAACAGCCTCCCGCATACTTTCTCATTCTATTACAAAAGACACAGTTAGTTAAGACCCTCGCTCATTCTGCACGCTGCTAATTAAATGTGTCTCAGATGAGCCCGCTGAGCCCACTTGTCTGCGTGTCCCCCCCTTACCCCAGCCCTCATTTGGAGTGCCACCAGAGTTTAATATACGGCATTAAGCGGGGGATTGAGAATTAATATGGAGCCAACCTCCCAGTCGGAGCGCAACGAGCGATTAGAAGACATAATCTACGTCGTGCAGAAATCCTTTCGTTTAGTTTGGGTCACATTAAAAGTGTTTTTTTTTTTGTTTTTTTTTTTTTGGACTTGTGTGAGCGAGGTTCCCAAAAATGCACATCCTGCAGAAAAAGTCAGCCCCAAAAATCACCAATTTTTAAGGAGTGACAAAATGTTCAATATTTCATGCGGCACCGCAATTTCACGATGTTTACCTTGACACGTCTGTCTTTAATGAATGCTGTTTTTCCTCCTTTTCACAGAGCTGGTGTGGCTCCAGCGGGTCAACTCTCGCAAACGAGGCGCACGTCCGAGGTAAGTGTGGCCCTTGAGGGGGAGCCTGCAGGCAAACAGGACGTAATATAAGTAAGGAGTCCGGCAAATGTGGCACTTACGAGGAAGCTTTTAATGGATGTAACAATTAGGAACGTCACTGCACCGCTAAATCACAGAGCAGGGTCATCATTATCAGTGTTCTACTGGAAGGTCACGCAGAGTCTCATTAGCACACGCGCGCACACGCAGACTTGGAGGGTCAAAGTTGTGCACGAAAATAGTTGTGAAACTCTTCAATGTCAGGCACACTTTGGGCGCCGCATCATTCCCGTTCTTGCCCTCTGCTTACTATTCCATCTTAAACGTCAACAGCTCAAGACTTTTATTCAGATTTGATGAGTCCGCAGGAATAATAAATCAGCCAGGATGTTTTACGGCACTTTTAATATTGTGATACTTCATCTTTTAATGTGTTATCAACGCGTGCGTGCCAAATATCGATCGTGCGTCATCAAAGTCTGACAACAATGCAGTGAATAAACACATGTCATTTCTATTGTGTTGGGGCTGATAAATATTGTAACGCAGAATAACTTGCAATACATTATCACAGAATTACGCTTCTCGCAAAAAGTTACGGCGATTAGGTGACATTTTAAGGTTAACCTAAAATGCACTCCAACCATTCCGGGTGAACTTAAAATATAGTAAAGTGAGTTGAGACATTTTTTTCTAAATGCCTTAATGCATGTTTGAAGATGCAGCCGGCCGTTCCTTGCCGCACAGTAAGCAACCGACCTGTGCACACAATCATCTGACTACTACAGATGACCCGCGACTTGTGGTGATCTAATCAGGAAACGATGTTTTGAGGCGCCACATATGCTCACGTTCACTATTATTTCTTTTTTGAACCACAAACAACATTGCGTTAGTGTCAAAGAAGAAGTGGGTTGCCCTTGCCAATGGAGACACAGACTCTCCATGCTTAGCTTTTTCATCCATAGGTGCATATGAAATTATAGATATAGTTAAGTGTTATTGGAAAACAATTTGCCGTCTGAGTTTTGCTTATATCCACAAATGTATATTTTTGCTTGGAAAGCTGATGTGATACGACAAGGGATTTTTGATTGGCCATTACATCTTTTACGTTGCAATAGCGACTACCAACTGTTTTCTACCTCGCCGTCTAACATTTGTCAAAATGCGGCCGACGCCTGGATTCCAACTGGCTGTAACCACAGGTACTGAAAAGGTCTCTGAATCAGATCGGCTCAAGTCCAGGTACTAAACGAGTCTACGATGTAAGCAGTCTAAGGGTGATCTAGTGTAAATAAGTCAAAATGTGTGAGTCCATTGATAAAAATGTTTGTAGTACTGTATGGCTCGCTTAGCAGCGCTGACAAGAAGGACGGACTGTGCTCTGCGTACTCGTACAAGGCTCATTCACCTTTACGGCGTGTTAATAAACACAAGAGCAGGACACTACGTCGTGCCATTAGGAACTAATGACTAAATATAAACACATAAAATACAGTATGCGCGCCCTTGTTTCTATTACCAGTTTGAATTTACACTGCAACATCAGATGGGACACCTTATCTGTTTAATATTTATTCCGAGGCGTCCGAGGGCCCTCCGTCGTACGCTCTAATGAATAAAACACGATGTTTATCCTCCCCTGTTTAACGTTAAATCCTCCTGAACAGTCACAGGGACCCGGAGAATATTTACTTGTGTGGGGACACCGGGGAGTTGGATTATCTGCAGGCGGCTTTGTAGTTTTCTGAAGCATCCCCTCTCTCCGCCCCACGACCCCCGTGTGACATGTTCCACAGAGAGTGCTCTTATTTACTCTCCGGCCCTCTGAGTATAGAAAGAATATATAGAAGAGAATATATATTTTAATTAATATAAGGGTTAGCTCCTACAGTTGTCATCTTTCTTTTTCGCACGATGATCAATCCGCACGCCCTGTCCGAGACGAGTGGAACATTCAAAGCATTTTTGCCCAAAAATTCACTATAAAAAATCCATAAACTGATAGATGACAACATGCCGATTTGACCAATTACACTGCCGTGCAGTGAGTTCAAAGAGTGTCCAGACTTTTTTCTAAGGCTTTGAAATAGACTGGTTGCCAGCCAATCACAGGGCGCATGTAGAACAACAACCCATTCACACCTATGGACAGTTGAGAGTTTTCAATGAAGCTAACTTACTTTTGGGCACGTGTGATGAAAATGGAGGAAATGTAACGTAAGCGCAGGGAGAACGTGTTAACTTCACACAGGAAGGCTGGAGCTGAGATTTGAACTCTAAACCTCACAAGTTCATCCACAATCATTCAGTTTACTTTTGGTTGTCACTGCAATATGTTTATTATACCGTGGCGGTGTAGAACTGACAAAATAGCAACAGCTATTATTTGATCATACTAAACTGTACTTGGGAACGCAGTAAGATGCCATGCAGGTCTACAGAACTGTAAGCTACAATAATAGATATGTTGTTAAAGTAAAAGCATACATGTGAGCCGTGTCTTGTCTGGTTGTCATCTGTTTTTTCCCTTTTTTTTCTAAATACATCTCTGTATTTGTAACTATCTTCGTTAGATACTTTTCCCAGTTTAGAAATCTTTTTTGATTTGCTTCGTCTCATGAAGGTCCTGAACAAATCTCGTACAAATGGTAAAAGACATTGAACTCTTCAAGTGCCTTCATGAATTACTTATTTGTATCAAGAGGGGGCGACATTGGGTTTCTAAAAGCTGTCACGCAGTTCGACCGGGGGCACATGCTCACCTCTGGCTCTGCTTTTTGTTTGGCAATCTGCCTTTTTATGACTGTTATTATATTACTATTTCCATGTATTTTCGTGCGACCCTTTCGAGAGAAGAAATTTAATTCTTCATGATTTTCTATGAACACTTTGTGGTGAAGGTGTAACTTTTTAATTGTTGCCAATTAGTGTGATTAAGAAAAAAAATACACGAATGGCATTCACGCTTTGTGCATTTAACCTACACGACGCCATAACATGACGACTAAAAATTACACTTACATTGCTTAACGTTAAAACATGACCTTCTGTGCATTTTACAAGCGTTTACCTTGTATTATGCTAATGAGCTCCTGCAGCTCATTGGCAGTCTTCCGCAATTTCAGCTTTGTGACGTCACGTCGCTTCTAAAATGGGCAACGCTTTTTAACTCTGGATAAAGACAAAACAAAATCTATCAATCCCTGGGTGGAGTTTTCCTTTTTTCTCCACCCTTCCAGCCCTGTGCTTCATCTCTCCTCCTGCTCCTGCTCCTCCTCCTCCAGCGGCAGCGGCAGGCAACTATTTGCCCGGGACACATACGTGAGCCTCCTCAAATTGGCGCGCTAATCCTAAAAGGAGCCATGAAGTGTTAAATGGCAGAAAGAGGAAGAGCGGCGCTCAGACTCATCCACGCCGGGAGAGAGGCTGGGAACACCGCTGCTGCTCCACTGCGTCACACCGAAGGGGAACACATAAAAAAAAAAAAAAAAAACTAAACTTCTCTCCCGAAGCAAAGCGGCGCTGCGCAATTAGTGCGCAGCCCCACTGTACTTCTCTTCTTTTTTTTTTTTTTTTTATTTCCTCCGCTTCAAATAAATAAAGAAATCAAGCTGGCTCAGTGCGTGTCTCAACAGCCCACTTTGACAGGTGCTCCTCACCCCCTTTGGAGGACTGTCAACAGCAAGAGGATGGCATCAGAGCTGGCAATGAGCAACTCCGACCTGCCCACCAGTCCCCTGGCCATGGAATATGTTAATGACTTCGATCTGATGAAGTTTGAAGTGAAAAAGGAGCCGCTGGAGCCCGATCGCAGCATCAGCCAGTGCAGCCGCCTGGTCGCCGGGGGATCCCTGTCTTCCACCCCGATGAGCACGCCCTGCAGCTCGGTTCCCCCCTCTCCAAGCTTCTCGGCGCCCAGTCCGGGATCAGGGAGCGAACAGAAGGCGCACTTGGAGGATTTCTACTGGATGACCGGCTACCAACAGCAGCTTAACCCCGAGGCTCTGGGCTTCAGCCCGGAGGACGCCGTAGAGGCGTTGATCAGCAGCAGCCACCCGCTCCAGAGCTTCGACGGCTATGCCAGGGGGCAGCAGTTCGCCGGGGGGGCGGCACCGGCGGGCGCCATGGCCGGGGAGGAGATGGGCTCGGCGGCCGCCGTGGTGTCGGCGGTCATCGCTGCTGCCGCGGCGCAAACCGGCGCGCCCCACCACCATCACCACCACCACCACCACCACTCGGGGGCACACCACCCGTCCTCCGGGTCCCAGTCCGGTGGAGGCGGCGGCGGCGGAGGAGGAGGAGGAGGCGGCGGCGGCGGCGGCGGCGCAGGGGGCAACCACCATCATCACCACCACCACCCGCACCTGCGCCTGGATGATCGCTTCTCGGACGAGCAGCTTGTGACCATGTCGGTGCGGGAGCTCAACCGGCAGCTGCGCGGGGTCAGCAAGGAGGAGGTGATCCGCCTCAAGCAGAAGAGGAGGACGCTAAAGAACCGCGGCTATGCCCAGTCGTGCCGCTACAAGCGGGTGCAGCAGCGGCACGTCCTGGAAGGCGAGAAGACGCAGCTCATCCAGCAGGTGGACCACCTCAAGCAGGAGATCTCCCGGCTGGCCAGGGAGAGGGACGCCTACAAGGAGAAGTACGAGAAGCTCATCACCACCGGCTTCAGAGAAAACGGGGGCTCCGGCAGCGACCACAACCCCTCGTCCCCGGAGTTTTTCATGTGAGTCCCGGCGTAAAACAAACACAAAGTTTTCTCCTTTGTAACAAACTCTTCAGTTGAGTGCAGTTAACTAGATCGTGCGTACAATTGCGCACGTAAAAAAAAAAAAAAAAACTCAATTGAGGACAAATGTGTTTGCATTTCTGGGTGAGATTGAGGATCTGAATTGATTGACTCTAAGGGTGAGTTAGTGGACTTTGGAGTTTGGCTTTGCATCGAGCATCAAGCTTGTCATGTTTTGTGATTAAATGATTCGTCGTCGCTTATCATTTACTCACTTTTGTCACGCAATCACAGCAGACGTACGTACATTTAGTTTCCTGTTTTATGTGTGTTCAGAGTACTTTATTTTGTCATTTCAAGAGCCACCCATATATCCCCTTTTGCCCCTGTGAAAACATCCAAACTAAAACTGCACTAGTTTGGATCATTTCTGTAAAGAAAAAAAAAACGACTGTGAAGCCATGCATGCTGGTCATGTTTCCGTTCTCTCTCTTTTTTTTTTTAATTTGTGTGTATGTTTTACTACATTGCTCAGCCTCATCGCCCTTTATGGAATCTGGATAACATCCACGCGTCACCTGGACTCTGACACACTTTTCCGCGTCCTATTTGGAACGCACTCAGATCGGGATGACACTGAAATAAATCAACTGTCCTATTCAGGATTCGCCAACAGACGATCTTTTAATTTTCCCTGATTAAACGACAATAGATCAATGCATCAACAAGTGGGCCAAATTGTTGCAAAAAAAGTAGCTCTTAGTATTTTGTACTTTTGAGGACTTTACGCAGGACTCTATGGGTGTTATTCGCTAAACAAACTGGAAAATCCATTATGTTCTCCTGTTAAGATTCATGCATCAGTCCTCGTGACGTCCTCTTTGTTGTCTCATTGAAATAGCGACAACACACTTTTAAAATGGACTTGAATAAATACACCATTCAGCAACTGAATGGAAAAAAAATACCCTGACGATGTTTTATTTAATATCTTCTATTACGCGCGGTGTGTGTGTGTGTGTGTGTGTGTGTGAGTCTCCGCCTGGATGTCGACACCATAAGGCTTTGTGTTATATTGTTTGGCTTTTCTTTTGTCTCAAAATGAAACAAAAACAGAAATTTCAATTATACGAAGTGGAAGGGCAATGCGCATTTTACGCACGGATTTAGCACAGCAACCATTACGACAGTGAATGTGTATTTTATTTCCAAGTCCATCGTGCGTTGTCATTGATTTATCTAAGAAGATAATGTTCGTAGTTGTGGTAAAATGTGTGTGTGTGTGTGTGTGTGTGTGTGTGGGGGGGGGGGGGGGGGTTCGCCCCCTACTCCCTTATTCTGGAAGTGGTTTTGTACACCTGTTGCGCGCAGCAGAAATCTGCAATCCGTCCAAATTATTACACAAACACACACACAGACAAAACAAAACTCCAAAACTGTTTAGTATCTTGTGCCCGAGCTACGGCCACGCGTGAACGTCGTGTGCAACGGATCTAGTTAATGATTGTTTTTTGAGTAAACTTGCTCTTAACTTAACTTGACAGACGTCCACTTCTTGGATTCGCTGTGTGCACAAAAAACAGGAAAAAGACCCTCCAAAAAACGTAATTTACCGCAGTTTAAATTTAATAAAAATAATGGTGATATTGAATCATCCTTAATGGAGCAAATTTGAAGTAAATTCCAACATTCAAAAAATAAGTAAATAACTTGTAGAAACGTATCTTAAACCAACATTTTATATATCAATAGTGTTATGCTCATAATAATAGCAATGCGGTTTTACTGTTTAAATATTGTTCAACATTTTTTAATGTAAACATCCTCTCCATTTCATTTGACTACAGACGAAAAAAAGACATGCACAAAAAGGCCACATGAAGCGTTCAAAGACGTTGAGACCTGCAGCGACTGACTGGCTTCTTGCAGTCTAACATGGCTTTAAAGAACAAAGCTGTTGTATAAGGTCACCACGCATGCAGTGTTTGTGTGTGGCGTGCGCGCGTGCGTGCGTGCGTGCGTGTGTGCGTGTGTGTGTGTTGGGGGTGGGGGCTAGCAACGAAGGGGCGTTATTGGCTCTTGTTTCTCATGGAAACTTGTGGTGAAAATGTTTGAATGCACATCTGCTGCATACTTAGCTCTCGTTGTGTACTGTTCTCACACACGCCCACACACACACGGCGACCAGCAACCTCTGTGGTCTGGAGTGAGGTGATGCCTTTGTACAACCTGGATGATGATTTTTGTGTGTCGATTCGCTGGTTGCCTTCCTCATGATAAAGGATCAGAGGAATGTCCCGGAGAAGATTTTAGAGAGTGAGTGCGTGTGTGTGTGTGTGTGTGTGTGTCCACTAATTTATGGCCCTTCTATCAGATTAGGTCAATATGGTGTTGTTGGCGTTATCATTTCTTGGAGTGAAGGCTTATAGATTCCGGATGAATTACTAATCAAAACAAAAAGTGAATCTTGTTTGCGGTAGATGAACTGTTGTCATTTCTCAGCCCGCCCATTGGTTCTGAAGTGTAAAATCACGTCCAATCAGATTGCTTTAATGTAACCCGTATACTGTGAAAATTATATAAATGTGTGGTTATCATTTCACTACAAAATTGCCCCCATTCCTGTCATATGCTGCATACTATTAGTAACAAACTGAATTTGAAATTAAAAGTCATGAATGTGCAACCTTTGCTGGAGAAGCCTTTTCGAGAGTGTGTGTGTCCACTAATTTACGGCCCTCCTACCAGATTAGATCAATATCGTGTTCTATTTAATTACATTGGTGTTAAAACAGAGAACCGGACATTCCAAGAGTTCTGCCACGCATCCATTGTTTGCTAAAGTGCAACTTTGCTGATTATTGTGTGAGGGAAGTTTATACTTTGTGTGTGTGTGTGTGTGTTCCGGCAGATATTTCACTTCCTGTGCTGAAGAAGGAGCAAACGGGCACGGGAAGTATATAGCACGCCAAGACACCTGCATTGCACATAGATAGGCCGCATTATGAATCCCCTCCATATGAAGAGTAATGCTTTTCTGCTCCTCGCCACGTATTGACTCGTCGCTCACTTTGCAGTCCACACTGTGATTAAGTTATTAAAGATAATGCAGTTGTCCCCTGTCACCATATTGGGCTGGCACACTTTTCAGGTCAACTATGGGAAATCGCTTTGAAATGTATCAGTATTGACATGTGAATCATGGCGGCGTCGCTCACTTTAATGCCTGGAAATTAACAGCACAAAAGGATGCGCGGCGCCGTACGCCGTCCATTTGCCGGAGTGCTCGCTGACCACCCGACTGTGTCTTTTATTTGACCTTGTGCGGTGTAGGACGAGTGGGTGCTAAGTGCATTAAATCTATGGGAATAAGTCATTTTATCTTGGCATTGCAGAGCTTGTTCTGTACTTTGGTTTTGTCAGCCCAAAAAGGGTTGCGCAATAAATGTCAAAGATGGAGAAAAGCCAGCCTGTTGTTGTTATCAACTATACTGGAAAGAGTTTTGCATTACCGGAGCAAATCATGCTCTTCTTCTCCATTTGCAACAGGACGTTTTGTCCATGTTCTCGAAAGGAAAAGCATTACACTCGGTACATTCCAATCTCCCGCATCTGATCTGCATCTGCATCACTCGGCACAATAAACATTTACATTTAAAGTGATTTAAATGGCTTGCATTCATGTGGCGGCGTGGCACGTTCGTCACACGGACTGTCTCGCCGCGAGTTATGTGCCATTTATTTCAAACACTAATAATTCAACTTGTCCTGTCATGTTCAGCAGACACGTGCGTGCGTGCGTGCGTGTGTGGTGAGCAGAGGTCTTGTGATGGTCTCAATTCAATCCAATGATCACCAGCCACAACATGTAGCTCAGCTGCAAGATCCAATACAAAAGCTGCATGAAAAACTCTCCGTTTTGTGAGGTATTCATTTCGCAGCACGCTCCAACATACGAGCACTGCCTAAAAACATCATATCGAGAGATTTTTCTCTTGTTTTGACTCTCGTGGAGCCGGCTGAAACAGCCCCGAGTCTGGTTCGGTGCTACTATAAACCACTGCTAATGATGACCACAATAATAATTCCTCTCACAATGCACCTCAGTGCCAAATTGAGCATTATTATCTTTGTAAAGGCAAACTCATAGATCCAGTTCTTGTTTTGGGCTTCATAGACGATGGAAAGTTCTGTAATGTGACCCGTGAGGGTTTTTGCGCTTGACAGTTAAATACATTTGAAAAAAAAAAAAAAAAAATCTGCCGTCTCTGGGCCCCATCTTGTGAGTCTAATTTGATATACAAGAAACCACCTTGACCAAGAAAAACAACCAATCAGAGATAAGAGGTGTGACATCAATAAAAACTTCAAACCAGTAACATTTGTTGTGTTACGAATAAGCCGAGTGCAATGTGGTTGACACCTTGTAAGTCCTCCTTCTGGCGATAATTGGTTGTTTTTCTCTGGCGTGGTGGTTTCTTGTTTATCAAATTAGAGTCACAAACTAGGCTCAGAGAAGGCTGATCTTTTTTCCAGATGACATATTAATTTATAATGATTGCTTTAACAAATATGACCATTTTTTTCCCCCCTCCAAACACGATATTTTCTTGCACATTCTGCGCGTGTATCTCAAGGGGCAATATTGCGCTAATTAGGATTTCATGACCCGTGACGTCTTCCGTTTCAACAGTGCGCTGATTTGCAGGCCACAGAGTCCACAGTGTGTTTTGGACCGCATGCAGTGAACATGACGGAAGGAGGAGGCGGCGCGTCAGGCAAACGCGTGCGGTCGCGGCGCTGGAGGCCAGCCAGAGTCTTGCGCGTTTGTAGCTGCATCTCAATGAAGTGAGCGAGAGGTGATTCGCCCGCTTTGTGTGTCTCTCTGCCAGTCAAACAGACATTGATCTCAAAAGCAAGGCAAGGTGACCCGCCCGTGATGTTGTGCAGGCTTCCGAACACTCCCTCCCTTTCTCTCGCTTTCATTTGCACCTGGGAAAGGCCTTGACCCCGCACGCTGCTGCCATGTAGCACGTGGGCCCTGCGCCCTACCTATCAATCCCTGTGTGTGTGCGCGTGCGTGTGTGCGTTGCAATTTATACACGCATGCAGAGCAGGTGCATACGTGCGGGAGAAAGGCAAACGTTTCGGTGCAACAGGGTCTCGTGGGAATTTCATCAACAATCATGCACAAAGTTGAAATCAGATTGTCAGGTTGCAGAGAGACTTTATTTTCAATAAGGAAACCTATTCAAAACATGAGCATCACATCAACTAAGTAGCAATAATTCACTCCATAAAAGTGATTTAAAGGGGGAAAAAAAACCTCTCAGCCACACACTCCACAAAGATAGTGGACATGCTTTTTTTTTTGGACTAAATCACGAGCACATTTTCATTTAAATATGTTTAATTCCAGCAATTATATCATTAGCAACCCCCATCCAAAATATTATACTTCCCACTTTGCAGTCATTGATGAAATGTTCGTCTTAATTCTACTTAAATTACTTGCTATATACCAACAAGCAGCATTTTAATCTTCTAATCTCTTTAGATTAGACTAATGTCTGTTAATCTCCCCTCAACGCTGCTCGTTGTTTTTGTTTGTACTTTTTCTTGTTGGTTTTACATACCGTTAGTCTAAATCGCATAATTGCAAATAAAAAGTCATTTTTATTCAATTCAACTTTTCATATTACTGTGAGCAGAACAATTGAGAATATACACAGACATTAAAAAAAAAAAAAGCATGATCTGTAAAAAGTGTAATTTTTTAAAATTGATATTGTCATGGTAATTTAAAAATGACATGGGGGATTGTGCTAGCGGGCTAACTGTATCCTGTTAAATCTGAAAAAATTAAATCTGATTATTCCGGCTGTGATAATTTGATTTCCCCCATCTCCCTATCCGTCTTTAGGTTAGTGTGATTACGTCCGTAATGGCCAAAATAAACCCAAAAAGGTTTTGAAGTTAGCCGCTCAAATGGTTCATTTTCTACTAATTAAAGCATGACTTTTAGTCCCAAATTCTTCTTCTTATGAAATCTTGCTGGCTTCAATCCAGTCACATATCGAACATCGTCTCACTTCACTACGCTGCACCTGAGCTACCGGAAGCTCCAGTGCAGCCGAACGGGTCAAAGTCCATTTGGCCCGAGTGGGATTACCAGGACGTGAATGGTTGTCATTGTTAGTCACAGTTGGATTGAGAGAGGCAGTAATCTGCTTTGTCCTCATTTCTCCCTCAGGAAGTGCGGCCAAGTATTATTTCTTAGGAATATTTATGCCTGAAGTTTTTCCATGCTGTTTTGACGACGCTTGTCTCTTAGCGCTGATGTTCCATGTACATAAATCATGAATCCCCCCCCCCCCCCCCCCCCAAGTCATGTGTCAATTTGTACATGACACGTGTGTGTATTGCTTTTTTGTAAATTCATGATGGCACATTTAGAGAACAAAACAAAGAATATGGATCAAAACATCCATTCCGAATTAAATAAGTCAATTAAAAAGCGTTCCAAATATTGGATCAGAAGTCTGATTTGTGGCTTCCTGCAAAGTCGTTTTATGTCCTTGTTTGCTTTTAAAACTAATTCCCAATCTCTTCTACATTGCAGGACATCGAGAAAATTCCTCCATCTGTGATAGAGAATTTGGACTTCAACGTCCCGTCACCCTCAGTTAGAGGTAACCCACATCTTCAGAACAAATACTTTGAAGTACACCCCAATTAATACTGTGTTTTTATTGTATACTTAATAGGACAATGGTAGTTTTTGTTCACCTTTGTATGTGGTGAGGAACATTTTTAAACCCCAAATCAAAACAATTTCTATTGACTGTTGTCAATTGTGAAAGCACGTCATCTCCTTCCGTGAGCCTCCGAAGCTTCAGAAATAATTCACACAGGACAATTTAGTGAAATAAATCCATGTAAAAATGATGAACTGTCAGACAAGATCTTTTTGTGGACAAATCGCTCGCGTGTACCGATTTATTTCCATGCAGATTTTTGACAGCAGGCTCCCAGAGGAGCCTTTTATGATTAGATGCATTTCGCACTTGATATTTAGCTCTGTGGCCGACCACACCCCTTCCCCGCTCTCTTTGCTCCCTGACAAGAAGCGCTTGATTGACAGGAGGGGGTCTGACACAAGGCGCGCTCATGGGGGATGAGGCTGAAAACCTTTCACTTCATGTGCTGACCCTGTGAACCTCCTTCACCCCACTCTGCTCCCTCCGAGGAGCCAGACGCTGTGCATGTAGTTTTGACTTTATTTATAGTTCATATCTGACTGACACGGCAGATGGGACGGGATGAGATACTCAAAGCATAAACATAGTGATTTTTAAAAAAAAATTATCTTTACAATAATATGTTCTATGTGCCTCCACTCGTCAAAACACCTTTGTGGAATATGAGTTAAACGGCAAATTCCTCCCGTTTTTGTCCATGTCAGGGGGGCGGCCATTTTGCCACTTGCTGTCGAATGAAAATGACACTACATTTGCTTAGGGCTCAGGAAATGACCAATCATGGTTCAGCTTCAGAAATCACCTGTGATTGGTCGAGGCTGGTTGAGGCTGTTCCTTGAGCCCTGAGCAGCTGTGATGTCATTTTCATTAGACAGCAAGTGGCAAAATGGCCGCCTCCTGAGATGGCTGAAGACGGGTGGATTTTGCTCTTTAAAGCCCCTGATAGACCAAACCGACGTCGGAGGTCGTGACGCGTCGTGTCGTCTGAATGCGCCGTCTGTTTAGTGTAGTGGCCACCGTCGTAGTGTCGTAACCCGTCTGTCGGCGTCTTGGGGGCGTTTACCTATGTTGAATCTGCGTCGCCAGTCGTGACATTTGGTCACTCTGATTGGCTGTTAGCTAGCAAATCAGCGCGCGGAGCGCCAACGGGAAGTAACAAACAGTGAGCATGCCTCCGCTGCCTTAATCTTCTTACAAGTACAAGAGCGAGGGTTGGCAATGTAAGCATTTCACAATACCGTGTCAAGAACGTGATGGTTTACTTCGCGTGGGAGTTCATCGTGAACGAAGAATAGAGCTGAATGCATTGTTTACGTTTTTATAATCGGCCGCCGGCCAACAGCTTTCCGGTTGGATTTTTCTAACCATGAGAAATGGTGACTACCGCCGCCGATGGTATGGAAGGGTATTACTTATGCATGCGCAGAAGGTACTTTAATGGTCTGGAAAAAATGCTCACATTTTGCCTGATTGTTGGTATGAGTGGGAAACGCTTAAGCCAAATGTATGAGGCGAGAGGTTGATTGCCATGAAGGCTTTGTAAATAACATGATTAGTATTTTTCTATCCTGGCGGAGAAGCTGAACGGTGCTTGCCGGGGGGGGACTCAGGTCAGTCTGATTGGAGATGCGGACACATGTACAGTAGGCGGGAAGGACAGGAGGCGGGAGGTGGACAGACAGACCGGCAGGGTAACCAGAGGCAGGCAGTGACCTTCTGTGCTGCTGTGAGATCGAAGGCTTTATTTAAAAGCCTGGTCAATGTGCTGGATGCTGCGGAGGTATCAGCCTCGCAGCCGGGCGACTCATCAGCAGCGCTGTAATACAACTCTGACTCTAACCCTCAATGCGCGCACACACAAGCACACACAAACGCACACAGTGGACACATCAGGTTTTACAGTGCAGCTGAGAGGCTGGACAGAGGAAATTACACGATCAGCATGAGCTAAGTTTACAGTGCAGCAGGAAGAGTACTTTGCTCTTTTCTTTTCCAGATGAGCACTAAATGCTGAGTCATTCTCAAAATGTTTCGGTGCCTGAAAACGCAGACGGGTAGCACATTGAAGATGCTAATGTGCGACTGCTTGTTGTTGACTATATGTGCCCTGTGATTGGCTGGCGACCAGTTCTGGGTGTATTCTGCCTCTCTCCCGAAGAGACTCCATTCTACATAGATAAAAACCTGCATCTCCAAAATGAGTGTGTTTTTTAGGAAATATAAAAAACGCCATCTTGCTTGAATTGCCAAACAAGGCATCCTTGAAACCTTTCACCTTATCTTATATTGTTGCTCGCCAACATCAACACGACACCCCAAAATCATGTTCAATCACTAATTTGACTCGGTAAAAATTGCAAATTTATATAACACTGTCATTTACCAACCGTGCCCATTAAAGTCTGTGCTTGCCCCAATAACAGAAAAGGCTTGAATACTTCCTGTAACAAAAGCTAATGACTGTGATTGCATCATCTTCCCAAACTCTTTTTCGAATGATGTAATAAATACCACAATGGGCTGACTAAGCAGTATAAAAGCACTGAAATGTATCTGCACACAAACTTACCTTCGCGGCTGACTAGTTCCCTCTGCAATGAAGCATTCCAGCTAACGATTTTTAGCAAAATTAGTCTGTTAAAAGTATGAACAATCAAAATGTAATTTCCCTCTTTTTTTTTTTTTTTTTTTTGCAAAAAATCATACACTTGCCGCGAGGCTCCCGCAGACTCAACCTGGTAGAGTTATACGAGACTTCTCAGACAGTATATGTGTGCAAGACAGTTGCTAGATTTGCTCCCAAGCAGTTTTTAGACTGGATCATAATCTGTAAAGGTAACAGACCACGTTAGTGGCGACTGACCGCTAGTATCGATTCATGAAAAAGATACTCAATCGAGCATATGTGGACAAACAATCTGAGCCCTTTCACACAAAGTTTCCGGAAAAACGGCACGTCAGAGGTGTTAACAGTTGAGCCAGTTTTTTGTTCACCTTTGCGGACAAAATGGTTGACTTCGAAGTGCCGCACAGGGAAAAAGCCAGCTTTGACCATCTGTCAGAAAGGGGCTATTGTGTTCTTGTGAGAAACAAGCGGCTATAATTAGTGTGCAGCAGACAGACTACATCATCATTCAGCGTGTACTAACTCTTCTTCACGTTTTACATGCGACAGCACGGTCAGGGCAAGGGCCAGAGAAGCAGTGAGGGACGGAATGCAGGATAGTGAGCAAGTGTGGGATACAGTGTGGGAGGGCACCTGCCTGCTTCAGCACTTTGCGTCTGACACGGGCTGCGAGGTCACAGACGGGGCACTTCAAAGGAGGAGTCGCGGCAATGCCACACCTCCAAAAACTCCACCTCGCTCGCTTC
This sequence comes from Filicampus tigris, assembly GCF_054856515.1. Lineage (NCBI taxonomy): Eukaryota > Metazoa > Chordata > Actinopteri > Syngnathiformes > Syngnathidae > Filicampus > Filicampus tigris. The sequence goes on along the minus strand of NC_141220.1, from coordinate 21,560,339 downwards.
CCACCGTCCGCAAGCCACTGGGCCTTTTTTTTTAAGCTCTCAGTAAAATAAATTCCAGTCCTTGAATTTAACTAATCTAAACTGAATCGTTTTTTTTAACTTACCTTTCGTCTCAGAATTACGTCCGCTTGCCACATTTTAATCATCTGCAACTAATGTTGAAATTAAGTCAATTCAAAGGACTGTTTCCAGTGTAAAACATGGCATCATCATCTCAGACCCGTGATGACAATAAAAACACATTGTTGAATTATCAAAAGGAATCATTACAATGTGCCGGTGAACCTAATACAACAAGCGCTTCTGTTCCACCCTAACATCCAGAAGTTACTCATTAATTAAGCCTGTTCTGAATTGAGTGCTTGTTAGTGTTCGACATAAAACAGGGCATTTATTTAACCATCAGCAGTTTTAAAGATACACACGGCAAACACAGAACAACTGTGTGTATAGATTTGAATCATTTTTTAAGTGTTTTTTTTTTTTTCTTCTTCCTTTTTTGCTTTCTGCTACAACTCAAAGCTGCGCCCTGGAGCCACACCTCGAAACATCAGCTCCTCTTTTCAACTTATGTTAATATACAATCATCTCTCTGAGGTTTTCACTTGTTTGCCCCGATTGTGTTGTTTTATTCAAATGTAATTAGTTGTAACGATGTTACCAACCTGTATGTGTGTGCGTGCCTCTGAGCCAGTGTTGTCCTCAGGTTGCGACTGGGTGCTCGCAGTGCGATTGAGTGAGAAAAGCTCATGTTTTCTTCACGTACGGCTTGCGGCCTTCAGCCTGCAGCCTTCCTCCCGCCGGCAGCGTCGTTCCTCCTCCTCCTCCTCACGCGGCAAACGTACACTTTGTTCCCCTTGCGTCACTGCTGCGACTCGCATTAATCAACTCAAGTCGATTTTATTCATTTATTTATTTAATTTTTTTTTTAAAGGATTTTGATTCCTTCCATAGCCATGCCCGTGACCTTCTCAAATCATCTTTCCCCATTGAAATGGATGAAAATGCAATCAATCTGTTGCAAACAAACATTTTGTAATAATTTAATAATAACAATAAAAAAATAATGCACACAACAGTATACAATAATACCAGTATTCAATAAAAATGTAAAGAATTTATGATTCACCTTTGCCACAATGGAGCAGATTACCAACTACAGATATACAACACGCAGATTTGATAATTAAACACAGATGAGCACTGCATCTAATCTTCAGTAATATTAGCTGTTTTCCGCAGAGGATAAAGAATGTCTGCATGTGTTGCTACTGCTTGTGTTTAAGTTGTTAAAAGGTTTATAATCATTGCAAGATCAATGCTAGTTCCGTTAGTCGTGCGTTAGCAATAAGCTAGCCAAGTTGGTGGTTTTGGTTAATTCTCTTTGTTTTGTGTTTAGTTTTGACATAAACATCAACTGTCAGTGGTAATAAACAGCTTGAAACCTCTTTTTTAATGTTCACTACCTGCCAAACTACTGCTTGTTGTGAAGTTAGCTGCCACCAGCTAGCGCACTTGAAAACGGAGATCTGTACTTCTTTGTCAAAATAAGATTGTTACCTTTTTCATCCGCAAATGATGCCTTGATGTAAAACGATGTAAATAGAGAGATTGAGTGACTGACTAAGGTCTTTGGGTTTGATGATGTCAGCTCCAACAATGATTCACAGCATGCTGTGCGTTAGCCTCAAAACCACAAGCTTCTGGCATTAATTCTATTCTGAGAAAATAAAAAGTTCAGTTGTTATCATTAGCTAATTCAGCGCGGGATTTTGTCAGTCCAAAAAAGAGGTTTTTGGTATCCTGCGAATACTTTTGCCACCTCTGCATCTAATTGAATTCCATTGGCGCCATTCTGCGGAGATGTTAACACGAGACAATGCTAACAGTCCTCAGGACTTGTTTCCGCAGCAGAAAATGAGCGCTAAGATCACTCTGGCAACATGATTTATTCAAGGCGCCAAACTGTGTCTTGTGTAGGCCCTAAAGGATCCTATTTTTATAGCCGTCAGCAGCAGCACTTCTCATACACACGCATGCAGATTATGTATCACGGCGACGCCTTTGGGTGGACACAATGCGCGCGTTTCCTCTCACGTCTCGTCTTAACCGTCTTGCATTGCCCGTCCGTCCCCGACACCCCCCAACTTGGAAGCACCGTCAACGAGCTTTAATGGCACATATTTCCCGGGCCCGGCCGAAACGGGATGCATCTCCTCCTTGTTAGCTTGATAAATAACAGGGCTGCTGGGAAAGTGCTGAATTTTAGCTTTCAGCCTCTATTTTCCGCCGGATGACATTAATTTTAAGTGGCGGGGGGGAAAGTAGCGAGCTAATACAGACAAATAAATAAAGAAGAGGGGGCGCACAAGGGCTTGAATCACTCTGCTGTGACCTGCTTGTACACACGCTCCTTTATTCAGTCGTAACCTGCTCGCTGGCCAATACATTAGGTCACACTCTAATGAGATCCAATAAAGTAAACAATGTGATTTTTGGGGTGCACTAGTACAGAATGCCTTTGAATTGAAAACTGGCTCGAATATTTTGCTCCTTTTTCCGAGCCAAGTATTGTCTAGAAAAACAAACAATTAAGTCATTTCAGCTCTGTCAATGCAGATTCCTTCATGAGAGCAGTGGTTCTTCAGTTTTACACCAAATACCATGTAAAAAATACAGTATCACATCCAAAACTAGTCTGTTTTATTTCTAAAAACTTGATTATATTATAAGCTACTGTAACATTTTTCAAAGTTTGACCATTAACACTGTGCTTAAATATAGGAAAATGAAAACTAAATGGTTGAAAACAAACTCTTCTAAAAGACTAGAAAAATGCAAATGTGTTGTGCTGTGCAGTGCTTAAAAGTTTCATACAACTGAAGTGTGCTTAACAAATGTACTGAATTAAAAAAAAAAAAAAAAAAAAAAGATTAAACCACTGCAAGATTTAAGGGTTCTGAAAGATTAAATGCAGATATATTAAAACTTAAATAGCCTATAACTGAAATGTACTACACTGGGTTCAAAAAAAAGTTCATGTTGTGGATTAAAGTAGAAGTTTAACACACTGTTATATTATCGGGGAAAATAACTATTTAAATAATTATTCAATTAGACTCTATTGCACATACAATTAGAATTCTAAAGTTACCCAAATAAGTTTGAAAACAGTTCTCAAAGATTAAATGCAAATATATTGCACTGAAAAAAGTTCAATACAACTGAACTGTAGGTCGTGATACATCAGTATACCACTAGGGGGAACCCATTTACCCTCTGAGGTACGCTTTTAATACTTTGACAATCATTCAAATAAAGGTTGGATTGGATTGTTACTTTGGCTTTATGTTTTAGTCGTAAGGGATTTTTAGCTGTCTTATGATGACAAACACACGTGGTAGCTCATTCGTGACGTTTACGTTTGTGGTGTGGTGTCTACAATAAGTTAAAGATTGTTGGAGCTGTGTAAACGATATCTTTGATTCACATCACAAGTCACATCACAATCTCTGCTTTTGTTTCCAGATTTCTCTCATTCTTGCACACCCCAAACGCACCCCAGAAGTGACGCTTGGCAGTGCAGCAGTCTTCGCTTTTAATTTTCTGCCCGTATTTATCACACGCTATCGTTTGGCGGTCACGTGACCACGTGAACTACTGCCGAGTGGCAATTAAGGCTGATAAATCACTCATTTACAGGAAGAGGAGGAGGATGGAGGAAACGAGGGTGGAGTGTGATACCGAGGAAGGGAAAGATTAATGAACAGCTTGTAGTCCTTCACAGATATTTTATTTGTTCATTTACTCGGAGCCACGGCGTTATTGTGTGTGCGGGGGCCGCCGTGTGGAGGCAGACGCACAAAGAGAAGGATGCGGGTAGTTGCTGTGCTTTACTGCCATTGTGACATGACTGCTTGCGCATGTATGCACCTGCGAACATATTAAAATACAGTGAGACACTTGGCTGATGGATCTCCTCCGTCTATAAACAGGAGAGTAAACACACTCGCGGCTCGGCATGCGGAGGGAATTTAATTGCGCTATCCTTTATTTTTTGTCAGCGCGTCGTCAGAGATGTTGTTCCATCTCTTTTTATTTTGGCGTTTGGAGCTGAGGCTCACAGTGCAGTGATGGTATAAGTTACATCCGAAAGTGTGTCTCAGCAGCCCTGCTGCAGGTCAGTGCCCCATCCCATTGAGACTGCCCACTCACTTGAAAAAGGCTGATTAAAGATTCATGACAAGAAAGGGGGTGGGGGTGGGGTGGGGTGGGGGAGTGAATCGGTGCAGCCTTTTAATGACCGAGGAAGAAGACAGGTAGAGAGAGAGCGAGACGGGAGTGTTTTGTTTCACCTGCTCACAGGAAACCATTGAGAAGTTTCCACCTGCAACAGTCAGCACAGTGGGGATCTAATGTTGTGAAAATAAACGGGCTACAGCAACTTTCCGCATCTTAAAGGCCAACTCTGGTGTCTGGAATGGATTTACATGATTTCCTATGGGGAATATTTATTTGAATTTTGTACAATTCTGTTGCAGTCAGACTTTCTGGATTAATCCATTAATCCATTAATCACAAAAATGGGGATTCCACTGCCATATATCATAAAAAAACGAAACAAAACAAAAAAGATAGCATACGCCCTTATCCCACTGTGTGGCAAACTATTGCAAGTGTTTTTGAAGGTAGTGAATATTGCTTCACATGAGAGTTTGTCAGGGTTCGTTCAATGTCGCAAATGTTCACAAAACATTCGGCAACAGTTGGCCAACAGTTTTAGTGATTTTTCTTGTCGCAAGGACAGGAAAAGTACAGGAAAATGCCTGCCGATCGCTTGGCGACCGTTTGCCACCTTGAACAAACCCTGACCGGAATGCGATTTTTTTTTACCGTCGTCAACAGTCGGAAATGTTCGCCCCTCAGTGGGATAGGGGCTTTAAAAAAACCATTATAGCGGCAGAATGAACAATGAAATGTAAATATAATATATGTTAACATTACATTTGCAAATTCCAGATGAAATAACATATATTCTGTTCCGAGGCATTCAGTTAGTCCGTCACTGGCGGACACCCGTTTTTTTTAATGTTTTAGAGAGGACCAACTGATGGATCGATGAACTTCTGGCGGACCACTTGACGGACCGACGATTACAATTCAGTTCGTCACAAAAAATGACGGACTGACGTATGACGGACATGTACCCCAGCTGCGGACGAATGACGGGACAGGCAAAATTTTGTAAAATACCCACCTCTGGCAATTTCTTCTCCTTTTCAATCACATTCCTGCTCTACTGTTTTGTAACAAGTCCCAGCCACTTTCGGCTTTCAGGTGCCTTCTTAGAGCGAAAGTCAACCCAAACATATTTTTTCAAGAATATGTTCTATGTAAGCCCACTAGTTGAGACAAGGCATTCTTATAAATATTGCATTTGTGGAATAAGTGTTAATCCGCCCGTTTTTAGCCATCTCAGGGGGCGGCCATTTTGTCACTTCTGTCGACCAATCACGGTCAGCCGTGATTGGTCATTTCCTAAGCCCTGAGCAGTTTTGAGGCCATTTTCAGTCGACAGAAGTGACAAAATGGCCGCCCCCTGAGTTGGCTAAAAACGGCTGGATTTTGCTGCTTAACTCATATTCCACAAACGCAATTTTAATCAGAATGCCGTGTTTCAACTAATAGGCCTGCTGGGAACATATTCTTAACAAATATGTTTTTGGGTTGATTTTCTTTTTAAGACACACAACAAACAACTTCTTTAGATAGTGAAGAAATAATGTCACCTTTAACCCATGTAATAGTGGAGAAAAATGCACTAAAGTGGACCCCTGCATACTTGAAGATTCACATATTCACCCATTTTTTAAATCATTTAAATATATATATTTGTTAATATTTAAAATTTGGGGGGATGACAGGAGATCCATCCCCTATTTTCCGTGGAAAATGCGTAATGGACATCAATTATTTGCAGATTTTCGCTGCATTCGTATCTCCCATGAATCTCCACTATTCTGCCATTCTACCTATTTTAAGTTACTAATGAATGGAAGCCCGAGTAAAAAGTGGGATGTTATTAGCGTCCGTCCAGCGGGGCTGAACATCTGCAGCATCACACTGCAGACACCACATACATCACCTCTACACACACGCACACACGCACGTCCTTATTGACATACGCATTGCTCCTGCGAGGTGGGGGAATCGGCTTATTAGAGATGCATAGGCCTTAGGTCAAGTACAGGTTCCGCTCCTCTAGTCGGCAAGAAGGTCAAAGGTCGTCAGGTCGGTGTCAGAGGCCGACGCGACGCCTTGTGATCGGTTTATCACAGCACGGGTCACCGGCGAAGCGGCCAGAGCTTCTCAAATCAAAGTTCATTTGCATTCAACACATTTCCGCTCTTTTTTTTACCCCCCCTTTCCCGTTTGTTTGTCTTGCATTCCTCCGCCGCAGTAACCACTCTCCTTTGAATAATTACGTGATCTTTTCATGTTCTATTAGCTCTCTTTTTCCCTTGTGCTATTTTTTCATCTTCAAAGTGAAAGCTAAAATAGGGCGATCATTGCAATTTAATTACTACATATCCCTTTGTGAGTATGTGTTTGTTTGCGTGTGTAGATTTGCTGGCCTCCGCAGTTTTTTATTATTTTTTTTATATCTTGGTCTGTGACTCCCGTTGCCTCCCCGTGTCGTCCCCCCGTATTTTTAGTGAGGTGCCACAGAGTTTATTTAAATAGATGAGAAACGCAATTCCCAAATTAGGGGGAATCTCCTGTCGCATCTCAGTCTCTTCATAATAACCCCCAGCATTGCGCCGCATCCCCTCGACGCACACGTACGCACACACACGCACGCGCGTTATTGCAGACGCGGCATTTTTCAATCTCAGGGGTAAAAGGTTTTCATAAATGAAAATAAATACTTTTCTTCATATGGAGAAGAGAGAGGAGGCGGTGGCAGAAATGACTGTTTGATAGCTCAATGCAAGCAAATATATGATTTACGCCACTGCTTTTCTAGTGGAGTGTACGCATAGTACAGCATATTGTGCAAGTTAGTGCTAAAACGCACTGCAGGAAAGAGGAAAACCGAAAAAAAAAAAACATTCTTCAACAAACTTGTCAAGAGAAATTACTTTGTTTAACATTGATATTGTTTGAAAAATATATGTGTTTGCACTTCTAACGTATTCAATGTTAATTGTAAACTCACACAATGTTTCATTTTAGCGTGAGGGTAAGAAAGTAGATTTTGTTCCTCTTGGACGGACGTTATTTGTTTCTCATACCCATAACATTGGTTTTGTTTTGTCAGATTTCATTTGAAACTAGTCCTCCTTGCATCCGCGGTAAGGTCACGAATGCTCTTTCTTTTCTCTCTCCACCTTTGTTTCCTCTCGACATTTCATTCAACAAAGCTCCGACAGCTCCATAACTGTAACTCTCTCCTCCTCCTCCTTCTTTGGACCACGACTAAACGACTCTGTCAGAAATAAAGAGCACTTATCTTATCTGCTGCCTCCACTCGCCGCCGCCCACGTCACGAAAACTGATGTACACGCGCCTCTCCGGCTGGCGCGTTTTTGTGCACGCGCGTGGACCACGTCCCGTTTTGTCTCCGTGCACTTTTTCGAGTTGATATTTCACGCGGAGTGTAACAGAGCGGCTCGGCGGAGTCGCAGTGTTTGTCCTCCTCACCTATTGTGGCATCCGTCCATTTTGTAGAGGGCTTGTCCTCATTAAGGTTTGGATCCTGAGCTAACTTTGGAGCAAAAATGGGGGTACACCTTGAACTGGTCGGCTGTCAATTGCAGTCTACTGTCACAATGCAATAAATATGTTTTTGGGGTGTTGTCACGCAAGACATATCGCGAGACTTCAGCTCAACTAGCAGCTGAAGCAGGAGTGGGCAAACTATGAAGTACTTTAAATGGTGACAGGTGTGTGCTGAGTCTCAATTAACTCATTCATTGCCATTGACGAATTTACTTTTCACAGTCCAGCCATTCAATGCCAGGAATTTATTAATATTTTTTTCAAACATTAGGGTAAAAGAGGGTCTGAAAATGTCTGGCGGTGAATGAGCTAACAGGAGTTTGAATGTGATTGGTTAATTATGAACACGGCCGCACCTCGGTTTTTAGAGGGTGTGCACACTAATGCAAGCACATAGTTGTTTATATTTAACACAAATTGAGCCGTACAGGTCGTAGGTCACCATGGTGGAAAAAGTTTTGAAGTGATTTATTTTGCTGTCATTTTTATTTTTTGTATCACAAAAAAAAAAAAAAACAGCATTTGAACAAGGGTGTGTAGACATTTGAGATCCACTGTACATTTGTTGAACTTTTTGGCGTATTTGTCGCCTCACCTGCGCGAATTGCCGCGCACACTTTAAGACGGTCCTTTGTGTGAAGAAGGAGAAAATGAGAGCAGAGGGAGGATGCGCTGGAGACGGAGAGATGAAAAGTGTGATAATTCTCCTGCTTCCCCGAGGCCTCTCGCAGCCCTGCAGGCCCCCTATAGGTCCCCTGGCACATGCCTGAGCAGAAAGCCAGGGCTTGCTAATTGGCCCCTGTGATAACACCACCAGAGAAAAAAAAAATGGGGGGGGTATGCACGTATGGTTGTTTGTGTTACAGAATCGCAGCGTCGCCCGAACACTTATTTTCATATTTCCCCCCCCACTCCCCCAAGTAATAATTTATAGGTTTGTAATTCTCCTTTGAAGGGTGTTTGACTTGCAAGTGGTGATGAGTTTTCTTCCGATGCGCCCGCTCATTGAAGTCGGAAAGCCGCTGAAAGACAATTAAAAGCGTGCGCGCCAGTTCAAAGCGCCGCTTCAGTCTGTAAACAGCTTGTTTCTCTCTAATTGTTTCATTATCTCCGTGTGCTTATTAAATGTAGCGTAATTGTTAATTACCACAGCAGCTTCTGTAAAGGATTTGTCTTGAGTATCAAAACAAATTAATTAAACCCAACGCGTGCGCAACAACAGCCGCGATAACGGCAGGTGTGTGTGTGAATGCGTGCAAGTTCGTCCTCCACTTCCGCATCTCCGGGACTAAGCTTGTTTGTTTTAAACGCTCAATGAGATCCAAATGAGATTTATAGCAAATTCTAGCGGCGCAGGTAATATGTAAATTCTTTTCATGATTAATCCACAGACGAAAAATGGGGTAATCTATGCTTCAACGGTCAAACCATCATCACGTGTGATTTATCGTGAGACTTGAGCAGCTAAAATAGGAGTGGGCAAAGTATGAAGCGCCACCTATGCTGACTGAGAGCATCAAAAAATGCGATTAAAGCTTTAAATGTCGCTCAGTAGGGCGTAGACCTTCGGCAAGACTAAATCATCCCAAAGCGCATGCCGATTATGAACTTTGAACCGATTTCTAAAATGTGAGCTATACCACACGTGACGAGGAATACGTCAAAATCTCAATGTTGATCACAAGTGAATTTGTCATCGGAAATACTGAGGTTTAACATTGACACTTGCTGATGAGCAAGGAAGAAAATCACTTTTAACACACCCCACACGACAGCATGACCTTTTAGGGACATCAATAATCAGGTCTTTGCTTACTAATCGGAAGGTAAAATGCTCAAATTAGGCCGATTGTCCGTTTGTGTGTAGCGTGCTTCACTCATTGCCTACCAGCTGTTTCCCAGCATTTTGATCTTTGGAGACTCTCCGAATAATATCTTCTGTGACCAAATCACAGCACCAAATCTACCAAAGAAAGAGTAGAAAATGGTTCTTTTGTAATTGGTTGGTTTCACAAACCCCCCCCCCCCCCAAAAAAAAAGGACTACGTGTTACTTTTGTGACACCTCAAGCACTAAAATAACAAAAATGAGACTGAGAAAGAGTTTATAACAGCAATAATCAACATGACAAGCCGAGATTCACTCCCTAATCTTTAACCTCCACTCAAAAGCTGTGCTGGTCTCAAATCCGAAGCGACGAAACGCTGCCATCTAGAGGGATCTGTTAGTGATTACAGTGGTATACAAACCTGAATTTCACAAACAAAAACAAAACGAGACCCTCTTCCACGCCTACCCGTAAAAAAACATACTTAATGAAAATATTTGTCGGTGGCAGTAACAGACTGCCTGCAATCCATTTTGATCTTAATTAGCTTGGTGAACTCCAAATATTGTGTGTTGCTCACAACACGGCAGCGGCACGATATGCAGCGTGCATCTGCACTATTGATAGATGATGCAGGTGGAAACACTTTATTTCAATTAGCGCACAGGAAGCAGGAAATAACCGGCAAATCAATTGTCATTCCGATACGCAAAGGCCTTCTTTCAGGATGCGGGTCCAGATCCACTTTGTCCACCCGTAAAAGATGAAAGTGGCCAGACTGAGATGGCAGAAATTGCAGCTTTTGAGTGTATCGATGATGGGAGATATCGAATCAAACATCAACTCGGTTCCTTTTACTCCACTATTGAAGCACAAGTCGGAATGACTGCTTTGGCTTCCAAGATCCAACTGTGTTTTTAACTGAGGCTGTTTTAGTTTTGTTTTGGATATGCTTCCACAAGTATGATTAAGATGTGATTGGTGTCATGGCTGATGCACTAATTTAATATACCACTAAAAAGGTGATTGAAAGAGATGCTTTTGAAACTGTAACATCATCATCATTTTAGAGGCATTAATTGGGAAAATTATTACATAGTGTGGCTTTAAAAAAAAAAATTAAGTTGTGTTGCAATATGCAGCTAAAGATAACCAGAAAAAGTTTGACTTCAACATACACTTTTTGGCTTCATGATCGATATTAAAGACAGAAGTTATGCTAGAGCACAAAAAACATGAGGTGTTCAAGCTGGTCTGTCAAAATTACAAAACACTACAAACGTTTTATAAAATCATGTGTAAAGTCTTTCAGCAAGCACGTCTAAGAAGGGGAGGCAAGTGCAGCTGAGCGGGACACACACACGGTAACTCGGCACGTATGATGATATCGGAGCTAAAAAAAAACCACTAAAAAACGCAGGCGTGTGTGCGCACTACATCACGCGCGTGCACACCTTAAAACGCAGCGCTGGGATTTGTTTGTGATGTTGGTGCAGTGGACCGAGCCTGAAAAGGTAGTAACAGTTTGATGGCGGCCTTTATGGAGACACTATATAACACCTGTGACAGTCTATTCAGTGCATGTCAGCTTTGGGCTCGGGTAGTGATGGGGGGGGGGGTGTGGGGGGCGCGGCCGAGCTGGTTGTGGGGGTCGCTCTTGTGCACTGTTTCCTCCTCGAGAAGGAAAGATGAGTGGGAGACAAGTGAGACACTTTGTTAAATGTCAGTGCCAAACCACACTGGGATTGTTAAACGGGCTGCGCTTGTAGCGATAATCGGGCCAGATTTGGACATATTCCCTCGACTGGCTCTTATAGATTGTCCTGAGTGATTATCCTGGAGTGTGCGATGTGTTAAAAACGATTTTCCCCCTACCTCCCCAATCTGCTTGGAAAATGTAGGGCCAACAATTGTAAATGTTACAATTGTAAAGGTTTAATATTTACGAGGGCAAATGCTTAAATGGGATACACCTATAAAAACAATCACGCCAAATTTGAGGATTTCACTTGCGATTAAAGTCAGCAAAAGCTCGATACTCAGCTATCTATAAAAAAATTAGCCCGAACGATTATCGTGTGGGCAAAGGGAGTGATAATAGTTTTTGGGTTTTTTTTTTTTGCTCCCTAATCTGCTTGTAAAACAGGTGGGGCGGATGGTAAATGTTAATCCTGTTCGATAGTTACGATCACAAATCCTTAAGAGTGCTACACACAGGTCAAGTTTGAGTATTTTCCCTTCCAACACACACATGCTGATTTTGGGTTTCCCACCTTTAAAAAAAAATGCCCGAGATGTTAGAAACCGTTATGTATGCAGCCTGTTTTAGGTAATAGAATACATTCTTCCCCAGGATCCATCCGCCCACCTCTCATTGGTTCCCCTTCTCTGCGGTGTTCCGTTTGCTCTGTGATTGGGTATCGAATTAGCCTGCTGATTGGATATTGAAGGCGGGAAGACTGATGAGAGGATTTGGCTAAGCTTTCTCCTGCGAACCTCATTACTCACGCTTAAAAACAGACACAGACACACACGCACACACACACTTACAGACGGCGCACAAGTTTGTTGTATGGATGATTTCACTTGAAAACTCTAAATTGGGCTTTCACAAACTTTTTCAACAAGTTACAAATTCCTACCCAAGTCTCATCCATCCTTCCATTTTCTGTAGCGCTTAGCGAACGAGAGGCACGGTACACCCCGGACTGGTTGTCAGTTAATTGCAGGTCACATACAGTCTCAAACAACCATTCACACTCATATATAGACAGTAAAATGGACCTAGCATGCTGTACTTGAAAAACACAAAATAAATGCTTCAAAAATACTCAAAACGGTGGAGGTGGGGACACTACATTGGCAAAACTCGGATGTCTACGCAGACTTTTGACAAAGGGCACAACAGATGTGAATTTACTACTGCAAACATGTATCAAAAAGCCCTCTGCCGTGAAAACGAGCCTTGTGGCAGACGCATAAACAGCAAGCAAACATGTCCAGGGCGACCAGGTGCCGTAGGAGCACGTACCGCAGAGGAAGCGGCGGCGTAACCCCCGGGAGAGTGCCGCATGCAATTTTGAGGCGGATGTGTGAAAAGCTTTGTGTTGATTTATGCTGTGTTTCATCCCACAATAAAGGTTATGGATGATGCTATTGATTTAGCCGGGGCAGTGGCCATGACTGGACTGGCGGGGAGAAAAGACAATTTGGCTCATTACCATTCACGAGGAGGAAGCTTTTCCTCCGCTCTGTGCGTGCGTGCGCGCGTACGTGCGTGTGTGCGTGCATGTGCGAGCCAGCAACTTAGATTATCCTCTGTATTAGCGGCGCCGGCGCGACTCTTCCCTCCTTTTGTGTTGAAGTTCCTTTTCCACGAGTGACACAAGCAGTCAGGAGGGAGGCATGAGAGTATTGACTCCGCTTTGATTTAAAACTCCAAAGCGCACATACGCACAGAGGGATATTGTTGGACGATCACTGGCTGAAGCATGAGGCACACCTGATCCAACATTTCTTCTTTGACACTGATAATAACGCTGCTTTCAGATACTGTATTAATGTTGCTTTTCACTGCATCATATAGGAGATTTTTATAACACAGTGTTGCCTTGAGATGCGGGTGACCTGACTTAGGAGTTTTTGGAGATATGAGCCATCAATGAACTTATTTTTGCTTTGACTTTTGAGATTCGAGATATACGCATTATATGTTGTCTTATATTGTCAAACTAAACATAAAACAGAGAATTACACATCATGTATTTAAAATTAAACAACTTTGTCCTTTGCCGGCTTAACGTGCAATCCAAAGCACCATAGATGGGCTAATGAATTGCACTGATGGTGCGGTATTTAAACATAAGCGGTGCAGCAACACACGTAGACAGATAATATGACAATACTCACAGGCATATATTCTTTACCCTGTGAAAAACAACGAATCTTACTAAATTTTAAGAAGTCAGTAAAATTATATTTGTGTAAGTCTTTGTTTGCGCACGATCGGGGATTGAAGGCGGTCTCCAAGTGCCCACTTCGCACTGGCCGAATTTACATCATCCACAAGTGGAGATCTTCTTACAGTCTACCGTAAACATACTTTGCGCGCGCCATGTGTCTCGCGCAACTCACCAGTGCTGAATTTAAAGGGAATGGGGGGGAGCCCCTTCGATTGTGTTCAGTCCCACAACGGCGCAAATGACCATTTCTAACCGTGCCAGTCTACAAAAATGCTGAAAGAAAGAAAACTCGTGCGCACTTTGTGCTAAACTTGCACTGGGCACGGAAATAAGGGCCCTTGGAGTGCAATGATATTGACCTTGTAATTAAATATATTATCACAGTGTTCACTATGAAAGAATTCCGACATATGATTTAACTTGAATAAAATGAGCAACACATAATGAAACCATTTCTTACTCAACACGATAATGAAGTGTATCCTGAGATGTACATTATCATTGAAGGTGCCTGCCTCATGTTACAATTGTCAATCCATACACACAACTTCCACTCGTGTCCAAATGTAGCCAATTGCAGCACAGCGCAAGCAAGCACATTTAATTACTTCCATTCCATTTTTTCCTTTACATGACGTTCATCTTCCCAAATCGTCGGCACAATGCCGAGTTAATACTTTCGCCCATTTTTAGCGCAGGGCCGACTGAAAACAACAGCTATTATTAGCCGGAATATTAACGGAACGCTGTTTCGCTGACTACTATTAGAGGACAATGGCGGCAACGTGCACTTTCTCCTTAATTGATTCGCTTGCTTTTGTTTTCCGGAGGCCATGCACGGCAACGTCGACGGCACGCGCGCGCACGAATATAATCGTATACTTTTCACACACACAAGAGTTTGGTTTTTAGGGCGGTGCAAAGCAGGAAGTGCGGCGAAGAGGAAGGGGGTAATATCAGCAGGCTATCTATCCTCTATTCCACTGGTGCAAACCCAATCCTCTTTGGAAATAACAAATGCATAAAGGAGCCACAACACAAATATATCTGCCTGGCTCAGATAGATAGGGCTATGCTAGAGTTTAATACCCTTATGTAAACCAGTAACAATCAAGCCCTAACACACACCCCCACATCACCACTAAGGGGACAATAAGGAACACGCTCCATTCTCTCTCTCTCTCTCTCTCTCTCTCTCTCTCTCTCTCTCTCTCTCTCTCTCTCTCCAGATATGAACAGTAATGACTGATTGTGTGTGTGTGTGTGTGTGCTAGCGACGGAGCTGTTTTCTTCAGCAGATATTGAACAATGCGCTAGCTCCGATTGTTGGGCTCCCCGGCGCTTGTTGTGCTTGTTTGTTGTGTTCGAGAGTCGTACATGGCCTGACCCCCGGGGACCGCAGCCCGGGTACCCGGCGGCCGCTCTCATTCGGCTCGCTTCTCACCGACCGCTCATTTGATCTGTCACGCGACCAAAAGTGGTCATGCCAATTTTGTTTTGGAGACTTTGCCTCCTCTGCTGGAAGTGAGACGACGACTCGATGGATAAGAGTTGAAAGTTGGGAAGACTTGTTGACTCTGAGTGGAGGGTCGTCGTTAACTTGGAAAGGGCAATCCTGTAAGTGGTTTTTAAAGTCCCTGTAAAGTGAAAATAAATCTGACACACGTCCAGAAGAGTGTTGTTAGCAACCAACAGCCACATTTGGCTGGGTATAAGCTTCAAAATCATCAAATATCAGGCCATTCTGTCCACTCTCAAACGCTGTGGGCGTGTCCAATGAAAGTGCCGAAATCATGCCCGGCTCAACCGTCAATCAAATACGACCACTACAACCTGGAAAAATGGATTTGGGGCATTTTTCTTATGCCAACACATAAATACACGATTTAGCCGAAGAAAATTTTTCCGCTTCAAGCTTCCAGTTGTTGGAATCGGGTCGTCACGGAGCTTTCCTGCCACAACAACGACACGCTCTAAAGCAGCCAAAGCTATGGCGTGCCTACTTGTTGAGTCCAAAGTCGAAAGTAGCTACATGGATTTTACACTTGATTTGTGGGCAGGCAGTCCGCAGACCTATTTGTACTGTACATTCTCAGTCCGTCCACTTTAATCCCAATGAGTCAAACGGTTTTATGGTGTAAATGTTTTGGGTTGTTTTAATCTTCAAGATCTGGAAAAAATCTGGAAAACAGTTACTCTAATTGCGTCCATTTTGCATAGTATCCTGTCAAAACACATTTTGACTAAGAGGGAGGAAAAATGACATGATCAATACAATGTATGCAATATATGTGCGTGTGTGTGTGTGTGTGTGTGTGTAGCGTTGGGTTAGAATAGCAAAGGTTAATCTCATACATCATTTGCCATCTGCATGTAAGAGTTCTGTGGAAGAAAAAGACACTCACTTTGTGCGCTCTCGATGGGGCTGATCGCTCTGTAAGATAACTCGACGCTTGACATTTTGCTCTTGCCGGCTTAAGAGAAATGTCTTTTTAGGTATGCGTGTGTGCGTGTGCGCGTGTGGTGTATATATATTGACATTTGTAACTGCCCTGCACTTTAACACAGCGTCCCTTTTGTACTCCAAATGGTGTCGCTTCTTGTGTCAAGTTGGGCGTAAACATGCTGATTTTTAACAAACGATTATAATTACAGAGTCGCGAATTCGGCCCAACTCAGCGTTGACCGCACACAAAAGCATTTGCTATCGTAAATGTTGAACAGGTTTAACATTTTTGATGGTCAAGACGAGTTGTTTTGAGAGAGAAAGATCACTCTGAACACACTCCACACCGCAGGATAATCGCTCAGGGAAAATCTTTCAGAGGCATCCAAGAATCTGGCCGTTGTTCAGTTTGATTTGAAGGGGGGGGTGGGTGGGTGCTCAAATTTGGCCTGATTGTCAGTATGTGTGTTAATTGGCTATGGTTAGGGTTCACGTCACAATCTTGGAGTCTGTAGCTCGGCCCGTCTCCATGTTCACCTCATCTAAAAGGATTTGCCATCCTAATTATTGAACAGATTTAACAGATATGATTGTCAGCTCGGGCCGTTTTCCGAGCTGATATGCGAGGAAGGGTCATCGCTCAAAAACATCTTTCAGAGTCAAGTTCATTTATTAATTTTTATTTATATTGATGGCATTAATCATAGAAGAGTCAGACACCTTCGGTCCCACAGTTTACAAAGATCAACGTTATCACCCCCCCTCGCACCCTCCCGAAACAATCGAGGCAAGGAAAAGCACCAAATGCATTCTGGGGGGGGGGAACCTTGAGAAGGGAATCACAGATGGAGGGAGGGATCCCCCTTCCAACAAGGCTGCAAAGGATGCAGATGTTATGATGCCTCATGACAGGGGAAGCAGTAATAAAACAGGCCAAAATACTAGGTGTGGTTTAGCTAAATGTGAGAGAGGAAAGATAACTTTTAAATCGAGAATTAACATTTCCACAGAGGTCTCATTTCAGTGGTTCGGCCTTTCCAGAGTTTTGGAACCCAATTTAGGAAAATTTGACTGATTTTGTCAGCGGGGTTGTAAAGCAGAGCGCAAACATAGCAATCTATGCTAGCTGCGTACACTTGTGTGTGTTGATGCATGTGTCTCACAACATCGAGTTCAACTTGATCAGCAAGCGTAATGTTGCACTCTCTCAGCCCTATAAGACCCGGCTTGGAAAGCATCAAATATTTATACGACATTATCCGCCATCCTATAGCCTGTAAGTAAAGAAAACATTCTCACCGACTTTCTATTGCATTACCAAATTCAAGCCCGGGTCTCGGTTTGTTGCCTTGTTAGAGATTTATTGTCTTTTATCCGCCATGTTTCTTGAGGAACACTCAACTGGTTGCGCCGAGAGCCCGCTGGGTAAATGATACGATCGTAAAGCAGACATGCCATCGCAAATACTATTTACAGATCTCGCCTGGGGATTTGTGACAGTTTTTTTGATCTGCCGACTGAAAGGGAGGACGGCGAGGAAGTACAGAGAGTAAGTGTTAATTCTACACGGCAGACACTTGAATGGCTGCTGTTGTTGATCCGAAGGCTGTTTTATGGAGCAGAAACAGCCGGCTGCGGGTGTCGTTTCCCCCGTGATTGATCGCTTCGGCCCCGGGGCTGTTCGGAGCGCGCCGCGTTTTGTTTGAGTATTTACTGGAATGTTGGGAGGATAAAACTCAGCCGCCTCAGCCGTCGCGCTGTGGCGGGAGACTGAAAGTAAGGCGACAAAAACCCACACACGGAGATAAATAGGGACACTTGAAGGGGGCGGGGTGAGATAATGTCGACAACACAAAGATGTACACTTGCGATCGGGACTCGATACCGTAGCACCAGATGAGGACGTAACCTCATTTGCCGCATGCTTAACAGTTCACCTTTGGGTGAAATAACGGCATATCGTCGCTGTCACGTGAAAAACACATCTCCATTTTTTTTTTTTTTCATTTTCTTATTTTTATATGAATCACGTTTCCACGTTACAGACATCGCATTAAAGTGAACATTTAAAAAGTTTCCAAAAGTGGAGATAAGTGTTTTTTCACAGGACGGCGACGATATACTTTATATAATGCTGTATACTATGTCCTGGGTCGAGCCCACCTGAGTCTACAAAGATGACGTAACCTGGATGGGTTTGTGTAAAAAGGTTGTTTGTTTTGGAGTAAACCAGCACATTTCTTTAAATAAAAGACAAATGAACATGCAATTATGTCACCGTTTCTCAGTAATATAGAATAGGGATGGGATAGGGTGAAGCGTATTTATTTCAAGAGCCAAGGCAAGGCAGTTTTATTTCTATAGCAGATTTCATACACTAGGCAACTCAATGTGCTTCACACAAGCAAAGACACGACGGTATCGGAATTCTAATATTATTTTTGTCCAATCGGCGTTTGTGGGCTTTTGCTCGTGAACTCGTCAGGAATGTGGATTTTGACATGCTCAATGTCTAAAGTGTCTTGTTGTGAAGAATTGGCACTATATACTAGAAGTTAACTTAAATACTATACTATACTGAATAAAATAATTGAACTATAATATGAATTAGTATGCTTTTCAGAAGGTCAAGTACATTTCACCATCTATGTTTTGGTTTACATTTTTATTTGGTTCTCTTCTGTTTCATCTTCAAGTTTTGCTTTCTTGTCCTGTTCTAGCCCTGTTTGTTAGGTTTTTTTGTTTCCACGTCAACCCGGTCGCTTGTGTCTTCCAATCAGCTCCCTCGGCCACTCGTGTCTTGCACAGGTGTTCCTTGTTGTCTTGTCAGTTGGCTTGTATGTCGTTTTCTGGTGTCTTTCTATCTTGGTTGGTTCATCGTTTGCGTTGACTGCTGTTCCTGTTGCCGAGTCACGTCTTCTCCGAGTCCTGTCTTATTTCCTTTTGTAGTACGTTTATCCCCAGTTTTGTTTTTTTAACTTTTAATATTGTATCTGGACTTTGTTGGTTTGGTTTGGTGATTATTCCAAAGTGCCTTGTTTTCTTTCTTTTTTGCTTTTTATCATGAAATGTTTTTGGAGAGCACACCTGCCTGCTTCCCAGCATTTGGGTCCTCATCCATACCAACTCGAGAGTACAAGTACAAAAGCAGTTTTTCAGCAAATCACGGAGGATAGGTTCCCCACAAATCTCAGTCAATAGGCAAATTTGCAAATTCTGAACATCAAATATGTGGGGCTCGCTGCATGTTCGTTTTGCAAAGTCATGTTTTCTGGTGTCTGACTCAGCGTTTTAGCCGTTTGAGGGCCTGACGTGGACATTTTGACCGTGGGCCTTCCTTACTGAACACACATTGAGATGTGAACAAGAAAGCTCTGGGCTGTCTGTCACCTGTGTTTTTTTTGGGACTTCCTCGCCGCTGCGGTGGTGGGGTTGTCTGTCGCCTTGATGGGGAGCGGTCACGACCTTCAGTCCGTCAGTTTGTCCACTCTTTGATTCACATTTTTCACACGTCGCTCATTCTGCCTGTCAGCCCCTCCACAGACGGAGCAAGGACGTGTGAGTCGGGTGCGTTTATACTCGCTGAATACTTCATTAGGTAAACCTTTACCATCCATCCATTTTCTATAGCGCTTGTCCTCATCGGAGTCTCGTGTGAACTGGAGCCTTTGTGTTGTGAGCAAAAAATTGACTTCTTTGTGAACTTCAGACGCTTTGCCACTTGATTGCGGCAGCAAACTTCACAACATCCTGCCACCATCGGTTCTTGGTTACCTCTGAGTGAAAGTTCAGGTATCTGTTGTGTTTTGTGCTTGCAATTTCCCTTTTTGTACTGGTATTTTGCCACCATGGCTCCTATAAGAAAGTGAAGGCAGGAAAGAAGAATTTGATATTGAATACCTGGGAAGGGCATTAAAATAATTTCAAAGTTGCAAAACTCTGTCCGTGAAAAGATGGAGAAAAAAAAACGAACAGTGAAGATCAAGTTGAGAAAATTACTTTTAATACTTAAATACAGCAAATTTTGGATACGTTAAGATTCACTCACGTAGGTTAATATTCTACAAAGTGACTTTAACTTCTATTGAAGTTTTTTCGTATTCACATAGTTGTACTTTTATTCAAGTATCCATTTCTGGAACTTTATATAAGACTTAAAATAGAATGTCAGTTCTGTTCATTCTGCCATTGAATGACAAAGCGTTTCATTGGCCTGTCTGTCAGTGTGTCTGCGGCACAGAAAGCTAATGAATTGAATTTGTATAGCACTTTAGATGAACAAAGATTCCTTACTTGTAAATATACATTTTCAGACCAATTAACTGAGATCGGACAATTCCACAGGTCACACCTGATGTTCTCTGACGGCACACTGGCTGGGAATCACTCAAATGCAAAGAAACGGCTCTCCAGATTTTGCAGTCCATTTTTTGCAACAGCGCTTTCATTGCTTTTTTTTGCTCAATCCCACAGAAACGTTGCAGGGAGACGATCATCTGCCAGAGCACGTGTCATATTAGCGCACAATCAATGAATGGCCCGTTTAGCCGTCGTTGCATCTGCATGCTTACCCTCTGTACAGTACATTGGTGTAGTCACAAAGTGCATCTGCAGGACGTACGGTAGACGGGTGCTCAAATTCATCTAGCTGATGCCCACACACCGGCATCCGCATCTTGAGTGGTCTACCGCTCTTATTATGGGTCTTTAGTGGGAGGGGAAACAAGAGGCGGACTATATGTAAGTAGCTGCGTGCCACGGAGGGAGATTTACTTCTACGCACAGATTAAAAGAAGCTCAGGATGTGATGAAGAGAAACGCCATCTATAACAGCGCTAAGCTTCGATATCTGCTGCCAAATGTGGAAATTAGGAGCACGTGTGTTGTGTAGGAGACTACACACACGCGGGCATGTTGCTGTGGGTGTTTTATTGTTTGATGAATGCCAAATTTCTTTCGACTCGTTTTTTTTTTTTCCCCAAGTCTGCCCTCTGTCTGCTCCAGCTCCCCCCTCCATCCTTAAACTGTCAGCGGTCACGCTGTGCGTGCGCGCGGGCGTGCGGGCGCACGCGTGTCGGCGCGTCCGCTCCTTTTTCTTCACTGCCAAACGTATTTGTTATGTATCCTAATTAGCTCCTAAAGGTCATGGCATCGCTCAACGGGAGTGGGGAGGACATGCAAATGAGCCGTGAGTTCACAAAGGTGATGTCCACCTTATTCCTGCGCCCCATAAGCCTTTGCAAGAATCATGTGTGTGACTTCCGGTATGAACCAGAACTGATGTTTGGTTAAATTAAATCGATGATAACTACAATGATGTCAACGGCTGATAATGTTATTATTGTAACTGCAGTGCTAGGCTTGCACGATATATCGCTAAAATATTAATATCGCGATACATGAAATTGTACACTTTTACCTGAATTTGAACTTAAATGGTCATCGCCATCCAATAGTTCAAAATGTTCTAGGGTAATTGCATTTAATTAGCTAAGAATACATTGAGCTTGCTTATTTTGCTGCATGAAAAAAAAATGGAATTCTTTCATTAGATCATAAAAATGTCATTTTTCTTAGGTACATAATATCGAGATAATATCGATATCGCTATATTCAACAACCATAGTGCATATAACATGTTTTTCCAATGTCGTGCAGTACTACTAATAACAATAATCAAATACTGTATGACTATAAGTGCAACTATGACAATGGCAACTGCTGCTCTACTACTATTACTGCTCTTAATTATTATCGTTATGATTATGATTATTATTATTATTATTAAATTAAGTTCTGTGCTATTAATAATGTTGCTAATACTACTACTACTACTACGACTACTACTACTACTACTAGTACTACCACTACCAATTATTAATAAAAAAAAATAATAATAATGAAATGCTATCATTTAATGGGAAACGGCACAGAGAGATGGGCTAATGGAAATTAGCCACAGTGTTACGGTAATTCTAAACAAGTGCTCCTTTAACACACACAGAGCAACAACACAGACAAACAGAACATACAACAATAGACGCGGGCATATATTCTCTCTGCTCTGTGTGACGAACGACAATTACTGCAGCTGTGTTGGCGACCTTGTCTGCCGCTTTTTCTTGCTCTTTACGCAGTATCTCTTCCAGCTGACCTCACTGCTGCCCAGCATGTTTTGGCCAAACGTGGTAGTCTTCTACAAGTCCAAATTTGGCAACTTTTACCCTACCAACAAATAAACATGCGCCAACGGTTGTCTTTTGCTCGCTCGCTCGGATAAGCGAAGCGAGGAACACTTGCTCTGATCTGAGTCCTTTCAGCGGCGCCTCCTCTTCAGGTCCATCTCCTTTCTCAGCAGAGCTTGTCTCACGTCCTTTAGCCTTAAATCAGCCGACTGTCTCCATGTGTGAAAGCTCTCTCCTCCTCTCTCACTCCATAACTCATCCCGCGTGTCTCGCCTCTCTCGCTCACGCTCTCTCGCTTGCTCGCTTTCGCATAACTCTTTGGGTGTCTCTCCATCTCTAACCTGCTTTTTCAACCCTTCCTTTTTATGTTACCGTTTATGGATATATCAGTCCTTTTCCTCTTACATTTCCATACCTGTCTCTTTTTTATTTTTTTATTTTTTATTATTCCTCTAAACTACTTTCACATGCATTTTCATGCTATGAGTCAAAATAAGACACCCACGTCTTATTGGCCTTCGCTTTTAAATTTTGCCATTCATGTTGCTTGGTGAGCGGTAGTCTGAAGTGTGGCAGACTTTGGGGATAGGTGAGGTCGTGCCCCAGCAGAGGAGGACACTGCTTATTTTCCTTTCTGTCTTTCTAATATGTGAATTGTATTTAAGACAGAGTGGCGAAATTTCAACGTTTATAAAAATGTCGCTATTTCCAAATGTTTGCATTTCTTCAGGCAGTAAAGCAATTCATTTCTTCTCCGACCCGCTTGCAGGTTTCATCCTGAAGTGGTCACTAGCCAATCACAGGGCACAAATAGACAAACAACCATTCACACCTATGGATGATGTAATGAAACAGTCATGTAAAATCTTCGATTTCTTGTGTTCAGACAAATACTTCAGGCGGGTTCTGTATAGTGCCATATCATATCGTCGCTTTTCTGTGAAAAACGTCTCTCCAATTTCGGAAACTTTTTTTTTCAATTTTCACATTAATGCGATGGCTGTAGCGCGGAAACACCATTCATGTAAAAATAAGAAAAATGGAAAAAAATAAAGTGTTTTTCATACGGCAGTGACGATATGCTCAGACAATGTCTCTTTACCCCCCAAAATATGTGTTGGTTGTTTGTGTGAGCTGAATTGGCTGGCAACCAGTGAAGGGTGTGCAGTGTACGACCAAAGTCAACTTGGATCAGCTCCAGCCTCCCTTTGACCCTTATGAGGACAAGTGCTACAGAAAGTGAATAGATGCTTGATTTAAAAACTGCATTTTGGTGCACACATTTAAACGGCAAATGTTGAGCCGAGTTATTTAAGTGCACGCTGTTGTAATTCTGCGGGTGTCTGAGGCACTTTTTGGGGTGTGGGTTGGGGGCTGATTATGGATTAGACCTTTTTGAGGATTCTTCTTGAATCTTTCGGCCCGGAGCAAACGTAGACGCGCTTAGAAGACAAGCGACATGTTTGCATACGGGGAGACTCAATGTCAAAGAAAAGCTTTGGGGGAGGACTGACTTTTGATTGTCACAAGTAGCGGTCACCCGTGTATAAAAACATGTATATGTTAAAAAAGGAAAAAAAAAAGAAAAAAAGAAAAGTTGTTTCTTTGAATATCTTATTCAAATATTGAGAAGTCAGATGCTGTAAAATACTTAATGATTTTTTTTTGTTTTGTTTTTTTGTGTTGCATTTTCAAACATGCTTTGGATTGTGGGTAAATACATCAGAGTGGAGAGCTGGAGGATGAAACGGATCCAAACAAAGCGAGTCTTACTCTCTCAGTCAGCTGCTGTGATGGAGATACAGTACGAGGCGAGAAGCGCCGGCGCCGTTCCTCTAATGCCGCAGGCCAAACTGATAGAAGGTGTTCTTAACTCACATATCTTTATTTTTCCACCCCAATCGCGCTCAGTGGAAAGTTTGGCATTAATTCACATCTCTGTTATTAGACTTTCCGCCCACGCTGATATGCAACCGTGTTTATCTTCGCTGGTGAACATAATGAGCTCAAAGAGTGAAGATGGTCCCGAGTGTGAGGGTTTATCGCTGCTTCTCCGCTCCGGCGCTATTTTGTCTATCATCCTCCTGTGTGCAACTTTTTTTTTTTTTTTTTTTTTTTTTGGGGGGGGGTTTGTTTTTCCACAGTGCTGTTATACCAAGCAGACATCAGTTAAACTGTGGAGTGGAAGTGTTTCAATTTGTGTCCATCATTGTTTGGGCAACCATTTAAGTGGGGTACATTCAGACCGAAAAAAATGTACAAGAAACCTGTAAAATGCTAATTTATTCGGGATTATGTTTACAGACAGTAGCGTTTGAGAAAAGAATTTTCTTCCCAAGAATAATCACTTATTTTCACGTTGTCTGTAAAGAAACAACACAACAAATGAAGCGAATGCAGTATTTTAGAGACAATATCGGAAATTCCACTTAAAATTCAGGTTTATATCTACCGGTGATTTTCATGCGGCAAGTCCGCTCTGCAAAAATATTTAGCGACAACCTTGCAGATGAGTCCCTGAAGCATTGGAAACCGCTGAAAAAACACCAAACCTTGCTTACATTTCTGGCATCCTATCTTTGATGTCAACCAAAATTACGCAATAGACCGGACATACGCACTTGGGGTACCGTTGACTTCCATTAGCCCAAGATGAGCCCAACTGATTGAAGAGAAACAAGTGCAACATGCGTACTAATTCAGCGTAATAGTAATAAAAATACGTCAACGCTATTCATTGGCAATCTTCCATTGCGCGTTAGCATTAACCTTGCAGACTATCGCATACAATATACAATTATATTCTTTGACATTAAACTTTATTGACATTAAACTCGGAGTGACAATAAACAGTGTTTTAACCCATTAACCAAGGGGACAGTCCACTAATCGTCATTTTTCACTTTTGACTATTTTGGTCCCTGATCCCTGCCAATGGCGAGGATTCACTGTACAATTAGCCGACGCATGCTACTAACAATGCGCTAGCTCGTACGTCTTTGGCGTCAGTCGCTCGTGTCCACTGGTGTCAGGCGTCTGCATGGGAGGACATTACATTACATTAGCAGCGTTTCCAGACTCTATCGGGCTCACGGAGATTATACAATGAGCCTTCCTTCGCATTGCTAACACCGGCTTTTACAATAATGGGCCATAAATTAATACAGTGTGCTCAGCAGTAAATACTATTACGCTGCTCATGTTTACAGTACGCCCGTGTATAAATGGCCCAATCGGCGCGTGATTACGGCCGGACTGCTGCCATTTACTGTCCCATTTATCAATCAGGAGGACACCAGGGATGCGATGCATGTTGATTAGGAATATCGTGAGATATCTATCTATCTATCTATCTATCTATCTATCTATCATCCAATATCTATGTTTGTTAGGAAATTAAATGTTTATAACAATGATCATATAACAAAAATGAAACCAGAACAGTGAGTTGGTGGCAACTAAAACCCTCAGTATACAATAATTGTTCAGTTTATGTAAGGAAGGGATTTGTCCAAAAATGCTGTGCAAAGCAAAGAAAATGTTCACATTTGGGACGGATCAAAATAAAAGGAACAAATCCATTTGCTAAGAAACATGCAAGTAGACTTTATTTGCTTTTTCGTGGGCCACTTAAAATGACCCGATAGCCCGAATTGGGCCCCCAGGCCTTAAGTTTGACACCCGTGTTATAGATCCACGAAAAGACACGAGCACTAGCCTTATTAAGGTATAATTCACCTCTCCGTCTGTGTCATTTTGGGCCTCGTGTTATCACCTGATCATTCCCACACGGCAGAGAGCAAAGTGTGGGGGGTTGTGTGTGTGTGTGTGCGTGTGTGTGTGGTGGGGGGTTCTCTGTTCCCTATGAAATGTACACGAGGGTGAATTTCAGTGGTGTTAATGGCTTTTTAAATGTCAGGGAAAGACGGGGAATGATAAAAGAGAGATGTGTTATCCACTGTCTTCATGATCACCGCAGAACACGCCGCCACTTTCACCTCATCTGTGTGCGTGGGTGTTTGTGTGTCAAGGTGTTGCGCGCGTGTGTGTGCGTGTGTGTGTAGGAGTGGGCCAACTTGCGGTCGAGCTGATGTCAGCGTGATTTATGCACCAATCAGATGAGCTGTGAGGGAGGGAAAAGAGAAAGTGGGGAGGGGCAGACAGGACTACTTGCTGCTTTATTGTTGTGTTGCGTTGTGTTGTGTTGTGTGCGTCCTGTGTGTGTGACTGGAGAAGCAAAGAAGAAATATACTGCATATAACCTTTTCCACCAGCTTCTATATTTGCGTTCTATCATATTTGCCTTTATTTGTTGCTACTCAATGTATGTTGGCTACCCAATAACAGCGAGTATTTTGATAAAAAGTTTTTATACGTCACCTCGTTCGATCACAAATGAAACACAATGGGGGTGACATTTTAGCTTTGATTTGAGACATTTTACAAAAATGTTATACTAACAATTCAGCAATGATAACAATTTATGCACGATATCTCCATTTTATAGAGGTCGACTCATATATTTGGTGTACGTGTCCATCTCCAATTTGAAAATGCTGGAAAACTTGATATGTTTTTCTTAGTTTAACTGAAAAAGTAAACCCCGCATACAGGAAGTCATCGAATTACGACTGAGGCGACCTATGACATTTCGACGACCTGAATCTGCATAAAAATTCAAACAAGCACCTCTGTGAAGGTGACCAAAGTGGACGAAAAAAATCGAGTCGTAAAACATCCTGTCCAAGTCGTGAAACGTTCCACTGAAATTCCTGTGGAACCCTTTCTCCACTTCCTGTGTCCCGTTCGAGGGGACGAATACGCTCCATGTTCCTTAAACACAAACAGTCAATAGTGAAAAAATGAAGTGTGTGTGTGTGCGTGCTTGCTACGATGGAGCTCTAACAGAGGGTTGAGTGATGTCACAGCAGACTGCATTTTAATAGAGAGGGGAGCAATTAGAGAGGGTACAGGGCGAGAGGTGGAGGGGCTGACACGCACGCACACACACGGTCTCATTACGAAGGACGAGTTAATTAATTGCGCAGTGATTCACGGCACTCGTAATTAATCTGGTAGGTATGAGAGTGTGTTTTGTCGAGTGACTTCTCTCCCCTCCATTTATAACACACACGCGCACACACACACACACATGCACTGTATCATGTCTGTCCTTGCACAATAACTGTCAGATGGACCACAGAGTTGCGATTGTTGGATTGGTGGTTACGTTCCAATTAATCCGTTTTGGTTGTATTCAAGTGCAGTGGTACCTTGACCTACAGGTTTCATTCGTTCTGTGACCACAATTGTAACTCAAAGCACTCTCAAATAAAGTCCAGCTTAGAGGGGTGTCGAACTCCGGTCCTCGAGGGCCGCCGTCCTGCCTGTTTTCCATCTCTCCCTGCTGCAACACACCTGTTTCAAATGATCAGCTCATCAGCGAGTTCTGCAGGAGCCTGATCCTGATCCCGATCGTTTGAATCAGGTGTTTTGGACGAGGAAACCTCCAAGACATGCAGGAGGGCGGCCCCCGAGGACTGGAGTTTGACACCCCTGGCATCATATTTTATAGAAACAGAATGAAATAATTAAACAGAATGGAATGAATTGAACACATTTTGCCTATTGTTTTCACGCTTTAGTTCAATGGATGATGTGCTGCTCCTTCTGGTGTGTGTACCTTGGCCACCAGGGGGCAGTATAAAACATAAAGCCATTAATACAGCTAGATTTGATAATGAAACACAAGACGGTTGCCTAGCATGGGGGGGGGGGGGTTCCAAGCACATTTCAGGGAGGACAGCTCTAGCTCTGTCAGTGGAGAAAACCTTTGTCGAAAAAATCGTACTTTTTAATCCTGCTTTTCCGCCCACAATGCACGGGTGGGAGTGGTGCATTTGGAGATTGAAGTGGAAAAAAAATAGTTGAATGAGCGATGAGGTGACAATATAAATCTCCACCTGTTAGCTGGCCACCACCTTTCTCCATCTCCCGCGTTCCCTCTCTCTCTCTCTTTGCTGACATCCATTGAGATATTGCTATGATTTTTGCGTGTTTGCATATATGAGCTTAATTTATTCCAATCCAATGGCATCGGGTTTATTTACAAGGCAGCTCTGGTTGGCCGCCAGCGAGCCCATTTAGTGCATTGTGGGAGGAGAGAGAGAGAGAGAGAGAGAGAGAGAGAGACTGTGATCACGTACATAGCAGTAATGCGAGTGGGGTCGCAATGTTTCTCAGTGAGGCGATTATGTACGTGCAGGTTATTATACCGTTTGTGAACGACACCTAAATCAGCCCGTGAGTGTCAATCATAACTTCTGCAGCCATGTGTCCAACAAGTGAGCAATAGGCTAAGAGAGAACTGGATCAGTCTGGCTGGGTTAAAACAGATGTGTCACGGGAATTTATCAAATTCTCCTTAATTGGGTTTATTTAAAAATCAGATTTATGTCTCATATTTATTAAAAGCCAGAGGGTGGCAGAAGGTTCAATTATTCTGTTGTAATTGACATTTTTGCCTGAAAAATCTGTCACAAAATGTAAAATATGTTCCTTGGTTCAAAAAGGGTTGGGAAGTGATGGAATAGCAAAAGTGCACGGAACATTTTGGTTACCCTACACTGGAAATTAAAGTCCTTGTAAAGTGCAAATAAATGTCTTGTAAATTTGACACACTACATAGTGTTGTTCACAGCCATTCGAAATTTGAATCATTAAAAAAAAAAAAAAATCATGCCCTTCTCTCCACCCTGCAACGCCGTGGGCTTGTCAGCTGAACGTATTAAAACCGTGCCCCGGTCAACTGTCAATCAAATGACATTTATACAACCTGGAAAATGGATGCTACATCATCTCCAATCTTTCTTATGCTTACACATAACTATATGTTTGCGCCAAGAAAATATGTATTGAAACATATTCAAGCGGGTCGTTGCAGGGCGTATTCCCCACCGCGACAACGAGGCGCTCTAATGTGGCCACACCAGCGTGCAGCCCCCGTCCACACGCTGGTTGTAAAGTCAGACTTTTAAAACATTTTCCACCCCGCCTCACTCTTGTGTATTTCACTCTGTGACGTGTCGCACCAGATAACGAGGCGCTTTCAAGCGTCCGCGCCGGCGGACTATTTGATGACCTTGGGGTGTAGGTATACGCTACAGTCAGTAAGCCCAATTGCACCAAATAACAGCTGATATGAGCAAAGGCGTCTCAAAAAGTGGGGGAGGGATGAAGTCAAATTGGACGCCCAAGTAAAACTCGGGAAAATGATGTGTGCTTTGTGGTATGCTGACTTGCTCTCTCTCTCTCTCTCTCACACACACACACACACACACACGCACACACACAGAAGCACATATCTCCTTTCAGCCAGCGGCGGTCTTAACCACACGCGTTACATCCCCGCCGATCTATTATCTGCGTGTGACAGATGTATTCACGTAACGGTTTTGATCGCTATTGATTGGCGCAGCCCAAGTCGGTTAAGGAGGGGAGAAAAATGAGATTCCAAAATCAAAATGGCCGTGGGCGGCCATGTTTGTTAAGGTGAAGGGAGTGCTTCCAAAAGAGGATGCTGAGGACAATTGTGTGACTGTTTTTTTTTTTTGGGGGGGGTGCGAGGGCACATTTTTAGAAGGAGCACACACACACACACACACTTGGGGGACAAACAAGCTGATTGAAAAAATGTGTGTGTGAGAGTGTGCGCGCGTGTGTGACCTTGGCGTGGCCCGGTGGTAAAGTGGGACATGAAGCGAGTCGGCGTGTGAGCAGCCAAGCGTTGGGGCCTCCTCAGATTAGCAGACTTTATTACTGCCACCAAGCGCTGGTCTGACAAATCCTCTTATTTCATTCGAGCCCCTTTTACCTCGGCCTCGCTCTTTCTCATTTCCTCACTCACCTTTTATTTAGCCCCCCCCCCCCCCCCCCCCCCCTTCAATTCTTTACTCCCAAAACTCCACCTCTTCCGTCCCCTTTCACCCCTCCCTTGTGTTTCTCCGAGCACCTTAGCACCTCGCTCACGGACTTGGGTCAATTTCCTCACTTTCTCATTGTTTCCCTCCTCCACTCCGCAACCTTTTGCTCCACCCCCTCCTCCACCCTCTCTACCTCCCACTCTATGCTGTGATGAATCTGTGGACAGGGGCTAATAATTGTACTTCAGCCCAAGTGCTCATTTTTCTTAGCGTTTGAAAGGCATGACAGGCACGAGCTCTTTTTCTCGACTAACCCAACCCCCCCCTCCCCCTCACAAGCGACCCCTATCCCATCACCGCCTCCCGACGCGCCCAACCCCACCCCACCCCACCGCTTCCCCTTCTCGCTTTTCTTCCCGGTCGTACGCAGTTGTCGGGGAAAATAATTCAGGGTTTACAAGGTCATGCTGTCTCGCGCCGAGGACATGCTGGGGGATTCGAGGATTTCCTCGACGGAGCAGTGACTTCCATGCATCGAATAAATAAATACAAACACCTGCAAGTTATAGATGGTGTGAGACGACCAGCAGGGCGGGAATAAGTCAAGAGTTTGAATGTAAGTGAGGAGTTGTCTGGTTTTGTGATGAAATGACGTCAATTGGACCTCTCTTAAAGCCCTTTTCAATAAATATTTTTTTAAATTGCATCGGTGTTGCTGCAGATCCTTAAAATGTCTTAAAAGGCATTGAATCCACGAATTTAAAAACAAGGCCTTGTTTGGCATTAAAATGTCTTATTGATCTTTCAAAAGTTTGAAAATTTGTTGAACACTTGCTAAGTATAGATTTCATGATTGTAAATAAGTCACATTCTTAAAAAAAATAATTTACTGAATGACTGTCAGAAACATCACACAGTCACAGCAGCGTACCCAACGAAACAGTGATGTGGCTTTACTCGAGACTCTACTGTAGCAACTTTGGACAACATGGGACATTGGGAATATTGAGGAGTTAAAATGAGTTCAAAAGTAACTTGCCTACAAGATGTTTTATGCGGTTTCTCCCCACATTTCCAAAACATGCATGTTATGTTCGATTCATTGGTAATCAATTCATGGCGCAGCTTTAGCGAGAACAGGTGGGGATCCAAAATGGAGCCCTGTGGGACACCCCAATCCAATGAAAACATAACGGACAAATGCTGGTCTCCCTCAGCACTGAAAATACAGTTGAGGCAAAAAATGAAGAGATCTGAAAAAACCCCCCCACTGGACCAGTTTTGGTAGTTTGACCATTCTTTCATTTTCAACAAATACATGCTCTAAATGAAATGACAATAATTGCATTTGAAATCTGGGAGTTATTTTATTTGTAGTTCATAGAAGAAAACAAAGAATATAATTTTACTCAAACATGCACTGATAAATATCAAAAATCTGAGAAATAATACATATATAAATTGGTGGATGTTGGTCCATATTGGCTGATGACCAATCCAGGGTGTACCCAGGATCTCACCCAAATTCAGCTGGGATAGGCTCCAGCTAATAAAGTCAAGCTCTACAGAAAAAAACCATAGAAACGCATCCACTGAACTGTATTTAAAATACCGAAAAGAGGCGGTATGCAGTCCTAAGGGACCATAAACTAATTAACTATACGTGTGAAAAGGAGGCTGGCACTGTGACAAACAGCGATCCGTTTTAGTGTCATTTGAGCATGAGGCGTAAATGCACACAGCGCAGCAGGGTGACGACGCCCCGCTGTGCTGTTTAGCTCCAAAGCAGTGGTGGCTGTACAGACGCAGGAAAGAGAAATGATAATAACAATCATTAGGCAGTAGGAGTGGCTTTAATAACACAAACACAACTCTCCATATTACCACTAAAAATCATCAAATACATGTTAGAGACTGAATATTTTGGCCTGTGCGGTTTAAAAGAACTAAGCAATGCACCACAATTCTTGTTTTCAATAATTTAATTTGTGAAAAAGAAAAACCCGGTTGAACAAAATGGATAATTTGGAGGTATGGCGAAACGTAATCGTCGACGAGCGGTCGAACGATGTCGTCACATCTCCCGTGATGGCCGACATAACGCTATGGAAGTTAATCAGGCACTTCGACAGGCCACGATGCAGACCGGCCGTTCGGGAAAATCCAGACAATTTCCCTAAATTCCCGATGGCCACCACAACCGTGGTAGCGATAGCTCTCTTCGATCCTATAATAAATATAACTGTTGAACAAAACAATAAAAACGGAGCTAGCTTTGCCGGCATCTTTCTTATATTCTTCTCATAGAAACAATTCTCAAAACTTTTCACTCCGCCCACCGGCATCACACTCCAGCAGTGTTGACTTGCAAGGCCCCCGTGGAGGTAATTTGAGCAGGGTATTTTGCACTGAGGTGATACATCAAAGGCGTACAGCTAATTTGGTACATGAACTTGGCTTTGCAAAGTGCGCAAATAACGTAACACTTCCCCAACAAACTTCCAGCAAGTAAAACTGAACATATAAGCGCTTGAGTCCGTGTTTGTTCATCTTCGCACCGGTGACTCTCCACTAACTTTGGCTGCACACGTGAGCAGAGGTTATAGGCCGCCAGAAGAAGTCAATAAAACTGCGTGGAGAGATTACATTTATTTGAACACTTTAAATAATTTAAACTCCAAAGTCAACGCTTTAACTTTGACGGCCCTATAACACACATTTAAAATGTTCTTGACATAAAAGAAAAAAAAAAATCAGAGCACTTGTTCTGGCATACAGTGGTACGTTTTTTGAGTTTGCAATGACACACAAACCAAATTTGCGTCACGGTTCACGAGCAGCCGACGAGAGCAACTAAACAGCGTGATGACTGACCGGACTCTGCAGCAGCTCTTAATGAAAATGTATCAGCAGTTTTAATCACAATGTGGCCCTCACCACAGAAGAGATGGAAAGAGAGCAGAGTGGGCGGCCGAGGGAGGAGGAGGAAAGGCAGAGACTTTATTGCTGGCTGTAGTTAGATGGTAAATTTCCTCCTGGCAGATATTTATTGAGTTAGTCGAGTCTAGAGAGAGCTTTAACATTGATTGTGATCATTAAATATATCCGCCGCAAATGGCGAGATGGCGTTTCTCTCAGTCAATGGAGCCGACGGGGGCCAGAACAAAGGCATAATCAAATCAATCCTCTCATAATTATTCCTTGAGAGGTGAAATTAATCACAAGGAGAAATAAAAACAATAATGGAAAATGAAATGGTCGCTCGTAAACAATTACGGCCCAAATTGAAATGAACTCGATGAAGGGAAGAAAAGAAATTAAGGGAACAGCCACTGTTGGTTTTTGCTTCATGTTGGCTCGTGTGACTGTATTGTGTTCTACAAGATACTATTCGTGTACGTGTGTGTAGGAAGTCACGACCACTTTGTGGCGCTACATTTGTGTGCCATAAGAGATCAGGAAGCGTTGCGGGAAATTATCCAGTTTCATGTAATAGGTCCACCCCCAAAAAAAATTTCTACAAATAATGTATTTTTGTTCATGGTGGCACATGGCAGGCAGAACAATCAAATGAACTTCCACTAGAGGGCAGAAGGTAACATTAGCTTTTGTGTTCAACTAAACAGGCCTAGATTTCACAGTAAATTCATTTGTAATCAAGTCAAGACAAGATCATCATTATAGTATCGACTGTACTGGTATGAGTTTTTCGAGCTCTGAGCCAATGCTCCACCAGCTTTTGTTTTTTTCTTCCAAGCAAAAAATGGACTTAGGCGCAAACTTACAGTATTTCTAACGTTGTTTATCCTGCCCTCCTTTGAGTGTGTGCTGTGCAATTTGGCAGATGGTAATTAGTTCTTCAAAAAAGGAGCCAAGTGTGCTTGCTTCAAGTGGTTAATAGCCACTACCAGTTGAAATTTACTGGAGAACTAAACTGAAGACAAAGAGAAGACACTTGGGGTTAAAACGAGCTAGCTTAATGCTAACACACGATGCTACACTGTCTATAGACAGGCTAACAAAACTGGCATTGATATCACCGTAGTTATAAGCCTTTAAACAAATAATATTTGAATTATATCTTATGCATGGTGCAGCAACAAATACAAATTGAGCAGGGGCGTGTTAGCCGTCGGGAATTTGGGAAAAAATGTGGTGATTTTCCTTAACGGCTTATTTAACCCCACCAGGCCAACCCCGTGGAGTCTTCTTTGTGTAACATCATCAAATCTAAAGAGTATGTACGGCCCCCTGGTGGCCAAGGCACTAGAATGAGCTGCACAATGTCCATCAAATTAAAGCAAAAAATGTTGCAAAAATGTTTGTTTACATTTGACCGAATTTTGTTATTACTGTTTGTTTATATTATTGTTTGTTTCTATACAGTACAATTCTATTGAGTGCTATTTTCCCTATTAAAAAAAACTTGTTACAAATATTTTGGGCGTGGTTTGCAACGGATTAATGGTATTTCCATTCAATTCATAATGACTTTAATCTTTTGACCCCGTTTGCCGCCGTCTGTACGTTGGTGGCGGCGGATGGGGTCAGAAGATCAAGAGCCCCCTCTTTCCTCCTCCCGCTGAGAGGAAGTGTAGCATATTGATCAGCTATCAGGACGATTCCGATACGAACTGATCGATGGCACTCGCTGTGGAAGCCGGGCAGGCTCCTCCCACTTCACTCAGGAAGCTCCCGTCCGTTCGTTTGATGCGCGGGGGCCCTGAAGGTCTTCTTCGATTCTCGAATGATGTTATTGTGGACAACACAACCTGAGTTACACGCTACACACTGATCAGGTTCAATACAACACTCATACAGTAATTCACCTTAAGCTGGAAATAGACAAATGTTCAAATAAAGCTTAAGGTGGTACTAGTGGGCCAAAAGAGGCACGAGTAGTGGTAGTGTGATTAGCACCATGGACAGCAACTAGACGAGTTTCATTGTTCGAAAGTCCTCATACGATGATTTCTTTGCTCCAGCGTTGAAACTGCTGCCACACCGAGACTTTGTCGGCACCTGTGTTCACAAGTGCGTGTTTAGTGTGCCTGTTTCACTGGAAAATGCCGTAATGTGATGTGAAAATGCCAGTGATAAGACACCTGCGCTGTGGAGTGCACTGCTGATTACAGCAGGGCGGGACACAGTGGCGCTATCGACTTCCTTCTGTGTATACAAGCGCAGCATGTGTCCAAGCATGTGTTCTTTTTATTTTGGAATATTAACAATAATCATAAAAGGGAATGTGTGGGCATCTGTGGGATCAGATGCTTCATCTGTTTGGTTGTTTTTTTTCCCCCCCACAGCCCACCTGCATGCTCTCGTAAATAAAAAAGCATTAATTATATGAAATGACTGTGTTTTATTGCTGCATAAGAAACGGTGGTGGCGTCAGCGTTGCTTGTTTGCTGCCTACACAAATATCTCCCCCTAATGGCCAGCTGATTAACACTCTCCTTTTAATGTGCTTCAAAAGCAAAACACACAACTGGAAACGCATGTACTGTATTTTTTTTCCCACATTTTTATTTTTTATTCAAGGTTCTAATTTGTATCTTTTTTCCTCTACACAGATATCCCTCCACTGGAACGCTGATGTTTCAAGATGGACAAACAGCACCCCGACTGCCACGAAGCACAAGGTCACAAAGAGCAACCCAACCAACGGCGGTGTAACTTTTGACACCAACATCACCCCCACCAATCCCTGCCAGTGTAAAAAATACCCCAAAGAAAAACCATCAAAAAAGGAAGAAAAATACACCAGACTGAAATCCACCACATTCCTCTCTGATCAAAATGACAAGAAAAAAAAAAAATTAAAACATGTTTCCTAGTAAAAAAAAACAAAAAAAAACACACCTCCAAATTGTAATAAAGTCTTACCAGAGTGTAGTTTATAAATAAATAGGTCGATTCTCATATAGAAAACTGGAGAAAGAAAAATGATGAAGTGATGTCCACACCCCTTTAGCACACGTCCACAAATCAGGATGTTGTAAATATTGTACAGAAGATAGGGACATTATTAAAAAAATAAATAAACAAATGAAAAAAAAAAAAAACGGAACTATAATATATAGAATCATACCTCTATGTGTGTTGGTATAGCCATGAGTTTCTCTTTGTTTCTTTAGACCCAACCCTGAAGGATTAACACACACACACGAAGCTAATATTTACAGAGAAGAGACCAAAAACAAACAAAAAAAAAAAAAAACCTTGGGAACATGGACTGTTTGGATGAAAGAATATTAGGGCCACAATGAAAAAGGACATTTTAAAATTCATAGCTTTTCGTTGTTGTTTGTTTTAATTTTTATCGGAGAAAGGTCACAGTAAAAGGAAAATGTTTTGCGAATAAATATGTAGGCCTTCAAAATGCAGTTGTATTAAAGGAATAAAATAACTTTAAAAAAATGATTTTATTTTCGTAAAATGTATTTGTCCCCGTGTGAAATGTTCTGTCAATATTACATTTTTTCCTGTAATATTGTAACTTCCTGCTTATATAAAATGTACGTTCCTTTTTTAATGCAACTTTTTTCTGTAAAAGTCCCACTTTTTTCTTGTAATATTGCCCCTTTTTATTACAATATACTGACTTTATCCTCAAACTATTAATTTTTTTCTTGATAATTTGACTCTACTTGTAAAATTACACCTTCATTATTGTAAAATATTACTGTCTCCAAATTACGTATGTGATTGATTTCTGGTATTACTCGTTTTTCGTCATTATAAGTTTACTCTCATACAATTGCATTTTCCTTGTAGTATTGCAACTTTTTTCTTGCAATACTCTAACTTGAATCTTGTAAAATTGTGACCCTTTCTTTGTAAATATATAGCTTTACTCTCATAAAATAACTTCCTTCTTGCAACATTATGATTGCATACTTCACCTAAAAAGTAGGACTTCATTCTTGTAAATAAAGTAAAAAAAATAAAATTAAGAAAAAGACTTTTGGTCTCCACATCTGACTTTTTATTTACTTTTCATTCTTTACTTTTTCTTTTCAATGTGGCCCTAATACTACAAATACAACCACTTGAGATACTATTGCTGGAATCAGACACATAAACTGCAAAGAGGACGTCTATTAGTGAATATTTACTTTCAAAGAAGAGTGTTTTTAACATGGAGAAAAATTAAGAGAAATGGAGCAGAATCCAAGTGTAAATCTTTCCCCTTCGCACCGAGTAGTGTACATGTGAACTCAACCCACCTCCCCCCACTCCCATTGTGCCGTGTCCATACACACAGTAGCGCTTTTGGCAGCTCTATCCAACAACGCTTCCAATTGTTTTTTTTCCTTTTTTTTTTTTTTAATTTGTTGGGACAACACCTAGCGTGACTCCTTGATCCTCAGATGGCCCGGACCTGGCCGGCGGTCTCGCCCTGCGCCACCAGGCGCTCACTCAGCTCCCACAGGCCGGCGGCGGCGTCCGGGTCCTGGGCCTGGGCGGAGGGCTCGCAGCGGAAGCAGTTGTTGAAGTACATGCCGCCCAGGCCCTCCAGCTCGGGAGCCACGGCGCAGTACACGCTGGTGGCGGCGCCTTGTTGCTGCGGAAAGACAAACCAAACACACACATGAACTCAGCAAAGGAAACACACAAAGTGGACATGCTGCCTCTCCTGTACATATATTTATATACATATATTTATTTATCTATGTCTCTGCTGGGTGTCTATGGGACCATGCGAACAAGAACAACACGATGAATGAAGCTATGTACGTGTACAGTGAACCCCAGCATACACGCCGAGATTTTTTGGCAACCTATTCGCTGTCTTTGTGATCATGTCTCATACAAAAATATTGCTTCGGTGCCACCGGGTGGCATCTTGGCGCTTCATTTATTCAGGCCATAGCGTTGTCTAATAGGAAATAGTGCTTTGCTGCCCTCTTGTGGCATCCATAGACAATTACAAACCTTTTTATGCAGGTGGGGTTCAGTGTACATGTGAAAGTACGAGGTTATAAATCTGTATATTTTTCACATGGAATTAGTGCGCAGCAGCACAGTGGACTAGTGGTTCGCCTCACAGTTCTGAGGTTCGGGGTTTGAATCTCAGCTCAGCTACGGTCTCCTCGCTCGCGTGGATTTTCTCCGGGTGCTCTGGCTTCCTCATACGTTCCAAGCAAACATACACGTTGGGTTCATTGAGTTCCTTCATTGTTTCATTGGTTCAATGTGAATGTGAGTGTGAATACTGGTTTGTCCAGATGGGCCCTGCGACCGACCAGCGAACAGTGCTGGATGTACCCCACTTTTTTTGCCCGAGGACAGCTGAGCTAGACCCTAAGCTCACCCTCCACCCTAATGTGGACAAGCACTCTTGGAAATAGGTTGATGGAAACCAAGGGAAGTAACGACAGTGTGAACAGGTTGGTCCCCAAAATTGAGCCTTGCGGGACCCCACAATCTAGTGGAGCTGTAACAGTTGAATGCTGATCTTACTTTAAACAATGTAACAACTGTAATATGTAGCTAATTATTTGCTTGTCAGTCCCACTTCATTATGGGGACAAGAAAATGGGATGAATGTTTTGTGTTGTCTTGTGTTTGTTTTTTCTGCGACTGGCAGGCCACCAGTCGAGGGCATACCCCGCTTTTCTCGCCCCAAAGTCAACTAATATAGGCTCCAGTTCAATCCGAATGAGAACAAATGCTATAGAAATTGAATGGATGGATGGAATTAGTATGGCTTTAGGGAAGTTGTTGGGAAATGATGCAAGTTGAAATGCGTGTCGCTTTCACACACATAAACACATGCACACGCAAGCACAGAGTATGACTCTTTGTCAGTAAGTCTTCTTCTAAGCTAAGTTTACGGGCATCAAAACACAATGTGTGGACGCCAAGTTGTCTCATACGCTCCGTCTGGTCAGTCAGTCACTAATAAGTTGGGATATTCACGCCGGATCTGTGACATTTTGAAAACCAAGTCATCAGACGGAATTACACACATTATCCGGGATGCTCAAAGGCTTTCATAGGAATAAATAA
The DNA here is from genome assembly GCF_054856515.1 of Filicampus tigris. Taxonomy (NCBI): domain Eukaryota; kingdom Metazoa; phylum Chordata; class Actinopteri; order Syngnathiformes; family Syngnathidae; genus Filicampus; species Filicampus tigris. The sequence continues at coordinate 21,521,196 of NC_141220.1, read as the reverse complement.
ATAAATAAACTCAAGTAAATAAAAAAGCTGCCGTGACAGCTTTCACCAGCACCACCAAAGCGAACGTGAAGGCTGGACACGTGAAAATGTTTTCACCTCTTTATCTGAAAGCGGCAAAAGTCGGCTGAGGGAAGCTACTGGAGACAGGCACCATACATGCACACACATACGCTCCTTGGAAAGCCGTTTGAGCATTTCTTCCATATCCTTGATATCCAGCTTAAGGTCTATGTACTAGTAAGCACTTTGTACTCACTAATCAGAGAACTCAGAGCACTGGTAGAAAGACTGTCTTACAACACTTTCTCTACTACTACTAGCAGGATGAGTACATGTTAAAGAGTGATGTAAAACTGTGCACTCATTGGCATCAGGGAATTCAAAGAAATGTTCAAACGGCTTTCCATAAAGGTTAAGGTTGTACTGGTAGGCCAAATGTGCCACTAATAGTGGAAAAAAAGGTTAGACCTAAGCCAGTCATTCTACTAGTGCTTAATTGTCTTACTAGTAACGACAAGTGCATACTAGTATATGGGCCTTAAGATTGATATCAAGAATACTGATTATGTTTGAGCATTTTTTTCCCCCGATAACCACCTTAAAGTAGTACAAGTAAGCCAAAAGTGTCGCTAGTAGTGGAAACAACGTTACTTTACAGTCGATCTACTAGTGGGCTGAGTTGAGTGAAGAAAAAAAGTATACTACTTCGTGAACCTTAAGCTACTATAGATTTCAAGAATATGCAATAAATGCTCAAATGGCTTTCCATACACACACACGGACGCGCGCGCACACGGCAACTGTTTGAACACACAGCTGTGCTTCCACACGCTAAATGCAAATTGAAAAGGCGGGAAAAAAAAGATTCCAAGATTTGTCATCAATGAAGCTGCAAGCTAGCGCTGGAAGTAAACTTGGGCGCCGGCGTTTGAAGCGCGGTGTGATGAGAAAATCACAACGTCTCGCTGTAACCTGCCAGCCGGCCGATAACTGGGCCCGGCGTGGCGTCTCATGTATCAAAGACGGGACAAATGCCAAGCAGTGTCTCTCTGAGCTGGAAGGCTCACACGGATGTCGCTCGCCTGCGCGATTTCAAACCAGGCAGTCGCTCGCTCGCGCACGCATGCCGCCTTCAACACGGATGACTTTGAGTCCAGCTACTAAACACTGGCCGCACAAGAAGACGGAACTAGGGAAACTTGCTGATGCCTTTTCGTCTGCTTTGAATCCAGCGGCGACCAAAGTATTCTTTAATGCAACATACAGAGTCCTGTAATATTTATGAAATTTATTCAGCTGTCTCTACTAATATGCAATTGGTTAAATAACACATATTACTTCATTTTTGCATTATTTTTGGTCATGTATCGCTGAAAAATCTATTCACTAACGTAAAGTAAAAATATTGATTTAGCGCCATTTGGTGGGGTCAATCTCCCACATTGAACTGAGGGGAGGAGTTTCATGTCATCTGGCCATAGCTGTGTCTTATAGAAAAAAAGCTTTGCATGTATTCTTACGCCGTACGTAACCTAAAAAAAAAATGGAAATGTCAGGGTTTAGGCTCGCTGAAAAAACAAAATCATCAACATCAAACACCTTTCGGATGACCTACACCTGAAATTTCCAGCCAGTCCTTCAAATGCCGCCCTCTAAATCAGTTTGAACATCTGGTCAGTTCAACAGGAGGACCAAAATTGTTGAAAATTACTCACAAAATGTTACGGTGAATTGGGATGGATGTTTGTCAATATTTTCCCTACGATTGGCTGGTGACCTGTCAAGTGTGTACCCCACTTCCCTCACTCAAGGTCAGCTGAGAGAGGCTGCAGCTCACCCACCACTCAAATGACAACAATAGCTATAGAAGAAAGATGAAGCCATATATAAGATACTGTGGTTGGAAGCAGCTATAGCGACAACAGGTTGGGACTCAAAATTGAGCTCTGGGGGACACCAAAATCCTGTAACAGTTGATGTTGCTCTCACTGAACATGAAAACCTTACTGGAATATATAAGATTTAAGCCCTGTGACATCTGTACTATGTACCTAATGATTTGGAACAACAAAAGATGGAAAACAAGAGACACTATAAAAGGTTGAAAATTCCTCCTATGGACATCCTTGGAATACTCTGTTGAGCTCCTTGTTAGAGAACAACAAGTTGTGTAAAAAGTACTGAAACATTGAAAAGTGTGACATGTACATTCAAAAGTTTAAAGAAGGTCAAATTAAGTTCACTTGGAAAGGTTATAATGCATTTTAGGCTCATCCACACAGACGCTTGTTCGCCCAACACTAGCAGAAAGCAGCTTACATACAAATACATCCAACATATTGTCACATGTTGCGTGAATGGATCATGAGGACAATCTTTACGTGTGTACATTTATATGAGTAAAGTGTGTACTTCTCGGTCGCTGCCTCCAAGTCAACGTACCCCCCCCCCCCCCCCCCCCCCCGATCCTATCTCAAGTGTTCCCAGAGGCGTGCAGTCCAAACTGAGATGTGTGGCTTCCTGTGCTGTGAAGCCGATAGGGCGCCATGGGTCCATTCTTCTCATTCTCCTTAATGTGCTGTTAATGATAATGCGAGGTACACTAGCAAGTGCTATTTGCGGCTACGTTAATCAAGTGACTTTATTTCATTATCCGAGTTGAACTGCTCTGCAATTGGCAATTTAAGAGGAAGGAAACAAACTAGTGTTAGCTATGATTTCATCTTGCCGTTTCTATGACCTATCTTAAAATAATAATAAGAATAATAGACAATATTACAATATTGCAACATTATTGGACATGCAACCACATTTGTTCACTACAAAATGAACACAGTAAAATTGTGTGAACTGAATTGAAGACACTTTACATAACTTTAAAACAAAAAAAGGAAAATTATTAAAATATGTATTTATTTATCTTTACTGATGGAAACAGGCTTCCATAACATGTTGCTGAAAAAGTGGATATTAAACTTTACCTCATTTTTATAATAATTGTTAAATTGTGTAATATTTTTGTCTATTAAATGGCCTACAGTAAAATAATAAGTCAAAACTTTAAGTAGAAAACAAATAATGATTGCAATAAAATTGGGAAAGTATTTTTTTTTCCATTTTATATTTGTACTTTCATTTTATGATTTTCAAATTTAACATTTTAATGTTGAAGTATTAGGAAAATAAATAAATAATTGATACATTTTCAAAATAATTGAACTTTTTCCAGAGGAAGAAAATATATCTGTAATTGCTGTCATTCACTGCAAAACTTTAAATTTGGGGGCTACAAAAATGGAAAAATGGGAATTAAATTATTTCTATGCATATTCATTGTACTTTTTAAACGGTATTTTGTATTCATTGTAATAATCTATTTCATAATTACGAAAATTAATGATTGGTCAGATTCACCAGAGATTGTTTTAGGTGAGTTTTTCTTAGCAGTAGAAATCGGAGCTACTGTATGTGTGCTTATCCAAACACCTACTAATAAAAATAGCCGTAAATTGCCCTGTGCAACAACACAACATACAGTACCAACCATAAAAAAATACAGCACCGACCCTCTGGAGACACTCTGAGATCCAATTCATCCAAGCCTCCACATTGACCCTCCAAACACCTGAGGACTTCCTCCAAGCGAGGCAGACGTCCCTTGTACAGTGTTAGTGTGCAAAACTCTTTAACAAGCGTATTCAAAAGCAAGTACATGTGTGTGTGCGTGCGTGTGTGTGTGTGTGTGAGGGGGGAAACGTGGTGTAATGTTCTTTTTTGCCGTGTTTTCTTGTGTCATCTTCTTGCATGTGGCCCCCCACATGTCCGTCTTCCATCTGTAGCTACGACATTGACCTGGATGTAAATAAAGCCAGTACTGTAGAACAGTCTGTTTTTGTACATAGAAGCTGACTTGTATATATAAAAAAAGAAAAAGAAAAAAAGAAACAATAATAATGATAATACCGGCTATGCATGCTGAATACCTAGCAATTCTTTCAGGTACTTTTATAAATTCCCTAAATTCTCATACGGCATGTCCATGAAAAAAAAAAAAGTGAAAAAAAGTAGAAAATGGAAAATATAGGATGAAAAAAAATAGATATTGTCCGGCAATATTCTCTATTCTACGACCATGTGTGTGTACAAGTCTTCCTGTTTTCTTCCTCCTGTGGGTGCTTGTGTGTTCCTGCTCACTTTTGGCAGCGCTACCGACGCAAAGCGAGGTTTGAGGCAGAGCGCACGGGCCAAAGACGAGAGTGGGCCGGTGACACCCCACAAGTTGGCCACGGACGATAATTGGAGCATACGGCCACTGGTAGTCATGTGATTGAACATTTAGAAGCAAAAATTTAAAAAAAAAAAAAAAAAATGATGTAATTGAAGAGGTGTGCTCTGCCCAACCTCGTGGACGATGTTGCTCTCATTCAAGTGGGAATCCGAATTGATTGTGCTTCTGTATTTACAAAATGGTTTTGTTTTCTATTATTTCTTTTCTCCTCCTTCTCCCCCCGACATGTGGTGTTTAAACATAGATGGAGGTGTCTGATTTTTAACCTGTGCTAAAGATATTTTACATTTAATAAATAACCATTGAAATCATGACGCGTGTGTGTGTTTTTTAATGTATAATTGAGACTGAATCAGGGCTGGGAAAATATTTTTGCTCAATGGGATTTTTCAAACGACAGACGGTCAGGTGATGTGTATATAATTTAATATATATATATATAATATAATTTAAACAATTACCGAATAAAGTAGTTAAAAATAAAAGTTAAACAATGTTGAATGTTGTTATCGTAATTTCATTACTCATTCATGAATATGTGATGTAGTCAAGTAATATCCATTAAACAGAATGCCCTGAAGTGCAATTAAATACTTTAGAAATGACTCAAGTACAGAAAAAAAGTACCGGTACTCAATTAATGAGGTACTTTTGAACTCCTTGTTGTGTTTTATTGTTTTTGCGGTTTAGCTTCTTTTGAGAGTTTTGAGACATTTTACAATGTGAAATAAAAAAGAAGTTTGAGGATAATCAAGCTTTTGTATTACATATTTGTTGTTTAAAGTTAAGACTTAATCAAAATTACACTTAGAACATTTTGAAAATATTCTATTGGCCACCCCACTAAAATTATAGTGTCTGTGTATATGCGTGCGCCTTTAGGGGCCTGGTGGGACATTCAGTGTTCGGACGTGAGCTGTGGCCTACAGCAGCATGCACATTTTGTTGACTTTTTACCGTTCTCTCGATAATCAATAAGTGGCTGAAACGTGCATTGATGACTGTGGCTCTCCTTTCCCACAGGCAAGGGCATTACAGTAAGTAAGTATGCTGTAAAAAATAGAGAAAAAAAGATTGCTTTATGAAACCGCGATATAGCAGGCGGAATTCTGCGTGAGAAATTGTTCCGAAATATGAGGTGACCAGCACCCTGGAACAGTCTGTGATGGAGCAAAAGGCGCCTTTGAAATGAACGCCTGCTTATGAACGCGTGTGTGCGTGTGTTTGTGCGCGTATACCTCATCCGTGGTAACCTTTGCAAGCTGACAGCTCAACTGAGCGTGCTCGGTCCAGCTGTAGCGGGACCTTTGGGCTAATGTGCCCCCCCCCCGCGCCTCCCCCCTCAAATAAACAAGCTGTCCCTACATTGAGCTTGCCCAGCGGAGCAGGAGGTGAGCAGATTAGCACCTTTCTCGCACTGAAAACACACCCCAACTCACAGAACACTGACCTGTGTCCAGTGGTGACAAGTGAGTACAAATTTGTTCCTGTAGCTAAATAGACTTTTTTTTTTTTTTTAAGTATATGTGCTCCACTTGAATATCTATTTATTTGGCTGCTGCTAAAAAGCAAACCATGTAAGGCACTTTAGATAAAAACTAACTATAATTACAATTCCAAAACTATAAAAACCGTCTTCTCAACACAGCCACTTATGCAGTTTTTAAAAAAAAGTAGTAGCTGTAAATACAGTAAGTACCTGCAATGAAGTAACTAAATAACTGTAGGTTAGCATTTGAGAAAGGCTGTGTAGACTTTTTATATGCGCTCTAACTCCTAAACATGAGACATGCAAAATATTTCTTTTGTCTTCTCATTTCCTTGTGCCAAGTTACCAAAACACCCATGGAATATAATAGACAGTAAAAATGTATTTTTACTTTTTTACTTCAGTAAAATTCAGAGAAAGTACTTTTTTTTTTTTTTGATTAAGTACGTGTCACATTAGTACTTCTTTTTTTTTTTTCACAAAAGTATATTTACTTCTACTGAAGTACAGAGTACTTGTGCCATTACTGCTGACCTGCATCCCCCTGGCAGAGGCAGTCCAGGGTTCAGCGTGGGGGTGCAGCAGCTTTGCTAAATGCGTGGTACAAATAAAAGGTCAACTTTTAATAGAAACAGAACAAATCACCGACTGCACTGAAGCAACGAACGGGCCTGTCCAACCTTTACGGGAGCAGGTAATCGGACTGATCCCCGCAAATTGACCATCACGGCTATCCCCTGTGATTAAGCCCCTCCTGGTCATCGGTGGGTGCTAAACTCTAATTCATAGCCTCCATTAGCCCGCTGGATGTGGCTAATACTCACCTACTGGCAACGTGTTCCCCCAGGAGGCATTAGGGACAGGATGGAGACTGTGGCCATTGCTCCCCCATGCAAGTTTTTCTTTTTTTTCTCTCTCCATTCCTTGATCATGCCTACTCAAGCTTAGGCTTTCCTTTTTCTTCGTCAAAGTCATTCCAACGATAGAATTTACGGACTATATATATACAGCGCTAGCACTAGTTGAAGAAGAAGTCAACCCAAACAGATTTTTTTCAAGAATATGTTCAATGCAGACCCAATAGTTGAAACAAGGCATTCTGATAAATATTAAGTTTGTGAAATAAGAGTTAATCCTCACGTTTTTTAGCCATTGCCGGGGGCGGCCATTTTGTCACTTCTGTCGACTGTTAACGATATCAGAGTTGCTCAGGGCGCAGGTAACGACCGATCACAGCTCATCTGTTTTCTGAAGCTGAGCCATGATTGACAGAAGTGACAAAATGGCCGCTCCTTGAGGTGACCAGATTTTGCTGATTAACTCTTATTCCACAAACAAAATATTAATCAGAATGCCTGGTTTCAACTAGTGGGCCTGCATAGAACATATTCCTGAAAAAAATATAGTTTCGTTTGACTTCCCTTTAAAGTCTGCCTTCTTACCCTCCGAAGCACCACCAGGATTGGAAATACAGAGATGGTTGGAACAAACAGAATGTTTCGGCTTGGGATCGAACGACGGGGACCGACAGACCGACAGACCGAACAGGACCCAGAAAAAAAAACCCAAAACAAAACAAAAAGACCAAGCGACGAAGAGACTGAACTACTGACCGACGGACCAAACGGGACCCAACAACTAACGTACTGATCCACCGGGACCAACCGACCAACAGACTGACCAACCAAGACCGACCGGGCCTGACCTACCGAAAGACCAACGGACAGATACCAACTTTAAATAGACCCATTCCAAATGGACTGTTGTTTTAAACTATTGGTAACTACTATAGCAACCAATGCATCCTATTTCAAGATGAACCTTGTTAACACTTTTACTTTGTGACCGAGGCATGAGTGATTGAGATTGAGACTCGGTTAAATTATGAAGGAAGGACAAGAGAGGACCCTCATTGGTTCCCTTTTTTCTGCGCCAGATAACACCAAACAAGTGGCAATCATCCACTTACAGCTAATAACTGCTTGAGGGAACAACAAAAGGTGAAGGTGAGGGGAAAAAGGTAAGAGGAGGCGCAAAGGGGCCAGGGGAGGGACCAAGGAGGCAGGAGGCGAGGATATGACTCGGCTGTAGGACGCGAGGCATCCAAGGGGAAAATGACAGCCAGTCGGAAGGACTTGCGCAGCGACTGTGAAACAATCTCATTTTTATCCGCCAACGACGGGACTTCCGAAGTGATCCGCACAACCTAATTATTTTGCCCTAATAAAAGCAACATATGCTAAGATAATAAAAGGCCTTATTGGACAGCTATTCATTAAAAGGAAGCAGTAAAAGGTGCAGGGACTCGGGCACAGGGATTACCTTTTTAAAAGGGCTTTTCTCCTTAAGTCTTCTGCGGGCACAGCCATAGGAGAGCGTGGCCCGTCATAAAACACGTGAATTATACATGAACGCGCCTGTCTACTTTATTGGCTGTGGTGTGCTCACCTGACTGACTCACTCAGATACCTTGGTTGGAGCAAAGTTTCCAGTTTTGAAATGCTTACATGTGAGCGCTGAGCCACTAGATGAACTTTGAACTGTCTTTGTACTTTGAATTTTTTCCTGAGTTCCTCACCGATTTTGAAGCGATCATTTTTATTCGTTTTTTTTGCAGTGTACAGGCAAGTTTGAATTTAGAGTAGCCTTCAGTGTAGTACCACATTGTGCCACAACATGTAGCACTGAAGTGTAGTACAAGATATTATATTTAAGTGACAGTCAGTACAAACACCTTTCAAACATTCCTATTTGGAGTGAGAAATTTTGTTTCATGCTTTGAATGAGGGAAAAGTAGCAATAGTGTAACTATGGAGAAATGTAAAAAAAAATAACACTTGAAAAGCCGGTAGGCAAAATGATTGCTTTAATTTATCGTAAAATAAATGTGGGACCAAACAGGATGTACTCAATGTTTCACCATTTTAGTAACATGGCAGAAAACAGCAAAATCAGTGACATTTTGCTTCATGCTTTGAATGGGAAAAAGTAGCACTGTCTGACGAACATTTAAACGAAAAAATTGATCATATGAATGACTAATGAACGATGAATACAAACTGAATCCCAGTAAACTGTTAACATTAAGGATTGCATTGGTTAAGATCGATACGATAAGATTTGTCACAATGAACACTTTAGATTTTCCTGTAACTTTTCCATTTAAGGCTAATTTAATGAACAGAGATTTTTTTTTTTTAATGAATATTCATTAAAAATTTGATCTCTCAACACAGCCAAAATGTCTTCAAAAAACAATCTAAGTATGAAGTAATAAAACACTAATACATTTAACAACAAATGATCATATATCCAATGTTATACATTGCATATGAAGATATGACAATACCATAATTTAAAACCCAGAATAGAAAAAAAACATTCTTTTTCTGTTTAAGCTTGTATTTAGTCTTCAAGCAAGCTCCATATTGGCCACCGTTTATCGTCCATAATCCTGGTTGGCCTCCCTCCACCTTCTCCTCCTTCAGTCACCAAGTGGAGGTCAGCAGAGGGATGTTCTGTTTTAAATAAGGAGGCAGCACTGGCCCATTAAACTCTGATAGTAATGATATTAATTTGGCAGGAACGTGTCATTTTCACAGGAGAGCAACTAGCTGAAGAACTGTCATTATGGCTGTGCGTGCGTGGGCATGTGTGTGCGTAAGCGCTCACACGCACGTAGAGAGAGGGTGTCACAGCAGAGCGGCTAGCAGTAACATTATGAGAGAGTGTGAGAGATGTGCTAATGGGAGAGATTAGTGTGCCCTTGGTCACCACGGCCACAGTGGAGTGACTGGAGCAGTGACTTATAGCCAACGTGGAACTTTTACACCAGCGGTGGGAAAAGGATGGCCCCCGGGCTAAATCTGGCCCAGTCAACTCTGCTCTGGCCCGGTGAACTCTGCAGTATCTTTGCTCATTTTCGTTAGCACATCTGTGATGTGCACACCTCTCACCCAAAAGTCAGGTGGGATAGGCCCCAGCTCATCGGCGAGCCGGATGAAAATTTCGCATGTTCCACTTGGGAGGTTAAACTTTTTGTGTGTTGCCGGTGTCTCAATTACACATTCATTGAAACCCACGACGAAAACAGTTGTGTAGATATAACGTGACTTTGTGTGTGTGCGTGTGCGTGTCTATTCCGAAGCGCAACCGCGTGACCCGGTCTCGCCACTTCTGACCGGAAGAATGCGCTCCTGCATAAATTAACGCTGATGCGCCGATGTAATTATGCCGCTGTCAGGATGGCCTCCCTGCTCAAATTCATTTTAATAAAGTCGGTCTCCAAGGTTACCGACCACAGGGGGGCCGGAAGAGGAAGGTGGTGGGGAGGGGGGTCACCTTTGGTGTCAGCCCCTATGGATCCCACCAAGAAAAAAAAAAAAAAGAAACAGTGGCACAAACACGTCACAAATAGCAAAGGCAGGTAAGAGCATTTAACACGTACTGTTTGCACATATTTGTGTTAATTTTATCAGCCATTTGTGTTGTTTTTGAGTCTTAGTTTTAGTCCAGTGCTTGTTAGTTTTTATGACATTTAGTGACTACGTTTTAGTCGACTATACGTCGAGCATTTTAGTCTTTTTTTTTTTTTTTTTAGCAATACAAAAACGGTGTATCTGTAAAAACTACATATAACAATCCATTTCAAACTCAAAACAAAAAACATAACTATTCTATTTTATGGAGAAATAATTGCAGGTATTTTTTATGCGTGCATGGATTTATTTATATGAATACTGATGTCAATTCAAATCAAATGTTCTTGTGATGGTTCTGTGAAGAAAAGCATTTTATGTCACCAAATAAATAAATTTAACGTACAGTGCCCTCCATAATTATTTGTACGACTGGTAAAGATGTCTTCTTTTTTTTTTTTAGGTGGTACTAAGTTTCTGAACTACTTTTTTTTTTTTTACTACTCGTTTGCGTATAAAAAACATCTATTAACAGTTTTCTTTGTATAGTCATATTGTTTTCGGAAGTGAGTTTTGTATGCATTGTCATTCTAATGTTTTACTTTTTCACTTTTACAGATTCCCCCATGAACCTTCAACGCCCAACAGGTGCATGTTTCTGTGGGAATCTCAGCTAATGTGGTGGTAACATAGACAGTTCTCTGTTTCAAGCTCCATTTGGAACACTGTTACCACAACAACAAAAATAACACACACACATGCACACACACGGATTTTACATGTATACAAATGCCTGTATATTCCTCTTTGTACGTGTTTTGGGTGATTTAAAGAAAGCCATCAGATGTACAGTATGGGTAAAACAACACCATTTTGGGTCTTTTTATCGCTGTCAAATGACAAAATGGTCACATATGACCCCAATGGTATGTAAATGTAAATAAAAAGGGGGTGAATGGACTAAAAAAGAGTACAAATGATACCAGGAGAGTATACAAGGGTAGCGGGAAGATGTTAAGGAGAGAGGTGGTGTCTCTCTTGGGCAGATGGTGGTCTGTAGTCTCATTTGTCCTGCTTCATTGTGTGTGTACTAAACATTCACCTCCAGGGCAGAGCTGCTGCAAAGCAACATGCTCGCCATTAGCACACGTAGCTGAGATTTGCGCATGCAGCTCAGGTGGGCAAACCCTGGACACTCATGGTGGGCGGGGCTGGCAAGGTCTTCTCTGCTGGCCCAAACAGTGCTGATTTACATTTCTCATCTAAAATGTCATTAATTGCCATTAAATTGTGTTCATTTATCGCCAATACTTTATTCATTGGTGTGGATGAACGATTTTTGTCCAATCAGATTTCAATTTACGTGTGTTACTATGTCAATCTAATCTGCCTAGAGTCGATGTAAGTCAAACTATATTAGCAATGGGATGGTTTCTTTAACCAATCAGATTTCAAATTCGCCCTCACAGGGCCAGTGAGCTGGCTCTCGATGATGTCAGCGTTTTATCGTTCACTGATTGGCTGGTCAGAGCAAACCTTGTTTCAGCTGGTTTCAAACAGCAAAACATGTCTGTAGTGATCTGCAGACATGAATACATTTATAATTAGCATCTCTGGTGAGTACAATGTATATTTTATTTACATTTTTTTTGGGAGGGGGATCCGACAATTTGGAGCTGCTATTTTAATAATTACTAGATTTTGACTCGTTTCAGAACATTCGTAAAAATAAAAAAGAAATAAAAATATTTGAAGTGACCCAAGACAAATAAGTCACTATTTGACAAATCTTGAACATTTCATACAAAATCTAACTAATATACGTTTGTAGTTAGCAGGATTAGTGATTTGTTTTGGAAAGGTAACCTATAAAAATGTGTTAATATTTTAATAGTTTCTTTTTTTTTTGACTAGTTTCAGAATATTTCGTTGGGCATAAAATTGAAATGTATTTATTTATTTAATTAATTATTTATGTGTATATTTAAAATAAAGAATCTGTAGTTTATTTCAGACAGTGTTAATGCTTTGCACCCAGATATTACATAAAATAAGGATTTAACTGCATGCATTATTTGCACAAAGGCTGCACTGGCTATATGCATGTGTGTGCGCGTGCGTAGCCGCATGTGCTGGGGTGACTTTGAGCGCCCATGCAATAGTTACAGCAGCACGCTTTGTTAACCGCAGGTAATTTATGCTTAAAGTGGCCTGATAGTCTAATACGATCGATTGCGCCAGTGACTCCTCCAGTTGGACCGCCCCCCTCCCCAACCCGCCCAAAAAACACACCAGGGAACTTTCACCTAACGGGGAAAGAGACCTTAGCAACCTTAGCATCCTTGATTTCACAATTCCGAACAATGAGTGTGACATGAAATCTACCAATGCGGATGAGAGGCGGCGGAAATGCGGCGCATTGAAGTTCAAGCCGCCACCTCCGTCGCTCTCTCTCAACAATTCCCTCAGACGGTCCATCCATCTAAAAGGAACATTTAGTTAATTGAATGATTAATAAATTCAGCTCAGTCACACTATTTCACCGCGCCGTTGGCTTTGGATAGAAGTGTCTGTCAAACGGTAGACATCGTATATCAACATGTTGAGAACGTGGGCCTTAAAAGTAGAAAAGTAAAGTAGGAAGTAATAGGGGCTTGTTTCCCCAGACGTTGGATGACCAAATCGAACAAAGCTTATTCATATCAAAATCAATGCATGCCAGTTATTTTTCAAAGCAGGGTTCCCCTTTTGCCAGCATTTTGACTGATCTGCACTGAATAATGCATTGTGTGACAGTGTAAGAACCAAAACTATAAATGTATTGGCATTACCTGTTGGCGCTCACTGTCAAACTAAATATAAAACAATGTAAATTGAATCCTCCACAGCAAGGATTAAATGGCCCAGTACATTACTTACTTTCTACACTTGATGCATTTAAAATAACAACACAACATGCTGAAGGAATATGCGCTAGCTTAATACTAACACAATGCGAAATGGCAGAGACAGGCTAACGAATAGCATAGACAGTTGCAGTGTCTCATGCAACACATGTAGACAGGCAATATAACAATACTCACAGACAAAAATTCTTTCTCCTCTGCAAAGAACAACTAATACTGTCTCCATGTATACCCGTATGTCTGTATGATACTGCCCCCAGGTGGCCAAGATGCGGCCTCCAGAGGGAGCAGCGCAGTCCCTTGAATTGAAGCAGAAAATGAGGCGTAAACTTGAATTTTTAAAATAATTTCTAATTGTGTGAGTACAACAATAAACAACACTATTAGCTTATTAACTCATTCACTGCCATGGACGTATTTATTTGTCTTTTTACAGTCCAGCCATCCAATCCCGGGAATTTATTTGTATTTTTTTCACATTTTTTCAAACATTAGGGTAAAAGAGTGTCTGAAAATGTCTGGCAGTGAATGAGTTAAAAACATTGCTTACAAATATTTCTGTCAGATTTAGGGTCTTCTCTAGATCTCAAGACACCACTCTATACCGTAAAAACCCTAAAAAAAACCAACAAAAAAACAATCACTTAAAAATCTATGATACATTGGAGGCGTGAACAACAAGCAGTGATACAGCAGTGGAATACTATCTTGTTTTTTGCGCTAACAAGTCCTTCAAATGACAGTGCCGAAACATCCGCGCTTGGAGACAGCCACCTTGCTACACCTTTCCTCCTTTTATGAAGACGAGCATTGACAGAACAAGTTGCTCTACATAAACCTTTCCTTCACCCCCCTCTCCCCCCACTTCCCAAATCTAGTTAGACGAGAACATCCTTGCCTTTCGCCCCCCTCCGCCCGTCCCTCCGTCACACCTCCTCTACCGACATCAGCGACTAATCGGGAGTGTCAGGCCGAGCGGGTCCCTGACGCCTGTCCGCCTTTCATCCGGCACCTTCAAACGGCATGAACACGCTTTCATAACGGCGCCTGAGTGACGGCTTTGGGCTGGAGTTTGGAGGTGGAGACGGGGGCGTGATTGGGTCGGGCACTTTGTCCTGTTTAAACATGAACGAAATGTGCTGGGAAGTAATAATAACGCACAAATACTTGGTTACTGGACTTACTTTGAAAGCGAAACAGAGTAGGACCAACTTGTCTCTCATACTCCACTCCAATTTCAGGGGGCTATCAACACACAGATGGCTGGTGAACACACAAACACAATGTGGCCTTTTGGATAGATGGCACCTGCATACAGGAGGAGGGGGCACACAAATCGGATTGGTGTGTGTGTGTGTGTGTGTGTAGCGGTTGTGTCCATAAATAGGATTGTATAGGAAGCAGGGCGAGTTAAATGGGATTGTGATGCAGCAGTGAGGATGGAGAAATATGATATGAGGCTAAAAGCTGTGTTCTCACTAGTTGTACCCTCCCCTCCCCGCGATATACAGATTCCTCAGGACTAGCCTGCAGCATGAAGGTGTGTGTGTGTGCGTGTATGCGTGTGTGTGCATTAAGTCCATTAATATGGAGGCTAATCTTGAGGCGCCAGTCTCCCCAGGCACAGGGTGACCTCCCCCAAACCAGGTTCAGCCACGTTTGTCCTCCCTCCCGCTTGCGTCCGTGTTTTGTCCTTACTTCTCACACTACTTTTCTCATTTCCCCGAAACTTCTGTTGCCTCTACCAAGAAAGTGATCCTTTTCATATTTTTTTTCAACAGGTGCGATAGGCAATTAATGTTCAAATGATAATGATAATAAAACATTAGGTTGACCCAGGTCAGGTAAAGGTATTAGTTTAGACGAATCAATGGTTCATATTTATGAATTGACATTTTCCCCTTTTCCAATGTACTGATTCTACTGATTCTGCTCTGCGTGGTCGCTTTTCCCATGACACATTTTTGAGGTCGTGTGGTGACAGTAGAACCGTTGCTCAGGCCCACTTACAACATGGTTGTAGAACGCAGGCCGAGGAGGGCGGTGATATGATCTGACTGGTCGACAGGCAGACTTCTTTAAAGCAATGTGGCAAGGAAGTCCACTCCACACTCCCATTTCCTGGTTTTAAGGGATCAAGTCAACTTAAAGATTGTCTTTACAAGAATATGTTCTATGCAGGCCCACTCGTCGAAAACATGGCATTCAGCTTCAGAAAAGAGGCCGCGATTGGTCGTTACCTGGGCCCCTGAGCAACTGCGATGTTATTTTCAGTCGACAGAAGTGATAAAATGGCGTGACGTGGAGGCAGACACAATTCTGTTGATCCACTGTTTTAATGGAGAAGCAACGGAGGCCAAGCCAAGCAAGGCCGAGGGGGTAGAGTGAGTCCATGCCGTTCTTTAACCTGTAATGGAAAAGCGCCTATTGCATACCATGCCCAAGCACACCACTTCCAACCAAAAAGTTGTCAAGTTACAATTGTAGCGCGCAGGAATCCAACTAACCAAGGTGCCAACTGTGCTTGAGCACAGTCCATATTGCCTTGCATGAATGCACTCACTTGAGTCAACTAGCTGCACACTCACTTAATATTAAAATATTTGGTGAAATCTGGCCCGTGGACCCAAAATACGCTCCTGATCTGCACGTAGAGTGAGAGGCGTAAAAGAAGGCTGCGTGTAAAAAGGGCCTTCAAGAATGCCTTCGCCTCGGTCTGCATAATCTGCATGCAGAACGCCTCTCGAGCAACAGAACAACAACAAGGCCTTGTCATTGTTATCAGTTTAAATGTGTTGAACATTTTCTAATAGGGCCACTGAGTTATGGCGCCTTGAT
Organism: Filicampus tigris; assembly: GCF_054856515.1. NCBI lineage: Eukaryota > Metazoa > Chordata > Actinopteri > Syngnathiformes > Syngnathidae > Filicampus > Filicampus tigris. The sequence continues at coordinate 21,505,257 of NC_141220.1, read as the reverse complement.
TTGTCTTCATAATTTACAAGATCTCTTGTGTGATTCATTGATCAATTACTCAAAGAGCTACCACTGTCCAAACATTTATTCCACTCTTTAAGCATGCCGTTTGGATATAAATCCATCACGGGATCCTTGGAGTGCGCTTTGTGTTAGCGTGCGATATGTTTTAATTCGGCATAAGCAGACAGCGCTTAGGCCCGGGCAGGTTAGTCCTATCAGCGCGTGTTTATCGTAATTCCCTCCAGTCTCTTTAAGTCCGCCATCCATTACCTGTCTTAGGAGGTGGGAGCGTGCAACGTGGGCGGGGGAGGCGGCGGGGTACTGGCGGTCCCACACGACAGGCAAACACGCGCACGTTGCTTAAAATATGACGATATGAGCGCAAGTATATATGCATTGTTCAGTGACCGTGACAAAGTGCCGGTTTGCGTCGGCGTGCACGCTTTATGGACACGATGATGCTTTGGTGGCAGCCCGCCGTGACCTTGGCGCTTCGGATGGAGCTGTAAACAGGCTAATAGAGGCACAGCGTGCTAACATCTCACATATCATGTCGCAAGGTAAGCTTGTGATATGCTCAAGGTTTTTCCTGGATAAGATTGACCTAGCGAGTGATACCATTCTGATCACTCACACGTTATTGTCCAAAATTGCAACATTTTTGTTCACTTCAGTGTCATTGAACTGAATCTTTTTCACAGTTTTTTGCCGTATGCTCGAAGGCCCCTGTCCTGCCTGTTTTCCATCCTTCCCGGCTGCGACACACCTGATTCAAATGAGCAGATAATCAGCAAGAGCTAGAGAAGCTGGATAAGGATCCTGATCATTGGAAGTCATCATTTCAAGTGCCAGAAGCGGCCGGTAATTTGGCAGCGGTAAATGCAGGAGAAACCCTGCATGATGCACGGTGAGGTCAAAAGCATCAACATTCACATGATATGTGAGCATTGCGTTACCCCCCACCCTTGTGTGGAGAATGACAGGCTCTTTCGGGGCGGGTGGGTGTTCGACCCTCCTCCCCGCGCTGTTTATCTTTTGGGTCACGTCCCGCTCTCTAACTCCTGACCGCTGACCTCGGACCCCGGCCTGTCAGCCGGCAGAAAGCAGCGCTGAGCTGACAGCTCCCAAAGCCCACTGACCCTCAAAGTAAGTGAGCAGCAGCAGAAGAAGAGAGTGAGGGGGTTGCTCGGAGCCGTTGGCATCAATTGGAGTGGGGTGACAGTTTACCTGTACTAACCCCCATTGCATGAAGAAAAACAAACATCAAAATGGCGCTCTGTAGAGAGCAAACCTCCGCCAAGGTTGTAAAATCCTCTTTGCGTTCATTTGTCAGCCACTTCCTGGTTCACAAGCTAGACAACACGGTAGCATTTTTTATTCTGGAGCAGGGGAGTATGTGTATGTGTATTGTACCTAATAAGCACAGCACTTTCAACTATGCCGTGGTCGGGCTACGGTGTTAGCTTGCGCAAAAGCAATTGACCCTTTGTTGGATTGTTTGAGCGAACACTACAACCTGACCACAACTTGGTTGGAAGCTGTGTTCTTGGACAATGTACACAATGTAGACGGATAGATTTGTATCTTGCTCAACCGCAGTCGTCGTCTTTGTGTTTTGTGTGGGCTAATACCGAAACCTGGCTGCTACATGGTTTGCCCTCTGCTTTTGGCAGAGTATGTGATGTTGCTATAGAACTATCATGCGCAAGCATAGTTAGTCTCTTGAGTTAGATCTTTTTAGCTAATTGTTTTTCTTTTCCTAATACCGAGCCCTGAAACCTTACTGCAGCACGGCTGAAAGCACTGCGCTTGGGCATGTTACGCAATGTGGATCAATGGATCGGTAGCATGCGCAAGCACGATTGGTGCCTTGGCTTATTTGTTTACGCTAATACCGTAACCTGACATCTGCAGTGTTGTAAGTGCATCCCAAACATATTTTTTTCAAGAGTATGTTCTATGCAGGCCCACTAGTTGAAACAAGGCATTCTGATAAATATTGCGTTTGTGGAATAAGAATTAATCTACCCATTTTTAGCCATCTCTGGAGATGGCCATTCCGTCACTTCTGTCAACTGAAAATGACATCACAGTGTCTCAGGGTTCAGGTAACGACCAATCACATGTCACCTGTTTCATGAAGCTGGACCATGATTGGCCGTTATCTGAGCCCTGAGCCACTGTGATGTCATTTTCAGTCGACAGAAGTGAAAAAATGGCCGCCCCTTGTGATGGCTAAAAGATTTTGCTGCTTAACTCATATTCCACAAACGCAATGTTAATCAGAATGCCGTGTCTCAACTAGTGGGCCTGCACAGAACGTATTCTGGAAAAAATATGTTTGGGTTGAATTCCTCTTCAAGGCACAGTGTGCAATGTAGCCAAATCGAGCTGTAACGTTTTCAAGTGCAGTTGGCCCCTTGGCTAGTTTGATTAGAGTTGGAAGGGCTGGGTGGGCACTGCGATGTAATTTTAACTGCTCAAAACAGCAATATAGAATCAATAACACGAAATCATACAGAGTCAAGAAAGTTGTAATTGTGAATGTGTTTGGGCATGGACAATCAGCACAAAACAGGAGAGGGGGGGAGTCACTGTGCTTCGGTATGGTATGGGGCAATATTGTGAGTCAGATTTCTACTATTGAACAAAAAAATGTTTTCATAGGAAAGTCAACTAATTTCACTCAAGAACGGGCACAAGACACAACAATAACGGCGACGGGAGCTCGAAGGGACTTAGGGCCTCAATTTGGGGATAGCCACGTGCGCTCGGCTGCAAACACACCAGACAGGCAGCTCTTCGTTTCCAAGTTTATGCACCGCTGATCTAAGTACATAATGAAGTGTGACATATCAAGCCAAGGCGCTAATGGGCTGTGAAGTCATTACTGAACTCTACACTCTCACTCATACGCGCGCACACGCGCACACCAAAAAAAAAAACCTTGCGAGTGTGGCAAAGCTATTTAACTGCATTTTTACACTGCTTTTCTACCTTGACACAAATATTACCAGTGGTCATTCGCACGCAGGCTCAAGTCTCGCTGGAGGACATACGGTATGCAGAGGAGAAGCAGACATTAAAGTCGAGGGTCAAGTCGAGGTCAGGCGGCGTCCGCTCGTTTGACAGCCTGGACTGACCGTTAATGTCACAGGAGTAATGTAGAACAGAGAACGCAACTTCGCAGATTAACACGGATGTCAGAATTCGAGACGCTGGAGATGTCTCGCAAAAATGCACACAATTGCAAACCTAACATGATTGACACAATGTTGCCTGACACGCGTCACTTTTGTAAGTGTTCGTGTGCCACATACACATAGTGTAGTGTATGGCCCGTGGCTGTGTCCTTTAATCCAGCCCAGAAAGTATTGACATTTTGAGCCCTGTAATATTTGTTTGTATTCGCATTGACGTTTTTCACCTTCAAATTGTTAGTACCTTAGTTTTTTGTTTTGTTTTTGCACAGAGTTTGGAACGTGCCAGTAGCCCAGAGTACCGACTCTCCTGATTTTTTTACAAAATGAAGACAATTACAACACTTTGCTTGCAGATCCCTGCTAAAATCCTGTGTTCAAATATGTAGTTCCAGCTTTAGAGATATTACAGGTGACTCTGTTGTGTTTTGGCATACCACCCAGGAACACTGACCAAGTTAACTCTTAATAGCAGCTCATGGCTGTTACACAATTAACCATCTCAAATGAGAACAAGTGCTGTATAGAAAATGGAGACCAAGGGAAGAATCCTTGTGGAGCTACAACGGATTAATTTAGGCCTCACTGAACAGGAAAGCTTTGGATGACATATGAAAGAGTTAAACCAGTAATGTCCAAACTATGGGCTGGGGGCATTTGTGGCCCACAGCATTTATTCAAAATAACATTTGACACTACCCACAACACTGTTTTAAAACAAGAAGTGTGCGTGTTGAAAAAGTCCTAAACAATTATCATCTTTAACAGAGCTGTTTTTCAAAATAACTAGTCGAAATGGAAGGATAATTAACTAAAGTCGATCCATTTCAAAGTAGAACGACTTTAATTAGTTATCCTTCCATTTTTTCTTTATGCAAAGGAAAAAGTTTGAACACCCTTGATTTAAGCCATTCCATGTCTGTAATGCGCACATAAAGATTTGGTTGGTGCATAAGACAGAAAGAGAGACTGGAAGAGGGAAAAAGAGGGCAAACAAGAGATGCACTAAAAGCTTGTCAGTCCCTCTTAATTATTCTAATTGCTGAGCACAAGCTTCCAGGCGAAGGCTTGAGCATTCCCCTGGCAAACAACACAAGCCTCCTTTACACACACACACACACACACACACACACAGACATGTTTAACCACTGCATCGCCTTGAAACCTCTCATCCTTCCTCGTTTGGTCCTCACACAAACTCCCCCCATCTCCATCAGCATCCCTCCTCCTTCTCCTCTTTCCCATCACAGCAGACCCTTCTGCTCCGTCTCACCACAGTCACTCCTCGCCTCCACCCCGCCGCTCCTTCCAACTGGATTAAAAGTACTTTTCATTACCGGTGTGGGAGATATGGCACTTAAAAATCACCCCATTATCATTTTTCACCCGGCAAACAGCGCACACTCTCTCCCAGAGACATAATTACCACGCCCTGTCATAGCAGGGAGATGGAGGCTGCTGATTCCCAAGCCCGGCCTGGTGTGTGTTTATAAGAAGCCCGCCTGCCTGCTTGCCTTATTGATATTAAAAACGCTGCATAAACGAGCGTTTAAAATGGCTGTCAGAAGAGGGGCGAGAGAAGATCCACTCCAATCACAAAGTGCAGCACACATCGCTGGATCCCTTCGCCAGCTTGGCACCTTCTAATGGCTTGGAATAACAGAATAGCGCCGGGGCCATTCCATGCTCGCGCCGTCCCGAGCTCGGCCGGGACTGCGGGAAAGCCGCTGAGTGATACGACTCGCTTTAACCAGTCAACACTTAACAACTAATGAATTGGAAGTTATGTGAGGAATTGAATTCATGGCCGGATGTCTGCTGCTAATGACTGAAGGTGCATCCGAAGCGACCATTTAGGCTAATGTTCACCTCGGCTGGATTTACACTGCTGTTTAGGCTTAATTCTATGATTTCAATCTAGTTACAACACCCGATTTTTGTCTATTTAAAACGTTTTGCAAGTGACTGTGCTGCGGAAATGTTTTTCATAATGCTGTAATAAACATAGCAGCGCGAAGGAATCGTGGTTAGCATCTCTGCCTCGCAGCTGAGAGGTCCCTGTATGGTTTTCTTGCTGCTCTTCTTGGATAAACAAAAATGTGTTGAGACACTCCCACGTGTCCATGTTTTGTGGGATCCCACAGAGCTCCATTTTAGGTCCCATCCTGTTCTTACTATAGATACAACCCTAATGAGTACAAGAATTATAAATAAAATTGATGCATGGATGTAATAAACACTGAAAGAAACAAAGGGCTTGTTTTTCAAATGTGAAAAAGGGGAGCGCAAACAAAAGTGGAAGCTGATCAACTCACCGCGCACACCCATGACTGTCAAATGGGCATAAGTGCTGCACAGTTCTTTTGTGCATTCCTACACAAAATGTGCAAGATACTTTGGAGGTGCACAAATATCCATTAAGAACTAGGAATCCAGCCCAAGTCAACAGAGCACTGCATTTATATTTCAAACTTAATTGTGGATGGTTGAAATGATACTTGACACTAAAATTTTGCATTACCCATTTTAAATTGTAGGGATCCGAAAAAATCAATTTAGCAAAACTAAATGTCGACTGAAATGCTGGCCCTGGGTTTACTTTCATAAATGGTTTTCATCCGCAGCAACATATGCTTATTTACAATACTCCCCATACCCCTATAATGACATTCATCACCGAGACATCAGTGTGTAGCTGTCGTTGCACCCCACCCCCTAAAAAACCCCTGCAGGGACCTGCTGTTGGTCTGTCATGTCTCGGACTGGCTGTCTACGGTTATGTCGGCAGATAATGCAGCGACAAACGTGGGACCTGCATGATTAACTGGGTGGCCGTTTGATCACATTTGACTAATTTGTGGCATAAATCTTCGGGCTGGCGTACCCTTCTAGACACCATTAGTCCTGACACTGAAACCCCTGACACACACACACACACACACACACACACACACACACACACACACTAATGTTGTTTTCCTTTGCCACTACCTGCTCGCTTGGTTTGTGGTGGTTTGGTTTTTTTCCTGTACTTAACTAACAGTGAGGAGTAGGGTGCACAGTTAATTTGGGGAAAGTTTTGGCTCAATTTCCATGGAGAGTTAAGATGAGGAATTTAATTTGAAATGGGGAACTTTTGAATGTGTATCCTCAAACGTCACCATGATCAATCTTCTCCCCAAACAATGACAATCTATCTAATCAACAATCTGGGAAAGTGCCAATAGCAAGTTCAGCTAGTGGCTTAGTTAGTAGTTTCGGCACAGCGAAAATACTTAGCTATTTTCTCACTCAATGGTTTGCGGCACATTCCGGAGGTTTTTTGGGGTGGTGTAAGTGGGTGATGCTGACTTTCTTGTGGTTGGACACCAGGTTTGTCCACAGATCAGGAGAGAGTTTGGGCCCTTCCTTTTTCTGGAAAATCACTCAATTCTTTAAGTTTCTGACTGTGTCGATGTTCTTTGGGTGATACATTTCTTTCATTCCCCAAACAAGGCAGGCCAAGTTGATTCCAAATAGCTCAACTTTGGGTTCTCCCAAGTCTTTTCTGAGTTTAACAATACCCTTGTACTTCCAAACTGCTCCCTTACTTTTCTCACGATTATCCTGACTCCATGAAGTAAAATCGCGCCTGGAACTCCAGAGTGAAGGCAATTGATTGCCATTTTGTGGGTCTTTCACGTTCAAATAATGACACCAATAGTATCCACCTCCCCTCAAAGCTGTTTGCCTTTGCTGGATTTATTTGCTGAATAGTTTGCGGCACATGCCGTAGGGTTCCTGGGTGGTGTAAGTGGGGCGACGCTTTGTGAGCTGGAAAAGGCAGCTGGACTAAATTATAATGCTAAGCAAACATGAGCTCTGAGGCCTAATTATGACACAGGGGAGGCGGTGGCAAGAGAGAGATTGACTACTTTGCAGTGCCGGCGCGGATGCTGAAGGCAGCAAGAAGCAGCCGGGTCATTTGTAAACAGGTAACGAAGCAGGCCAGGTGTACGAGCATATGTAGCAATGAGGCGCGGGAAGTCAGAGGAGAGTGGGAAGAGAGTGGGAGGAGCACAGGGAGGATCTAATTAGACTGTGCCCTGTGCCAAACTGCTAAAATGGCCAACTGGGCACAGAGATTTATGATGGGGTTAAATTAGCTTGTCGGCGGAGGTTGCTAGTACCACCTACACCTGCTCATTGTCACAATGATGATTAGAACTGTTGAGGAAGACAGTGGTCTACACAACGCTTTTCAAATGCCAGGGTTTTGTGATGCATGAAAGACACATTTGTAAGTCAAGTGGAGTACATGCTTTTCAAATTTTAAGCAAGAGCAGTATAATAGAAATACTGTAGAATAATCTATTCTCAGATAATTTGGCAACTTCGTTGCGGTTTACCTGTGTGTCCCTGTACTAAATGGGGCCGTGGACCGTTGGTTGGGAACCACTGCTTTAGGCCACACCTCACACTTAAATGCTCACCTACAGGCTAACCTGCCAACACGACTTCAGCTCCTAATGTCACTAACTAGGCTACACCCCTTAAATGCTCACATCCAACACACAACTACTACAATAATTATTAGGGGTGTTCCAATCAGGAGTTTATGCTGCCATTCTGATACCGATCCTCCATGAGTGAGATCAGCTAAGACCGATCACATGGATATCGCTGCACATTTTTTAAATTTTAGAGCTGCTTACTAACCATTATTTTAATAATTGATTAATTTACCTGTTATTTTCTGATGAACTCATTAATCAGATTGAAACAAAACATTCTATCCAAACATAAGCAGGACATTATTTCAAATTAACAGGGCAGAAAATGCACAAGCATATATTGCGATTCAGTCACTGGTTTGGTCCGTAACGTGCAGCGTTAAGGGAAAGGGGGAGGGGGCATTACACTGCACACGGGCTGGTCTCTAGTTGGCTGCAGGCTGCAAAGTATGACACGTGGGTGATTGTTTTTTGTGATCGGCGATGAAAAGCATTGATTGACATATGTGGACTATGTACATTTCCACACAAAGTGGCCAATCACGATCAGTGGCCAATCGATCAAAGCACAACAAAAATAATTATAGAATTTACCCTTTTTTGTGTGTACTCAAACTGGAAAACATACATTTCTAAAAAAAAATAAAAATAAAAAAAAAAACTCTTTAAAATGTGTTTATTTCTTTGCATTATTTAATATTATTATTATTATTATTTTATTTTTTATCAAATGCAGTGCAATTCCGTTTTTCAAAACCAAAAAAAATGTGGTGGGAAAAACGGATTAGATATGAGGAAATTGAGTTGCAAGCTTGGTCATGGGGCAAATTAAACTCGTAAGTAAAGCTACCACTATATTGTTTTGTATTTTAGGGAAACAACAAGAGTCAAGTGAGTGATTGGGGATGATGCTGGAGACCATTTAGCATTAATCAATGAACCTGTGGACAGAAGGCTTCCAGAGCAAGGAGCCTTTGCCTCCATTTGCATCTGTATCCTTGATCAAATCTGCAAGGTAAACAGCTTTAAAACCAGATGGGGGATATTAAACTTGCAGATTGAGCCTGATCCCCCCCACCCCCACCTCCGTCATTCCCTCTACTAACCCCCACCATCCCTGGGTTTGTCTGGAGCTCGGGGCCGGGCTTCAGGCCTGTGCGTTTCGAATCCGTCTGCTGAGAACAAGGACGGGGCACGGGGAGGCAGCCCTGAGCAGGCATACTTTCATGGTCGGTTTCCATTTAAATATCTGACTGACAGGGTACATGGCGCCATTAAGGCGTCCCGAGAGCCCGGCGCAGGAATAGGAAATGGACAGATAAAACCTCCCTGGGGAGCTCCAAAGGGGGGGTGAGAGGAGGGCCAATCTGCCTCCAAAAGCCTTAAACAGAAGGATCTGCCCTTAAGACTGTACGAGAACCAGGTTCAGACCCAACATGTCTCTCAACCTGACAACCTTCATCTTGAATTATTATGTTTTTTTATTCTGTACATATATTTGAATGGAAACTGGATTTATGACCTATTTTAATTTCTGTTTTGACAAAAAAAAAAAAAAAAAAGTATGGATACTACAACCGACACGTGCATACTTGCGCAACCAATTTTCCACTTTCACCACTGTATTTTTGGAAAACCTGTATTGAATGTTTTATGAAGAACTTTTGGGGTTTGAAAAAGAAAAACAACATTTTTTTCCCTCCAATGTATTTCAACGGCCACCAATTATACGTGGATTTTCGCGATTGGCAGATCGGCTTAATCCCTATCCCCTGTGAATGTCCAATATTTTACATACAGGTATATTTCATAGTAATTCAGCATGCCGGAACCTGCTTTGCCTTGTATTGTTTTCATTATGGAACAGTAAATTTCCCTTGTGGATGAAAAAAGTATCTACGTACCCTCCTGGTAAGCTAGCCTCCTATCCTACCTATTTACTTAGCTAGCTAGCCTACGTAGCTAGCAAGGCAGTTCAATACCTACCACAGTAGGTAGTCTCTCTATTTAATGGATACAATTTAAAAATGGAACAAATGGTGTAAGTACCGCTACATTTGTAAGCACTTTCCATAACATGTCTCCCTCTAAACTTGCTGAGAGTATCACAAAGACTAAAATTCCTTGTAAAACTGAGCTTAGTCTCACAAACAGGCAGCATGCCAGGGAGGGTATTGGGAAGACAGAAAGGTAAAAGAGCAAGACAAAGGTCACATAGTGTAACAGTTTATCTTTCTGAGGCGGAATTCAACTTCTCCGTTTTCGTTCCGTGCCACCAGCCACACTGCCAGGCCCAATCAGGGTCAAGGCTTCCTCTTTAAGGAGCTCATTTGCATCCCGCCGGCTAACAGCCAGTCAAGGGCTTGTTCTGAGGGCGTGCAAATCCAATCAGATCGCTTTTCCGTGAGGCCGAATCGCCACAGACACCAGCATTTGCGGGAGGCGCATCAGGTGGCATCGCGGGGATGCTGCCGGTGATTGGTTGCGACAGAAAGTCCGAGGGAAGTCGGCTTCAGAAGGCTTCAGCCACACTTCGAGTTAGCCCGAGTTGACGTTCAAGCGCAGGGGAGGCTAAAGCTACGTTTCCCGTGTTATGACTCCTGCCCCGGGAATGCCACAAGTACATATTGGCCATGAAATCTGAATTTGAGCAGCGGGATTTCCTATTTATCTACTTGCAGCATCAACTGTGCGGTGGAGAAACAGTGGCACATATCTGCCAGGAGCTTCTATCCAGGAGAGTTGACATTAAAACATATAAACACTCATCACATGGGCTTACTGAAAAAGAACGTTTGAATTAATTCACAAAATATAGATTTTCTACAAAATATTTTTTGACCTGTATACATTTGAACCTTTTTTTAAAAATGACTCTCATTAACACTTACTGTTGACAATTTTTTTAAAATGATATTCTATATTGCTGTGACATGACATTGCAATACTCCTCAATTTTTTTTATTTTATGATAATAATACTTTTAAAAGAATAGGATATGGCAATTGTTAATTGTCGGTGGCATAGTATCACATTGATTCTTATTTTGTCGTGTATTATTTATTTCTTGAACAATTACCACTATTACAATAAAAATCTATACTTTTTTATGATTTTGTACAAAAGGTGTGACATAGTTGTGTGACAGAGTTAATTTATTATTAACAACCTTTATGATTTTTTTCATAAGATTCCATTGTAGTATTTTTTTTAATTATAATAATAATAATAATACAGTCTTTGTTTTGCATGATTTCCAACTTCCAACATGATCTCCCTGTAACACCATTTAATTTTTTTCACAATTTTTTTTTTTTATAAGAATATATCATTGATTATTCAAGATAAATATATACCTTTTAATATTATGTAATTACAATTTTAGGGGGAGACGCCATGTGGTGGGAAGTCACTTGATACTTAGAATATTATAAGAATAATATACAGTACATTCTAGTTTTTTTTCCATTACATTCATATCTATATCGTTTTATGCAACACAGTGCATAAAGGTACAATGCACAAACGAGTCCTCCACTTCTCCAACTTTACTACTTTCCAGCCACAGCTGCGGCCCCAATGTGTCTCCTTTTTGGCCAAATGAGATGAGCTGTGACCCGCTGACTGTCCCGGCCTTGCCCACCATTAAGACCTGCAGTGAGGGGTCAGGCACTACTAGGAAGGCGGGGTGGGTGAGCTTGAGCTGAATCCATAACAGCTCTCCAAGCAAAGATCAACTCCAACCAGAAAAGGCAATGGATCTCACCTATCTCGGGCCTTTCCTTTGTGCTGCGTGTGAGCGTGTGTGTGCAGGCACATACATGTGATAAGCTTAGGGTAGCCGTTGTAGTGGTCCAGCGAGAGACCAAAGGCCTCCGTGTCGTCCTGATTAGTCATTTATCAGGCCTGGCAGTCCAGACCGACCATAATCACTCTTCTCCACCCCTCCCTGCACCCTCACACCCAACCAACCTTCTACTGCTGCATCCGCCCCTACCTACCGTGATGCTCTCCATCCCCCAGGTGCGCACATCCAGCTCGTCCCTGACCCACTCTTGGCTCTGTTGTTTGAAAGCAGAGGTTCCCTTTGCTCCTTTGTCAATGCTGATATGTGAATACAGGGGAGCCCTGAAGTGGCACAATTTGGAATAGGACACAAATTTGGAGCTAAAATATGCCTTGAGCCGTTCATGACTCGGGCATACCTAACGAGAGTAAAATTGATCCATCCAAGGATTGATTTTTTTTTTTTTTTACATTGTGGACGATACAGTGGTGTGGAAAAGTGTTTGCCCTCTTCCTGATTTCTTGTTTTTTTGCATGTTTGTCACACTCAAATGTTTCAGATCATCAAACAAATTTAAATAGTCAAACAAAAAGTAAAAACAGAACATCTTTTAAATTAACCTTTTTATTATTAAAGGGAAAACAAAATCCAAACCTACATGGCCCTGTGTGAAAAAGTGTTTGCCCCCTAAACCTAATAACTGCTTGGGCCACCCTTAGCAGCAACAAATGCAATAAAGCGTTTACGATAACTTGCAATGAGTCTTCAACAGCGCTGTGGGGGAATTTTGGCCCACTCATCTTTGCAGAATTGTTGTAATTCAACCACATTGGAGCGTTTTCGAGCATGATCCGCCTTTTTAAGGTCATGCCACAGCATCTCAATAGGATTCAGTATCAAATACCTATTTCAGCCGCTGTATGTACATATTAAATATATTTAAGAAGATTATTTAGATTTTAATTATTTCCGATGGCGAAAAAAGTAGTCCTTGTCTAACGGCGCTTAATGCTAGTCCAAAACTGTCTTTGGAAGTTGAGCGAAATGAAGCTATTTAGCACTTGAAGAAAAGGAACCGATCAGCGTGATGCGAGAAGAATGAGTGAAGAGGACATGGAGGACTTCCCTGTCAAATGGGAGCAGCAACCCCACCCACCCCCGCTCCCATGACCCCCCCCCCCTCCACCTCAACCCGCCTACCCCACAAGTCCCTGCATGTCAACAATAAGGGATTATAGAGCTGCAAACATATTGAGGAGTCCAAAATGAGCTAATGCAGCTAACCAGCTCTCAAACCTGACTTCCTTCAATTGGAAAGATTTGAAGAAGACGAAGTAGCGGGGGTCCTCGGGGGAGGGATGGGGGGGGAGGTAATCTGGACTATGCAGACAGCAGGATACAAACACATTAAATCCTGCATTCCACATGGCTCTTTTCTCTTTCCTTCACTCTTCCTCACCATCATTCCTACTTTCACCGCCGCTTCGTATTGCTCACCCTGATAGAGGATGTAGAAGAATAGAATTATAAAGACGGGGTTAAATGGTGAAAGGTCAGCAGACCTGAAAAAGTAGGGGGAAATTAGAGATAAATGGGATTATTTTACAGAGGGGCCAAATGAGCCCGTTTTTGGATGTCGCCGAAAGATTAGCCTGATCAGTTATCATGGGGTGTAAGGTGTGTAAAGTGGCGTACACACATAACGACAAATGGGAATTTTTTTTTACTATTTTCAAACCTCAAGAACTCAGTGATCCTCTCGATTATCCTGAGTGATTAGGTAGCGGTGTTGAGTGTGAATGCCGGGTAAAAACATACCGACAACTGGGACGAATTTGAGCCTTTTTCTCGTGGTGCGGATGTGCTCCCCGCTCGTCCATCGTGCAACTCCGACAAATTCAACTCCCATTATTTCCACTTGGGGAAAACGGCTTCAAAATGCAACCAATTGGACTCATTGTCCAGCATGTATCAATTTGCTTTCATCATCACGCAAAAAAGTCAAGAAGCTTTACTTGCCCTCTTTTGTGACTAATGCTGATTTTGATTCAGTTTCAAACCGTTTATTTTGGTCACAAAACGTGCAAAAGCCGGTTCCAATAGAATGATTCTAATGTGGGGAAAATAGCCTGCTGCTGTTAAAGGGGAGGGCGGCTGAGGGGCGAGTACAATTACGGCGCCTTGAAGCACACCTCCGCAACCCCGCTGACTGTCTCTTTAAACAGTGGCCTGCGTAAAAGAGCTCTCTTATAAAACACAGCGCTGGGTCCCACTCACATACACACACACTCAGCTCAGTGCCCCTTTCAATGATCTAAAAATGTTCCAGGCCATCCATGGCGCAGCAATTAAATAGTGAGCCTTTAATTCGGCCACATGCCACATTAGCGGCCTTTGGTCCACCCACGGCCCTGTGGGGCCAAACGCTGAACTGGAAATAAAATCCCATCGGGCTGTTTATACTGAGAAACATGACAGTAATTCATGTACACACTGAACAGAAATTTTCTAATTTCCGCTTTTACGCAAGGAAGAATTTGGATTAACTGGACTTAACTGTAGAAACAATACACGGGAATTCAATTCAATTTTTTTGTTGGTAAATGATGCAGCTGCGGAGCTCTGCTATAGGTGTGCACGCGTGCGTGCGTGCGTGCGTGTGTGTGTGTGTGTGTATGTTGACTCCAGCGCTGTTTGTGTTGTCAGCGCGGCAAAGGCAGCGTTCCTCGCGGTGACAGGATCGGGGCAGATCAGTGCTCACTTACAGAACAACTCACCTGAGGAAAAACTCCTCTTTCTCTCTCTCTCTCTCCCTCCTTTTATTCTTTTTTTTCCTCTTAATTCCTCCTTCGCTCGCTCACTTCTTGTGTCTCTGACCCAGACACACATCCCCTTCAGCTACTCCCTTCTTCACCCTCCTCTCGCCCCCATCTGTCTCTTTTTGTACGCCGCTCTGTGTAAAGATAACCCTGTGGGGGCCACACACACACACGCACACACGCCCTCGCACACAAACACCGACAGGCTCAAAACACAATGTTGTGGTCACATACATATGCATCACCTGCAATGCAACAGACTCCATAAGAAGAGCGAGCAAACGCTCTATTTCCTGCCACTGTGAGCTGATAGATGAGAGCTCCGTTTCCTATGTTTCCTTTCATAAATCGACTCTCGTCATCCCTCTTTCCTCCCAAGTGCAGGATTCCCTCAGCATGCGTTGACACATGTAGTATACTGTGTGAGAGTGCGTGCGTGCGCGTGTCTGTGTGCGCAGGTCAGAGGGGAAGGGGGGAGAATTAAGTGGGCTCGGTCCACAGTCGGGGTAATGATGCAGGAACAACCCACCGAAGCCCCCTACCGAAGGCTCATTCTCCTGAGGTGCCTTTTCGCTGTTTGTGGACCAGACTGCCTTCACCCGAGATGCACACAGATATACACACGCATAAACACAGGCACACACACACACAGATACAGTGCGCACTACTGGCGCATACACAGTGTGGAAAAACGATGGATGACCGTAGAATAGGGATTTCTGAGTCATGAAATGGTTGTATTGTGGAACATAATAGTTCCCTGTGAACATTGTATAATGAAAACCATTAGGAATTTACACGCGGCCATCAAGATAAAAAACAAGATTATTCTCTTTAAAAAGTCACATAAAAATAAACTGACCCTTCACATAGGGATGTAACGATCAATCGAAAATCTACTAAAAACGATTAAAATCGATTAATCGATTAGACTATTAGATTAATTAGTTCAATTAATTTTGTCTAAAAATTATGTCTTCAAAATTTTTTCCATTCTGGTTGCTTATCAAAATTTGAATGTCCAGATCAGATTATGCGCTTGCACGAAACATCATTGCGTATTTCGTTTGTGATTGGCTGCAGCACCACACTAGCGCACGAGTCAAGCATGGTAGCAATTTAAAAAAAAAAATCAAATCGAATCGAATTGAGTCGGGGCCTGAGTGAATCATTACAGGTTTGCACTCATTCACTCTTACCCTAACACACAGGTGTCAAAATCTGGTCCTCGAGGGCCACTATGCAGCATGTTTGAGATGTTTCCCTCCTCCAACACTCGTGAATGATGATCTCATCAGTGAACTCTGCAGGGGCCTGATAGCGATCCTGACCATGAGAATCAGGTGTGTTGGAGAAGGGAAAACTCTAAAACATGCAGGATAGTGGCCCTTGAGGACCACAGTTTGGCACCTGTGACCTAAGACATAAACCCCTCCAGAAAATCTGGAAATACCCCAAAAGTCACATGATCCACAGAAAGTTGCATCATCCAGGTACTCAAGTAAGTTCACCCATTTATTTTTCTGTATAGACCTATTTTTATTTTTTTGTGTTGAGTCATTACAACAGGTTTAGAGACAACATGCTGTTAGCATAAATGCATGCATGTATTTGCTAATTCTATGATAAAATGGTACTTATTACTTTCAAGCCTGTTACTCAAATGAAGAGACTTAGTGCAATAAAACAAAGAAGACATGGGAAAAAAAAGCATGTTGCGTGAGATGGTCCAATACACATCTTGAGGAGTTCAATATGTGTATTATAAGATTTCAAATTTATTTTGAGAGTGTCACAACTAGCTCAAATGACACCGATTAGGTGAAATGGCGCAAAATGTATCAGAGCGGCAGCCACTCTAATGTTTGTCAGTGTTGCGCTAAACAATATTGGTATTTACCAAAATATTTTCCTCATGTGTCTGTCCTCGTTGATACAACATGGAAAAGTTCTGTACTGCTTTTCAAAAACAATAAAAACCTTTATATTGACAAAATTCATCACTTAACAAATTGGATGATGGTTGTATACTAAAATAATTAATAGCTGACTGTTTTAATTCCGATGTGTTTCATTTGCATAACAATGGAAGATAACAGAAATAAATAAAATAAAATTGTATTGTATTGTATTGTAAAGAAAGCATTAATGTAGCAACTGAACAGTGGTCCGAACACGGATCCCTGCGGGACGCCATGGCTAACTTCCTCATGCGCATTCTTTATTACCAATAGATACAAACTATATAAACCATCTGTGTGTCATAATATGATGAGGTGATTATACATTGAGTCTTTTCACAGTCCTAACGGCCCTCTGAGGGAAACCATAACTATGATGTGGCCCAGGATGAAAATTAGAAGTATACCTAATTACATGTCCATTCACTATTTGTGTGTGGTTTATCATCTATTAGACGCGTTGGGCGGTGACCCCTTCGTGAAAGCACAAATATCAACGCGCAGCAATTTGTGTGTGCATGTAAGAGCTGAAGAAAGCCAAACAGAGGTAGCAAGATGGGGGATGAGGCTTCCTTGTTCCTTATTTATGTCTTATTATGGCTACAGCGGCGCCCGGTCGCAGACATATTCACCGGGGACGCGATGATGAACTACTCGACAAGACAGGCCGCTCACTCCTGGGAGGACGCACTCTCCCTACACTTCCACACTCCTTTACTTCCACACTTTGCTCGCCAGCTTGTTGTTATCAAGCCTTTTGCTGCCCGTCACCTCCTACTGCGCACTTCTACTCAAATATTAAGCCAGCCAAAAGGTGACTGCACCAAGACATCGGAGAGTTCATTTCCATTGGCAAAGGTTGTCTTCAATAATTGATCCAGACCATTTTTGACACCCTTTGCTGAGGGTACTAACCTACGGAGTGTGGTATCTAAAGGGCGGAGCCGGGCAGAGAGCAGCCAGTTGATTGGTCGACAAATGTCTTGTGTCTGCAGTTGCAATGTATTACTCCAACCATTTGTATCCGCATTTGGAGGTTTGGTGCGTGTTAATGTCAAGCCCCGAATGTAACTGTAATAAGGACTACGTGGTTTTTTTGGGGTTTTTTTTCCCTCAAACCGTTTTTTTTTGTATCCTGATTAGGTTATGACGTTTATGACACAGCGCAACTGATTCAGCTCGAGTCGGACACACTGCTCTCGCAGATCGCTAATTGGGGATGGCTGCCGTAGACAGTATTTTGCTATGAAAATAAAGAAATCATTTACAGATGTTTTTATGGGCCACATTACACCGCATCACAAATAGCAAGTTTTTTCGCAAATAACAAACCATAGGTCGACGAAAAAAACGTGCGCGTAAGCAAATTCGCAAATGCCGGGATCCACTGAAACATATTCCCAGAAGTTAGGACACAAAATACTGGCCTCCATTGTGATCTCCGCTAAGGATGTGATGTTTTTAATCACCATTTGTGTGAAGAATTTTAAACAAATCAGTTTAGTTTGTCAGTTGTATTGGGTAATTTCATAGATATTCAACCGTACATAAATTCTGAGTGTTTTACATGGCATTTTGCAGAAATGTATTCCCCAAATTACATTTAAATTGCCTGTTAAGATCCAACCTTCTATTATATTCGTGTTAATTCCATAAATTCCTGTTCGTTCCCACGCAACCTTACCCTCAGCCTATCCTACAACGGTTTCAAATTCTCTGCCATCTCCTGTGGTCTGACCTGCAAAAGTGTACGTGACTGCGCTCATTAGACACCTTAATGAGAAGACGGTACCACTGAGACGAGCACATGGACTTGATGGCAAGTGTAAGTAAAGTGTCCCGTGTTTGCTCTTCATGCCACAGAGTTCCTCATGCAGCTTTAGTTGTTGTTTTAGAGGAATTACCCTTACACCAACATGTTCTTCCTGTGAGTAAACCTTGTGTGGGTGTGTGGGTGTGGGTGTGTGTGTGTGTGTTTGCCTGGTTCGGGAAAATTAATGTCTATGAGCGCAACGCAATCCATCATAGGCTGAAAGCAGAGGTCATTCAGGAAATGATAGCAGGCAAGATATAGGCTTCTCTTACTCCTTCCAACACACTCACACACACATGCACTCAAAGAAGGGGAAGATACAAACGCAAAAGGGCCATCAGATCATTGCATGACAAAACCTTTCTCCTAATTTACTCTTTGACTTTGTTCCTTTACAAAGAAAGTCAACAACAGTGTGCACTTGAGCAAGTTGAGTCCACGTCTTGGTTGTCAGTTTTGTTGCCTTAGCAGCTTCCCGTCAGTTTTCTATATTATGTACAGTATAACATTGAGCTGTCATTAAAGCAGCTTTTGAAGAGGTTTTAGCCAGAGTCCGGACCTAAATTCAGTAGAACCTCACAGGCAGAGGTCCAAAAGAAAGAATGGGGAAATTAATTTCAACAGCAAGTCAAAGCGTGTCATGCTGCACAGTAAAAAAAAAAAAACATGAATGGTGTCATTCAAGCAAAATGTGACGTATTTCCACATTATGTTTTAGAATGTATTAGAATATTGTGGACCTTTTGTTTATCTTTACTTTTTTTATTGTTCACTTTTTGGGGAAATGTACAGTGGTCTATTTTTATGATTAAAGGTTACATTATCCAGGTCTTATTTTCTTTGGTTAAAATTCTGAGGGAACATTTACTCAAAGTTGTTTTTAATTATACTAATATTTTATGGTTATATATATATATATATATATATATATATATATATATATATATATATATATAATTGTCTTTTTTAAGTATTGTGGTTATTATTTTTTTAATCATTTATTATCCCAATACATGTATTAATTTGAAACAAAAGAAGACAGCAGTTAACAGTCACATTATTTCCTGTAGTACAAAACATTTTGGGGAAAATTACTGGGTGAATGTTTTGATTAGATTAGTTTTTATTATAGTTCACATTATTTGGGGAAATTTATCAGGGAATGTTGATTTATTTTTATGTTTTATTACGGCTCCATTATTATTAATATTATCATTTGTATTTATTTATTTATTTTTGTTCAAGGTCACATTATTTGGGGGAAATGTATTTATGTGTATTTTTACTTTTTGAATTAAAGTGATGCCATTTTAATTCACTTTCTCCAGCGACTGCATTGTCATTCATACATGTCATATATGAATGTCAGGGAAACACACGCACACACATAATTCCCTCCTGATCCTTGTTGACAGATTAATCACACACATTAATTATTGACAGTAACCTCAATGTGAAACGCAAACATCCGTCACCCTCTTTTAAATCATT
This sequence comes from Filicampus tigris, assembly GCF_054856515.1. Lineage (NCBI taxonomy): Eukaryota > Metazoa > Chordata > Actinopteri > Syngnathiformes > Syngnathidae > Filicampus > Filicampus tigris. Next base: position 21,485,699 of record NC_141220.1, on the reverse strand, counting down.
TCTCTCTTCCTACAGCGGCAATCGCATGACCATCGATTACCAAACAGCACAAGGACGTATTGATAATGGACACACGCACACACACGCATTGAACTTTGCATTCACGACAAGTCTGCTGGAAGGATGTTGCAAAGCGAGGGCCAAACTCCCAACGTGCCGCATGTAAACAAAGAGCGAGGTTTGACACGGCGTTTACGCACAAACAAAGGGTGACCTAAAAGTGCGAGTACCTGTCGCTCCCTGACAGAGTGCGAGCGGGACGGAAGAGGTTTTTATCTGCGTGACAGAGTGAAGGATGCGCGGCCACGTTCCGCTCGGATGCTCTTGTCCTTTTAGTAAATCAGCCCTCACTCTTGTCACCTGCTTCAGCCGTGGTCACACATCACCGCTGTCACTCTTACATGATGTCGACCACACACACACACACGCGCGCAGCCACACTGTTTAGTTTCCCCGCACTTAAGGCGATGACATGAAGACAAACGAAGTACAAGGAGTGAATGGGAAAAAAAAAATGGAGGCGTGCTGTTCATAATCAACTAATTGCTATTATGACAAAATCCATGTGCTCTCACAATACATGTAAACATACTGTGCAAAAACTTTTTTTTTTTTTTTTTTTAAGTACTCTGAATTCATTAGGTGCTTGTCAAAAATTGTCCAAAGGTGTGAATGTTTGTCTGTATAAACGTTCTCACTTTAAGATGAGCAAATTTACTACATATTACTGCTTTAATATTGTAATATTCGCTATGTTTAAATGGGGGGGCTAGATAAATATTTTCTGTAGCTAGAGAATGCAATTTCGGAAGAAATTACATGTATTAAATGCTGAAGTGAATTGAAATGTGAGACTTGAAGTTGGAATGGCTTGAAGCAGTCAAGAAATGTGCAAGGGAGAGGAAAATATGTCAAATATGTTTCAATTTGAGTATTTCATTATGAAAAAAGTGGAAATTTGCAGAATACGATAAATAGTTCCTAAAATGTCCTTAATGAGCAGAATATGTTGAAGGTGGAATGGTTTGAGTTAGTCCAGAAAGGAGGAGGTCAATGTGACAACTTTCTCTTAATTTGGGAATGCTGATTGTGGAAAAGTTGGAATTTGGGAATGTGATGAATAGCTCCAAAGATGGCCTGAATGGGCTGAACATTCTCAAGTTGGAATGCGTACAATCAATCAATCAAGATATGGAAGTAAGAGATAAATATGTATAATATGTCTTACTTTGGGGAGTTTTACTGTGAAAAGTGTGGAATTTGAGGGGAATTAGAAAACAGCTCCCAAAATGTCCTGAATGAGCGGAACAGCTTGAAGTTGGAATGTTTGGAATCGGCTGAATGAGTCGTGAAATATGGAAGCATGGGTTAAATATGGAACATGTCTCCATTCATTTCACTTTTTTCTGAGAAAATGTAGTACTGTAGTCAAAGTAGGAACATGGACAATAGTGCCCAAGACTAGGTGAATATTTTGAATCAGTGGAGAAATATGGAAATAGTAGAATGGCTACAATTGGCAGAATAATAAGAAAAAGAGTTTTGGAGGGTGCAGAATAAGAGCATTCAAACAATGCACTTGACAAGGAAACAAACAAGCTGTGAGAAAATGACTTCTACTGCAGCGACGGTGTTCTCCTTGTTAAGTGCTCATCAGACATTAATAATCTATCCATGCTGCACATAATCACAAAGACGGGAGAAGGTAAAGGGATCAATAGCGTCGCTCCCGCAAGACGTATCGCTCCGCGAATGATTTTCCACTGCGATCGGCCTCTCGTGTACTTGACACACTTCCTGTTATGCGTCTATAGAAAACGGAGGAGGAGGATGAAGATGCTTCCTTGCCTTGCGCTACATCACCGCCTGTCATGACATCACTGCGGGTATGGAAAGTCGTTTAAGGCATTTATTCAATATCCTAGAGATCCAGTCATGAAGTCCAGGTACTAGTGCGCTCTTTGTCCTCGCTAGTAAGACAATTCGTAAAACAACAACAACGGATATTGAATCAATGTCAAGGATTTGCTGCTTAACGCCCATTGACCAGTCACTCTGTGTCCTTACTAGTAAGACAATTCAGCAAACTGGGACTAGGGTGCACTAGTAGAACGATCGTGTCTTCCAAGTGATGTTTTTTTCCACCACCTGTGCCACTTTTCAAAGGTCAAACGGCTTTCCATAAAGCCATTTGAGCATTCCTTCGATATCTTTACCATCCATCTAATGAAAAGGTTCATGTACTAGTGTGCTCTTTGTCCTCACCTGTAAGGCAATTCAGCACACTAGTGCGACGACTGTCTCTTACTAGTAATGTCTTTTCCCCACGTTTGGCCTTTTATGACATTTCTGTGCACTAGTAGGACTACTTTGGCATACGAGTAAATGACATGTTACTAGCGAGGCAATACTGCTGTTGAATTGCATTTTTGAAGAGAATTGATGGTCTCGAGAATTGCGGGGTGATATTTGAAGAGTTCAAAAGCCATCAAGCGCCATTTAGACAAACGTAGAGAAACGCGTCCAAGCTGACTGCTTATCACAGCACTGATCAATGCTGCATTTCCTAACTCTGAAAACCAAACAACATCCGCGTTAAACCCGTCGAATGTACGGGTTTAATTCCAGTAAGTGCCGCCTTAACTCAGTTAAGTCCCCACTGAGCGCCCACCAAATTCACCATCCGCCACTGTTTCGTTAACAACGCCATGTGAGACGAGCGCTTCGTTATCGCGGCGGTGCCGACCACCCACCCCGACTCTGGCATCCTGCAGGACACCGAATCACAGCTGCACACCCTCACTCCCCCCGCCCCCTTCATCCCTCCGACTACTACTCGCAACTCTCCAGCCCTGCAGGCTTCTCCTCTCCCCCTGGGCTCTCTTCTGTGATTGGAATGAAAGGTAATGGACCTGAAAGAGGAAGAGAGGAGACCTTTTCCACAATTATCCCTCAACTTTCTCACACGCGTGGAGCTAATGTATACAAGCAAGCATATACACATACCAGCGTGCATGCCAAAATGCACTCGCGGTGCGGGGATGATGCGAGAAATAATATTGGTTTAATTGTGAAACACATCAAAAGAAGAAGAAAGGAAATGCATCTCGCAGTTTGGAAAAAAAAAAAAAAAAACAGCAAACGGGCGAGGATGTCAACGTTAAACAGATACAAAGTAATTTAATAGGAAGCTTAAAATAGTCATAAATATTGAATTAAGCATTTATAATAGATCTTAAAGTAAGTGCGCTCCTTGAAGTATTAGATGTGCTGGGGGAAAGGGGGGTGGGGGGGGGGCATGTGATAAGAGACTGAGAATGATAAAATTAAAAAAAAAAAACCCTGGAGACATTTCCCCCTTTTCCATCTCTTCACTGGCACGGATGAATATTCATGTTTGATACCGACAAGAAAGCACTAAATCAGCCCATGCCTGATGTCCACTTAACATTCTTATTTATCTTCCGCATTGAGCATGACATCCGCCGTACTGACGGTGCCCGAGCGCGAGGCACGTCTGCCTGATTGCCGAGGTATTCATTCGAACACGTTACCCAAAATGGAGCATTATGAAGATATTTGTACTGGGTGTCACGGAGTGGTGCCGGCGTCCCTAATGTTTTGTCCTCTGAGTGCGAGTGCGAGCGTGCGCGAGTTGAGGGTCATGCGGTGAAGTTAAGGACAGTGAGGGCTTCTCTCATCATCTCATCATTGCTGCTCCTGCTGACTCGGCATCCTGCTCCTGGAAGCGAGCTGGTGACCCAAAACTATTCACTTACTTCCCCAGGAAGCCCCTTGTGCACGTGGGCGTGTGTGCGTGTGTGCGTGTGTGTGATAAAGGGAGAATAAAGGCTGAGTTGGCACCTTCACAGATAGTACAGTGGTATGGATGTGTCGAGGAGAGTGCAGTGTTCAATCTGCGCTGTCACCAGGTTTTTTTTTTTTTTTTTTGTTCCAAGTGAAGAAAGCCATTCACTAGAAACAAAAAGGCATTTTGTGTTTTGGAAAGCAGATTTGGACATGGCATTAAAAATAAAATTAAAAAAACCAAAGGTGAAAAGGTGAACGTGTCATGTCACAGGCAAAGAGTGAATATTGGCAACGTTTTTTTTTTTTTTGTATTCAAATTAAAAATACACATTCGCTTGAATATGTTCTTAAAATTCAGATAAACAAATTAGTTCTACTAAGCCTTTTTAAAATGTGTGTAGTGGTATTCAAATGAATCACTGCCTCAGTACAGTCAGTTGTATTTAGCTTTTAAACCGGAAGACAAGTCGAAAGTTTTCTTTGCAATATGTTCGATTGGCTTGAAGCTGAATTTTGCCCCAAAATATCTTGACAAGAGCCTTCTCATTTGACCATTTATGACTCACACATGTTATAAACAGCAGATTAAAACTTTAGCTGTTCACAATGGGTAGTCTTGCAGGCCTCTGGCAAATAATTTTCAAACTGGAATCTTGCTCGAATGACATGTCATGCGCGTTCTCATCATGACATCACAGCGTCTCAGGGCTCAGGTAACGACCAATCACAGCTGACCTGTTCTCTGAAGCCGAGCCATGATTGGTCGTTAATTGTGCCCTGAGACGCTGCCATTTTCAGTCGACAGAAGTGACAAAATGGCCGCCACCTCAGATACCTAAAAGCAGGTGGATTTTGCTGCTTAACTCATATTCCACAAACGTAATATTAATCCGAATACCTTATCTCAACTAGTATGCCTGCAAAAAACATATTCTGGAAAAAAATATATGTTTGGGTTGACTTCCGCTTTAAAAATCCTTTTTGAGGGGATTTGTCGCTCTCACCATGCTCATTGTTTGGGGATTAAACAATCAAGTGCAACAATGAAGAATTTGAAGTATTCACATTTAAGAGAATGACCATGAAAACCTGTTGCACGCACCACGAGTAGAAGACACAGAGGCACTTTTGATGTGTTGCGACTCGAACATGCAGGCAAAATTGAGGAGGGGGGGGGGACAGGTAAGGTGAGATACATTCAGCTCATCGATAAGAGTGAGGGGAGCGAGGGCTCGGGGGGCGCCGGGGGTTAATAAGGCAGCGGGGATAATACAAGCATTGGCAGCAAAGTGTGTCACCACCTTCGAACACATACGCACGCACACGCGCGCGCGCACAGCGGGGGAGAAGGACACCGACTGCTCAGTATGCAGCCGTGACATTGTCCACATCTGATACGGGACATTAGCCCCTAACTCCTTCCATACACGGCTGCCCTTCACTTTATATTACTTTATGTTAATAGAAAAATATTACATACAACATCGTTTGTCTTTGTTAGCGCGCCACCCCCGCCGCTGATTTAAATGCATGTGTTTACTTCTTACAGACAGGTGAAGACAGGGGGCAGGGCGGGTGACTGACGGCGTGAGTGTGCGTGCGTGTGTCTAAATGTGTGTGCGTTTGCTTGTATGATGAGATGGCACGCACGCGCGCATCTCATTCAGATTTATTGATCCCGTCCACCTCTCACCGGGACCCAACTAGAACACACACAAATTATGCACTGCACGATGGTGTGACTTGACGTACGAGTTGAATTGGCTCCATGGCCAAGCTCATGACTCAATTTAGTTGTACTGTATATTAAATCCATTACCCGCATTGAAATCAATTAAAATGCTGTTAATCTGATCAAGCCGCCCCAAAAAAAACATCACATTTTTGCCATGATTTTAATAAAGAAAAGTATTGGATTAACGCAAAATATAATAAATGAGAATGTAAAGAAATGACTTGGTTTAAAGTGTAATTATTGTATGTTCTGTAGTAATCATGTATTGTATTGTATCGCAGATGGTTTAATTAAAACAACCAGACAACTTTGACTTAGGAAATCCACTTCGCTTAATGCTAACAAACACTGCAAGGTGCCATTGATATGCTAACGGTTAGCATTGGTAGTCGTGGTTTTTACAAGTAATACATATTTGAACACAAATGGCATGTAGGTGGATAATATAACAATACTTAAAAGTATACATTCTTTATCTTCTACAAAAAAATTACTAATTTTCCTGAGATTCTTACACTGGTAATAAAAGAAGTACTGTTCTTCTTTTGTGTCTGCATGAGCATAACATTGCCACTCGGGGGGCAAGGCAGGTACAGCAGAAGTAGCAGCACAATGAATTGGAATGGAGGGTAAGAAAATCACTATGCACAAACTTTTAATTCTTTCGGTGTACTTAATTATGTTATTCAACTATGTTTTCATGAAATCCAACATTATAGTGCTATTTTTGTGTTAAAAATAAACAGACTATGCAACAAAAAAGGTTTCGAGGGTGACTGGAACGGATTAATGCCATTTACATTCAATTCAACGGGGAACGTTGATTTGAGATACATGTTTTTAGTGACAAGCAAGGTCACAGAACAAATTAGCTCTTGTGACAAGGCACCAACGTAAATACAGTACATTTTACAAAAACACTCAACCATATTTATAATACCCTGTGTAGCTATGACTATAAAGCAAAGCGTGGAGAGTTTCTGTCACCAAAATACACGCGCAGCCAATGAATGGAGTAGTCGATCAATGCCACCAGCTTCTCAAAATACTTTATACTTTATTCTCACCTATTTTTTTTCTTTGTTGTGATCTACTTCTTCCTTGACGTTCGCACCATGTTTCTGTGGTTCATTAAGGAAATATACAGTATAATACAGTCGAGAGGGATAGGCTCCAGCCTACAGAAAATGGATGCATGGATGTCACAAGGCTAAGAATTTTTTTCCTCACACCGACTCGGTGTGCCTCAGACGTCCTCTGTCTAGACCGTCTCACCTTAAAAGCTTAGCGGTCACCTGACCCTGCCTGCCTGTCTTGTCTGTCTGGGTGCATTTTGATGTGTGTGTGTGGGTGTGTGGGTGGGGTGTGTGGGTGTGTGTGTGCATGTGTGTGTGTGTGTTCCAACTGTTTGATATTCGCACATTCTCTTAGGGCCATCGTCAGGTCTGCCATTAATCCATAAGTCAATGGATCAATGTTGGGCTGCGACAGAGCCTGAAAGCTCTCAGCCATATCGACCTGTCATTTAAAACCACAATGATCACTGGACTTTTAATGTAAAACGCCACCCTGGCATCCGTCAAAGCGACACATCAAGCTCTAAGGTCTCAACTCCCATCGCGTACGCGGTGAAAAAATGTCAAAGGTGATTATTTTGACCAACGCTTTGGTGGTTGTTGGGCACATATACCGTACATCATATCAGAGGTTATAAGGGGGCCGTGGCGCGAAGCAATCGATCTGCCCAGTGAATAAATGTGCACACATTGTCATGCATGTAAACATTCCGGCTTTGCTCTGAACGATTCTGCACTTTGTCACGTCGAATCCCATACGTTACACTGTTAAAACACCCTCATCACTCTATGCGCTAACCCCGTATAGGCGCACTATATACACACGCGGCACACGTCTGCTAGAGTGTGTACGTTCATGCTATATATTGCTCAATCCACTTTACGGCTGATTATGAGGGCGCAGATTGATAGTAGGCCTCGACACAGTCTTTAATCACAGCGGCGGGCGGCACTACTGCGGCGACGCAGAGGGATGGCAGTTATTATGGACTAGCACGGTGACATCATGTAGTGAGTGCGAGTAACTGGACTGAGGACATTTGGTTAACAAGAGGAGCGAAGCAGGGTCAATGCATAAAGAAGATTTGATGACTGAATGGAACTTGAGTCCATGGGTCATATGAATCGATATGTAAAACAAAAGCATCTGAGGGATTAATATCGTCTCATGCGGATTTCAATCAACAACACCCAAGTGAAGTCTTTGTGAAATTCCTCACAGGATAGTAGGGCTCAACAAATAAGGCGTATTCCACGATGCCAAGTCTGCGTATAACAGCCGGTAAGAATTCAGCCCGTTAAAATAAAAGCATTCCGTAAAATAACAGTTTTACCAGACTTTCTTTGGCCACATGCTGTCTTGTTTTTCACATTCAAATAAACAAGAACAAAATAGTTTGAATGTGATTGTTGAATAAACCACGAAAGGGCCGAAAGTGTGGTGAAAAGTTATTATAATGGCACGCTTTTATTTTGAAGGCCTGACTTTTGACAGGACGTTACGCCGATCAAACTTGTCAGAGTATTGCTAAGTTATCGCCTTGAGTTGTTCATAAAAGCTTACATTGGGGAACACAGCCTGCGCCGTGGTCTGTTGAATCATTTTCATACAATAAATGTTCTGTGTGCCACTTGATAACGAAAGAGAGAAACACAATAGAACTCAAGAAAGAACTCAAGAAAGAACTCAGAAAATGGCTCACCTCTCTCCCCATGCGTTGGACATAGCATCAAGCCTTCAATAAAGATACAAGTGATAGGAAATTCAAGTTCAAGGAAGCTTATCCACTACATAAGTGATTTTGTTCAATTATTTTACACAGTTTTTCTATTACTTCTTATGTGAAATTTTGCTTTGGATTCTGTACAATTAAATATAATCAGAAATTGAAAAGAATAATCATGAATACTAAGGTTCTACTGTTTTGGTATGACTTCTCACTTTACATTCGGAAAAGTCATTTTTTTCTGTTTTGATTAGCCATTACATCTGTGACGTTAGGATGTCTTTCACCTGCGATTCAAATTTCGAACCGCAACAATCTCGTTGCTGGCGGTCAGACACTCGACGAAAACTACTTGCAGAAGCCCACGCACTGCGCAACAATTCGGTCACTTTGTTATCCCAGAAGTGTCACCGTAATAATGGTCCAACGTGAGCCACCTTTGAGAGAGGAGCACCGAAGTCACAACGAACGTAGACACTCACAAGCCGCTGCGCGCAAAACCAAAAGCAAACATGAAGACGACAGACGTGATTGTGATACAAGGAGGAGGGCACAGCTCATTATTTTCAATTAGGGTCAAATTGGGAGCACTTGGCTGGCGAAAAGAGGCGGTGGAGGGTATGGCAGAGTGGAGGGGAAGGCCGACAGGAGGGGCTGGCAATCCTGCCAAATGTGGAAAGATGGCCATTTGCAGCGATCACAACAAGGGGGAAATGCACGCTAGCATATGAATGATTTAGTGTTTAAACACAAACATGTCTGCATAAGGCGCACAACCGTCCAACGTCGGTGCCGTGTGCTGTGTTAGTTTAGGTATTAAAGCCTGTCGGAAACGCATGGGCAGGAGCATAAAAGGACCTTTGAGCCTCCCCCTCTGTCAAACACTTTCAACCCTGCAGCGGAATATTCATATTCACAAGCGCCATCTTGAACCATTTCCATATGTTGATGAGGATCGCGGATGATTGATTCAGATGGAATTCTAATCCTGTAAATTGAATGTCCGCTCGATGCCGCTGATTCTAGATTAGCGACGAAAGGCCGTTCCTCTGCGACTGCACACCGGAGCTGATTTGAAAATCCTTCCGAAATTGTCTTAAAGCTTAAAAAAAAAAAAAAGTGTGTCAGGGAAAACCCACACATAGAGTAGCTTCAGAGAAAATAGTACATCTTAAAAATGTCTCGAGAGGCACACTAAAACAAATTAATTGTTAATCAACTCAAGAGTGATTCTGATCATAAAAGGCAGATTCTGATCAAATCTTGTTGGAAGGTAATAAGAAGGGTGAATTAAAGACCCCGAAAATCCCACATAATCTGGGATATAAAAGTCTTAAATCTCTTTTTCACTTGCACTCGCAAAGTGAGCGAGGCTCTCGCTCGTGTGTGTGTGCTCGTCGGACGTCATCTAAGTCCGATAATCCACTTTTGCGGATGAATTCCCTTTGGTCTCCCAAGGGCCGAGATTAAGATAAAGATATTACACAAACAAAAATGCTCCCCTGTACTTACTCAATACAATACAATACACTTGCAACATCGCTGTCAAATAAATTAAAAAAATAAACATTCATTCTAAGATTTGGGAAAACAACAAAATCATATTGGTTCTTGTTTGGGGTAAAAAGGCCAAAATCACAAAACTGAGAGGTAAGCACTTTTCATTAGACAGCAACAAAATGCAACTCACCTCTGTTCAAAAATGCGTTGTAAGTATTTCGAGTTGCAACCCATCCCTTGCCAGATTTTTGCTTTGTGCTGTGAGCCAAAATTTGAAGCAAGCTTCAGATACGCAGCTACTCAATTGAAGTGAAAAAAAATTGGAGCAATGAAGGTACTGTAATGCCGTCCCACGTGGGCAAGGAGAGACAGACTTACTCTACATAATGGAATGTAGACATAATATAAATCTAAAAGTATATAAACTCCACTGGACTGGGTACACACAAATGGCAAACTGAATCCAGTTATTTTGAAGCCAGAGCTAGTGTGGCAACTTCCACAAATTGTTTTTATCAAGCGGTGTCAACGAGATTTCTTATGATATTAAAATCACGTTGAACGGGACAAATAGATGACAAATAGATGATTTAAGTGTTAAGTGAAACGTTGAAATGATCAATCTTGAGGGTAAGCTTAATTTCAGCAAATTGACCCTTGCGCAATTGAAGATGAAAGACAACGATACACAAATACACCTGTTGTCTGGAAACCATCCCCCACCCCCAAACCTCCTACGAGACATACGCACACACATGCGCGCAGTGCACAGGTCCCATCCCTCGCAAGGCGAGAGTGGAGTGGGTGAGAGATGGCAGCGAGAGAGCGCGAGCAGTGCTTAAGCGTAATAGGAGGAAATGTTGCTGTTTCATCTGGAATTGATGAAGTCTGGTAAGAGCGCCCGCTTCTCTCCCCCGGAGCGTCCCCGCTGTGCGCTGGCCGGCCGCGTAAATGAAAGGCGCCGCCGCTACAGCTGCTGGTCGATAGAGCTGCCGGGGAGCCTCAGCCACCCGCTTAGGAACTCACAGGAGAGACGTGCTTCCCGAGTAGAACGCAATCCTGATCCCAATTAGCATGTTGATGCTATTTGTTCACATGACATTTATGGTCACGGGCCGCAACAGGGAGATTCAATAGTAGAGCTGCATGTGAAATTCTGCCTTAACTTCATTTAACAACAGTGTTCCCTCACAATATCGGACATCATTTGCCGCGATGCTATATTTTCTTTTTTTTCTTTTTTTTTTAAAGGTTTTTATAGATACAATACAACAGAGGGGGGTAGGGACCAAGCCCTGCGGTAATATTAAGTCATTTTTTTGCAAAAGATAAGGAATACATCCTCCAATGTCAGAATTCAGTAAATGTAACATAACATTAGTCAATGTGTGAGTGTTATTTTTAAAAAGGATTGACCAATCTAAAAGTCGAAAATTGCTCTTTTTGACGATGCCATTTTGGGGTCACCTGAAAAGTGATGACTTTGGAGGGATGACGACTGTGCCCGACGCCAGCGATATGCCTGTGTATTGTTGTATTGTCGGCCTACAGTGCTGCTCCACCGTTTGTGTTATGATATTTGTTGCTTAAAGGATTCTAACACCATGACATTGATGGTATTCGTGGAGCCTGTCAATGGAATTTTGTGTTGTGTGTTAGCATCAAGCTAATGAATAGTTCCAAAAGTAAAGTTGTGTGGTTGTTGGTTTCTCTTTCTTTTAACCTTAATTTGACAATGAATTTTAACTTAAATTTTAACCACTTTCTAAATTGCACCGTCAATGTATGTCAAACAATTTTTTAGGATGTTATTTGGGTCTTTACTGATTTAATGGTTCAAAAAAATGGTTTGTACAATTGAGTTGGCGCATTCTGCAATCATCTTCATGATTATTAGAGTTACATCTCGTTTAATATTAATCATTTCATTTCATCCCATCTTCTCTGGGAAGACTCGTTCAAAGCAAACGCTTCCCGTGGCGCTCAAGCTCGCCCTCTAAAGTTAGATGAGAGCGTTGGCCGAATGATGTAAGAGGTCTTACATGTAATAAAGTCGGCGTTGAGGCTGATGTAAACGCTTGTTCCAATAAAGACGGCAGCGCTGGTGAGTGCGCGCTAGCAGATTTAAGTGCTTGTTATAATCAGCGTCAAAACTCTCGGCGCGTCTGCCGGCGCGCTCCAGTCAAAGAAGCTTTTTCGCACGTTCAAGCAGACGCACATGAAAGCGGGAGAAGGAGTCACCTCTACAGATGGATCACAAACTGGAATATTAAATAGTGATGCGCACACTGATCGGACTGTTGAGTGACAATATGAAAGTTGAGACACCAAATGTGTGTATGAAAATATTAAAGTGGTCATATTATGGAAAACTGTCCAAACTGTGTACAGATCAAGTGGTACGTTGACTTAAGCATTTGATATGAATTTAAATACTGGTTACACATTTGAATATTCTGTTTATTGATTCACAAAAATGCTAAATCCCGACAATTTTTAGCCAATAAAGTAAATAGACAATACATTGTTTTTCTTTTTGGGATCAGCCCAATACTGTATTTATTCCTCTTCCTTTTCTGTAAAGTGATTTTTAAAAATTATACATTTTTCTTTGTTTTGATTGAAAATTGCGCAGTGTTATCAGTGCGTGAAGGTAAAAACTAATATAAGGGTTGTGACATTTAATTACATTTTTAGGCACGCTACTTTTATTTTGTACACTACTGTACATACAATGGTACACACACAAAAAATGTTGGGTTGCTTCACCAACCAAGTGCTGGGTTATGAAATGTGTCATTCGTTTGGGGTTATTTTTGAGCTGGGTCAAAAATCCCTCAATCAAAGACGGATTATTTTATCTACTCAAGCCTGGGTTATGAAATGGTTTCATCATTATGGGTTATTCATGTCTTGCATTGACACAGCAGATGGGTTGTTGTGCTTGGAACGTCATCACATCGACACATTTCCATCCGCCCAACCAACTTGAAATCTCCACACCTTGCCAATTGTCACGTGTTTTTAATAAAGAATAAAATATAAATGTGTTGTACAGAACAGAATAAAACATGATAAAAAGGAATGTAAAGAAACAAACTGGGTTTATAAAGCGTAATTACTGGAGATCCTGTCGCATTCATGGGGCTTGACTCGGGTTGGCCAGTTATTCTGCGTGAGAGCATCTGGGTGTGAGTTGTGGTCTACAGCAGAGGCGCATATCCAAGCTCTTGCAATTCATACACCAGTTACCCGATTTGGATGTAAAGCTGAACGTCTGTAGTTAAGGTACATCGTGTTTGTTTCATTTCAACTCCATTATGGTGGCGTTTGGAGCCGAAAAGATGAGAATTGTGTTGAAGTCCCAATATTTATGGACCTGGATTTCAACTCGGCAGGACTGTCACTTTGTGATGTCTGAGTGTGTTCACATCCTCCCCGTTGATGTTAATTGGCCGCTCATCATCAGCGTTCTAACGTATGTGAGGGACAGGCATCCTCCATGGCCTGTTTTGGTGTTAGTTTATGGGCTGATATTAAAGGCTGTTAAAGTACATAAAGGGGATAAACTTTTACAGCCAGAAACACAGGCAGAGTCATAAAGGGCCGATGTCGACTCGCACCATGCCACCAATACTTCACACGTCGTTGTTTCCACCATTTATTTAACACTTTAAGAAAGGTCCTTTTATGTCCCAGTGCACACAGCAGGGTCCAAAAAGGCATACTGGGATTCGTTTGGTGTGGAAGAACACGCCTGTGAAACACCTATAGGATGAACTTGAATGACTCAATGGACCTAAGAAATACTCTTAGACGTGCGAAAGATCAAAATGGAGCAGTGAGTGGATTATGAAATGAAACCCATGAGTTCAGTTCAAAACAACAATCACTCGTTTTAGACAGGGAATCCAAAATTCAATTCAACCTATATAAGATGTTTATGTCTGACCTTGGTGTTTTTTTGTTTTGTTTTTTGTAAAACAACAAAATATGACTTTTTAGAGAAGACCCTTGAGGCCTGCTGTTTAGCTGCTAAGTGTGGGAGAAAATCACCATAATAAAATATAAAAGCTTTCTTAAGGAGCCACTCACGATCGAAGGTTGGCATCTCAACATACAAAGTAGACAATTGAGGGTTATTCCTGAAGAGGCTTGTGTGTTTGTGACATGACAGTAAAACGCACACTTCAACAGGGTCTCGTGTCACTCAGAACCTCAAGAGTCTTGATGAAAAACACTGCCAAACACACACACTCCAGTCACACCATTCCTACTGTACGCTCCATGTAAGTGCGTCTCAAATAGCGGCTAAGTTATACTCTACACTGAGGCTGATAAGCGCCTGACTTCAATTACACAAAGTGAATGTAGCCGAGCTCTAATCTGTATGTTGGCGTAAGGATAACGAGGTTTCTTCTGTGACCGCTGTATGAGGCTTCATGTACAGCAGATAGGGATCGCTGAGCACCGTTAGAAAGCCGGCGCCCTTCTCTCTGTCGCGCTACAAGTAGGAAGTAACGCCAGATGCAACCCCCTAGACGAGAAGCAATTGAAGGATTCGAATTCAAGGAGTTTTGCGTCCCAAATTGTAAGAGCAAGCCTGGAACACTTTCCAAGTGTTACATCCATAAAACAGCACACCTTAACAATGAAACATGAGTGAGGAAAAATAAAAGGTGCCCCAACTTGTGAGTGAACACACTTTAGACTTTTTCGAAATACGGGCCATTGGAGTTTAATCGCTTGTTTCAAGCTGTTCATTGCCACTACCAGTTGACGTTCATTGTAAAACTAAACCTAAAACAACGACAATTACACATTACGTAACCAAACCACATAACTTTGCCAAAGGTCCGCTGGCTTAACGCTAACACATGATGTGAAATGCCATACAAAGGCTAGCAGAACTAGCATCCCTATCATGCTAGTTATAAAGCTTTAAATATCTTATATTTCAACACAGACGGTAGCAACACATTTGGACAGAGAATACAGTGATACACATAAGCTTATATTCTTCATCCTCTGCGAAGAATGCCTAATTATACTGTGGCTTATTGAGCAATTCTGACCATCCCCTTTATTTATATCCATATGTCTTTTTCATACTGCTCCCAGGCAGACAAGGCACGCACCAGAAGGAGCGGTGAAATGTCCATTGCGCTGAAGCCAAAGAATTGGAAAAACTGTTTAATTACTTCACGTTCAAAAGATAGCTGCTTAGCTACCACAGTCTCTTTTGTGCTTCAACATCAAATCAATGTGTAGTATATATTGCACTGCCCCTAGTGGCCAAGGAACACACACCAGATGGAGCAACACAATGCTCATTTAATTATCAGTATGCACAAACTGTTTAATGCTTCACATTCTGTTTAATTGTGTTATTAATGTATATTTTGATAAAGTACAATACTGGAGAGAGCATTTTTTTTAAATAAAAAAAAAAAACATCACAAAAATTTGCTTGGTGTTATTTGGGACACTGGAGCGGGTTTACGGCCATTCCATTAATTTCAGGGGGCATTTGAGAAACAGTACCTTAAGTGCACCATTTTTTTTCACTTGACTAAATAAATAAATATGAATGACCAAGCAACAGCTTCGAACCCCAAAAACTTGGAGCACTTGTAAGTCAAGGTACCACCTGTAGTACTGTCGGGGTGTTGAGACAAAATGTAGGGACGCCATCAGCTAATCAACAGTTTTCCACTGTTGAGCCATGTACGGCTCAATGGAATCACATGGAATCCATCTCACAGCAGTGACATCCACACCGTATGAGATCCCCCCCCCCCCCCCCCCCAATGTCATAAGTAGAGGGAACAGGCGACACAAATAACATCCTGTGACAAGATGACTCTCTTGCTGAAGTTACAGTCTAACTGCTGAATGGCCTTTTTTTGCCCCTATTTTCCAAGGGTTGAAGTCTAGCTCATAGAGTGCATTGATCCAAAGACAAGCCGCCTTGACTGATGGCTGGGAGGAAATGCTGGCATTCAGGGCATCTTTGTGTGCGCGCCTGCGTGTGAGTGGAAAAGGGGGGCAAGGCGGTTATTAGTGTGATGAAGCCATACAGGAAATCAATGGCGTATTGAAAAGAGAAAAATGCCCGGCCCACGGGTGGCTGCACACGGGGGCCTGCGCACAAGCAGACTTAAGAAGTAGACAAATAGTGATGCACTTGCGGGGACACCAAAAAAAATCCCAACAACAACAACAACACAAAAGATGGCCAAAAAGATTTGAAGATGTGTGAAGTTCAAGCATAGGGGCCAATTACAGCGAGGGGCCGAAGCGGGAGGTGCGGATTTTAAGAGTCTCTCCCAGTTTTGTTTGTCATATATTATGCATGTTTATGCCTTGGTGTAGGTTTCTGTGGGTGCATTCTGTACTTTAAAAGGCGCAGTGTACAGGGTGAGTAAATAATGCATGGGGGTGGGGGGGCCGCAGAGAGGAGGGGCCCCCGCAGATAAGGATGGTCGGACTGAATAGTCAAGCAATACGCGCACTTCATCGTGTTCAATCTGAGCACACCAACATACGCACAGCACTCCATCTCTTGATCTACACTCGGACCACATTAATTACACGTTAATAGAGCCGGGGCCCTTGCTGATTACTAAAGATTATTCCACTGTTTATTCTGATCAATAGAGCGTTGCTAGCCCCGTAGGGGCCTTGTGGAGATGTCTGAGGGAGCGACTGAGGCAGGAAGTCAAAAGGGGGCATAGAGGGCCAAAGGGAGCTAGAGGGGCGGGCGGAGGTTTAAGGACTTTGGTATGAGGACGCGTTGGACAAAACCCTAGCCTTTGGCTGTCGCCTCAAAAGTGTGGAATTATTTGATTTAAAAACAAGACTGGTGGCGCTGGCACTTGCAAAATACGCAAGTCTATCCTCAAATGTAATACAAGTGCAAGTGCTGTGAAGAGCCATCTGAAAAGGCAACATGCTTGCTGACAAACTGTCTAAACCCTTGTCTCAGCGGTCAATCTTTTTATCTGTTGGAAATTTTTGAATTTTCCGAATTGACGACTGGCTTTGGTGTTTACTGACGGAAGCGCGGTTAAAATAACATGACAGACTGACCGACAGATGATCATAACTTGGTCCGGCTTGAAAAATAGACGGAATGACGGATGACAGATGGGTACCCAGGATGCTGACGGCTGACGAATGACGGACCGGTACCTCTGCCCGTTACCCCAAAATGTAAGCGACTTTTCAAATAGAAACAAGAGCAGGGCTCCCCAGCCCATTACAACAACTACATTCTCCGCAATGGGGAGTTGTATTTTTTAATAATTTGCTATTATTTGTTTCTTTGACATTCTGTCAAAATATTGCCTTAGCAGTTCGTGGCGAAAAAAAAAAAAAAAGGTTGGAGGCCACTGCTTTACACTGCAGAGTGGATATTAATTTCACTGACCAATTGGCAGACAGAGGTGCTCCATAAAACCATCAGTCACCAGCCCTAAGCTACTCAGCAGCTATTACTATGGTAATCTATACCCGGGGCCTGTACGCCTGAGTGTGTGTGTGTGTTGCGAACGTGCGCATGTGTGCGAGGAGGGAGAAAGACAACAGAGAGCGAGCAAACCAGTGTAAGCCTGTAACACTCATTAACAGACACACACAATTATGTCGTCTCCACACTTATGTTTGTGTTCAAGCGGCATATGATGTTCACAGAGTAATTAATCATAAAAGGCGGAGAGGAGGAGGAGATGAGGGAAGAAGTGGAGGAGTGTGGGTGGGGGGGGGGATGCAACAACATTATGAGTCTGGGTAATTGTCTAATTTTCCTTCAGAGAGCCCCCAACAAGGAATTGGAAAATAAACTGCATTGCCTGCTGATGCTTTAGCAAAAACTCTTTAAAAGACAGAAACGTATTCATTTAAAGACTTTCTATTGCTTCTGCTAATTGACTGCTTGGTACTGGCTTAAATTATTTTTAAGTGCACGTGCGCCCTAACAATCTACAGGGAGGATTAGTTGCCATTGTTTTATTCTTCAATTTAAAAAAAAAAAACAACAAGTTGTTCAACAACAATGATGATGGGAGGACACTTCCTGGAACAGACCCAAGTAGGACGCACACATACACACAGATGTAAATGTGGCAACAATTGCATATGCTGCAAATTGTGTTGTTGATCTTTAGAACAACAGGAAGGGGGGGGGGGTGAAAACAAACAATCAGCGCGGATCCGAAGCATTACTGCTCAATTCGGATTTAATGCCTGCATCTGATGCTTTATTTATTGTCTATTTTCATGTCATGTGGATATAAAAAGTGTGCACACCCCTGTTGAAATGCAAGGAAGTTAAAAAAAATAAATAAATTCAAAAACCTTTTCCAGCACTAATGAGATCACAAAATCTCACAAACCCAAATGTGTAATGGTCCAATGAAACCCGGTTTAACTTTGAACGCTGAACAAATAAAATAATGTGATGCACGACTTATTATGAATTATGAACAGTTTCAAAAACCAGTCAGTGTTAGCACAAAACCTCCAGGGGTGTGCTAGAGAGCAAAAAAAAACAGCTGAATTTTATTTGTACTGTGGTTAATTAGAGGAACTTGAAATGGTGGCCGGTGTTATTTAGTTAATTCTAAACACACCTACATTCCAGTTATGAGAGTGTGCACAATTGTGAAACCACATTATTTCAGTTGTTCATTTTTACTTCCCCTCTTGAAAATATTGTTTAAAAAAACTTTTTTTTTAATATTAATATTAACAGACATTAATGAAAATTTTCACAGTGGGCTTGTAGACTTTTCATGATCCGAGCATTCAAGCCAAACTGCACCTGAATATATCCAACATGTATTGGATTTTTTTTTTTTCCCCCACTTTAGGAATAGGCCTGATCCCGATCTGCAGATATCCAATTCCATGTGTTATTTTGTCTTAATGCTGACATGACGTATATCCCAACCGTGTCACTTTAACTATGCAGTACAAATCCAGCCATAATCCACTAATGCTGCAGGACAGATGAGACTCAAGCCTTGCAAGTGACAAATCAGCCAACTTGTTAGCCTCCCGCTCACCCATACACACTTCTGCTCACGGTAGCACTTTACTTTCAATCTATCAGCAGGATAAAATAACACGGTAAAAAGTGCGAAAAACAACTTTGAGTCACCTGCAGTACTTCAGTAAAAAGCTTTCTAAACCCGCCTCCCCAACTAAAATTAATTGCGTCTTACTGAGGACATTGAGTGCACATGACAGTGAAAGTCAAAGAGGTAGGAGAGCATCGCCCCGGTCCTCTTTTGTTCGGTAAATGACTAAATATTTAATGTTCTGGGGCTCTTAAGATTAAAGGTAACATGTTGTCAGTAATAGCGGAGCAACTTCAAAGGGTGTAAATTATGCATTTCTTCCTTTAGCGGAGAAATCAAAGCAGGTAATGAAGATTAAAGTTTGCACAGCCACATTCTCTTCGCTCGACGGAAGGCGAAGAGCGAGTGGAGGGGACCTGCGCTGGGAAGGTTAATCTATTCGGAGCGTGGGTTATCTGATTAAAGAATCATTGTGTTCATTTAATCGGTTCCAGTGAAGCCGGCTCTGAATCGCCGGATCGGAGACGTAACGGGCAATGTAAGGAGGTGCTGAAGCCGTCTAAAAGTGGCAATCGAAAAGTGGTGCTACTCAAAACTATGACTTACTTAACACATTTTCATCGATTTATGTTTGAAGGCTGAAAACGGATCCTTGAAATAGTAGAATGCAGGAATAAAGCAGCCATGGGTACTGTAGTGTAGGGATACACCGATACTGCTTTTTTTGGGACCGGGTCGGCGTAAAAGTACACTTAGCAGAGCTGCCAACCTATTGAAATTCATTTCCAAACTTATTTTCATCACGGGCCAAATCAAAGTTACGGTGTCCTTCGGAGGGCCGTCACGACTGTGAACCCATATAAATGTAGGGTCGCCTTATATGATCTTATACACACAACAAATTGGCCGCATAACAGGATCTGGCCCCCGGGCCTTGAGTTTGACACCTGCGCTCTAAATTGTCCCGAAGTGTTATTGTGAGTGCGAATGGTTGTTCGTCTATGTGTGCCCTGCGACTGGGTGGCAACCAGTTTAGGGTGGTCCCCGCCTACTGCCCGAAGACAGCTGGGGATCGGCTCCAGCACACCTGCGACCCTCGTGGGGATAAGCGGTTCGGATAATGGACGGATGGGTCCTATTCGCATGTCATTTTTTTCCACTTCCAAACAGAGTCAGCAAAGGCCCAATTTTCCAAAGTCTCTAGCCTATCCTAGCTGACTTTGGGTGAAAGACAGACTACAACCCGGACCGGTCGCAAGGCACATATAGAGACAGACAACCATTCACTCTCACGTCCACATCATCACTAAGTGGGAACTAAAACCTCTTCTTGTGTTTTCTTTCAACTTATTTCCTGTCTGAAGTCTGATTTTCTCCCAGCATTTAACATGTCGTCAGTAAAAAGCCGCATTGATAATTCCCCTCAGGGATACACGTTAGGCACATCTGCTCCGTCGCACGATTCCGGGAGTTGACATTTAGAAAGTGTTTTTGAGTGAGATCTTTGGTGAGGAATGAGAAAAGAAACAGGGCAGGGCGAAAGCCGACTCGAGGTGCTTAGCCTCATTTTCACACCCATCCTCTGAGCGCCCAGCATCGTTTAAGCCGTCCTACAATGCACTTCTGACGGGCCCCTGACGGAGGAGTCAGACCCATTAGCCTAGCAAAGAGTGCTAATGGTCAAATTCCATTACATTCAATGGTGGTTCTAATGCCCATTTAAAAGAAGTCAAACAAGGGACGACGCTGCGTCACCGAGGCAAACGGGAACAAAGCAAAGAATGACTGCCGGGTCACAGCGGCTTGGCCAAGTGAATTTTAATTTTTAAAGGGGATATTTTATGGACAAATGACATTTTAAGTGCTTGTTGGCCTGTCCACCCATCGAGGGTGAAATTAAACAACTAAGAGGAAACCATGACTTAAGCGTGCCCCAACGTGGGAGTTTTTCAAGTTACGAACTGTCTCCTGGTCGAACTACTTGCATAAACTTCTGCATCCGTCAGTTATAACATTTTTGATGTCTTTATGGGACCGTGTTTTTTATTTTCCCACGCTCTGTTCTAGCCGCACACTTCACTCCTGGTTCCTGTGGCAACAAAAGATGGAAAGGCTGATTTCAATTGGACATGACTAACACACCTCGGAACAACTTAAAATTGTGAAAAAAATGCATCGTTTTAAAATGATTATTTTCCTTTCCGGACTGTTTATTGTGATCCCCCACACGATCAATAGCGGCATTTCCTCTTTCATTCTTTGTGGATGCAAACTAGCACGACGACAACTTATCATTACAAGCAGCACGCCAGTGTCTCCAACGCAAAGTGAACAAAGCCCATTGTAATTCTATTGGAATCAGATTTCTCTTTAACTGAGCATAGACGTATTGATCAGCGCAAAAATACACACGCTTCTAAATGAAGGGAGCTTGAGTGTGAGAGGAGCAGGGGGAGGAAGAGAGAGAAAGGGGTAAATAACATCTTCATCGCCACTTGCAGTCTGCAGTCAGTCAGGCGTCGTTAATCCAGTGAGGAGGCTCAGCTCTTGTGTGTTGTTGCTTCCTTCTTACAACACGAGCGCTGTACTTTCCAAATATTGACACCGCTCTGCTGTGGGCGCTACAGTGACTCTCGACTAAATGAAGTTCAGAGATCCCCCGTATAAGCACCGAACATTCCAAAAGACAGAGAACATTCTCCTTTCACCAGAAAACTTTTTTTTTTTTAGATCATTAGTAATCAGCAGTAGAGCATGGATTGGTTTCACTCCCCCCAAAAAACAGTTTCTGAGCAAATAGGGTTCTGATGCAAAATAATGATTTATTTATCGATATACAACTAAGAAACAGACCGTGAATGATGCCGATTCACTGTACAGCCCAAGTTGGACGTCTGTGGATTTTTTACATGGCTTTCATCATTCTCTCCTCGTATGTCATATTTTCTCATGATCATGACATACACGTTCGACTATATAGGACAATAAATAATCATCCATATATACATATTTATATACATACTCTATTCGAGTGTAAGGTACCTAAACTTGTCCAACTCCAATGCGTTGGAATTTCTCTCCCTCATAATTGTAAGGACAAGCCGAGGTTCACCGCCTCATCTTTATCTGCTACTGAAAATCTGTGCTGATCTCAAGTCCAAAGCAATGCGATGTCGCCATCTATAGGATTCTGTTGGTCATTGCAGTGCTTTACAAACCTGAATTTCACAGACAAGCTGGCCAAACCCATGCTTACCCATTAAAAAACATTCTTGAAGAATACATTCATCGGTGGCAGTAAATGAGTGGATTCCACATGACAAAAACGTTGATGGCTGTGAATGTGGCGAAGTGCATTTGTACAAAATTCTACTCAGTCTCAGGACAATATACCCACTATGGGGCCACTAAAAGCAAAAGATCCTGGACCCAAACCTACAGTCCCACCACAAGAGGCATGTTACATGCTCATAAATTACTATACTTACACAAGCTCTCAACCCTGATCTGGGTACACACCCCCACACACCCCCACACACAAACACACACACACACACACACAATGAAGGACCGACGCCTCTTTCACGTTGGCTGTCGCCATAGAGTTACTCAGCTCCAAATGGTTTCCACGCGACAGCTGAATTAAATCCCAAACACATTTGGTCAAAAATCAATTCCCTAGGTTGTCTGCTCATCCCCTTGGACACATCCCCACAAGGCCCACACTTCACTTTCTCCATCCCACAGCACTTAGCCATGCACCGCTGATAAATGCTGAAAAAAGCTGCGATGGGCAAAATCAGCGCACCTGACCAACAATCTTCTGCAAACACACAGACACAGACACTATAAATATCAAGTATATGTAATGTGATCCTACATATGCATTATTTTAAAAAGAGTAACACTACACATCATAATATTGAACTTGTGAAACCTACAGGTTTAGATGTACAAAAATGCTATTAATCATTTCCAACCCAACAAATCCACCAACCGTTTTTGTTAAATGTTTTAATTTAAAAAAAACACTGAATTGTATGTAATAAAAATAAAACGTACCACAAAAGAGAATGTCACATTCAATAACTGGCCAAGTGTATTTTGGCAACTGTATTTTTCAAATTTTGTTCCAGACTAGGCATCTCTCTTATAAAGTCTCTCGGGATTAAATGACAAGACACGCTTTAGCTCCCTTTCCCACTGCCTTCCTGGCAAACTGGCACATCAGAGGCACAACAGCAGAGGCAAAATTTATTCACCTGTCTTTTTCAAACAGAACTTGCCAAATGAGACTTTCTTACATCCGTTGCGGCTTCACGCAATCAGATAATTCTACGCGAGGTGACGTCCGTGCCAGTGTCTGGGACAGTGACGATTACTTTCACTACTTTCAACACTCAAGAATCTATCACGTGTCCACGTCTACATCACGGATACTTTACCGCTGCAACAGCAGGCTGCAAACAACTGATACAAAACAGATCCAGTATTTTACTTTTCTTTGAAATGGAAACCAGCAAAAAAAAAGGATACAATACAATACCGGAAGGAGATACTGAACCTAAGTATACCACTACTGTCCAAAACAGCACTTGGAAGATTTTCTGATGTTAATCACTTTATAAATCGCTGCCCCTTTTAAGTACCACATCAAAGAATGATCATGTGGGAGGGGAATAAAATAAAAATCTTTTTTTTTCCACTGCTTTTAGACAAGTGGCCAAAGACCAAGAACAGCGTAAGGGGGGGGGGGACGGGTGAAGCTATTTAATGTTTCTTTAAATATGCAGTGTGATTGGCCCCCATGATTATATGGGAGCAAACGAGATCTTCCGTTGGATGGAAACTTCGCAGTAGTCCAGAGCTGTTTAAAAATGCATCAAACATGCTGTCGGATTAGCGCTCCATCTACGTCTTTCATGGGTCGCTTGAAGGGGGGAAACGGCAGAGCCTGGTCGTGCATGCACGTTCAACATCCTCAATATCACATCCTTGGCTGGATTTATACTACAGATGAATGAAATTACTGAACATGTCACAGTGGACCAATGTGAGTGTCAAAGTCCGCCCTCATACTGAATCCTCATCAGTTATGTGTGGCTGGAACAACATGATTTACAGCCGCAGGAGGAGCCGGCTGGCTCAGAGAGAGAGAGACAGGGAGAGAGGGAGAGAGATCGAGAGAGAGCGAGACTCGAAGCAATTGAGAGTAAAATAATCATCTTAAGTTGCGTTTGTTTTAAGCAAAGTGATCAAGTGCAATAAAAACAGCCATCTCTGTAGTATGACTCAGGTCTAAACTCATCTGCGAATTTGTCTTGTGTGACAACAAGTGCCTGAGAAACTATTCGTCCCAAGCAGCTAATGTATGTATAAATTCCTTTTCATGGCTGAATTTAGCTGATGCGGCTTTTAATAAGGTGTGTTCGTAGTCCGGAAATTACGGTATATCCTCCATTTGTTTTGCGAACCGCGATTTTTTTGATGAAGAATCAACAACAAGTGGGACACAGTTGTGAAGGGGAACAAAATGTATATGTTATTTTAAACCCATTAAACATCTGTTTCCAAATAAAAAACATTTGAAAAGTAGGATGTGCGAAATTAAGCGTAAAGTGAAGCGTCATGGGCTAGCTTGCGTATTAATTAGCGCATTCCCCAAGTCCTGTGCTCGGCATTTTGGCCCCTCTCTTTCTTCACTTTCTGCCCGCGTTGATCTCTCCGAGCAAAGTGGCGCATATGTTTTGGGCTGCTTTAATTTCCACGTTCATAATTGGGCTGAATTGGTGGGAGCCCACCTCCCCCACACCCGCATCTACTGGGACGACTACTGTAAACACTGACTTGACTCTTTTGCTCTCAGCGCTCTCGACAAACACACACACTCATTTACATACGCAACCACACAAGGTTGCAGACACAACATTGCACACCTGTCAGACAAATAAAATAGCAGACGACAAGAGAGGGGGCGTCGGGCGGACCCACTATTTCCAGAGATGAACAAAGTAACGCCAAAGTGATCCAAGCGCTGCCCTCTCGCCTCACTCAATGACAGACTAAATAAATAAATTATTGAGAAGCCCCGGGAAGGGAGAAAAAAAAAAAGTGTTTGAAGAGTCCGAGGCTTTTCTCGCGCTCACCACGTTGCATCAGGGGGCCGCGGAGAGACGGGTAATGAAGGGAGGGCGGGAAGTTTTTCATAAAAATCTGACCGCGTAAGCACTTGTGGTAAAAAGACGATGTTTAATTTGGAGTTCCGGCAAAAGGAAGAAAGTTTTTCTAAGCACGGCACAATAACGTCACACTCCAGCGAGCAAACAGGTCACGGCGGCTCCTTTGTGTGGAGGGTTAGCGGGCTGAATGAGCGTCAGTGTGGTAATAAGTCGTCCAAAAATATTTTGCCTACTCCTGTCGTCTGTAAATAAATTGATGTCAGTCGGGATTTACATGGGGGAATCCAATTATTGGGTTAGCTCATCTGAAACTTGACTTTTATGATACATGGAAGGCCTACAGTAATCTTACCAAATCACGTCTTACATTCGGACTATGTGACTTGAAATGGATTTACCGCAGCATGTAGACGGCTAATTGGACTGGAATAGGCCAGATGCGCTCACTCGACAGTTACGTCCCAAATCTTTCGAACCAAAAGAAGCTGGTAGACAAGAAACAAGGTGAAAATGTGCTGCTTTCAACACACTAGTGGGTAGGAGCATGCACTGTGTGAGGCCAAATGACAGTCACACCAGATACTGACTAGTTTACTGATCCAGTTGAACCCCCGTAAGGGGGTTTTTATTTTCACCACTGGATTAACATCCCAAACTAAAATGTATTCTTTTTGTTTAGGTTTGATTTGCCAACAACAAATGAACAATGACGATAGCATAGCATAGAATTATGAGGTGGAATGTATCAAAAATGTGCGCTACGGCCACCTACTGGATGGCAACAAAGGAGTAGCGTAGCAGAGTATAGCATAGCATTTACATTACAATAGGTGGAATGTCTTCTTTTTTGATTAGGGCGAACTACTGACAACTACAAGGAGGGCAACAACGGAGAGACATAATATGAGCTGAAGCGTTGCCGTCTTGATTTGGGTGCGCAACTGACGCTGACATTAGCATTAGCGTTAGCTTAGCATTCTGAGCTGAAATTTGTAACTGAAATTTCAAAAATAACAACAACAACAACAACAACAACAAAATGAATGGCCAGCTTTCCCTAAGCATGTAAACTTTGTGTATGTGTGAGAAGGTGTGTGCATGTGTGTGTGCATCTACGCGTGTGTACAAGTTCAGACAGTGACAGCTTTGACAGCTATACCTGCCAATGGCCAGATCCCATAGATAACCCTTACTATCGTCCACAAAGCCGACAAAAAGGCTCCAATTTCCCACCCAGACAGCGGGCCAGTCAGTGAAGGCAGCACGGAGGTGGATGTGGATTTGGGGGTGGTGGTGAGACAACCTCTGACCATTCTCCACCTCACACTCTCCTCATTCTGCCTCACTAACACATGAATGGGGGATCCAATTGATTCTTTTTCACCTCCCTGCTCCATTTTCCCATTTGGCCTGACACAGAGAGAGGATTTTGCGCTCATCTGCCCTTCCTTGTGTACTTCATATCAGGGAGAAGACTTATAGAAAAGGGAAGGTAAAAAAAAGGAAGGGGGGGGGGGATCTTTATCAGAAAGCGAATTAACGCTCAAAGTGCTCCATTTGGAAGGTATATCAGGCCAATCCATTAAAAGGGCCTTCAGAAAAGAGCCGGCACGGAGGACACCTTGAGAATGAACAGAAGACCTTGCTGAAACAGCACTCTTTACACACACCACAAGAGTGCGTGCGTGCGCGTGTGTCTGTGCGTGTGAGAGAGTGTGTGGCTACATAATCACCTGATAAATAAGCTTTGTTGCCTCAAGAAGACAGATATCAGATAAATAAGCTGCAAGTCTAATTAGTCCCAGCCAAAATAAACTCAATGAGCCTCATGAGTAAAATATTACAATTGCAAACTGTGACCGCTTCATCTTAATTACTGCACCCCAATTTATTTTTACTTTAGCAATATACAGTGGAACTACCAAAGTTGAACGGTGTATGTTTTTAGGGTAGCAGTGAAGGCAAAGACAATACGTGAGATCATCATAGAACCGCATAGGAACAGGTAAGACTGATCAGTGAAATATGCAATTAATTGAAAATCACGTAGTAAATAGTCTGACTTACAGTTTTACAGTAGGGAAGATAAAATGTTACTTGAAACATTGTCGGTAGCTATAAAAATAAAGCGTAAATAATAATACTACAGGGAGTCACTATACACTTTCTTTTTTTCATTTTAGATGCCAACAAAATCAGAGGATTCTTCAGAAAGTGATCATTTAACTTGAATTCAGGTTGTTAAATTCAGCTTTTGTTGATACGGAGTTCCAGCGCAGGCCTCCACATACTTTCCCTGGCATTCTGCAGACGCGTGCCCTAGAAGTATTTTCATCAGTCATGGCAGTGACCGGCCGGCCAGTGCATGTTTTGTCAAGAACAGACCTTGTTTTGATTTGTTAAAAAGTGTAAATTGTCATGACCATCAAGCTTCTCAAGCTGTCGCTAAACTGCTGAACTTTATTTTCTCATGGTGAATTCTTCAAAACCATAGGCTGCCTATGTTGAATGTTTTGAGTGGTGGTGGTTGAGAAATAGCTCATTTGATGTATCTTTTCAAATTCAGCAGTAATTTAATTGTTTTTTTCTTGTGGAGATGGGAAAACTGGAAATTTGTGGAATAATAGTGGCACCGATTTCCCTGAATGAGCTGAACACTGATGGTCAACAGGTTGAGAAAACATTTAAAAAAAAACAAAAAAACAGAAGGATACTACAATTAAAGAGGTCAAAGGTCACAGGAGTGCCCATGAGGAATAAGGTGTGGGGGGGGGGGCAACAGGGCAGAGGATGGCCCACCCCATACTCACTATACGAGAAGCCATGGCGGATTAGTGCAGGGTTTTTCCTGCATTCAAAATTGCGCAGCGGCCGCTCAACACAGCGCGATCGATGTTCCTCTGCGGCAGTTAAAGTATTTTAACTGCAGTTGCAGAATTCGCCACTATGGAGGCGCCATATCAGGTCAGGCCAACCCATGGCTCTTTGCCCGGTTTCATGCGGCTCTTAAACCACACAGAGCCAGTTCACAGTGAAAAGACTGTGAACTTGCGCCGTTGTCAACCCCATTCATTGTGGTGAGGGGCGGCACCACGGAATGGAGCGACGCTGGGACGTCTGCAACCGACCCGGACGTCTGCCACGACGGCAAATCCCCTCGGACCGAAACATATTCTCCTTTACGGCGGGGCCGTCATGACGTCAGAAATCGTTTCCAATAGGAAAGGCGATGGCAAGCGATTTATTGCTATTTTGGCGGACTTATTTACAAGAAACGGCATGAGTCAGTTGAATTTACAGAATACATGCACGTCATCCGCCTGGTCAGGATGGTAGCACCTCTGCCTCGATTTTCGCCAGGAAAAACCCTGCATTAGTGGAAGGAAGGTGTAAAAACCACGTGACAGAAGACGGCGACGATGGAGAGTGGGACAGGTGGACTTTAACTACTGCGCGCGCCAAGTCTTGTTTTTTAAATGTGAAGACAAAGAAATAAGAGCGCAATCTGTTGTTTGTGCATTAATGTCCCCAGATGTGTCTTCCTTCCTTCCTCTCGTAACTTCAAAATACACATAATCCAACTTTATTAGCCTGTTTCCTAAATCATTTCATGAATGTCCGCTGATAAAAGACTGTGATCCCTTTCCGGTCTCCCAAACTGCACATTTTGCCTGCATGAGAAAATGTGTGCTTTTATATATTTTAAACGGCATCGTTTTCCAAGTGACGTCGAGGAAAAGTGAGGTAGTGTTACATCTTAATATTGACGATCTCCCATATGTGTTTGACAGCTGCTGTACGATGCTTTACAAGCACATGAAGCAAAACGGAGATTTATGTGCATTTACATTATGCAAATGTCAACATATGTGCAGAATTAACTCTGTGTACGCCACCTTTTGGGCTCAACAATAGTATGATGCAGCCTGAGTCCAGAATAACCTCTACTTTCTGAGGTTCTACAACATGAAAAAAAGGATGTTGCAGCAATATCTAAATAGATTAATCATAGATTAATTCCACTCCATTCGGCACTGTCTACTAAATTTTGACAATTTCCACCCATCCATTATTTCGTAGCTTTAACACAATTCTGCAAACCGATTGAATAACAGATAAGCTAACAAAGCAACCATCTGCAATCAAATCTTTGACAATATTGTTCATTTTAATTGAGTGACGGACTAACAACTAAATAAAAACTTTACGTTCTGCAATACTATTGATCGAATTATCTAACTGGCTGACTAACTGTGCCATCAAATCTTCACCTTGTGCAATACTCAAAACTCACTGAAAGACTAGCGAACAGACTAATAAAAGGTGGAATGATGGAGTGACCAAGAAGCCAACAAGCTAACTGTGATCCAACAATTACCTCTACAAACCTAGTAACTGACAGACAGCTTGACATGAAAACCAACCAAACAACCGGTGGTTGTGTTGGCAGCAAAGTGCTATTATGGTTGAAATTCAAATCGTTTTATTTTTTACTTTCTGGGGGGGTTTGGAGTGGGGGCGGCGGACTGACAAAATGTACGGACGGAAGCGCTTCAAAAGGACAAGGACGGACAGGGTCTGAGGACAATTATTTTATGAATAAGGAAAGAGGGATGATGACGTAAGGGTCCCCACGTCGCGGACAGAGGACGGACCGGCCAAAAAGGGTAACGTGTCCATCTCTGGTAAGAAGTGTCAAGCTGTGCCCTGTGCAACATCTTTACCTCCACATTCTTTTGAACTCATCTCAACCTGCTGGAGGAAGAACAGAGGAGAAACCCTCCAGGGTCTGCCCACCTCTCCTCCCCGAACACACAGCCCCTCTGTCTGGAGTGCCTAGCAAACAGAGAGACCCAACTCTTCACCTGGCATCACTCTTAAGGCCATGTCCATACTCCACTCGATTAGAGAGTCCAAACCCTCATAGTACTGTAAAGTATATGATGACATACCCGGCGTTATAGTATTGGAGTATTTTAATGAATCTGAGTTCGTACTTACAGTATCAGCACCGATACTGATAACAGCAATGGTATTGGTGCATCAACATTATAAAGTGAAAATTCATCAATTTGTGAGCCCACCACACCTACCACACACGCACACACAGCCACGCACGCACGCCCACACACACAAATCTGAACGCGTCCGAATCGCAGGGCGTGTTGATCCTGTTTCTCGTGGCGAGTTTCCCCATGTAAGCTGTTGGTCTCCCTTGGAGTTGGTCTCCCATCTTCTCTGCAGCCCCTCATCTCTAATGCATGAGCCAGCCAGGGAGACCACGGCGGGCGAGAACGGATGCAGGCGGAGGCTCACCCCGACATGGCGGCGCAACACTTTCATATTCTAATAAGTCGGACGTTAATACACACATACACAGAAAAGGGGGAAATTGCATTTCCAAAACTGTCTCTATCAAAGGGCACACAGACGCACATAAACACCAAGTCCGGCTTTCTTTAAACTAGAAAAAATGGACACACACAGACACACACACACACACACGCAAAGATGCGCGCGCACATTAACACACACAGAAAGCTCAGAGGGATTACAGTCTGCTGACAACAGCAGTTGATTACGTACACAGACAGACATGAAACAGGGAAAAGTTCTTAAAGGAACTTCTGTTCGAGCTACTTCTAACTTGCACTCAGATGTGCAAAAAACTCACAAGCGCCTCGCTCCGATTGTATCATCGCCATTTAGGATGCCCCAGACGCCATGAAGACTGGGACGTCCTCCAGCTATTGGTGTGTATGTGCGAGTGTTGTCGATGTTTTATGCTACAGGGGATTATTGTTATTTTATGTTAAATGTTCTGTAAAGCACTTTGTTACAGTTGCGCACGACACATCATTAAAAAAAAGACGTCAATGACGAGAAGTAAATTTAATCGTTACTGACCGATTAATCGGCCGGCCGATTATGGCCCTTCAAAGATCGGTCAAAATCAGCGGCCTATGTACTCTAACCGCATACAACAGTAGTACACAAGTAACACTTACTCTCATTATTTATTACAAAGTACACAGAATTCTATACCATAAACTTGTATCCTAAAATATATGAAATGAAACATTCTATGGATCTAAACTAAGTAAATCTTAATTTTTAGAAGCAATGCAATGCAACTAAATTCATCTATTTTACACACAACCAAATGTCTGGATTTGTTTTAAAAAATAAAAACGTAGTGGAGCATGAATCAAAAATAAATAAGACACATTCAACTACTAGTAACACAAACACGACAAGGATTAACTTCATAAATACCTTTTCCTGCCACTGGATAATAGTATTTCATAGTATTCTTTTTTTTAGTTTTAGTTCTTTAGTTCATTTTATTGTATGTTCTATACTATGTATTTTATGAACAAATGGGTAAAAGATAACAGAAAATTGCCATTAATTTCATCCAATTTTAAAAGGAAATTGTATATTGGGATATATTGGGGAAAACCAAGTAATTTTTTGAATATATTTATAGTTGACCAAGCTGGGGACCAGGCCGGTAGCGAATAGCGAAAATCTGCATATAATTGACAGCCATTGAAATGCATTGGGAGGTGGGACGGCAGGGGTTATTTTAGGCTTTATATATTTTTCAAATGAATCGGTTGATTAATCAGTAATCAATTTTTTTTTTTTCTGCCAAAAATCGGCATCGGCCTCAAACAATCCATGTCGGTCTGCATGTTGATGTTGATGATGTTTACCATATCGATCCATCCACCCTCAACCGCTTTGTCCTCACGAGGTCACGGGCGTGCTGAAGCCTATCCCAGCTGTCTTCGGCAGTAGGCGGGGTACTCCCTGAACCGGTTGCCGGCAAATCGCAGGGCGCACATGGACAAACAAATATTCACACTCACAATCACACCTAAGGACATTTTAGAGTCTTCAATCAACACTACCGTGCCTGTTTTTTGGAGAAAACCCACGCATGGAGAGAACATACAAACTCCACACAGCGACGCCAGGGCCCAGAATACAAACCAAATTACCATATGTGGTTTGCTTACATACTGTACGTTATGTACGACGTGGTGGTACTCATCGGAACTGAATGTGAGAAAGGAGAGGTCCTAGCGCTAATATGGCACATTGACGAGCTGATTCTTTTCAACGGCCTGAGACGGTTTTGTGCTTTGGGAAGGGTTAGCCTCCCATTCCTGGTCTTTTGTGAATGCGCGTGACAGGCAGTAACGCGGTCCTGTATGCATTGATTATATGACAGCCTCCATTCAGATGTGCTATTAAAGCTCCCCTTCTTTTCTTTTTTTCTTCCTTTCTGCCCCCACCTCCCCGCAGGAATAATGTCCAATAATAAGATGAGCGGCTGACCTGAGAAGAGGAACACGACGAGCGCCCCATCAGATGGCGGCGCGCCCCGTGTTACTCACTTGAACGGAGGACGAGGAGGAGGAATGCGTAATTGCATTTAAATGACACCAAGGAGGTTTTGACTACCTTCTTGCCTGGCTTGCAAAATGACTCTTGCAATATGACCACAATTTATTATGAAGGTAGCCGATTTAGTAAGAATATGTACAAAAAAGTGGACACCTTCATATTGTGTATGTGACTGGACAGTTCAAAGTTGACACAACTTGTGAATGTGAATAGATAAATTGTCAATGTGCAGACTGTTTTACATTGTGTGAATGTGAATTGACAGACTGATGATTACTGATTTTTATGAGTGTATGTGAAGGAACAGACTGTTTACATTGTTTGTATTGGAATGGAAAGACCAACTATGCGAATGTGATGGACAGTGCGTATGTGAATGTAAAACGTTTATATTATATCGCTGGCATCAAGCCAAAAGTTGGTAAATTTCATATTAAGGGGAAGTCAACCCCAAAAAAATCTTTACAATAATATGTTCGATGCGCCTCCACTGTCTAAACACGGGATTCTGATTAATACTGTATTTGTGGAATTAGCAGCAAAATCCACCCGTTTTTAGCCATCTCAGGGGACGGCCATTTTGTCACTTCTGTTGACCGAAAATGACATCGTAGTTGCTCAGGGCTTAGGTAACAACCAAAAAGAGGCAAAAATGTCTTGAAAAACATTGATAAACATTCAATATACGTTTTCCATGAAAAATTGGGGGGAATGGGGAAAAAAATCCCACGAAAAACGCAAAAAATCCCAAATGTGAAAAAATATTGGGAAAAAGGGGAAAAAAACAATGCATATGTAAACCTGCGGGTGCTGAACTGCGAATATGTAGGATCTGACTGCAGTTATAAATTGTAATATCACCAATCACCACTAGATGGCTGACATGTCTTAGAAGCGCTTACAATGGTCTTATACTGTTCTTTATTACAATGTGAGTACGCCTGATACTTTTTTGCAGATTTGGAATGAGATATAAGACAAAGACATTACCTCAATAATTGATTTTTGTGGAAGAAAACATTCAATGAGTTCTTACACTTAATGTCGGCTTATTGTTCAGCAGTTTTGTGCTGTCCTTGAATTTTAATTTTTATGCAAGACAACCCTCTAAAAAAAATTTACAAAATACTGTACGTGGTTATTTTGTTGTCTGCTTCAAACCCTTTGTTGTTGTGTTCGGACAGTGTGTATTTCATACATACTTAGAAAAATGAAAAAACTGAAATGATTTAAGAGCACATATTTTGCCCATATGCATGTTTTTTCTCCATATAAAAACAGCATTTGGGTCATACATGTGGTTGGAAAGTGCATGGTCTTATGTGGCCCCCCAAGTAGCACTGATGAAAAATCACAACCCCCTCCAGTATTCAAATTGCCGAACCCCGACCTATTAGATGGCGATGCGCATTTTAGGAGGCCTCTGAATGGTCAAAGTCAAATAAAAGCATACAGTTCCATATATGTATCATACTTCTTTGAGTATGCGATTGCGCGGGCCAGAACACGTATGGACAGATTTTTACCTGATGTGTGTATGTGAATGGACTGATCCCAGCCATTCAAGCAAGCCAAATCAGGTCATGTGATGCCAACCATAGCAAGTCTGAATCATGTTTAAGCCGTCCGCTGTCAGCCACATGCTGTAGTGTTGCGCAGCCATCTCACGTCACCATCTTGCTGTCATTCCGGTGGGCTCAGGGACCAGAATAGAGCTCAGAGCGGTGTTGTTTACATCAAGCACAATACCTCCTCAGCGCGGAAGGGGTGGGGGGAAGAGGGAAGGGGGGAGAAAGGCACAAGCATCTGTTTTTGTTTGCATTTTATTCCAAAACATAAAATTGAATCAATCTTTTAATACGCCGGCTTGTATAAACACAGCGGAGGAACTGCTTGAATAAATATCAAGAATGAAAATGGATTTCTCCTCGTCGACTATTATCTACGAGGTTTATTTATGAATACCCGGCCGGTGCCAGAAGAAGCAAGACATGAGGGAAGGGTGGGGGTGGTGCGGGGGGGGGGAAATAAATAAATAAATAAATACAGAGATAATGTGTTTAGGCTTTTTTTCATTTTCCTCGTTTTAAGTGAAAGAATAAATATTTGGATTTACATCACATTTACATTTTTATCAAAATCAAGTCGGGCGCTGCTAAAGCCGCACGTCGCATATTTTCGTCGCCGGTTGCCGGGGCGACTGCGGAAATAACAAGTGCGACGCGACACTAACGTCTTTAAGGTGGAAATCATTGAAGGCGACAGAAGCGCTAGCATGGGGCTGTCTGTGCAACGCGTGATTGATAAAACATTAAATGCAATCCATAAATGGACTTACTGCTCCAACTACAATGCGAACGCTCATGACCATCACAAGATTTTTTTTTTTTTTTTTTTAAGAGTATGAGAATGAGTTAAGGAGAAACAGAGGATGACACTGTGTACTGTATGTGAATAGATAGATGTGACATGATCCATACAGTGCCTTCAAAAATTATTGGCACCCCTGGTTAAGATGTGTTAAAAGCCTTAAAATTAATTACATGTATTTTTCATGTGAAACTCATGGAGGTTCAAGAGGAAGTCAACCCTCAAAAATTCTTTACCATAATATGTTCTATACAGCCCCACTGTCTAACCATTCTGATTGATATTGTGTTTGTGGAATACAAGTTTAGTCATAAAATCCACCCGTTTTTGTCCCTCTCAGGGGGCGGCCATTTTGTCACTTGCTGTGAAATGAAAATGACATCACAAACGCTCGGGGCTCGGAGAACGACCAATCATGGCAAAGCTTCAGAAAACAGGTGCGCCGTTATCGGTCGTTACCTGAGCCTTGAGCAACTGTGATGTCATTTTCAGTCGACAGAAGGTGGCAAAAGGGCCGCCCCCTTAGATGGCTAAAAACAAGTGGATTTTGCTGCAATATTAATCAGTATGCCGTGTTTCTACTAGTGGAAGCACATAGAACATATTGCGAAGAATTTTTTTGGGGTTGACTTTCACTTTAATGAGAGTTTTTTTTTCCACCATATTTTCCCAATGCATTTCAATGTGCGTCAATTACACACTGATATTTGCTGTTTGTAAATTGACAGGTATTTTTTTCCACATTTAAAATGGCTAAAAAAATCTGGTTAGGACGTGTGTGTTTCTATGTAGGCTCTCAGCAGTGCTGATGAAAAATTGTGGCCCCGCTCCATCACTTTTTTTTTTTTTTTTTTTTTTTTTTACAAATGTGTCAATGTGAAAAGACAGACCAACGACCTTATGTGCGCATGCGAATGGGCAGACTGATGTTTACGAGATATGTGCACCCATTTTGAGTGTGAAGATGCAGTTGACAGCAAACCCTCTGCGTCTGTAATCCTCATCTCAGATTTTACGAGACAACCATCACACAAGCGCACCGAGAACCTGAGAAGATCCGAGACGACTTTCTACAGTCTGCGCACGCCCCACTGTGTGTGTGTGTGCGTGCGTGCGTGTGTGTGAGACGGGTTTATAGGAGTCATTTATCCTGCTCAGCGGGCTAGTGTAGTGCGGAATGGTGGCCTGAGTGCCAGGCGTAGCTTATTGTTGTGTAGCCTTTATGGGCTACATTAAGTACAGCTGAGTGAGGGTGTGGGTGGAGGCTGCTGGGAAGGGGGACATACAGTACAATACCCTGAGCTCACACATGTCACACACACCAAGATTAACTGCTTCCCCTGGCGGGCCTGTACATGCACTCAGAAGCAGGACCCGAGCAACCCGCCAGATGTGCAGATCTAGGATTTGAGAGCAGAATATGGAACAACTGGGATTTCAAATAACAGCATTGAAACTGTTAAGATGATACAATGTTACCACTGTCAGCTCATCAGCAAGATTTTCAGAAGCATGATCACGATCGCGATCATTTGAAACAGGTGTGTTGGAGGAGGGAGACATCGAAAACAGGCTGGATAGGGGCTCTCCAGGACTGGACTGGGCACCTCTCATGTGGCCCGTGCCCACACTGGGTGCCCCCATGATAGATAAAAAAATAAATAAATAAAGGGTGGCACGGTGATATAGACTCGTATAGCACGTCTTACAGTGCAGAGGTCGTGTGTTTGGCCTTCCTGTGTGGAGTTTGCATGTTCTCCCTGATCCTGCGTGGGTTTTCTCTGGGTACTACGCTTTCCTCCCAATATTCCAAAAACATGCATTGTAGGTTGATTGAACACTCTAAATTGTCCCTAAGTGTGATTGGCAACCAGTCCAGGAGGGTGCCCCACATGTTGTCCGAAGACAGCTGGGATAGGCTCCAGAACAACCGCGACCCTCGTCATGCTAAGCAGATCAGATCATGGATGGATGGATACATTTAAAAAAAAAAACAATTGTGGGTGGGGGGGAAATTATATGCATGTTTACTCTACTACAGTTCTGCACCGGCATAGTCACCCGGTTAACGTATCCCCCCCCCAAAAACAATAAAACCCCAAAACCAAAACACCTTAAAAAACATATGGGGGGGGGGGTGGTAGACAACACACTTTTTGGGGAAAATGCACATTGGAGGTTTATCAGTGTGTTTTTTAAACCAATATTTAGGATTTTAAAAAAAAAGTCCCCTCACATCAAGTACCCCCAGAGCCCCCCGAACTCACTCCCAAAACCCCAAAATTTCCAATGCCTTTCAAAACTCATCCATTGTACATGGAAATTAAATATTTGCTGTCTGGTTTGAATGTTCGTGGTGTCCCCCTCTATCAGGCCCCCCAGTAGCGCAGATGAAAAATTGTGGCCCTCTCCATCATTTAAGTTGCTCATCCCTGCTGTGCAATTATATCATAGATCATTGTCTCTCTATAAGGCCGATTTTAACAACTTTCTTTACAGACGGGTCTGCAAATTAACCCCCACAATAACCGGGGGTTCACTGTAATAAGACTGTACACATGGACCATTTATTAAAGACGAGCTCAGTCGAAATCAGGAGCAAAATACATGTACAAAAAAACACGGCCGTAGACAAGCGAGTTCAACAGTTATGCTGTTTTATTCTCTCCCTTACCCACTTGAAACACTACACACACACACACACACACACACGCCTGCTTTTTTTATATTATTTTTGAAAGCTTCATAAGCTCTTCAACTGTGTTTCCACAGTGTAAAAATAGAGGCCATTATATTGCCTAATGCCTACCTGCCAGCCCTCCACGCTCCCTCCTGTACACAAAGGCTTTTACATGATGAGGTGGCTGACATGTTCCACACACACACACGCCACCCATTACCATATGTACACTGGATGAGACGTAACTTATACTAATGCATGTTTGGTGTGCCCTGTGGGGGTGGGAAACTCTCACGCTCGCATGTGCACACCCACGTACACATGCATGCGCACACGCACACAAAAACAGGGAGGGAAACGCACGTACACAACGTTCAGAGAAACAGTGAGACACAGAACAACGCAACAGACAAAGACAATTACAAACATACATAGCGATAGAGAGATACACACACAGAAACAGAGACACAGTCACACTAGGGCTGTGCAATTAATCAAAATTCAATTACAATCATGATTACTACACCCAACGATTACAAAATTGGTATAATTGTAAAAAAAACGACTATTAATATGCATTTATATCCAACGCACTATGTTTGTTTACACAAAGAAATCATACTTGAATTTACACAGATGCACCTTTTTTATTTTACAATAACTCATTTGATCAATTTTGTTTGGTCCAAAAGGAACTTACATAGTGTTTCAAAGAAACGTATTCCTCCTTACATTTTTCTTAACGTTAAAACATTTTCTTGTTTTCTACCCAAAAATAAATGATCGTCTGAATAATCGTGATTTAGATTATTACCAAAATAATCGTGATTAAAACAATTGTCATAATCGAGCAGACCTGAGTCGCACTGGCACAAACACAAAATCACGTACGCAGAGGCACACACAAACAAACATAAAAGCAAACACACACACACACAGGCACATACAAGACAATGTCCCTAACTGTCTCCCATCCAAATCTAACGGCAGTGCACTGCGATGCCACTTGTGTTAACAGCGGGAAGCTGCGAAAGTAAACAAAAACCTTGCGGCGAGCTCTTGGGGTGCGACTAGAGGATAATGTTGGTGACGGTGGCGGGGTGGGCAGCTGGGGGTGGGTTGGGCAATCCCGCTCCCTACACAGGGGCAGCAGTTGCTCTCTAATTGCCCCTCTAGGTGCCTGCGAGCGAGGGTAAACACACATGGAGAGATGATTAATAGCCGCGGGTCGGGGCGGAGCACAAACAGCCACCCAGGCTCACACCTCGCTACGCCGTACGTCCGACTTCCCGATCGACACACACGCCAGCACACACACAAAGAGACAGAGACACACGCGTGCCAAGTTGCACACACACGCAAATACACAGCCACACACAAAGACAAGCCACACACTCTCATGTGTGCACGCACACGCTTAACACGTGCCAAGACACAGAGGCACAAAAAGAGACCGACAGTGGCAAGCACAGCACGATCACAAACAATCAACACACGCGTACGGAACCAAACGCACACACCAAAGTTATGAAAGTTAACAAAAATTGCGAAAAGTAAAACCTTTTTTTTTATAACGGCCGAACTGTTTTCTGAAGCTGAGCAGTGATTGGTCGTTACCTGAGCCCTGAGCGGTTGTGGTGTCATTTTCAGTCGACAGAAATGACAGAATGGCCGCCCCCTGAGATGGCTAAAAAGGGGTGGATTTTGCTGCTTAACTCATATTCCACAAATGCATTATTAATCAACGATGCTGTGTTTCAACTGGCTGGGAACATATTCTTGAAAAAAATATGTATGGGTTGATTTCCCCTCTTTAACTACAAACGCAATATTAATCATATTCCTCAATGTAAATACGTCTTTCCATTCAGGTAAACAAAGCATAAAGACGTTTGTCCATCCATTCAAACACGCACAAACAACAGCAGGCAAGCCCATAATGTGCTCCCACATGGAACTCTTAAAAAGATCCATCCGTCGTTGGGGGGGAAGCGAAGCAGGATGAGAGCGGTCAAGGGTGAGGGTGAGAGGTAAAGTTGAAAGCTGGAGTGGAAGGGTGAGAGTCAGCGTGTCACGTCGGGACCCCGAGGACCACTCCTTAACAAGCCTTGATCAATCAATACGTTGGCGCGCAAGAGCCCCGAGCGCTTCCTCTACCTGGCTCTGCGTTCCAACTACAGCTCTTGGTGGTCCCGTAATAGGCCGAGAGGAGACGCACATTCTCTTACCTTCCTACTTTGTCTTGGCGGTCCCCTGACAAACACACACACACACACATACAAACAAACTTCCTATCCCTAACAGATGCTATCTACTGTGAATCCCGTGTTTATCGAGGGTGATATCTTTCAGACTTACCCACGATAGGTGAAAATCACAGACCACATCATTAAAAAAAAAAGTTACCCCTCGAATACTCTTTAAACACCTTGAAACTTACATCACACTTAAACCGAATAAATCGCACTTTGGCAAATTAAAACACCATGTTCAAATAAAATGACAAACTGGATAATGTGAACTTCAGATCTTCCTTAGACAACCACAATTATGCCATTCTTAATATTCAATAAAATATATTTTTTTTAAAAACACAACGAAACACAAATCCAAAAAGAATTTAACAATACTTTACTAAAAATTTTTACAGTATATTTTTTTTCATGAATCTCACTGGGTCTATCAATCTGGGTGGGTGGGCCTGGGTGTCCATGGCTCCGCCCCTGATGTGCCGGTTATCTGGCGACGTGTTTAATAAACATGGCGGCCAACTATATTATTTGTAATATCGTTTTTAAAATTATGAAATGTACCTGAAAAACAATAGTTATCAAATTAATTCTAGACAGAACATTAACCTTTTACTGCTACATCCCTTTAAAGTTGTGCAGCTATCATACAACCTGCTAAAAAATCTGCAATATAATGGGGGGCACGAACCATGAACTGCCACACACTGCGGCAGGGTGGTCTTGTAACAGAGCGCGAGGAGATGCACATTCTCTTACCTGCCTACTTTAACTTTCCGGTCCCCTGACAAGTGCACATCCCCAGCTGAAAGGAGTCAGCTTGGGCGACCCTTCATTTTTCATGCAAACGGTAATTTAGTGAGACTGCCTATTGATTGAGCGCCGCTTGTCTCCCAAACAATGCCACTTCAATCAGCGGCCGGTTGGGGGGGGAGGGGGGTGTAGCCGGGTTGGGAGGCTTGCAAGTGGAAGTGGGTTGGAGGTGGCGGTGTTGCGGAGGGGGGCAAGGAGGAAGGGCTGCCGATAGCTGCAGTGACTGATTTAAGAGATGGATAAAAAGCAGATACCTCCCCCACCACCCCCACCGCCCCTCTACTGATTAATGACAGTGGCCAGAGCAACCCTGGACTATGCATCATGATTTAACCACCAGACCCTCATCTAAAGATTAGTACACACATATACAGTATGCATGCACACTGTATAGGAGGATACGTTGTGCATTGTACAACACGGAGGCAAGACAGGTGTGAAAGGAGAAGGGGAACAGAGGAAGGTTTGGCGGAATTTTTCAACAGATTTGATTTTGAAATTGAACAAATAGGCCACGTATATTTTCTAGTGTTTTTATATATTGAATGAATTGATTATTCAAATAACTCTCCGTGTGGGGCAAAAAAGCAGGAGCCCGTTAAGTCAAGGTCACTTGTGGAGACAGCATCTTTACATTACACTTCGTAACCTTGCCAAAGTGCAGATCTGTGCATGTGGCGCATTTAACAGATATATCACATGGACAACTTCACAGAGCAATGCTGATGATAACTGTGCGCAGCCGACAAAACTCAAGGCAAACTCAGGAAATTCCAAGGCACTCTCTTTAGAACAATTATAGTCATGGTTTGGTCATCGAAAATCCTAAATGTGTTTCAGCATAAAAACCTTCATCGAGGAGTCAACCATTTTTGAACAAAAGCCAAGCTCTGCTTCGATTTTGGATTTGACGTGATAGTATATTAGACAGCTCTCACTTGAAAATAGCTCATATTCACCGAGCTTACCTTCCAAGTCAGGGGCAGAGGAACTCGGTGTGGGGGCAGGGTAGGATATTGAACGATGGCATCAAAGTCCATCAAAATTCACACCTACAGACACCACATACTGTGGCTTTGTCAGGAGTTATGACGGGTGCTCCCCAAGATAGTGTCAGCATCTATACAAAAGTTCTGATGTGAAAATGATTCCATTTTGACACACACGTATCCATTGAAAAAATTTAAAAAACAGTTGTTAATTCAACATTGCTCCACATGCCCTGGACTAGCCAAATAATAAAAATGGGGTTCTAAAGGTAGACAATGCTTGCTCAGGTTGAGTGCACGAGGCCAACAAACACACGCACACACACGCGCACACCCACACACACACACATCGACTCTCAGGTCCATTAGCTGTGCTGGAAGCTGCAGAGGAGCATCGCAGCCCCTCCCTGCGGCTGCTAAAATATTCATCAGACTCCCTGAGAGCATGTCTGCTAATAGTTATACATGGGGCAGGAGAAAGAAGCGAGAGGGAGGGGAGGAGGGGACAGCGAGGCAGAGGAGGAGGAGAAATTGGGAAGATGAGCGATGCTCCCTGTGTGCATGTCAGCTAATAGTCAAACATGAAGCGCACCAGGAGGGGAGGCGCGCAAGCAAGAAAGAGAGAGACAGTGGGAAGTGACGAGAAGAATTGTTTAAGTGAGTGGTTCTCAAACTGGGCTCCAAAGTGTTCGAGAGCCCTTGTTTGGGGGCGCGCAAATCAAACTGCAAGATTATCATTTTGTGTTATTTAAAAAAGAAAAGCGCATGCGTACATACGGGGAATTAAGTGACAACAATTACTCGTTACTACCTATAGGTCCATTAAAAGCTATGAAATTATTGTGACATCAGACAAGTCTGACACTCCTGCATGGTGCATGGTCTTTTTTTATTTTTAAGAAGAAAAGCCTTTTTACGGCAAAAATAATGTCCTATTTTTCAAAGACCAAAGCATATTTTTGCTGAGAATATAGTGTTCCTTTTTTCAAATTAAAGGCGTCTTTCCCAGATGAAAAAGAATAATGGTATGAAAATCAAGGTGTATTTTATTTACTTTATTTAAAAACATGACTTTTTTCCCTCGTTAAATTTTGACATAATGTTACCACTTCACACACCTGGAAAAAATGTTTTTGATTATGACTTTTCACCCCAGCAAAATATGTCTTCGATTAGCTCTTTATTCTTTAAAAAAAAAAAAAAAAAAAGAAAACTTAACTCTAATAATGTGCTAACTTTTTTTCTCTACAAAATGTCAAACTGTTATCGTAGCATTACAGCATATTTCTCAAAAATAGTTAACTTTTTAAATCCCTTTGACATTTTGGGGTCCATATCGTCATAATCCTTCAACCGTCATTGTGGGGTGGAAACCTCCAATAACCAAATATGGTCAATATAATATTTTTTTCACAATTGGTACTATTGTCCTGTCTCCACGTCATGTGCTATTTTGTCGCATGATTAACCAATTTAAAGTGTCAAGTTTTGTGAATGCTCAACTGTCTGATAAGACTTGGAAAATGCTGCCTCTTCCCATACGCTATAAGAGTCATTCAGGATTACGTTGCCTCAAAATTGCAAATTTGGACGTTTTTTGACAATAACGAATGAAAATTGTTAGCTTAAATACATTTGAGTAAGACTGTTTTGTAAAAAATGGTTCGCTGGAATGCTTCGGTGCAGAAGGAGCTGGTCAGCCACAAAGCTAAGTGGCTGGGGATTGATTTTCACATATTCAACTCGTGCTTAGTCAGCTCATCATATTCTCTGTTGCATCATTCAAGGCTCGAAGACCTTTGAGAACGATTTTAGGAAGATAATGGTCCTTTCTGCCTGGACCCCCAAAATTTGAGAACCCCTGGTTTTAATCGCGGGGGACAAGGGGGGCAAAAAATGAGAACGATGCAGCAAGGGAGCAAAAGATGGAGAAGAGATGGAAAGTGATGTGTCGTTTTTTATTTGCCTCTCTCAAATCACATTCAGATTGATTAAAAAAAACCCTCTTGTAATTGTCACATCTTATAAGAGCCATCTGTGTGCGTGTAACAAGAGACAACCATCAACCAGTGTAACAGTTGTCACTTCAATGGCCACCAGACATTCGACATCAGTCATAGAAATATCATTAATGTGCTTTCGCATTTACAAAACACAAGCTTGGGTAGGCCCCTCGATCTATCTTTGCATCTTACCGAGAGTGGGCAGAACGCACACGCGTACACGCGCACACTGCGCTACATAAAGAACATACAGACATTCTTTTCTCCAGTCATTAAAATGAGAAACGGCCGGTGGTATAGGAGCTGTTGAAATACCATTAAGAAATGGAGACAAATGCAGTGGGATCCCAGCCTGCTACTGCAACCTCGCTACACTAAATCAGACAGTGACGAATATTACCGGGACGGGGATGTGTGCGAACACACACGTACGTTTAAATCGACGCACGCGCGGAGACTCATCTGCGCACAAACAGAGAAAACAAACGGCAAGGGGGAGGGGGGGGCGGGGGGTCGGAGGGGAAGAAGGCCCTTCAGTGGATTAATGAGTAATTATCCTAATTAAATGTTTCCTGATCACGCGTCCTGATATACGGCTGATGATTACCTTCAAGAGATGATTAAATGATAGTGTAACGGCGCCGTCTAATATCACGGCAAAGAATTAATGAGAGTTTGTACTGAGGAGTCAAGTGGAAATGAGGCGCCAATTAAAGATTGAATTAACTTTGATTTAATCAGTTCGAGGCTAATTGTCAGCACC
The DNA here is from genome assembly GCF_054856515.1 of Filicampus tigris. Classification (NCBI taxonomy): domain Eukaryota; kingdom Metazoa; phylum Chordata; class Actinopteri; order Syngnathiformes; family Syngnathidae; genus Filicampus; species Filicampus tigris. The sequence continues at coordinate 21,441,306 of NC_141220.1, read as the reverse complement.
GGTGACGGGAAAAGTTTCTGGTATTTAATCACAGGCAGGTGTAGACTTACTGTATATATAAGCGCAAAAAATGAGCACCAAAAACTTTTTAGAGCTCAAAAAATGCAAATGTGTGAACTTTTTTAAAATGTGAATCGGTGACTGAGAATAGTGATGCACAAATATACGGGGGATTACTTCAATTGAAAAAAAAAAAAAAAAAAAGGTAATTATCATGAATAATGTTATTTATGGAGTATTTCAATAAGTGTATTAGTGAGTAATCCAAAATAAGACAGTTTTCTACCGATTACAACATATAATGTACTGTATGAAATGCTACAAAATTCTCACTTGAGCAGACTATTTTATCTGATACTATTCTCATATAGTTTGTATTCAAAGACGTCACTTTGAATGTATTTCATTTCCATCAACGCCAAACGGTGTTTTTAATCCAAATAAGCAGAGTAGATCCCGAAAAACGATGAGGAAACGCTTCTTCTCATGACCAGTTGATTGCGTTACTTAGCCTAATGTAAACCAATCAACGAGGCTAACCTTGCAAATGGGGTCGATGTTCATTTAAAAGTGCATTGATTAACAGTTGTGATTATTGATCACGCCGCGCAGCTCCGGACACGATTGACGGATTTGATGGGTCCCGATCTCGCTGCAAAGATGGTGATGCAACAAGGCACTGTAATGTGAAATACAATTTTTACCATCTTGGCCAAACCAACACTTGACAATCAAAACTTTGCTGATTTTAAGGCTTTGCAATAGAAATTACGGAACAGCTTTAAGTGTGCACAGATTGTGAAGGAAAACCACTGATGCAGTTCATGGAGTGGAGTGAAGTAAAAAAGCCACTGTTGTTCAACTCGAGCCAAGAGGTGAGTCAGCGTCGCTCACAGCACGTTAAATAGGTGTATATCTTTAAATATGTTAGCATTTTGCCATCAAAAGACCTTTCTGTTTTGTTTTTGTTAAAAATATTAGCGCCAAAGTCGTTGTTCTGTTTGACGTACTACAAAAAGCTAATTTTTTCCACTTATGGGTCAGAAATGAGTGCTTTTGTTGCAAACAACCCGGTTCTACTGCTGAAAAAAGAGCAAGACGAGGCAACTTTATATATCACATTTCATACACAAGGCAACTCAATGTGCTTCACAAATAACTAAAAGCACAACACTAAAACCATTAACAATCAGAACAGCTAAAGGAAAAGCAAAGCAAAGTAGCTCATTAAAATTACTAAATGAACGTGCATTGACAACATTAAAACACATTTACAAACAAAAGCTTTAAAGACATTTAACAAATCCAAGGAAAGTAATAAAAAGTAGCTTTCTGAAACCACTAAAGACCGTATAGTGAAATTGATTTTAAAAATGCTTACAAGATCTTAATCAAAGGAATGTGGGAAAAGCATAGTTTTAACCCAGATTTAAAGGCCTTTATACTTGGGGCTATGTTAGCAACTTATTCCATTTGCGTGCAGCAAAGCAGCTAAATACTGCTTCGTGTTTCCTTTGAAACCAGGGCAACAAGTCAAGTCAAGAACAAACTTTTTTTCTGGGGAAAGATGAGACTCTATCCTGTCTGCTGGTTTCAGTGGTTATATTGTCAGAGAACACAATAATAGATGGGTCTAAAAAAAAAATGTCAAAATGCCGGCTGGCAATGAGGGGACCTCTGCTCTGAAAATAGCCGGCAGTCAGTGAGTTAGGACTTGCTAGTGTAAAAACTGAACAGATTTCACATTTATCATTGTTGGCCCGGATAGTTTTCTGTGCAAGCTTGGGAGGGAAAATCACCCATAACACACCCACTGTCAGTATTGTGTAACCCCCTGCCCAAAGATTTTAAAATTGCAAATATTGACCGGGACTTGAATGTTTCTCAAACACATTGCAAACGTCACAATCACAGGACAAAATGCTCAAGATAATCTTTCAGAGACTTCCAACAATCAGAGGCCATTGCTGACTTTGATCGGAATGCGGTGCAAATGCCCGCATGATTGTTTCACCACACTTCCACTACTCTAAATTGAAGAGATTATTTGGAGGATCATCATATCATCTGAACATCCCGTTTGTCTCTTTTAATATTTGGCCTTAACCCCCTTCTGCTTCCCGCCTGCGCCGCATTGGCCACATTGGCCGCGGATACGACCGAGATAGTAAGCGGTAATATTCAATTATTGTATGCACGTCGTTCCCATCCCGCCCCAAATTGATTTCTTTCAGAACGGGCGGCGTCGCTCAGCGGCGACACGAGCGCACGCCATGTTTCCCCCATCGAGCGCATCCCACGCAAATTACTCCCCCATCTGCTCTCCTTCCTCGCATCCCCATCTCCTCCCCTTTTCCCGCCGCGGTTATCGGTGGCCGCCGTTGGCCCGGCTCCCGCACACCGACGTTTAATCTCCCTTTAATCTCTTTACATTGTAATGGGAAATGGTTTTGTGTTTTACTATTAGATTGGAGCCGCACCACCGCAGGACTTTGGTGTTTAGGAGTGGGAGGTGTTTTCCATTCTTTGTGATTTTTTTTTTTTTCTCCTTAAATTATCTTGCAGAGAATTCCTATCAGTGTTGTGGGATTGTACAAACTAAATCAGGCTATTTGTACTGGGAGTGGACTCAAAGGAGAACAGAGAGGGTTAGTTAGGGATTAAAATGGGAGGGTAGCAAATAAATGGCGTCGAATAAGCCAGCTCAGTAAGCATCAAAAGATTTGCTCTGTATGTCTTGCTTTTTTCTTTGACTTTTTTTGGAGACATATTTCTAAGTAACAAGGGATGGATGCCATCATTTGCTATCAAGTTAACCTAGCACGCATATGTCAAACTATTAAGGTTTTATGTGGTCATCAGTTTGATCCAATTCCATTACTTCTTATGGGGATGAAAAAAAGATGAATTCAAACAAATTTTGCTGGCCTTTCTTGTGTGCGCACGACTGGGAAAGTTTGCTTGTGACGGCTTACAACATCTTCATAAAGACTTTTAGTCGTCCCCTTGCATTTAAAGCTGCACAGGGAACAAGCGGACCCAATCAATACTTCATATGGTTGGGATTATTGTTTGTCGGGACTCTGTGTAAATTCAAACCTCTTGCCTCTACAGTCATGTAAAGCAAACATTGATTTTCCCATAAAAGCTATGTATTTCTTTTCATGTTGTTCCCCTTATTAAGTTCATGAGTGGAACGGCATTCACAATTTTTGTTGCTTAAAATCGACAGTGGGGTTCGAACACGTAAACAATTCAATGAACCCTCGTTTACTGTTTGCAGATGTTTAAGGCATCGTTTTTAAATGAGTTTTGAAACTATACATTAAAGTCCAAATCAAGAGGTTCGGGCCTTCAATGTAGTACCACATTGAGCCACACCACGCCAGGCAGCACTGAGGTCTACTAAAAGAGATGTAATTAAGTGTAATTGCCTCTTTGAACGCCGCCGACAGCAATTGCCATCAACGGGAGTCTGAACGAGGAGCACCGCCTACATCAGCTGCCATCAGCTATGTTTTTTTTTATGGGAATGGGCGGAGAAAAGTTTTGGCCAGCTCTGGTTGACAGTAAATGAAATTAAATAAAAATTATGAAATAAATTTAAAATAAATAAAAACTATGGCCAGCAGACGGCAGCATTGGGTCTCTTTTGGATGAGATCACCGTGTATCACAACTATGTAGATGCTTGTGAGTATGGTGACCTATGGAAAAAAAGCATTTTGTGATTGATCGAAGTTAAATCTACTCCAAAGCTTGTTGCAAAAGAAAGACGAAAGATATTATTTAAATTTAGAAGTAGAAGTGATGATGTAATGTACTGTATATACATATACACACTCATATACACACACACACATCTCGATATACACGCACACTACTAAATACTACTACTACTGATACTACTACTACTACTAAATAGCATGCAAATAGTTTTAAAGTGTATGTAAATTTTTTACAGTGGTGATATTTGTGAATGCATGATTTTGCCATCAAAATGACATTTTCATTGTTGCTGTTGTTATTTTATACAAAGTAGAAGAAAATGACTGCTCAGATGTTTGAGGAGTCACTAAAGTAAAAATTAATAGCATAAAAGTCACAATTGTGCTTAAAATATGTGTTTTCACAAAAAGCTTGTTTTCTGTATGTTTTTTTTTGGGGGGGGGAGTTGTACAAAATAGGTGAGTTGGCGAAAAGCAACCCATAGTCTACTTCTGATTACTAAAAATAAGGTAGAAACAAACTTTTGTGATAAGGTCTAAGCTTTCATTTGATAGTGTCTGTGTTTACATAGTCCGAAAAGACAATATTCTGTGAGCCTTGAAAGATTAGTTGGAATGCTCTAAATTGGCTAGCACTCAATAGGTTTTCTTCTTTTTTTTTTTTTTTTAAAGTGCTGGCACTGAAAGTGGGGGAGGATTCAAAATTAGCCTGGGCTGTTAGTATAACTTATGGAGAGTCTTTACCACATGTGTATACACATGCAATACAATTTTTTTTCAAAATCAAATAATCTTTAAACCATTTACTTAAGGTGTAATGTTAGATGAGTTGGAAATGATATTAAAATGTTTTAGAATCGTAGTTTATGGGAAAATGATGGCTTAAACTAGTAATACAGGCAATTATAAACATCAACTGTGTTTTTTTTTTTATTATTTTTTTTTTTACTCTATTCCAAGCAGGGCTTGGGCCCTATGAATAGCTGGAGTTTACTGTAAACATAGCAAAACACACACACACACGCACACACCTAGAGAGCCTTGTATGGCCCTCACATGCGCAGCTTCCCTCTCCCCTATTCTAATTAAAGGGACCTCTTTGCCCTGGGCGTGCGTGTGATATTGACACTTAGCTCCGTACAATAAACTTTATTGGCAAGCCCTGCTTGATTACAGCACTAAACTAGAATAACAAGGAATATGGGAGGAGGGGACGTGGATTATGTACTAAACAGACATTAGCAGCCGTGTTCGAATTCGCTGTATTCGCGGAATGACGCAGCCAGTCGGACAGAAGTGTGCAGGAATAAAATGTTTAAAATGACATGAAGTGAAAAACAGTAAAGATTGAAAAGCCGAGTTGGGGGGGGAGGGGGGGGGGGGGGGATATACTGTATATGGAGGAACGGTGGAAGGGAAAGAGGGATAGATTTCCCGTCATTAATGATCTATGGAAAATCCTCTGTCTATTTCCAGATATACTGTTAATGGCGGGCGGGCTGCATTTAAAATCGTTGCTGTCCTGAACTCTGCTATCGGCTGCTGCTTCATCTAATATTCATCCTTTGGAGGTTAGCGGCGGAGGTGGCATACGGGCGTCGGTACGAGTAAAGGCTGCAGAAGAAGCGGTGATGGTAAGAGGCATTTATGGCCGCGCTACATGTTGCTGGTAATCCGTTGACAAAACACAACTCAAGTCTCAAAAAGTTGCCCTTGGCCATATGACATGGCAAATCATCACTGGCTGTCCAGAACGGGACCAGAACGGGACACGGTCACATTATACAAACGTAAAAGGAATCAAATTGAAAATGTAGTATTTTTTTTAATCTTTTGGCATTTGTGTATCTTATTTTATACTGTAAACTATTGGAAGCTTGAATTTTTCTTGTGGTTAATAAAGCATCTATCTATCTACCTATCCATCTATCTATCTATCTATCTGTCTGTCCATCCGTCCGTCCGTCCATCGATGCACGAAATTCTTTGTGCATATATTGTCATCAGTGAATCCCTAAATTAAACTGTGACACAAATAAAGACATTTGATAAAGAAATGCTTATATAATAACATCTTTAACTGCCTGGAGGCATTTTTACCAAGAATTTATGATAAAATTCCTAATGTGTATTATTGTGTTGTCATTTAAAAAAAAAAAAGCCCTTTCACACAACAAATGTCGGATTTCAAACAAAGGGGTACCATAATCAATGGTTAATTGACATATTTTGAAGTTGCTTTTACATTTTTTGGGTAGAAATGAATTTACGATATAATCCCTATAACGTGGTTTCAAGGCAACCGACACCCAAATGCCTTTTTGAACAATTTAGTAGGATTTTTAACAAAAGAGTAATGTGTAATTAGTAATAAAAATACATTTATTTGTTATATTCTATATGTTTATTTTTTTTGATGACGAATGAATTTATGACAACAGGTCTAACCTCTATAAATGCCCACAATTTATCTTGAGCATTTTGTAGGAGAAGGAGAAGTCGCCGTAACTTTTTGTGATACCTGCAGGCGTTCAAGATGCAACACTTGAACGCAGCCATCAAATTGCCATCTGGAGTGCTAAATCAATTAGGCCTATTAGCAAAGGAAGGCGTGCTTTTCTATCACTATAGTGTGGTTGCACTCCATATACATACACTCTGCTTTGGATACTTTTGTTGAACCAATGCAAGGAAACCCAGATTCAGATTTGTAAATTGTGCATATACACTCTCTGCCCACAATGTTATGTACACAAGCTAATGATATAAAATACTACATAGAACTTTGAGTGCTGTTGTACAACAATGCATTATCACATTCCTGTTTCTTGAATTAGATTGTGCAGGTGCTCCTAATGATATGGACAGTGACTGTAATGTGTAATGTTTGCATTTAACAGCTGAGGTTACTTGTGGGTTGAAATCACCACAAAACTTCAGTTCCTCTGTCTGTCTCCCCTCAGCTGTACTCCCATTTAGTCAAGTTGAACTACAATGACCCCTACTGGCCAGAGGTGGTACTCATCTCATTTTCCTACTACTGTTGAAACCTCTGACTCATCAACACGCACAACGAAACAAAAAAAAACAAGCACGGTTGACAGCCAAGCCAAACAATATCTCTTTTATCTTGTGATGAATGTTCTCTCGTCCACACTCTTTTGGGGTTATTTTTTTATTATTGTTTTTGTAGTCACTTCATATTGTCCCCACCCTCCACAGTTTCTCCTGCCTTATGAGGACTTGGCAGGATTTGGGCTGCTGAGTGAGTTGGCTTATTCACCCGGAGAGTACCTTCCAACGTTCCAAAGGCATAAGTAAGTTTATGTAAGTTTAGGTTGTAAGGCATTTTCCTCAGAGAGGACACAAAATGTTTCAGATAATCAAAACACAGTCATACCTATGCCAAAATGTATTTTTTCATTAGGGGGAGCGGTGAGTTTTAATAACAGCATAACTATTTAAATCATTTTCTGAAACGACAATTGGGCTGAATTCAAGCATTTTTACTCTCTTGAAAACAAAGTCAGCAAAGGCCCGGTTGTTTAAAGTCTGAAGGATTATTCTGAATGATCCAGGATAATCATGGTAAGACTGATGTATTAAGATTTGTTTTTTTTCCTCTACGATCTGCTCGGCAAATGGTCAGGGGTGATAATCATAAATATTAAAGCTGTTTGATATTCACAAATAGCCAGCAAAGGCCGAATATGGATACATCTAAAAGATTATCCTGAGCGATTATTCTGTGGTATGTATGGGTAATTCATCCTCCCTGATCTGCTCAAAAGAACAATCGGGCCAACAATCCAAAATGTTAAACCTAGTCAATATTTATGATTAAAATGAGCAAAGGCCACTTTATTCGACGTCTCAGAAAAAACATGCTGAACGATTATCCTATGATGTGTAGTGTGTTTACGTTGATTTTTCCTAGGCGAGCCACTCAAAAAACTGTAGGGCAGATTATCGTAAATGTTAAACCTGTTAAACACTTAATATTAAACTCAGCAAAGGCCGAGTGGCGGATGTCTCTGAAAGATTATCCTAAGCAATTATCTTGAGGTGTGGGGTGTTATTTCTTTTCCTCCACTGTCTGCTTGGGAAAGAAATGTTTGGATCGACATTGTTAGTCTGGTTCAATATTTACCATTACCATGAGCCGAGCCAAGGACTCTGTGATTGTGAGGTGAAATGGAACGCCAATTAGTAAGTTTGCTGAAGCCGGTCAGTCTGGATGCCCTGCGGCACCATGTTGCCTTTCACAAGTCAGTCCTGGTCCTACAACAGACATTTGGTTTGGGGGCAGAGACTCCCCAATTTTCTTTGGCGATAGAGTTATGTGTCATGTGTGCAGTGAGCAGTGTTAGTCAGTACACTACACACGATAAAAGCAGTAAGCGTACAGGGGGATTTTTTTTTCCTCTTCACGTGTGGGGTCTTTCACATTTTAAAAAACGGCTAAAAAAAAAATCAGCATGTGTGTACCCCTTAATTGAGATTTAGGCAGCAAGAAGCACTCAGCTAGAGGAGCAACGTGCTTTGGGGCTCACCTTGAAGAACCAGTGACCCCACATCCCTTTATTGCATCTCCAATTAGAGGAGAGGCGAGCAGCAGAATTGAAAAAGAGAGAAAAAAAAAAGCAGGGGAAAGATGTTCGTATTTCATAAGTGTGATTCCATAAAGAGCACTGACCCACGTGGCATTCAGTAATCTTCCCCATGCCAGATGGAGGAAAGATGATCGGAAACTTCATCAACACATCACACTTTGCTTCTCTTCTCCTGGCTGACGTTTGGAAGACTAAACCTTCGCCTGCCTCGCATTTCGGAGGTTCTGTGTTCGAATCTCGGCTCTTTCACAAATTGTTGTGCTGAACATTGGAGCTGTCGTTGATGCCGGCGAGTCTGTATGTGTGTCTGGGCGTCGGTGGTGGCTGACAACAGCTCCTACAATGGTGTTCAGTCCTTGTGTTTTACCGTTCAATAAACATTCTTTCCCCAATAAGATGTAATGCATTAATCCACTCCAGTCCGCCGCCCCCCCCCCCAAAAAAAAATATTTGTGTTTTTAACGAGAAAATAGCACTTTACAATATTGTAATTTATAAAAACATATAATAATGGCATAATTAAATACAATGTAAAGGAATTAAATCGTCTTTGCCAACGTTTTTGCTTTAATTCAGGGACATTGTGCTGCTCCTTTATGTATTTTGGCTATCTAGAGGTAGTATAATACAGACATATAGATATACAGAAGGAAAAAATCCCAACTGCCCAATAAGCCACGTTAAAATGTGTCATTCTTGGCGGACGATAAAGAATATGTGCAAATGAGTATTGTTATACTATTGGTTCACGTGTTGCTCCACCGTTTCTGTTCAAATATTCGCTACTTAAAGAGCTATAACACTGCGACAATGATGCTATTCTTTAGCCTGTCAATGAAATTTCAGTTCATGTGTTAGCATTAAGCCAGCAAATTTAATGGCATAGTTATGTTGTCAATACAAGTGTAATTTGCTTTGTTTTATTTACTGTGGCACCTTGACTTGCAAGTTCTTCTCATTACGTGCCATTGCTTGGTCGACTATTTTGCTTCATTTTGCAAGACAAAATTTTACAAAAATGCAAGCTTCAGATACGCAGACGCTTGAGTGAAGAGGGGGGCAAAAGTAAAACAGTACTACTTGTAAGGCTTTTGGCTTGATTCGACTTAAAAAAAATAGCGCACTGGTTTACATTCCTTTTTATTCTTATTCTTATTATTATTTATAAGTTTTTATATTTTGTTAGTATAACAGCGTAATTTCCCAGGTCAATATCATAATACTAATTAAAAAAAAATAAAAAACACAATGTGATTCTTTGTGTATGTGATTGTCAGCTGTCCAGGTCATGGTTACCCGCAAAGGTTGAATTTGAGGCGATCAGCCTTTTCTGTCCTTGTTTGTTGAATTTGTTGAGTTTTTTCCTTATATTCGGAGAACAATAAAAAATCTCAAAGGGAACCATGCTATTTGGCTAACCATTTATGTTTCAGAATGAAATGTTTTTTCTTGATCAAAAACATTTTTTTTTTTTTACTTGTGGTGTGTTGGGTGTGTAGTTGACTGCAATTCAATTAAAAAAAATCATTTGGTATGGCTAAATTGAGCTGTGGCCTTATTAGTGTATATTTTTAAAACTCATTAAAAAAAACAATATAGTGTGGGAATACTGTATTATATATCCCAATACGTCAGAGTACACACAGGGCGCAGTAGGAAAAACTTCTTGTCAAGTTCACCATCGTCTGAAGTTTCGAGTGGCTTAGCAAATACAAGCAAAACGGGTTCCAGTTTGCTTTTTTTTCCCCTCGCCCCTCGATTGATCCCACTCTGTCTTCATGATCATGTCAGCAATACATCCGATCCATCAATGCCGCAGCGGGACGGATACGAGAGGACAGATATGTGAAGGAAAATAAGAGGATGCGTGTCACCGGCAACGAGCCGCCATTGATCCCGTTGCTGTCTTTTCCGATACGCTATGGACTTCACATGGACTTATGCCTTCTTAAGCACAACTGAGACCACTCCCTCCCACCTCCCCCCACAGGACGCTGGCACAATGCTTCAAAAGAACATTTTGTTTATAAGCTCAATAGCGCAAACGTCAATAAAATTATCCAATCGTTAATTTCCTATCCGGTGCAAACTTAATGCGGAACCACGGAGTGGGCAGCTCATATCCAATAAGGACATTCATTCGCCATCAGTCAACTCTCTGCACTGCGCATCGCATACGTCAATGGCGCTCGGCCCACGAGAGCCATTTCTCACACACGCGCACTCGCACGCACTCGATACTCCGGAGAGGGACGAGGAAGAAAAAGGTCGTTATTATCTTCAAGTGTCTACATGCGTTACAAAGAGTCTACTTGAGCTGGAACTTGTCACTTTATCAAAAGTCTGGTGATGCAAGAGTTAGGGTTAAAATCCAAGAACTGTCAACGTTGGAAACTTTCCAATGTGATATCTTTCCATCCTTCCAATTTGGAATATTTCCTAGAGTCCCCTGCTTATACTAGTGGCTGCCATATTTGTGGAAGTTTGGAAGAAGACAACAAGCATCCAATGAGCACTTCAAACACCTCTAAAAATTCTCCAGAACAAATACATTCACCCCAAAAACAATTGATGACTAAAGTACACGATCTACTGCCCACACTGATTGTCTCATGAATAATAATGTTCCATTTGCACAATTTGGCTCAAGTTTTTAGGGCAACGTTTCAAAGTGGAAGTTAACCCAAACATATTTTTTTTTCAAACATCACAACTGCTCACAACGACCAATCACGGCTGACCTGTTTTCTGAATCTGAGCCATGATTGGTCGTTGTGAGTAGTTGTGATGTCATTTTCAGTCGACAGAAGACAAAATGGCCGCCCCCAGAGAGGACTAAAAACGAGTGCATTTTGCTGCTTAACTTATATTCCACAAACGCAAAATTAATCAGAATGCCGTGTTTCAACTAGTGGGCCGGCTGGGATCATATTCTTGAACAAAATATGTTTGGATTGACTTCCGATTTAAGTGATGACGTTTAACTGTGACGTCAACTTGGAAAAACGCTTGTAATTTGGGCCTATAGAAACATATTGGTGGATATTTTTAAATGAAACTTGTCAGCCAATCGGTGAACGGGCTAGTAGCACACGAAATGAGTGTCAAAGAGACGTTTTCTCTGATTTGAAGGAGTTTTTTGACCAGATTTTCTATAGGCAGTATCACAAAAACATACCGCAAATGGCCACACAAACAGGTCAATTCCTTCTCAACCCGTCGTCCGATTTAAAAAATGATTGCCACGTTCTACTCAGGTGTTTTGGGGGAATCTTGTCATATTGCTAATTGCAGCTCCCCAAGCTGGTGGAAATGGGCGGCGTGTGTCAGATGTTGTCCCAATATATTTCGTGGTTCATCGTTGGGACGATTGACTTTAATAGACGTTTACAAAATAAGAGGCGTGCCAAAAGTTACTACACACTTTTAGATTTCATTTCAGGTATCATTTGGACAGACATGACACCACCAGCATTCGGCACCTTAAGCTTTGCCGTTTTCTTAAGCACCGCACCTCACACTGTTTGCACTGTGTACAATTTACACTGACCATGGAAGGTTTCTCGAAACAGGATCTGCTCATGACAAAATATGCAGTGGAATGCCTGCTACAACCACCACTGATGAAAATACTCAACCCCTAGAGCAGGCGTTCGCGCAAAGCCAGGGAGCATCAATCTGAAGTGCCGCAGTGAACTAAACGACGACTTGTAGCGTGGCCTACTCTACATGACTCAAGGCGAGATGCGGGGTACACCCTGGACCGGTTGCCAGCAAATCGCATGGCACATATCGATAATCAACCATTCACACTCACATTCAAACCTATGAACGCAGTCTTCCATTAACACGCATTATTTTGGAATGTGTAAAGAAGCCGAAGTGCCCTAAGAAACAGTTGACATTCACACTTCTACATTGCACTCGAAGCCCGTTTCCCGATAAATTTCGAGATCAATGTCCGGCTCTGAGTTTGATCCTACAAATCTATAGCGCCGTCTTGCATGTGACGCAGAAAATGCCACACGAGAACGCAATCGACCCTCATTCAGCTCCAGAACGCGACTGACTATCACGCAGGTGGCGCGTCAGGCGGTTGTTTGCTAAACATGCGAGAGCCCCGCACCGAAACTCCAGGGTCCGGTGGGTCAAGGGTCAAGTAGAGTCAAAGCAGGTAGGCAATTGCCTGAGCTGGTCTATGTGTAATGACTAATCAATGCTCGAATGCATTAGCCTAATCTAATGGGCCAGGTGGGAGAGGACAACGGTAGACGCATGAAACACATGATTGAGCACAACATGCAACAGCGACGCAATCAATAACACGCAGAGTGCCCCAACCCCAAGAGGGGTCCCCGCTACCACCACATTCATTTGAGGTGGGTGCTCTGCATGAGTGTGTGTAAATATGTATGCTTGGGTGATTCAGGGAGGACAGGAAAGGAACCGGCCTGTTTTGGTCTGATTGATTGGATTATGAAATGAAATGAGTGAAATCAAGGGAGGTTTTTTTTTTTTTTTTTCTTTCTTTGTGGTCCGCACCATCTCACACTTGAATGAATAACCACTGTTTCTTGCAACCTCCCCGGTGAGGCAAATATGGATGCAAACAGAAAATAAATGGGAAGAGTGATGGGTGGATTATAGGATGAAAATGCGGGGGATATCGGTATTAAACAATTGCTACGAGGGAACGGATAATCAAAAGTGTGTTTGAGAGTTGAGTCACTCTTTATCCTTCCGTCACATGAGACTGCGTGCGTGTACGTGCAGGTGTGTGTGTTCCTGTGACCATTGTGTGGGACATTTCTCTTTGCATTGACACAAGAATGACACGGTGTCATACTACAGTTCTGTGAGTGAGTGAGTGAGTGAGTGAGTGAGTGAGCAAGCGAATTTGGACAATCGTCTTTGCGTGGAAAAGAATAAAGCTGAGATCCTTTCACCCAATCAGTGTGTGCAGGTGCACGTTTTTTTCTTCCTGTTTAAGTGTGGCACAACCCTTGACATACCGGCGTTGTCTGAGCGCGTGAGTAAGAGAGAGAGAGAGAGAGAAATAAAGAAAGAGAGAGGGAGAGAGAGAGAGAATGATGACAAGTACGGGACAAGAACCAGTCAAAGTAGAGGACAGGCCTGGGTCAATACTTGGGAGCACATACTGCTGACACTGCACCGCTTAACAAACACACACACACGCGCACAAGCATGTGAGCACACATACCCATCGTGCGAGAGTAATGTACACAAAAGACAGAGTGCCATCAAACAATCAGTCAGTCAAAGACCGGAAAAAGAAGCGTGGATGTATATACTAGATATGAGGTGTCAGTCAAGAAAATGCGATTGTCTTAATGTTTGGTGCACTATGACCATGCAAGACAGTAGTAGGCTTTATATGCAGAAAGAAAATCTCCACAGACTGCTACAGATGCACAGTGATTTTTTTTTTTTTTTTTTAATCAACATTGTGGTCCTTGAACCATTGCACAAAGGTGTAGGATAGCAAAATGACTTATCTAAACCATTGCATTTAGGATTTTAAGGAACAATTTCATCATTACATTAGAATGGCCTCGGGTTTCAACCTCAGGCGCTTTGGCCAAAGGCCCGATTTTCAACCACTTGTCCGGGGCTGCCCCATTTCAGTCCAGTAACATGCCAGTTTGGGATTTTGTGTATCAAATTTCATCATCCCTCAGATACTCAGCCAACACTGCATTTTCAGCAAGTGTACAATGAAAACTTTATAAGGGCGATCTAAAAAAACAAAAAAAAAAACATCTGTGAATAAGTGTATTATTTAACGTCAAACTGCAAATATGCGGGTGTACTCTGTATACCTTAGTGCCTATTTTCACTCTCTCACTGTCAAGACGTGAGAAACCAACAAATAACTTCACTATGATGAAAACGAACACTCTCGCTTGCTGTTTTCCCAAAAACACCATTGCTTGCTCCAAACTGCTCCAAATTTTCCACTCCCGGTTGAAGTTTACTGTAAAACTGACACAATAACAAAGGCAATTCGTCGAACAAAACTCTATTAGCCTACTGATAACACATGATGTGAGAAAAATAACATAGATGTTACAATGATTATACATCTTCCCACAAGTACTACTTTACCCACGCAGCAACACGTATAAACAGCAGACAACAAAACCCACAAGCTTCCATTCTGGCACACATTTAAATCTGGACTTGCCTAAATACTGTAAAAACCTATGAAAAAATTCTTTAAAAACTTGTGATATGGCAGGAGTGCGAGCGATGAAGCACGAGGATTCACTGTACTCGCTTTTCCCGAACGCCAAGGCGCATACGGATATTAGACACTGTTTTATTGTTGTTTTCTGTTTCTACTTGGTGTACACGTGTGTTTGGTGGGTGCATAATCAAGGAGCTGCGCTCTATGGCAGGGGCCCCCTTTCCATCTTTGAAACGAATTAGCGCGCGACGCCTTATTGAGTGAGGCGCAGTGTTTAAGTGAAACTGATGAGAGATGTGTGAGCGGCGAGGACTGGCCTATAAGTATGTGGCGGGGGTCGCAGGTTAATCCCTATCGATCGGCTCCTGCGTGTGCATACAGCCACGCAGGAAGACAATGAAGGAGAGGCCCGCCGCTGCAGAACGGGAATCAGTGACGTTCCCCGTTGTCTGATGCTAAGGAGAGGAAGGACAAGAAAATGAAGTATCATTTAATGTCTAAATAGGCAGTTAAACACCCTCAACTCGGACAGATTGCACATCGTGACCTTTTGGGGATTAATGAGATATGATCTTCACTTCCACACCTTGAGATGATGAGGAGCACCATCCTTCATTTAGAAGGCCCATATAAGGGAAAATTGACGTTTTAATTTGGGGTATACAAATAGTTGGGTCTCTGGACAGCCTGTAACCGACCAAGTGTGAAATTAAACAATCAAATATTTTGTTCGGCCCATTTCTAGAAATGTGCCTGTGAGGGAGCCGCTCTGCACTTCGGCAGTTGTCGTCTAAATTAGCCTTCCTGTTACGTAACAGTTTGGCACATCCTCGATACGCTTGGATGCGTGAAGATCCAGAGACGCTTTCAAGCATCTGAAACACCAGAGGTGGGCACGTCAGTAAATTTTACGTAGCCGGGCCACCCGTCCATCATCGTCAGTCCGTCGTCGTTATTTTAACGGTGCTTCCATCGTCGCTAAATTACAGTTCGTCGCCACTATTTTGGGACCGTCGGTAACCCGTCATGGTATGGTCAAGACCGAATGCAAGTTGAATGTTGCTGCCGCATTTCCATATGAAGTCAATGCATTTTGCGCGGTCATGCGCAGTTGCATGCTGGGCGGCGCATTTGAAGCAATAATTGTGCTCCTTCGCCTATTTTGCCCACCAGTGGGGTTTGTGACGATTCCGGTGATGGACGACAAACCGATTCCGTCGGCGCTTAATCCGTCGGGGTTTAAAAGTTTCCGTCATTCACCAGCAAAATGGGAGTTCATCAGTGACGGACAGACGGACCACTGTGAAACTCCATCATGGTGGAATAGTTGTCACCATTGGACTAGTCCTAAAGAAGACAAGATGAAAAATATGTGGAAAATGTGCTAAATTATTCATCCTTGGGGTATTTTAACAAAAGATGTTAGATGTTAAGACAACTGGGAACTTTTTTAGTTTAATCACATATTTGCACTTTCAATTTAGGATTCAGTACAACATTTGATCCATCCATCCATCCATCTATCTATCGATCAATAATTATATTGAACCTTCTCTCTATCCATCTATCATCTAAGATAGCTATTATTCTATGGTCCTGTGTGGTCGCCGCAGTCCGCTGACTGCTATTCTCTTAATGTCCCTTCACATGAAATTAAAAATTAAAGGTGATAAAACCTTGTAGTCCATTGCCCGCAAATTGTGGAATGGGCTTCCTTATCAGTGGACACTTGGTGTTAGGGTAAGGTGTTAAGTTTTAGGGATATAAGGCATAAGTTTAGAGTTGGGAGTTAGGGTACATTTAGAAGTTAAGTTAGTATTAGGGGTTAGATTTAATTGTTAGAGTTTGGAGTCAGGGTTAGGGTTGGATTTAGAATTTGAGTTTGGGGTTGGGTTTTTGAGGGGGTGATTTTCATATTTACTTTATATTCTGATGAGTTTTTTTTTTGCTTCTGGTTCTTCGATTCTGTAAAATGTGATTTTGTATTTTATAAATGTACGACAGTGCGGTGGTGCCTTGAAATATGACTAATTTGAAAAATTGCCCAAAACGTTTTCTTTTATCATGATGACATTTAGCAAAGTCCAGCGTTTTTTTATCGATGAGATATTTTTCCACTTGCTGCCGACTGAAAATAACATCACAGTGCCTCTAACACCGCCACATAGATGCTACTCAATAGTTTGACAATGGCAGTTCCTATCATCTGTTAGCATTAAGCTAGTGGACCTGAAGGCAAATTTAAGTGATGTGTTTTAAATGCACAAAAAATGCACAATACTTGGGGCAAAATTGGCTTGCATTTAACCCCCAATTGCGACGCTGCCCCCTGTCTGTGCAGGCCAGCCAGAGCGTGTTTGATGAGGAGGCCAAATAATGCCTTCATCCGGCCCCATTTGTAAACGAGCCCTTCACTGTCACATCCCAGCGGAGAAGAGGTGAAATATTACACTAATATGAACAACTATTAATAATGAGCCTCACCTCTTACCCAATCACTCCTTCTGGCTCCATCTCTATCTTTCTCCCTCCCTTTCTCCTCCTCCTCTCCGGCTGCCTCTAATCCTATCATGCGGGCAATAAGTGTATGCACCATGAGCACATTTAATTTCTGCGGTTGGTTTTCAGCGAGCCTAGAGGTGAGCCTTAATAAGGATCAATGGCACTTTATCTGGGACAGCACCCACTTCACAGCATGCAAATTACACAAGCATGCCTTAAAAAAAGGAGAAAAAAAAAGAAATGGATTTAATTAAAAAATGTAGAACCACGGGCTCTGGAAATTCAATTAAAGGATTTATGCAAAGGTTGGCTAGCTTTTTGTGTTGCAGTTCCTGCTTATATAATGAGCTTTTCATATTAAAAATCAATAGGTAATCTGGGCGAGGGGATCGGCTGCTTATGTACATTTTTTTAAATCAATTTGAAAAATAGTCCATCAGCTCGGTGTCACAACAAAGCGGGGCGTGGGGTGGGGTGGCCGATACAGGGTATCGGTAAGATTGGCTACGTGATGAGGAAGTGAGGAGGTTACATCCTCTCCGAGGGGTCACGGGGAAGAAAAGAAGGCGTGAATAGACTCCAAAGGGACAAACTGGGATGAGGAGGATGAGTACGGAAAAGAAGGGAGGCCAGGTCAGTTTGTCTCTCCCTCTGGCCTCCTCTGATCCCTTCTATTAGAGATGGAGTCCCTTGGCAAACAAGAGCAGAGCGGCCTCTGACCTGTGGCTCCCGGGTAATTTAGTCCAGCCCTGACGCCAACTCGGCCCAGACTGAGACAACCCCCAGGTGGGGAGATGTCTTAATGACCTCCCCGATGTGTCTGGAGGAGCTCACGGAGGACGTGATGCAGACTTTAATAAAGAAATTGCTTGGAAGAACACACATGAAATGCATCTTATCAAGAGGTAAAAGCATGGATACATTCCTGACAAGGGGAAATCGAACCATAAAACTGGAACATCCCAAACATCACATTTAATGTACTTAAAAGAAGAGTCAGCGATTAAAAAACAACAAAAAAAGTCATATTTCTTAAAACAATCTTTATGATATATTATGATAAATGTTGAGGCTGTACATGCCATAAATATATATTTTTTTATGGTACAGTGGCTTAAGACGGATCTTGAAACATTCCCGAGAACTGTTAGTGTTTCCAGCACAAATATTTGCACAGGTTCCCAGAGAAACACGCACCAGTTGGTCTTTGAAGGGTAATGGGAGAATGATCATACACAATAAACAAGCAACACAAGTCATACAGGAGTCAGAGGATGCCTTGAAACAGGTGCTAGACAAAAAAAAAAACTAACACCCCCCCACCCCCCACCCAGTACTACCAAAGCTCCCAAAATGACTTCTTTTCCCTTTCAGCCGGGATATCGTTCACGTCTTCTTCACACTCATGTTGTGTAAGCGTATCCCATGCGAGGGGGGGGAGGGGTTGGGGAGCGGGGGTTTAACCACTGACCGCATACAGTAGCAGACTGTCAGCATTTGATTGGTTCTTTATTGATCCAGACACGCTTTCCATCACATCAACTCATCCACAATAAACCATTTACACAGTTTCCTTGCGCAATGGACCACATAACCAGGCCTCGGGCCATCTCTGCTCACCCACTGCGACTCTACAGTATGTATGTGTGTTTGAGGGGGTGCGCGCGTGTGTGTTTTCTTTAATGAAATGGTATCTCCGCGGACAATAATCCCTGTAACAGGATTGGGCAGGAACACACATGTCAATAAAGCCAAATGGGATTGTGTGCTTTTATCCATCCCAGCACAATCTTTTCCTTCACGTGCGTCCCTCTTCTGGCACGCTGTGGATAGAGTACAGTAAACCCCTGCGAAAAAGAAACAAAACAAAAAAAAAGAGGGAATATGTGACACCTCACACTCCCTGCCTATGATTGGTAGATAGTGAAAATTTCTGTCACGGTCTGTGTTTTGAGTTTGGTTTTTGACTGTAGTTTCATGGTTTTCCTTGCGTTCCTTGTCTGTCTCTCGTTAAGTTGAGTCCACCTGTGCTTGTCATCCCGGTCCCTTGTGTTAACCAACCAGCTTCCTCCTACCCTCGGTGTCTTGTCCAGGTGTTCCTCGTTGTATCGTTAACTTGTTCGTTTTTAGTTGTCAGCTTTCTTTCAGCCCTTGTTGCTTCGTCTGTTCTATCCTGTCTTTGTAAGTCTTGTCATAGTCATAGTCATAGTGTTTGTTTTGTTCCTTGTTGTTTTTTGGAGACTTCAACATTTTGTTAGTTTATTACCCCAGCACCTTGTTTGCCTTTTGTTTTTTCCATCTATCCATCCATTATCGATACCGCTTATCCTCACAAGGGTCGCGGGGCGTGCTGGAGCCTATCCCAGCTGTCTTCGGGCAGTAGGCGGGGGACACCCTGAATTGGTTGCCAGCCAATCGCAAGGCACACAGAGACAAACATCCGCACTCTCAATCACACCTAGGGGCAATTTAGAGAGTCCAATCAACTTACCATGCATGTTTTTCGGAATGTGGGAGGAAACCCGAGTACCCGGAGAAAACCCACGCAGGCACGGGGAGAACATGCAAACTCCACACAGGGAGGCCGGGGCCGGGCTCCAACCCACGACCTCTGAACTGTGAGGCGGATGTGCTAACCAGTCGACCACCGTGCCGCCCCTTTTGTTTTAAATTAACTAATTAATCTTGCACACAATTTTGGGTCCTCCTCCACGAAAACCTGACAAATTTCTTTCCAAAAACCTGCCTTCAAGCTTTTGAATGACACTCCCAGTTGAGGTTTACTGTCAAACTAAACAAAAATAAAGAGAAATTCATGATGTTAATGCTATCGTAATGAAAAATCGTAAAACATAACGGGAAGTGCCAAAGACAGGCTAAACCAGCCTCTACGGGGCAGTGATATAATCCTTTAAGCAACAGATATTTCAACACCAACCTGAAGTGTACGTGTGTCTGCAAAGAACGAACGACTAATATTACGGCTTATGGAGGGATGGCGGGTCAATGTATATGTGAAGATCTGTATTATATTGGCCCCAGATGACCAACATGCACACGTCAGGAGCATGTAAATTGAATTAAAGCAAAGAAGTTTGACAAAAACAGTTCAATTCCTTACATTCTATTAAAGTATGTCATTACTCTATGTTGTGATAAAGTATAATACTATGTCACACATTTTTTTCATTCAAAACCAAATTAGAAATGTTTTGTTATTTTTTAGGGTGGAGGCTGGAATGGATTAATGGCATTTCCATTCATTTCAATGAAGATGATTTGATTTCACGCAATGAGTTAAACTTCAATAATCTTATGGCACCACAAACTATGGTCCAGAAACTATTTAATATATTTTGAAATTTTGAAATACATGTTACAGAGGATATGACTTTGAAAAAATGCACCGGAAGTGCACGTGTACAGGACATTGCCTTGGGAAACTGTAAAAATAGATGAGAATTTACACCATATCATTCTGCAATGAAACGTGTCTTCCCAAAAAAACACCAACCAATCATCACATAGTTGTATGAACCATTTGACATCATCCCTAATGTTCTTTCTGCTTTCCGTGCGGATGGAGCTGACCCCCTCCTGTGTAGTGCCTAATCATCCTAGAGGACTCTATTACAAGAGCCTGGCTGCTCATCGAAGCCCACCAAGGAGGGGTTGGCTCCTCCGCTCTTTCCACGTGGTTGAGCGGCACACAAAGCATACATACAGGTCGTCTCTGTGTGCCGCGTTAACGCCCGTTTGCCGCAAAAGACCACTGAGAAGCAGGTAAAGAAATGCTCCTGTCATGACCCTTGGGCTTGTGTCTGGTGTTAAGGCCTCCGGGAAGCAGCTAAGAAGTGAGACAAAAAGGCTAACCAGAGGAGCAGTCCCATTACAGTGAACCCCCGCGACTGTATATCACTAATTAGATTCATCAGATCAGTGTAATACATTATTATGTTTTTCTGTTTTAATATTCTTCGATCCCACAGGGCAGAGAGAATACACTGTATGCGTGTGAGTAGCGTTGTATGTTCTGCTTGTATGTGTTGCCGCTACGTGTGTGTTAAAGTAGTAGTCCGAAGGTTTACACTTACTGTAGCATGTGCTAATTTCTGTTAGCCTGGCATTTCGCATTACAATATATGTTAGCATTAAACTAGTGGACTTTGTTAGTTGAAATTATATGGTTTGGTTGAGCATTTTCTCTTTAAATATACAATTTTTAATTATCGTTTTTTATATGCTCTGTTAGTATGTGTTTCCGTTCCATGTGTGTTCAGGTAGCAGTGATTTGAAGCTGTATAATTACACCAATGCTAATTTCTGTTACACAGTACAGTGGACCCCAGATATTTGTGGGGGACAGGGAGCAAGTCCAACCGTTAATAGCAAAAGTCTGTGAATAATTGAAAATAAGCAGGGGATCTGGTCAAAAAAAAAAAAAAAAAGCAACTACTTGGCGGTTTCCAAAAATAATTGGGGATAGGTTCCCAATCCTTGCCGATCCGTGACTTTGCAGGGGTATACTGTATATGTTAGAATTAAGCTTTGCTGGATGAATTGATATGGTTTGGTTGAACATTTTGGTTTATTGTAAATATACAAAGTTTATCTAGCTTTTACCTTTCATTGTATGCTTTGTTTGTATGTGTTGCTGCTCCGTGTTTGTTAAAGTAGCAGCCGGTTGAAGCTTTAGAATTGCTGTAGCATCAACGCTAATTACATTAGCACATCAATGGTGTTTTGCATGACTGTACATGTTAGCATTAGGCAGACTTCTATTAGATGGTTTGGTTGAACATTTTGGCGTTTAAATATGCATTGTTTAATCTAATTCGTACGTAACAGTTTTACAGTAACGGAACAGTTAAAGTAAGTAAAGAGAGAGTTTTCATTTTGTTTCATCAAAGGGATGTTCTTAAATAGTCAACCATTTCGACAGTGAGAGAGTGAGAATAGGTGCTAAAGCATACTTTGTGGGTATTTTAATAAGTTTAAATGTTAAGGTGTGTGGGAAGGTTAAAATTATTAAACAAAAACTTCACGGGGGAGTCTTAACATTCACTGTCCTCCCTGACTGAACAACCATTTCTCTAATACAGCCACTGAGTGGTTGGTGCCTGGTCAAAAGTTCAGCTTGTGCATATGTAAAAAGGTGGCCTGGTGCCCGAGGCGGAATCCAGGGTAAAATAATCACGCTAAGAAGCATGGGACCAGGCGAGAGCGCTGATCAACCGGCGTTACCGGGGTGTCCGATAGGAACAGCACCCGCAGCGCCAACTCCCGTTTGGCCATTACGGCAACGGATGTGATTTCCAGTCACTTCAGCACTGTGGACCTGCAGTTAGGTTATACATTGGATGAGTATAGGGCAGGGCCAGCTGCTAAGAGCCTGAGGGTACGCCGATCTTCGGGGGGCAATCAGTCAGTCAACAAAATGTCACAGGGTCAGTGTTACAACATGGCAACTTCACAAAAGGTTACAGCCCAACTAATAACTGCACGGATATTCATTATGGAATGTTGAAATGTGCACCCAATGTCATTTTGTCTCCAAACTATATTAGCATGAGGAAATGTGACCTAAAGGCCAACATTATGAAAATGACTAAGGACAAAAGGAATGAATCTTCATTTTATAGATTACAGTCGACAAATTATTTATTTGAATCCCCCCAAAATATTTGTCACTACCAAGAAATACCAGAATGGGTCAGCTCTCGCAACCATCCCAAAACTTTGACTATCACAGATCAAATTCAGTCGAAATCTGTCAATCAAAGTCTGAGCATTAATCACAGCGACTAAATCAAAAGGGATGCGATAACGTGCCAGCCTTCATCTCTCAACACACAAGTAAGCAGATGCAAACCAGATCATTTAATGCTGATAATGTGCGCAAAAGGACACAGAGAAAACTCCCACTCTAAACACGCTGAATTAAAGAAACAGGGGCTTTACAGGCCATCTCTGATAAGCAGATCAAGGCGCGGGGAGGGGAACATGATGTTAGCGCCAGATAGTTTGGCTGATTAAAATGTCACGGCACTTTATAGATGCTTTTCTCAACTCAGCAAAATGGAATCAGCGATGGTGCATCAGTGGCGGAGTGGGATGTGCTCTCTGCTAATAGACAAGTTTCTTTTACTTTAAGTGGAAGCCACAACACAAGGAAAGTTGACAGCATCCCAATATATGTTGTGCACAAAAATTAAACATTTCACTCAGAGGTATTTTCCATTGTGTTAATATTATTGAGAATCTGTGCTGGTTTATGTGTGTAAGCCCAAACAAAAAAAAAAAGGTATGTTTTTTTTTTTTTTACAGTTTTACCCCTGCCACACAAGACATCTAAACTCATTATTATAAACTTCAACTCATTGAAACACACATATTAAAAATATTCCTTAGCAACTGTTCTCACTTTCTTGCTGTCATGAAATGGGACACTCGTATAACATTACTTTTTGGCACAGTTCTCTAAATAAGTGCAAAACGTGCTTGCTTCAAGCTGTTTATTTGTCACTCAAAGTTAGTTTACTACAAAAAACATAAAACAAATGAGAATCACATCACGTCACCAAACCCAAAAAACTGGTGAGCGGTGATGTTTGCAATGCGGGCCCGAGGGCACTTTGACGTCAGTTTCAGTCCACATCAGAAGACGGTATAGGATAAAATGGCAGCACCTCAACATTGGTGAAAACGGATGGATTAATCTGCTTAATTCTTACTGCACAAATACAATTCATTAGAATACCGCGTTTAGACTACTAGGGGCACATAGGATATACTATTGCAAACAAAATTATTGCCTTGAGTCGTGTCTGCAAGAAACGGCACAACATAGTACAACACTGAAGTCGCGCAAGTCTAAAGTGTGACTTTGCCTGTTACTGTGAAAAAAAAAAAAAAAAAAAAAACACCCAAAAAACCCACTAATAATCTGAGACCTATTGCCGCCGAAGAAGATGAAGCGGTATAGCGGGGTTCACTGTACATCACTCCACCGGTGCTGCCATAAATCAAAGCTATATTTTAAATGAGAGCCAGGTTATTTGTGCAAGAACACACATGGGGGGCCTCTGTGATTGTTTTTTGGACTCCACATTCTGCTTATGTTTGCATCCCCGAACAATCTCGGCGGATCCCGCAAGTGAACGCGTGCAATTAAAGCGATAGCATCTTCACAGCCCCGCAACCAATAACGGAAATAATATCACTGTTTTATTAAGCCCTTAATGTGAGGGGGGGCGGGGGGGGGGGGGGGGGTGCAGACCGTGTGAGGAGCGGAGGGTTTTAAGGAGGATACACTTCCAGGGGTCTTATCAAGGCCAGATTTAAATAAAAGCAAACGCTCATCTTAAGGGGGTGCCAGAGTGCATGTGAGAGTGTGTGCGCATGTGTGTGCGCGGCCTTTATCAGACACCAGTTTTAGCTAATCGCTGTGTCAGCACACCCAGAATTTTAATTACTAGCCCTACCTTTGCCCTTTAATATTTACTAACATCTACACGACGTTTAATTAAGCATGTGCGGGAAAGTCAGGATCCACTCCGATAATTGCTTTCATAGACACACCCACTTAGACACACCAAGTACACAAGACTTGACGTCCACTTATACTCAATAAACTGTCATCGGCCAATTAAAACATGAATCTCCAAATTTGGAGAGAGTTTAAGCCCGGCAGTAGTATGATTTGTATTTCCAAAGGGGAAAAAATGTTTTGGAAAGTCTGTAAAGCTTGAAAAAAAATATATATAACCGAGGTTCAAATAAGAAAGTAGTAACAAAACAGCATAAACAGATGGGATAATGAAATTAGCTTCAATGTCGTGGTAGTTCTAAACCTTTAAACAACTTCTATTCAAACACAATAAATGCGGACATAGCATTCAACATACACTCATACACATACTCACAGGCATATATTCTTTATCCTCTGTGAAAAACGACAATTATCAGTGCAGCTTAGTTGCAAAGGTCTTCTGTGTGTACATCGTCAAATCAATGTGTAGTATGATGGCCAGGAGGCTGATTAAAATAACGCGGTGGTTTGAGAACCACTTCTTTGCTTTCCTTTCACATCAAGCAAAAACACAATTACCACCATATTGCAGTAACATATACGCCTAAATGTTCATAAAAACGAAGGGATCTTTTTTCGAAAAAAAAAAAGGATATTATTGTTAAAATTAAAACTGTGATGTTGGAAAATAAAACCACTACTTAAATGATTCAAAGTATTTTACATAAAAGTTGCTAAAAACTGTATTTCATTGTGATTTAAAAAGCAACCAGTTAATGGTTAAATGCAAAGTATTCCATTTAAAAGTTAAATACAACTAAACGTTATCTAAAAATGAATGAACAAGAAATTACTGTGCGACAAAAAGTAATAGCTGCACTGTAATGGAAAAAAACAAAAACTTAAAACAAGCTGTATGCATAGCTACAAACTTAATTCTGTTTGGTTTAAAATTCACTTGTAATTTCATTTGTATTTTTCGCATGCCACTAGAGGGAGCCCGCCTACTCATGCCACACTTTGAAAATCCCTGTCTTATTTAAAAGCATGTTACGAAAATTTGAAAAACTCAGTAATTGCACCCGACAGACTCTCCAAATCTGGACTGCACATTCAATTAGAAATCCTATCCATGCAAACAAAATCTGTAAGAAAAAAAAAAAGAAAACAAAACAAAAACACGAGCTAAAAGGTTGATTTGTCTTAGAGACTTCATAGGATGTGTTTATATGTGAACCAGATGGCTCACCGCCAAGGCCTTGGCACCCCGTCATCACCCTGCGATCCCCACAAGACACAACAGTGAGAGCCTCCACGCACTTTGGAAAGGCAAATCCACGAAGGAAACACTCACTCCATTGTTGTGTGACCCCTACCCACTTCAACTCCAGCACAAGTCACCATCTGACCCCCAAAACAAAGTTCCCAGGGTCAGCGGGGCATGCTAACTCCGACACCGCCGTCGTAAGAAAGGAGCGATTCTCAAATGGGACCTGCCCTTAATTGAACAAATAAACCTTACATGCCATCAGTTCAACATCTGGCCTCCCTCTTGACATTTTCCTCTCAATGATAGCTTGTGTGAACATAATGTCTTTACTGTACTCCCGCTTTCGGGCAGGCCTCTCCAAAGCACGGCTGTAAGATAAGGCATCAGAAAATATGTGGTAATAGTTTCTCCTGGTGGGCTCGGGGTACATGACAGAGTTCATTGTGTCAGTACTCCGGGGTACATGGAGAAAGCGTGCCTTTACAGTAACCCAACAGTCACCGTACACAGGATCCAAAAGGTCCCAGCGAGGGGAAAGGGGAACAGTCACTCAGAGTTAAATAAACAGCAACAGGCACAGAAAGAAAACAGGGGAGAGAATATCTCTATGAGAAAAGCAGACCTTCTTCCTGAATGCTCACAATGAGCACATCATGCCCCTCTGCATCCTTTTCCTCCACAGCATCCCACAAACACAACAAGACAAATAAAATGCTGAGCAAGGGATACATCCGCCAGTGAAAAGCAAATAGAGCGTGTGAGGTGACTTGGCATGGCACACTAAACTTAAAGGCAGCCATGGTAGCACGAGCGACCCGTTTGGGCGACTACCAGCATCCAATTTCCACCAAGTGTTGTTCAATTTGGTTCAGTGTGGTACAAAATTTGGGGTACGACTGTTGTAAAGAGTTGCAACGCTTGCTAAAATAACTACAGTAGGGGGCTTTAACATGTTCATGAAGATTACTTTATATGTGTAAGATTTTAAAATGAATCTATCGCACTGTAGGTTATGCTAAGCAGTAAAATGTATTGAAAAATAAAAAAACGTAAGCCTAGTGTTACCAGTGGCGAACCAAAACATTTTTGTATTAGTGTGATGTACAGTACATACAAAAAACTTTTTTTAAATGTGCAAAATCTTTTAACATTGAACTTTCTACTATTTGTTCATACAAATTTTCCTTAAACTTGTTTATATATATTTTTAAAACATTTAAAATACAGTGTGACACCTTGCATCATGCAACTTTGTTTTTAACAATATATATTACATTCAACTTTTCTATGATTTTTTGGTTAAAATAGAAATTTATAAAAAAGTTTATTCATTAGAAAAGTGTGAAATCATCAAACATACAATTTTTTCATTATCATGAAATTTGAAAAAAGTGTGAAAAATGGTCATTATTCACATTTTAAAACAATTTAAAATCCAAAGCGTGAGATATAACAATAATTTTTTTTTACATTTTTTTTAATGATTTCTTTTAACATGTTTTCCTTCAAAGCCATCTAATCTTTATTTCTAAATCTAAAAAAATTGTATGATCTCATAATGTTCATCGTTTGTATTTTTTTAATTAATTTTTTGAACAACACTATTCATTTATTAAATAAAAATGTGTGAAATCTTGAAACTTTTGGCCATTTTAAATTATAAAACTCAAACTTATTTTGAAATTTAAAATACAAAGTGTGATACAATATATTGTAACATTCAATGACATGTTTACTTCCATTATAAAACAGGTAGCGGGCCAAAAATGGCCCTCGGGCCAGACTTTCGACAACCCCTCGCTTAACCCAAACCATTCCAACACATACCATGGTGAACCAAACCAAATTGAACTTGGTGAAACTTGGCTATTAGGTGATTTCAGTTTCAGTGCCTACCAGCGACTTGGTGAACGGTCTGGCCAGGGTGAAGAGGAAGGTCATGAGCCACCAGCTCCTGTGAATGGCCGTGTACATCATGTTGCCGGGGTGCACCGCGTTGGACGACACCCCGTGTGGAGAGAGGCGGCGGTGCAGCTCGTTGCTGAACAGGACGTTGCACAGCTTGGCGCGGTTGTAGGCCAGCATGGACCAGTACTCCTTCCGTGGGGGCGACAACCGCGCCAGGTCCACCTTACCGCACGAGTCCAACAAGTCCGTGAACCTGAAAGATAAATCGAAGCGGGGTTGTTTAGAATAACAGCGAAATTCGCGGGCAGATGTGAAGTGCTGGCTACAACACAAATCAAAAGACGTGACATGATGTTCTTTAATTGCCTGCGACGGAGCGTTAAAATCCAGATGTTTTGACACGCTCCCCTGAACATCACGCGACTCACCGCGTCGCGGACGTCACGTCACAATGCACGGGCGCCAAAGCACACGCATTTATTGTGTGTGTGGGATCGAGCACATCCTACAAATTAATCCCCGTCATTAGAAAACAACCAATCAAAATGTCACCTGCTTTCCCGGCGATTTTACAAGCTGGCTGCTGGCTGGTTGTTTATCGTCGCCTCGCGTGACATCCTTGCTTGGCTAAATTACAACATCTGCAGGCTTTTTCATTTCATGTGCTGCGACTTCATAACTACTCGCTGCGGCTTGATAAATCAGTTGCCCAACCAGGAACATTTGAACTTTTTCCTTTGGAATTGCTTCGCAGCAGTTGGTGAAGTTGTTGAAGACGGTGATCCACAAGTCCATATTAAGATGGACTACAAGGCTAACAAAACTAGCATTGATGTTGCTTGTGAACACAAGCGATCACACATGCAAAGTGTAAAACAATATTTTCACTCATATATTCTTTATCCTTTGCAAAAATTTACAAACATTTTTGGAGCTTTGTTGAGACGGTCTTCTTCTGTGTTTCATCAACACATCTACATGTACAGTACTATGTCTGCATATATTATATCGCCCCCTGGTGGCCATTCATTCCATTCATTTCAACGGGGAAAGATTGAGGACAACCATAACTATGACGGTGCCCGCAATTAAAAAAAAATATTTGACATGCCTGAATTAGAGGCACATTCTTGGTGCAGATATCGGCTGAATTCCTAATTGTTCAAGCTCAGGGAGATTCTGCTGTATTCTGCTCATGAAAGCATGGCGGCGGAGCTGTAGCTCACATCTATCAGAGGTTATTTCATTAAGGATATCATCTTCCCTTGTACGAAGCAGATCTGATGCAGCTGGAGGACAAAGTTAACCCGTACTGGGTTCAATTCCACAGTAAGCCCCCCGTGTTGGAAACTGATAAAGTGTCCAGTCATTACACCCGAGTTCATCTCTGCCCAACCCCGGTGCCTTCCAGGTCAGTGCTTTGGCTGTGGACAAGGGGCTTAGGGAATACAATATGCTGGCGGGTCAGGGGTCGGCCACACTGCATGTGAGAGGAGGCTAAGTGAATAAACGGCAAATCGGCGGAAAGTGGAAAATAGTGCAAACAAACATAAATAAAGGCGGATGACATCAGTGGATGTAATATAGGGCTGGAATGAGGTGGACAGAATGGAAGATGCCATGGGAGATATTGTCTATCTCCACTTCCTTTTCCCCCCTGCTGTCCATTTCGCCTGTTCCAGTGTGAAAGTGCCAAAGCCCTCTTTGAAGAGGCTAGCTGCAAAGCACAAAGGGATAGGTAGAATATAGGCCTGCTTTACCATCCTTACCCCAGAAAATACGATATTACGGCCGCTACACCTGCAAGACTGGCATCAAATATCAATGCTTTGTACGAGGGTTGTTCAATAACACTTTTTTCTCGGTCTGACACCTGTACAAGTACTCAACTCTTGAGTTCTCACAGATAACAAGACTAATAACCAATATCACTTTTATGTTTGATCGATAAAATTTCTATTTAACTAATGACATATAACTTTAAATTCAGACTTTTTGTTCATTTATACATTAAAAGTCATAACCTCTGATTGAGAAACACTGGCCTAGTGGTGGGCAATATGACCATATTAGATCGTTAAGGACTTTTAACGTGTGGCCGATCTCATAAAGCCGAAAGATCATTACATCCTATATTGGGCACATTCTATAGAGTTTAAAGTCCCGAAAAGAAACTCCACATCCACAGTGCGGGGGTTTGGCTTTTCCCCGGAGGACACAGCGCAGACCAAAGTTATTTGCAAAGTTTACAGAAACTCCGTTGGGACGTCGGAATACAACACGTTGAACCTGTATAATTACTTGCGGAGATAGCCCCCAAAACACTACACTGAAGGCCAAACCAAACGGGGATCAGACACATGGCAGCCAGAGGCAGCCGCTAACTCCAAGCTAACGCAAACCACGGTAACCAAGTCCTCAAGGGCGCTCCATATGAAAAAACAAGCAAGCGGTGGGAAGAAGTAACTGAGGCAGTGACTTGCTAGAGACAAGGTGCCCATGAAACAGTGGAAAACCAGTCGTTTAAAAGGCTGTTCAAAGTACTACACCCGCATTATGAGCTGTGTTTTTATGTTTACTTTATGTTACCTTTTATGTTTACGTTCATTGCACATTTTGATAGAAATTGCACTATTTAAATGAAAACCTGTTTAGAAAGCTTAGTTGGCTTAAAATGTCTTTTTTTCTTCTTTTTGTGTTTTATATACATTTTAAATACGTTTAATATGTTTAACGTGAGGAAAATGGTCAGAAATGTGCAAATCTGTCTATAAAAAAAAGAATTGGAATAAAATTGTGATCGTGATTTTTTTTTTTTTTTTTAAATCTTGGACATTTTTGTCATATCGCCCACCACCACACTTGTGTCCTAAAATTGGCAGGAGACCAGTCGAGGGCGTACTTTGTATGACATCAGGCTGGCATTAACAGAATACGTCCCATTTATTAGATATTCACCCACATTTTAAAGAGGTCTGATTCCTATCTGAAAAGCTTATTTTTTTGCCTCTACGCCACCATCACTAATATCCCAATTGTGCCACTTGAACCAGGTGGCATCAATCTAGCAATATCCAGATAGAGCACTGTTATATTTATTGTCCAAAAATGTTGAAAACAGCAGGGTTGAAGCAGTAAACCCCGAACTGCAGTCATGCAGCAGCGCTGGCCACTTAAAGCCACAAACTGATACATCAGGCTTAATACGTATTGTCAAACATGACAGCCTCACTCACTGGAAAACTCATTTCCCACCACAAGCTGTCACTATGAATTAAACGTGTCATCAACATGATGGATGGACTTATCAGCCAAAATTTACTTTCAACCCATCTCCACAGTCGTACACTCAGCCCCTTTTCTGCCTCATTTTCCCCCCTGCTTCCCAGCGTCTCGTTTCTCTGCTGTCATACGGCGGACAAGCATCATGTCTCGTAGTGATCTGCGGGCCCCGAGCCCGGGACTGCGTGTATGGCAGGGCAGCAAAGGCAGCCGCATGGCATCGATCCCTGTTTCTCTGTCAGTCAGTCAGACTGGCCCGAGCCCACTTGATTGATCGGAGCTCGCGGAATGACCTGAGACCAGGAGAACATGTGCACACTTGTTCTAGTGGATCACACAGCCGCAGTTATATGAGTTATGCTTTGCGCTGTGCCACGCACCGGCGGGCAACGGGTGGGGGGGGGTCACTTTGACACCCGAATTCACTTAAAGTCACACTATCATTACAGTGATGGTAGGAAAGTAAAGTAATGTCAGGAAGGAAACATTGACAGTTTTTGACTTAAGCTAAACTAGCCAACACTGTGGAAAAAAAACGAGTCCTCTTGGATTTTGGTGGTGGTGTCCCGTAGCCAAATGATGATACAAGCTTCATATTTGGTACATATAGTCTTCAAATATAGTACCCCTAGCCATACAAAATTCCAAGATGGCAGCCCCAAAATCTAAGATGTCCACCCAAAAAATAAGCCCGATAAACAAGGGTGCAAATAAGCGGCGCGCCGGTGCACATGAGCTCTGGAGATTGAATATTACGCTCCGGTTCAAGTTTGTCATTGCGCTTTTGCGCACTGAATAGGTCAGGCCAGTCTCAATTCATACTGCAAGTCAGAGGTGGCCAATTAACATATACATTAGGGCTGCTCGATTAAGCGATTTTTAACCATAACCGAATTTTCTGGATAAAACGATGTTTAAAAACGTTCAAAACAGCACGTTCGATTTTGTTATTTTTGGTGTATCTAAGCCACCGTGGTTTCCTCTGTATTTCCGCTTCCTCCTACGAGCATGCAGTCCGAAACAACGACAACATCCATGGCTACCGGCAACTCTGCTATTTGCTCAGGCAAGTGAGCGTTTAGTTAATAAATCGGGCATAAATAGATCTGTAGTGTAGTGTGTGCCCTGCATGTACAATACAACCCGTGAGCAAGTAACTCGACGTCTGAAAGGCGTCCCTTTTTTTTCTCCTCCACAACGGACCTCTGGTCCAGCCGGACTATGCATCCATACTTAAGCTTGACAGTGCATTCTATTATTGAGTGACAGTTTTGCACTAATCATTGATTTATGTTTAAGTAAGACCAGGGAGAAAGGTGAAAGGCTAGTCACTAGCTGGTTGGCAAAATGACTTGCTGACAGACTGTATGGTTTACAGACTTGACTGTCTACCTTCTCTCATGTTGATGATTTTGTTTCAGATAGTATATGCACTTTCTTCTTTCATTATTGGTTTAATGAAGAACAGATCTGAAATCTATTGTGTAAGTAAAATGCTGTTAATCCCAATGGATTGATCTGTGTGTATCAAGTTAAATTGACTGGCATTTTGAGTTCAAAGAAAGACAAATTAATTTTCAAATAAAAGACATTCAAAATACTTTTTAATAAAATAATTTTTCATTATTTTTTATTTTAAAAAGAAATCGTAATCGTAAAATCGGGTTTGAGAGACATACATTATATATACATATATACATATATATATATTTATATATATATATATATATATATATATATACATATATGTATATATACTGTATGTCTCTCAAACCCGATTTTACGATTTATTTTTAAAATAAAAAATAATGAAAAATTATTTTATTAAAAAGTATTTTAAATGTCTTTTATTTGAAAATTAATTTGTCTTTCTTTGAACTCAAAATGCCAGTCAATTTGGATATATATGTATATATACACACACATGTCTATATATACACACACATGTCTATATATACACACACATGTCTATGTATACACACACGTACACACACACACACACACAGAGGGGCACTCAATGTTACCTGTGGGACTCCGATGACACCACCACAACACGGGCGGGCGCCGAGCGACGCAGCACGTCCTGCAGGCACTGGACCAGCAGGAAGTGACCCAGATGGCAGATCTGAAAAGTCGACTCTAGGCTGTCCTCGGTCAAACTCCACGGCTGAGTGCACACCGCCGCGTTGCACACCAAAATGTGCAAGGGCCTACAAAAGAAGATGTGTTTTGGAATAAGTGATAAAAAGATGACAATATCCTAAACGGGTTTAGTGGTTTACACTGCTGTTATGTTGCGGGTCAAATTGAACAGTTTACAAACCAAGATTTGTGTTGTCGTTTTTTTTTTTTATTGTTGAAAACAATAATTTATTGAAAAACTTTTTTACCAAACATTACAATTGTTTTCATTTTCTTTTTGCTTTATTATTTTAATGTAAAAGTATGTTGTTTTTTGTATATCTGGATTTTTTAAAATCCAGATTTTCCTTTATTATATATATTTTTTTATTAAACTTATTCTGCTGGTCTTAATTAGTTCCCATTTTGTTTTTAAAAGTAACAGAAAAACGAATAAAATGTAAACACCCTAACAAAATAATATATAATTACATCTGCAACGCTATTCAAACATGTTATTATTGATTGTTTCAGTTTAAATTCATTGAAACATTTTTTATTAAACTTCTATATTTTATATATATATATATATATATATATATATATATATATATACATACATATATACACATACATCTATAGGTATGTATATACATTTATACATATAAATACATAGACACACATTTTTTTGAACGAAAAATGGAATCATAATTTATTACTTGTGTACTTTATACTTGTATTTATAAAGACTTCCATCACATTGTGGGTCATAGTGACGATTCTGACATTTGAGAATCTAGGAGACAAAACTATTTAATTTGGATTAAACTCCTTCCAACTGACTTTTTTTTAAATATAGACACTTTTAAAAAAGATCATTAAACACATACTGCCGTTCATATTGGCCCGAGAACACTGTGGGTCTAACAAAGAAATGAACATAACAGGAGGATTAAGATTCATCCATGCAATGAAAAGCTATCATTTTAGTGCACAAGAGTGCTGGGGACCAATAAAGGAACATATGCTTTAGAGCGCACACACGCACACGCACACGCATGCACAAGCACAATAAATCTATCGTCATGCTGGGGCTCGAAGACCGCTAGATTGGTCGGGGGCAGTAAGAGATGCTTGTCGGTGACAGCGTCGCTCCAGCGAGCTCAGAGCCACTGTAACACAGACGAACAATCCAAACACACCCCACCAATTTTTAATTTCTTCCATTAGAATTAATTATGAGGCCGGAGGCAATTTGTGTACCCTGTGTTTAAGACTGCCTACTGGATTAATTAAAAACTGGATGCTGGAAAATTAATGTGCGAATTGTTATGCTCTCGCTATAATGAGCCATCCCGTGCTATTACATAGAAGTGTACAGTAGCGATCACCTTCAGGCCTCCCGAACACGCAAGGTTCATTAAAGAGCACAAACCTCGTCAACTTCAAGAATGCCCACCTCAGCACTTCCGCGGCGGGACGCACTTGCGGCGCGTGTTAAAATATAATAAGGTGAGGAGACACCGTATGAGCAACAGCCTCAAGAGACAAAGACGCTGGACATCCGGCCACCATCAGTTCACACAGCGAAAGGGATCTGTGTTTCGCGGGTCGGACGTGGCTAACACTGGCACTAGCACGTCAGACGCATGGAACTCCCTTAGTTGTACACCACAACTCCATCCGGAGGTGTTTCGGGTTAATTGTGTCGGGTTAATATGCATAATACAGTCTTATTGTACTAAGTCGACTTGTCGTTTATTTGAACGATGTTACGCCACTCTATCATTCCACGTGAGTATGCCGCACACACGCATTGTTGGTTTAGCTGCTTCTTCTTCATTGGTTTAGATGCTACTTCTACGCGTTTGGAGGCGCGCACTGCCTACAACACGCACAACGCCGTGGTCAGGATACACTTTCAGAATTTTTTTTTCGAGCGAACATTTTCATCAATCCATCTATTTAGGCATTTTCTATTGATATCAATCACATGACTATCACGATAGTTGATATTGAATTATCACCCGGCCCTAGCACAACACTGTACAGTGCTATTTTTCTTATTAAAAACAACACATTACAAAAAGGCTGGAATGGATTAATAGCATTTCCATTCATTTCAATGGGAAAGGTTGATTTGAGACTGTACAATGTGAACCTCCATCAAGGTTTAAACATGTGTCACTTGCCAATCACTCAATGAGCAATAAGCAATAATCCAGGACATCAATAGCATACCATCGAGATTTTGAATCTCTTCGAGATTTAAAAGATAGATATCATGGGATATGGTGAAAAAAATCCTTGCAATACCTTTTAAGAGTGAAGAAAAAGTGCAATTTTGGCACAGATATTCTTCCAGAATGAAATGAACAAATACACTTAGCAAGAAACATTAAGAATTTGCATTTGCGAGCCACATAAAATGATGCGAGTTTGACACCTGTTGTCTGCTTGACTGTTTTAGTCGCACACATTTGGTTCTGAAAAGCTGCAATCACCAAGGTCCGTTGATCTGAAGTGAGCTGTGCGCTTATAATGCGAGAGGCCTGTTAATCCAACTGCCCACCCGTTAGTCCCGCTCTCATAAGTGCGGCTCTAATGAAGGCCTTTAATAGGCCTGTTGCCGCCCAAGACACGGTCCCGCTCTCCACATTAAAGGGCTCTCACAACACGGCAAGCGCTGCACTGTGCAATCTCAGCGCCGCTCAAACGAGGGTGTTAACTACCAAACGGGGAAGAATCCGTTTATATATTTACTTTAAATAACCCCCCTGGGTACGGCCCCTGACCTCCGTGATAATGTGGGCCAGCACGGAGGATATTGCCAGTGTGTGTGCGTGTGTGTGCGCGTGTGTGAGCGAGCTGCGCCCAGACTATTAGCCATTACCACTACATTTTATTGTTGACAGAAAACACCCACAAATGACGCACCCACTGGTTACCGCAGCGCCGCAAAGACGTGCCAATACAGTATATCCAGTATATATAAATAATTCATTTTATAATATACTAAAGTATATTAAGAATTTGATCATTTGATTTTGTTACCAACAGCCTCTGAAAATAATCACAGTCTATAGTTGATTGTTGCCTGTTTTCTGTCTTTGTGCCAATACACAACTTCCTTGACAATCACACCATGTTTTTAATGTTCAGTAAAAAGAATAAAGTGCAACATATTGTAAGAGGAGCTTCAAAACCTGATACAGGCTCACAGTTTTTCCATTGTAAAACGTTGGTGGATGTGCGGAGAACAGTCGCCGACTGTAATTTATTTTTTTTTTGGCACTGGTCTCCTTTCGTTGTTTTGGGCCATGTCGCTCAGTGTGTGCGGGCCTTATAAAAATCGTATTTCAATCAACTGCCGGATGTGCCATCCACTTAAACAATGCCTCCCTTTAAACAGGTAGATGAAGGTCTCAAAGTGGATATATAAAAAAAACGTGGAGGATATGTTCCAGACCCACCCACAATAGGGGAAAATGGGTCATACGTGTTTGGATTAGAGTTAGAGTTCTGATCCGATCATGTGATGTATACACTTCTTTATACAGTACCAGACCCAGTATCAGTCAATACTCAAAATCAAGGGACACGATTTTGGTGCAAAAAAAATTGACTGGGAGTCGGGACATCCCTACTACCTTACTGAATATTCCATCTGTAAAAATCAGAGTGTTACACCTGTAATATAGGGTAATACGTCTGCAATGACACCAGGATGAATGCGTCCAGGAACAAATGGCACGTGTTAATTACGAAGCGTTCAGTAGAAATTGTATTAGGGGCACTCTGTCAGTGCCGCTCTCCGTCAATTACGCCGCCACCAAATTGCCCTGCATTGAACAATATCAATATCCAGGTAATTTCATTTCAAAGGACAGGCAATTAAAGCGGAATCGGGGTCAATGGAACACAAAGCAGCGTGAAAGCCACTGACTAAAGCACTTAAAAGCAAGGGAGTGAGAAACGAGAGCGGGGGAAAAGGGGGGAAGAAAAAGACTCTGATTACATTTCACCTGTCAATGACACGCTGCCGAAGTATTATTGTGCTCGCTTCTATTTTCCCTGAGTGTAGACGCGCATGCACGCACGATGCTCGTGTTTGCACGCGTTATGCCCGAAGACATACGTGCAGTAATAGAGTGGTGGCAGACTCAGACAGCTGCCCAGTGCCATTCACAGCTCAGAGCTCCCAGCCTCCACTCTGCTCCGTTCGCCTTGTGATGAGAATTAATGTACTCTGACGTCCCCTGGGAGTCCCTCCCCCATGCCCCCCCCCCAACCCAACAGCACCACTAATGAAGAAATACAACCTTGCCAAAATAGTGAGGTAGTGAGCCAGAGCGACAGACTGAGGGGTGACATAAGAATGAGATACTTAGCGAATGAACAAATTGCAAAAAGGGAATACGGTAGTATCCCTCACACCCACACCCCATAATGGCCAACATTTAAATACAGTAGAATTTTTTTTAGTTTTTTTGACTGTAATCCTAAAAAGTTAAAATTGTAATATTATTGTCTGTATGCACACGTCTGAGCTTAAATCCAAGAAATACATTTACTTGATGACTCGTTTACGTAAAAAAACCATTGCTGATAAAAGTTAAGCGTTGTACCTAAATAAATGTTTCTAAACAAACAGTTCAGTTCTAAATGTTTAAATGCAAACGTATTCGACTGAAGTTAAATACAACTGAACTGTGGTTAAAAATGTACTGTGCTCAATTAAAAAACAAAAAAAGTGGAAGCCACTGTGACACGATGCACAGTTTGAACATTTAATTCAGTGATTCAATCAGTCATTCCTTCCATGCCCATAAAAAAAAAGTTTTATTTTTTGTTTTTAACTATTTAAAAAGTGGTTTTAATATGGTCTCTATATGGCAGATTTTCACCTATTGCAGGTGGATCTGGTACGTATCCCCCCGTATAAACGGGGATGCACTGACTGCGACAAAAAAACGGATTACGTGGATGGATGGGATTATAGGAAGGTCAAAGCTTCAGTATGACTGGGCGGAGGGTAAATTAGAGGAGGGGAAACCTCCGTGAGCTTTGGCTCGGCCCCAAGACTCGTGTCCTGGATGGTCATACCCTGCCTCCGGGCTGCTGCAGGCCATGGCTGCTGTGCCTCTTCCCAAGGGGCTCCCCCATGTCAACACACACACATACACATACACACATATATATATATATATAGATATAGATATATATACATACAAAAACACACACACACATGCAGCCACAAGGGACATGCAGGTGGTTGAGTGGCATTGATGACAAAATACATGACCCCCGAAATAGCACCGATGCGACCGGCCAATGGGACACATGCTGACCACCACAGAATAAAAAGAACCATCAAGTCCACGGGGCCAATGTCAGTCAGTAAATGGACAAAAATACACACGCTGACCCTTTAGTCCTTGTCTCCATCAGGAACAGTCTGGACGTCCTTTATTAGGATACATAAAAATGGGTCGACAACAGGGGTGGGCAAACTTTTGTGCTCTAGGGAAACGTTTGATTTTTAAAACGGACAGAAGGCCCAGGTCATTTAAAGAAAAGGGGGTGGAAGGCAGAGGAGTGTTAAAATGTTTATGTAAAAACGTTTGCTACCTGGAAGGATGTGAAAATATGGAGGAAAAAAAAATCTCTTGGTCAAAATGCGCTTCTGATATTGTTTGTACTCACAGCTTTTTGGCTTTGAAGGAGTCTGCAAACTCCCTGACACTGCGGAAAGAGGCCAGGTCGCACATCATGGCTTCTACTCGGGCTTTGTGCTGGGGGACAAAACAGAAAAAAATAAAAGGACAAAATGTGACAACCAAGGTTGGTTATTGGTCTCATTTCATCTGTTAAATTGTTCAATAAAACAATGTATACTGGTAACTGGACTCGTGTGTTTAATTTAATTTATATAAAATCAGTTTTCTGTAGTGAAATCAATAAGAAAGGCCATCATTTGGAGTCTCCAACCTTTTTTTTTTTTTTACATGTTTTTAACAAACAAAATATAGTACATACATACATACATACATACATACATATGCATATATATACATACATACATACATACATGATGCAACGCACTAGTAAGTGCTGGTATTTCCCCAAAAATATATAGATATATTTTTTTACAATAGCAGTAACAAAATAATTGGACCTCGATGGTGAGCAATTTTTAGAGAAGCACCGCAGGCACTATAAAAAGTTGTAAATAGTGTTTAATTATTTTCATTCTAATGTATTAGTGATTATGTTTTTAAAGTGCAATACAGCACTATTGTTCTTATAAAAAATACGTCAAGGTGGTTTAGCCGTAATAAAGGCGATTTTGATTGTGATAAAAGCCTGACAACGCTCCTCCTGATAAATGCTCCATTTGACTCATGCCATCAAGCCCGTGAGAGACACTCAGAACTCCCTGCTGGCCTTTTTGAGTTTGGCATCACCACGAATCCTGGACGCTTATCCCTGCCATCCGCGAAGATGACTCAACTCATTTTACACCCCCGCGAGAGCGTTCCGCGGCCCGTGTGTATCTTATGGGAGCGTCTCCCTCGGCTCAGCAAAGCGTACACGACACTCGCGGCA
This sequence comes from Filicampus tigris, assembly GCF_054856515.1. NCBI lineage: Eukaryota > Metazoa > Chordata > Actinopteri > Syngnathiformes > Syngnathidae > Filicampus > Filicampus tigris. Next base: position 21,401,535 of record NC_141220.1, on the reverse strand, counting down.
AGGACGCACCGTGGGGCGGTGAGTACAGGCCACAGTGAAGGGTTAAGAGAGCCCGCTGATGGAAATGTGTTTCTTCAGGCATTTTACAGGCAACTTAACCGCCCTGGGATGTATTTATACATGCAAACACACCCAAACACACACACACACGCACACAACAAACTCAATGTTGTGACTCAAGGGTAAAAACGCGCAATCACACCATTATCTATGCCTGAATTATTCTCTTGCTGCTACACTCTACCATTACATGGATGATATTACAAAGCATTAAAGTGCTGATTGTGGCCATTATAGATGGGATTATAAGGGCACCCGCTTATATGATGTGCACACAGCGGTAATCACAGGTGAGGGGAGACAACTGTTTCACACTCGGAGACACTTTCGCACAGCTTAGAAGAGAAGAAATAGTCCGCTAAGTGCGCTCGCAGTCTGACTCGCGCTTCAATTGTGCATGAGAGAGAGATTTGGTGGAGGAATGAGGAATATTCAGGTTGAAACAAGGTCAGGGCAGGCAGCCGTGGGATCATTAAGAGGTCAGCGTGAGGGGAAGGGTGACCAGCAGAGAAGATGAGTGCAGGCGTCAGCTTGACAAACTCATATGGAGAAGACGGAGGGAGAGAGATTGAGAGATGGGAGATATGCTCGGGGTTGAAGTGGGGCCCACTGGAGCAAATCCAGCAGGGAGAAGGTGAGCACCCCCCCCCCCTGTAGATTGAAGTCTTGCGAAGAAAATAAAGTTTATTGCCTGGAAAGAAGTGGAAAGGGGGGCATGTAAAAAGCATTAAAGTCATGGAGGTGAACAATTAGACAGATGGCCAGGTTTTGGAAGGAGGAGAAAAAAATAGATAGAAAAGGATCAAGAGAATGCAATTTGGTTTTTTTTATGAGGAGCCTGACAACTTCTGGCCTCTTCAAGGGCGAGGGGACAGTGAGAGGCAGTCGTTCACTCCAGTGTAATTGCTGACTGTGCAGCAGCAGCAAGACCTGACTGACTTGCGTAAGCAAGGTATACACATACTGATAATCAGGCAGAATTTGAGCGGTTCGCCAAAGGCCCGGTTGATTTTTTTTTGGAGCGATTATCCCGTAGTGTAGTGGGTTAAGAGGGCTTTTCCTCCTCCTTCTGCTTGGAAAAACATCAGGGCCAAAAAACCTAAGCGTCAAACCTGACCATACAGTGCACAAAATTGATTGTCAACAATTTCCCCATTGGAAATAATTTAAATACCATCAATGCTGGAGCCTATGCCAGCTGATTTTGTGTGAAAGGCGGACCCCACCCTGAATTGGTCGCCAGCAGAAACAGGAATCGATTCCACGTTGCCTGCACACAAGCCAGGCGAGTATACCACTAACCATCAGCGACCATAACAATAAGAAAAGTTTTCCCATTTTAATGGTTAAGATCATCAAACGAAAGATCATACCAAGACTGTGAAAAGTGACTTGGCCCCCTTTGTTAAATCATGAATTTACTGTGGTTTGTCACATTTTTCTGTTCATTTCCACTGACCACTCTGGCCTGATTGACCTAAAGACCTGTTCAATCAAGCAATCGCCTAAACAGAACCTGTCTCACAAAATGAAGCCGGACAAAACATGTTAAAAAGCTGCAAAAAAATGTCACAATTGAAAAAGGGCAAACGTTTTTTCACACCGCAGTAAAATATAGTGAATTTTTCCTTTTTTTTTTCCTTTAATATATTTTTCGCCCATTTTTTGGAACGTGTCCCCCAAACTACCTGTCTGTGTGTGGGAATATGATGCAGGGATGTCGCAGTGGTGGGTGTGTTGGGGGGGGAGAAGTTACAGGGGGGTTCTCTCCTTAAGAATGACACAGTGGTCACTGCTGAGTGAGTAGATAGATGGCATAAGAGCGCGGTCGGGGAGATGGGGGTAAAAACTAATACAATTATAACTGGGGCCATCCAATCCAATAAAATGAAGAGGTATTAGAGCAGGGGGAGACCCGTCCTGTTCAATAAGACACTGGACCACTCTAGTAACTCTTAAAAAACACACGCGCACACTTAGTTGACCTCTTAAACAGCACGGCAGCCAACCCTAATGGATGCAAGCAAGTGGAACCGCCAAATAATACACTGCCTTAATGCACTCAGCTGAATCTCATCGCCTAATCCTCCTCGGGCACTCCCACTCATACTTTAACCCCTGTTTCCATCTTGCGTCACCTCTTGGCCACCTTCAGAGATCACCTATGGAGGGGCAACACTTAAGAAATCAAACGCAGCCCTCCCTTCGCCCAAAGCTCACAGACGGTGAATGTTCCACACCCACACGCGATAGGTGATAGTGCGATATACAGACCACTTCAAAACACTTATTAAACTTATTAAAGCCCATTTAACTTGGTAAAGTATCGTACAGCACCACTTCAAGGAATCGAAAACTCCAAAAACACAATTGTCCAAATGAGTGGCACAGCATGCGTGCTGCAAGATGTTTGTCACTCATGGTTGAAGTTTACCGTAAAACTAACACATCTAATAAAACTATTAAACATTGTGTATTTAAATACCAAAACTGTTCAACCATATCATTTTGGATTAAAGTCCACTATCTTAAGGCTAATGCATAATGCAAAGGGCCAAAGACGAGCTAACGGAAATTAGCATTGATGTTACGTAATTACAAACCTTCACACAACTTCTACTTTAACACACACAAAGAAACGGAAACACATACAAAAAGTGCATACAACACAGTACAATTAAAGACGGGATACTTAAAAGGCCAAAAATGTGCAACCAAACCGTATAATTCCCACTAATGAAAGCCTCCGCCATAAAAACCATCAACGACTAGTCCAGCGTGCTGACCACCATAAAAAGCGTCAACCACTAGTCCTCTGTGATGCTCACCATAAAAACAATCCACCATGCCACCCACCATAAAAAACCTTCAACCACTAATCCATTGTGTTGCCCACCATAAAAAGCGTCAACCACTAATCCCCACCATACTGCCCGCCATAAAAACCGTCACTGTTCAAATACTTCTGGACCCAACTGTACAAAACAATTACCCCGCAGACCACGCTTCCAACTCTAAATCTACAAGCGGGTGGAGGAATTTTGTCCCAAACTTTATGAAATGCTTTGACGTCGATACACAGCATCGATAAAAAGCGCCAGCTAAATTAAAGTGCTTCTTTTCCCTGAGCAGGTGCGCAGGTAAGGTGTTGCAGGGGCAGTGAAAGTGAACGAGCAGAGAAGACAGCGTGTGAAAAGGGCACCTTATAAAAGCAATTAGAGAAATGACTTTGAGCCCTTCTCTGTTTTGCTCTGTAGATTAGGGGAAAAGGAAAAAAGGCCTCGGAGGGAGGAACGGCGCCCGGATCGCTCGTGACCTTGTCCGCAACACGCCACGCTAAATTGGTCATCAGCGTTTAAGACTGTATTTTATCATGGATGTGTATTTTTAGCCAAAAGAAGACGAGGGGAAGGCGAGGGGAACCCATATATCATGTTGTCACAATGATGACATTTATTCATAAATATCAAGCCGACTCCTCTACATCTGGTTCACTCACATGTGCACTCGTACAATAACCACAACATACACACAGTGGTACCTTGAGTTACAAGTAGGGCTGAATGATTTTGAAAACTAATCTAATTGTGATTTTTTTTATCCTCAATATTGCGATTCAATATGTGATTACTTTTTCGAATGTCCTCGTTGCATGTCTTTTCTTAAAAGTGACGTCATTTTCAGTCGAAAGAAATGACAAAATGGCCGCCCCCTGAGATGGCTACAAACTGGTGGATTTTGCTGCTTAACTCATATTCCACAAACGCAATATTAATCAGAATTCCACGTTTAGACTAGTAAAGGCGCACAGAACATATTATTGAAAAGATTTTTGGGTGGTTGACTTCCTCTTTTAGTACTAAATTTATCCAAACAATAAATAAATAAATACATAAATACATAAATAATCAAGACATGTACCAGTATATAAACAAAATTAGCCTGTGATCAAACAAAATAATCACAAAATAATCTTATACTTACAAGTGCCCCAATTTACGGCTTACGATCACTCGCTTGGTTGATTTTGTGTTTTGTTTTGAGATCCTAAATGTTAAATATGAGGGAGCTTCAGTGCTGAAGTGAAGTGGAAAAATAGAGTAACTAAAGCGGAAGTCAACTCCTAAAGTTTCTTTACAATAATACGTTCTATGCAGCCCCATTAGTCTAAATATGGTATTATAATTTATTGCGTTTGTGGAATCTGAATTACGCAGCAAAATCAACCTGTTTTTATTCATCTTGGGGAACGGCCATTTTGTCACTTGCAGTCAACTGAAAATGACATCACAGTTGCTCAGGGCTCAGCTAATCACAGCTCACCCGTTTTCTGAGTTTGCTCATGTGACATTCGCAAGCTGAGCCGTGATTGGTCGTTACCTGAGACCTGAGCAACTATGATGTCATTATCAGTCGACAGCAAGTGGCAAAATGGCCGCCCCCTGAGATGGCTAAAAATGGATGGATTTTGTTGCTTACTTCATATTCCAGAAATGCAATAATAATTCGAATACCGTGTTTGGACTAAAACTTATCATTGTCAAGATCATTTTTGACTGTAATGCCCTTGCAGGTGGGCAAAGGGAGCCATAGTAGCAGATGCACCACTGTACGCTGGTGAAAAAGGAAGCACATCTAGCTGGATGCCCTGGCAGAGGTCTGAAAACTGACCTTAAAACATATGACACTACAGCGCCTAACACAGATGGATGCACATGACAAACACACGCACACACACACAAACAAACATACACACACTGCAATTAATATTGAGGCAGGTCGCTAGTAAGGAAAAGAAAAGTGCCTGATCAGCACATACAAGCAGAATATGCAATTTCCTTCAGTTAAGTCAGTATTAAATTGATTTCTTCTTTCTCCGACACGAGACGAGTTTTTTTCCCCCGCCCCGCCCCGCCCCGTCTTAATGAAAGCGGGATAATCAACAGGTTTTTTTCCCCCTCCCCTGAAATCAAGTTACAAATCAAGCAGTTGCGGCACAGCATAAAGGTGAAGGAAGGACGCGGGGTGATTTTCCAGATGAGAAGCGTGGACGGCCAGGCTCGGACATGCTGATGCGCAGACATTGAGAGCAGGCAGCCCTCACGCGCGCAACCAAACGCACACACATACACAGAGAATCAAGGGCTGTGTTCTGAATCTCTCCACATCCACTATATCGTGGGCTGTATACGAAGTTTGCCATTTTATAGCGCTGTTTCAATGTGTAATGAGTAGCGCGTTTATTTATTTACAAAAATTAATTTGCCAATTGCAATTGATTTCTTTTTTCCATTTGGTAAAACTAGTGTGAGGGGCAAATTTATTTCTGACTTTTCAGGAGTCGCATACATTTTTACCAGAACATATGTGTGTAAAAACTGGCAAGTTTTTTGAATGCTTATTGAGACCCACAAAAGGCTATTCATTCATAGGAAGAAAAATAAACACAGTGATTCCAAGGGGCCCCTAATAATAAAAGACAAATAAATAACCTATAACTTAATGCTAAAAGATGATCAATGCCATCCATTGACAAGGTGGCACTCATCTCTTTTCCTCAAAATGCACAGAAGCAACCTCTGCTTACCGTGTTAAAAAAGAAAAAAAAGTATTATATCACAACACTTAATGATGATGGATTTTTAACGTCGATGTATTCATGCGCAAGCAGAATTTCAACATTATAGCCAGCCAAGGTAGGATACATTTAAGTATTTTATATCCTGCTGCGACATTTAATTTAGTGTACAACAATGCATGATAATTTTATATACTCATTCTCGTTTATTTGCATTTTAATGACTTAAGAGAAGGAGGCCACGGATAAATGTCTTCAGTTCTCTGTCAGAGTTGTCTAACATTACTTTTTATTAGTAGTAAAATATTTTTTCTGTTTTAAAAAGTAAAATAGATACATTCATCTAGTATCACTTTTTTTTGTCTAAGAATAACACTAAAAAACTAACTAAAACATATGGCTCACAAATTGCACAAAAATAGCTATGGTAAATTTTCTGAGCACTTAAATTTGCCTTTAGAAGGCAGACAGGCCTGGAGAGGGACAGGTGAAGAGGAAGAGTGAGACAAAAGATGAGGAATGAAAAGGACACGGCGGTCATCATAACTGCAGCGTTGGCTTTTCCAACAGACCCGAGCTGCGTGGGGCCTGAGGCAAATAGTTTCACACAAACACACGCATAAAGGACACTTCATTAGGTACACCAGCCCAACCTAATGAGATCCAACATTAAAGCTGCTGGTATTAAAAATATAGTACTAAGTTGTGAGCACAATGAGAGGATAGTTTCTAGTTAAGATGGTCAGTGACGCAGACTTACACATGTATTAATTGTGCTATTTAGAGGAGCCACAAGGAGGAACTGCACGCTCCTTTGAAAAAATCAAAACCGGATGTTGCCGTATTGAAAATGTACGGTGGCCGCAACTAACAATTATTTTAATAATTGATTAATCTGTCAGTTATTTCTATAAACGATGAATGGAAAAAAAATCCCATCCCTTTATTCAAAAACAGGACATTATTTGAAATTGACAGTGCAGAAAATGCACAAACAAATTGTTATGATCCAGTTATTGGTTTGGAAAGTGCACAAAAATTAAAAAAAAAATCTATCTGCTTTCATGGAAAACAGAAATCTTTGAATATTTACTGTTAAGAGGCTGAAATTCAGAGGATTTGGACATTTTTTAAAGTTAAACAAGGTCTTTAAACGATTAACAGATTATCAAAATAGTTGTCGATTATTTTGATAATCGTTTTATTGTCGATAAATAACCTCTACAAGCATATCTATGTAATGTTACACCCCTACATAATAGCTGAAAGGCCAGAAATGATCCTGTGGATAGTAGACCATTATTTGTATGTAAAGTACCTTGTTTTATTGAACGATATTAACTGAGAATATAGGGCAAGAAAAACAACACTGCACATTTTCAATTGTCTATAAGTGTGAATATGAGCGTAAATGTCCATACAGTATGTGCGCTGTGATTGGCTGCCGACCAATCTGGTGGTGTCCGAAAACATTACAAAGACATAGATGATTGGCATTTCCATTCATTTCAATAAGGAAAGTTTAATTGCGATACAACTGATTTGGGGAAGCAGCAAGGTCACAGAACAAATTAAACACATAAGTCAAGGTACGTCTGTACTTAACTTTCCTTCAAGTGTGAGCGAGCTTCCTCTCCATTTCCTCCTCACTCATCTCCCCCTCCGGACTTAGCCTTCTCTATCTCCAGCACATTCGCAGACAGTGCACATTTTCCAGCACGTCTTCAGTGTAACCGACACGCCTAACAAGCACCGCTTTAATGCAATTCCTATATATCACCGCCGTATATTTGAGAGCCATCGGAATGAATGCTGACAATTATACATGTACAGAATACTGTATGCATACACAACTTATTATTATTCGTGAACATCACTCGCAGACCTAGAAGCTGATTATTTGGCACTTAGGATGGATTTACACTTCCGATCCAAGTGCGCCATTAAAATTGAATTTCTTTATTTGACTTTTTTAGTTTGTTTTGTTTTTATACACCCTCAAAAAGGCTAGTGTGGGGGTCCACATTGAGGATTTTTTTCCTCTATACATAAAAGCTTATGTGCATTTGACGGGCAGTACTCTGCGACGTCACCACATCATGCAACGGCAATTCGGATTTCGAATCGTCCCAAAAACAGCGGACGAGACTCGACACTTCCGATTTAAAGCTATTTCATCCATGCTGCCATTATGCACATGCAAATTGTGCCACGTGAAAGCTGAACTTTTAAATTGTGTCACCTGAAGCATACAATGCAAATCCATCCTTACGTAACATTAAAGTCTAAGGAAAGCTACTTGACCACATGCATTCGCACAGCATCTCCAACTTTGTGTTTCAGACTGTCAGCGATAAAGCTCCACTCTTGCAAGTGTAAAATAATGTGTTATTTTCAAGTGCGACAATAACGTAATTGCGTGGTCTATACTCGCTACTTTCATTTCTGCGGAAACACGCGCCTGGTATCGTCTTGGTGACTGCAGGGCTGCTAAATTACAGAACACACTCACAGGAAAAACTGCATTTACACATGTGTACTTCTCTTGTGTTGAACACACAGCCATGATCAATTACACTGCGCTGATTTTGTTACCCAAAGCCTCCTTTTTGTCTCATCTTTATGAAAACACAAGCATAACTTAATTGAGTAAGAAAAGATTCTGGCAATTAAGAACCATGGAGGCCTTTGATGTTTATAAGTGTATAAAAGGCCTTTTGATGAAAAAACGTTTGAGCATCCGCCGGCAATGCTGTGCGTTTTGATTAAAGGCTCTTTTGTTTGGCAATATTATAAACTGCTTACCAGTTACTACTGTCACAATAGTTTAGCCTAGAAATATAGTAGCTGGGGCCTTTATCTTTTTGTCTCGGAAAGGAAGTCGCAAACTTGCACAACCAAGAAACAGAACAAAATCCGCTTAATCAATTAATCAATAGTCCTTTTTACACGGGTTGTTCAAAGTGAGAATAATCTGCCTTTTTTTCCGCCTCAGTACGAGAAAACAGACACGGAATAGGAGAATCGAGCCCTTCAGCCAATACTTTTGAGTAATCTTGTGGGACAAAGATTCCTGGCCTAGCAGCTCAGGTGTGTGAGGTTTAAACACATTCTGATTACGTCTACCGCCATTGTTGAACTGAATGCAGTGTCAGTGTCAGAATCGGAATCATCTTTATTGGTCTGTTATAAGTAAATTGAGTTACAAGCTTGGTCACGGAACAAATTAATCTTTTAAGTCAGGGTACCACTGTAGTTACTTGTTTTTTTTGACACAAAGGAAACCTGGGCTACAAAATGTCTTACATATGCATGACTCTTGATTCTGATTCAATCATCTGTGTGCAATTTGTTTTTAGAAGATGAGTTGAGCTGTTTTAGGATCATGGTTTGTGGTATATTTATGGTTTAAACTATCAACATAGGCAATTATTCATATTTTTGTGAATGGGTCAATTCCTCGTGGTTTTTCACTACACACGGCAAGGCTTGGTACCTATACCATGTGGATAGCAGGGGATTACTGTAGGGATAGAGTTGCATACGGACAAACACTCCCATGCCAGAGAAAACATCTGCTGCGGAAGTAAAAAAAAGTACAGATTTGTATAAGAACCGACTAGTAGTACATGCCACACACAGGCTGGAGCTAAGGTTGTGTTCTTTGGCATTCTAGACCAATTTGAATAATAGTATTCTGCTCATGTATGACCATCCCCTTGTCACTTGATAATAGCCAGAAAAAAACCTTGGCGAACAACGTAATAAATGCATCAAGTGCCCTCCGCAAAGGTCCGGGGTCAGTGAGCCGCAGATAGTCGACGAAGATGCAGCCTGCCGAAGGAGAAATGACGCCTTGTAAACAAATTGAGTTAATGCTCTAATTCATGCAGTCTGATTCGATTTTCCAAGCTTCCAGGAGTCCTTGACGGGGGAACAGGGGAGTGAAGGAATGAGGGTGGCGTGGGCACCTGCATGTGGAAGCGCGCCTCGACTTCAGTCCATCCATCCAGCCGCTGCCCCGGTCCCATGTTGGCTCCACCAAAGACGTAACCACATTAAAAATGTTGATCACCTGACAAGACTGGCCGCTGGCTCACCATAGACGGCGAGTCTTCCTTTGTGTCACTGGGCTAAATGTAATAAAGTTGTATAAATCGAGTTGAGGCAGGGACTCAAGTCTGATTCCTGGGACTAAGTGACATCATGTGGACCGGGCCGAGCTGCATTGCGTAAACTGATACTGCGAGACTGATAACTGGTAGAGTGGAACCAATTAAGACATCAACAAAAATGTTCACGGTAGGAAAACATAGTGATTTCAATTACATAGGTAGAGTTGAGGGATGATTGAATCTGGGGAAATCCTGGATGAAATTTGAGTGAGATTGTTGGACTGTCTCGAGGAGCAGAGACAACGTCAAGATGAAGTCTGAGGAACTGAAAACAAGTCAAGACTGAGACTTTTAGGATTCAAAAGCAAATCAAGACCAATAGTTTGCGGATCTTAGACCAAGTCAGGACTAAGACATTGAAGAGCCGACACCAAGTCTAGAAAATACTTGGAAGAGCCAAGGTCAGGTCTAGACCAAGATTTTGAGGGGTTGAAACTGGGTGAAGACAAAGATCAAGTTAAGGCTTGTTTGATGATGTTTTAGGGAAAAAAGTTCAATTGAAAAAAATAACTTTGAATGATCACTAAGTAGTTATCTACTTATCCTGTTAAGGGTCATGACAGGGATCACATCTGACTTAGAAAAACAGTGATTCCAATTAGATGAGATTGAGGGATGATTAAATCTCAGGAAATCTCTGGATGAAATTTGCGTGAGCTTGTTCTAATAGACAAACGAAAACATCCTCTAGATCTGGAAAATCCCAGAATGAAGCATCAGTGTTGCTTTTGGTCTTCAAGACGTTGCCGCATCCCCTGTGCTTGCTCCTTAATTCCATCAGGGTAATCCCATATTATTGCCTCCTAACAGTACCCCAAACGGGGAGGCAAAAAGTTTGCTCTCCTCTATCAGCGTACTACCAGGAAACAACAGGCCCTCTTCTCATTAAGTTATAGATATAAATGCTCCAAAGCATGAAATTACCCCCGAGCCTCCCTCTCCAAATAACCTGGTTTGCAAACAAATGATCCGAGCACAAGCAGTAAAAGGCAGATTATTAAAATAATAGCAGGGATTTAAATTTGCATCCACTGAACAATTCAGCAAAGGACTTTGCAATTACTCCTCCCCCTCCTCTTTCTCCTCCTGTTCCCATGTTCATCCCACCCTCTTAATGACGAGCCCACTACCTGACATGTTATTGTGTCCATTTGTTTACACTCAGAAATAGAGGAACTGTGAGGTCATTTCTGGTTTATGTAAACTTGTGACCAGGTACAATAGGTCTGTGTCAATCGGACTTCCAAAATTGGCATTGTGACTCTGTCTTGAATATCAAACTTGACATTCTTAAGGAGCCAAGACCTAGTCAAGATCAAGACTTTGAGGAGTTGAGAACAAGTTGGGAGTAAGCCTGAGGAGTCAAAACTAAGACTATGGGGAGCTAAGACAATTCAAACTAAGACTTTGAGGAGCTAAAATCAAATTAAGGCCAAGTCTTTGTGGGGTTTACACTATGTGAAGACCAAGATAAAGTTGAGGCTTGTATGATAATATTTTTTGAAATTTACACAACGACCTTCTTGACCAAGTCAATGCCAAGATTTTGAGGAGCCGAAAACAAGTCTAAACCAAGCATCTCAAGTGTCAATACCAAGCCAAAACCAAGACATTGAGAAAGCAAGACCAAGTGAAGACTTTGGGGTCTGATTTAGGATGAAAGGCAGACTATGTCTGGGATAGATCGCCAGTCAATCTCAGGATAACAGTGACTGATTAATTCATTATAACGGCAGTGGTGCCCGGCCGTTCAACCATCCATTTCATGGGCTGAACCATTCGGGTACATCGCTCAGGCCATTCGTAGGCCCATTGCGATAAAACACTGCATTAAGTTATCTCTGGTCATACTCAGCAAGCCTTGCAGCTTGCATCAAGTATATGGCCAAAGATTTAATATTCACTTTCTCAATAACTGACTTGATTGTGAGAAATCCGTTCCCAGGTATCGTTTCCGAATGTCCCGGTAAGCGGTAGACCTTCCCATGTGGGAGTTTGGGAAGCTGTAGCGCTACACCACTATACAGTGACTGATTGGGAATCAGTTATCTGTCAATCACTATACTATCAATGACTCTTCAATGACAAATATATTTAATCTACAATGAGACAATAACATGTCTACTCTTATGCTGGAAATAAGAAACAATGAAAGATTGGTGAGAGCAGAAGAGGAAATGGACGCATCAATGCAATGAATGTTGCAACTCCGCATTACCTGTGAGTTACTGCCTCCATTTGCATCTCAATCAGATGATTTGGAGAGCCCACCATTTTAGCACTCCCACCACAGCCACAGCGGGTAATCAGGGAGATTTAATGGGGCCAGCAAGCCCACTGTGGGCACCCCCTTGGATGGGGGCTCACAGATCATTTCCAGCGTCTGGTCCAGCTAGGGCCCTCTGGGCCACATCTTAACACATGAGAATGACAGCACTTAAGAGCGAGCAGAACCGAAAACAGACGAGCAGCAGGGCTGCAACATAAAAAAAGAGGCAAAACAAAGCACTCAAGTGACGGTAATGGATGTGGCAGAATAGGTGTCTGCATTGGTGTTAGGTAACGCTGCCTCATTAAAGCCAGAGGGGAAAAAACTTGAACTTGTAACCTTAGACGTAAACATTTTATCTCATGCAAGTTGATGATGGCATTGACACTATTCCACCATTTCTACCAGAGAATTTCCTCTAATGTGTAACACAAACAGCTACAAAGTGTGATTTGCAGATAGCAAATGTTCCACCCGAGAGTTGCCTCTCCAGTTAGCGCTGTCTCGTGGCAGAACCTGAGCTCGGGTGTTATTAGCGCCACTCGGCCCTATTGATATTGTGACTCATTCAGGATTTGCTCACTTATTTGTTACGTAGCATGAAAAACTCCAAAGTTAGGGCACTCGCGTGCCAAGGTCCCACTGTAGTAAAGCAAGAAAGGGAAGTCACCTGAAAATGTGACTTAGGTCATTACTTTCCCACCACTGCTGCCAGGACATCGCAATGGGCCTGTGTCCATGGACCAATTGTACATACCCATGGGTTAGTTTGCCGAGCCTCTGGGGCAGGGAATAGCCAACGGCAACAGTGGACGAACGTGCATCCATCTGGATAATTTTAGAGTACTGTAGCAATGGGTCTCCCAGGGTTTTCTGCGTGTGCTGTCCTAAATTTAAAATGCAAAGTTCATGAGTATGGCACAAATATCCAATTCTCACACACTTGGGATGAGTTAAATCAAGCAAAACATGGCTTTCATGCAGTTGCTGGCTTCCCCAAAATCATCGGCGCGACAGATTTCTTTTCTGTAATTTTGTAATGTTTATTTGCCTCAACCACTAACACTTCTTATTCTCTCACTTCAAAGTTCCCTATGTGCTTGCGGTCCTCTCGCAAATGTTCCACGGTGAAAACCAGCAGAGCCACCGAAAGCACTCCTTTAAATATGGCACTCTCCACCACTTTTATACCTGTTGTCAAAAGCTAGCACAATCTGTTAGAGTGAGTGAACATACAATTTAGCACCTGCTATTTGGTATCTTAGCAAATCAGGCCCAAGGAGGCTAATCGAGGAGATCTAGACACACTGGAGGCCTAATCAACTGAAAAGGACACATAGCTGCAAAGCCTCTTTCAGTGACACTCCACAGTATCCTCTCCGGTGGCACTCTGCACAATTACACCTTGAGACGAAGAGCTTTCCAACAAAAACAAGACTGAAAAGCAAACTTTGGCGGCAAACAGAGATGCGTCGAGTGAGCAGATGAAAAGCCGCTAAACAAAGGAGGACAACGGAGACGATCAGGAACTCAAAGCCGACTTTCCGTTATCAGAATCAAATATTGGTGGTGAGGGGGAAAAAGTGGAGAACGGGCCAACATTAATCAAAGTGTTCACCTAGTGGGCTGCCATATGGCAGATCAGCACGCCGACGGTGCAAACTTGCTGATCCTCTGTAACGGAGTGCAATTAATTCTGTTGGCTGTATTCATCGCTCGCTCACACTTGAAGGAAAGCGAGTTTGAAAGGAAGAACAGAGGAGGCCTTGTTATGACTCTACTCTTCATCGCTTCCTCTGCTCGCTTTGAAGCTGAGGAATCAAACCACAGTGATGAATGAGGTGGACTCCAGGTATCTCCTGTGGCGATCACGGGGGAGATATTATAAAGCGGAGAGAGGAAGGGGGGAGCACTGCGATCGAGACGTTAGTTTCGTACTCAGTTTGTTTAGATGAGCTTAAACTTGAGATTCCCCATTGTTCACATTCTTTTGATGTTTACTTTCAAGTCTAGTCTGATCTTTGTTTCTTCCGCCAAAGAGCTTATTCATTTGTTTAGCCTCCACTCCACTACAAGGGGTCCTTGGTTTTATGACTGAATTTTCCCTGAATTCCGAGGCTCCACATACAATACACTATAATTTGTCATTGAACCACAAAAACATGGTGTGATTGTCAAAGATGAAGCGGCTTGCCACAAAAAACAGGAAAGGACTACAGTAAAGGAGAGTGTATTGATATTTTGAGAAGCTGTTGGAAATGATCAAAAGCCCCATTCAATGACTGCACCAACGCATTTTAGTGACAGAGACTCTCGACCCTTTGCTTTATAGCCAGAGGTACATGTTGCATCAGTGACGCAGTCCACTGGCGTTTGAATCGCAGCGAGACCGATGGCCGACAGTCAGCCACTCACGAAATGTTGTTGCCAAACCCAGCATACCGCACGACAGTTGAGTCAGTTTCCACTGTGTCGCTCGGCCTGCGGATGGCCTTCATGGACTGGCTAGCTCTGTCCCCTTGGTTCTTAAGTAATGAGACCTGTGCTGTAAAGTTTTTAGTTAGATAACAAAGTGACCCAGAATGTATTTATGACTAACAATAATAGCAACAAGGTATTTCATAGCCAAGCAGAGCAGGCTTTTTGTCAGCTTGAGAGAAAAATCCCATAGCCTACAACTTGACCACAAACAAACAGTGAAGGTCTCTTACAGTTTTATGTAAAATGAGTGTTTCCCAAGGCTCTTAACACCAGCTCATCGCCATTAACCGCAGCCGTAAAACTGACTCCTGCAAATGAGTTGTGGATGTCCATCTCATCCGCACAACATGCTGCATTTGCCATCTCACGTCTGCCCACACACAAACAAACACACACACATATATGCAAAGACACACACACACACATATTCATTGTCCCATAGGCCTAGTCACCATACCACTCCTACCAATATCATAAATGAGTGGCAAACCTTCATTAGGGCAGCAAAGCCCCTCCGCCCCTCTAATCAGGGCGTTTGGCTCAGTCTCATTGGGACGGTGTTTTACGGCCCAAAAGGGGCTTTTGTTAATGAGGAGGTGTGCGCGTCTCCATTTCCTGTCTAGCCTGGTCTGCAGTTCCTGTATTTGGCCCCTATAATAATCACGAGGCTTCTTAATGAGCTCTATTCATCTTGGTCACGCATCAAACGCTGTGTGTGGACATGCGACACAATAACGAAATAGACAAAAGCAGGGAAATTAAATTCACTTAATATGCGCACTAATGGTCTTCACACAATATTGTTATATGGTTCAACTTGTCCACACGAGAATTTAAGTGAAGCTCGAGGTGAGGATGCAGTGAACCCCACGTTCCAGACCCACCCGCAATAGGTTAAAATCTAGAGGCGATCGTACAATTTTCTTATATAGTTTTAACCCTCTCACACACTTTAAACAAATGTAAACACTATCAAAACTCACTTTTAAATCAAATTGTAAATGTATACGAACACACAAAAAAAAAAGAATTACAAACATAAAATGTATAGAAAATACTCTCACGTACTGCAGTGTCAGTGCGTGCTTTTAAGAGGCAGAGCCCGGTGGGGTGGCCTAAAAGATCAGCGTGAGTGTCCAACAGCAGCTTCTGCGCGAGTGTGCTCACTGAGTTTATGCGCTTTACTGTTCTTCCAGCGTTCACTAAACGGCTGAAAATCGCACTTGTAACTGTGGATCTCCTTTCCCATATGCGAGGGCATCACATTACGTCTGTATGCTGAAAAAAATCTATATCTATAGCTTTACATTGTTCTTAATCAATGAGCATATAAAAACAAAACTATAATATGTGTTATGTTAAATTCTTGGCATCAGGCATGGATAGCTGATTTAAAAACCCATGAGAAGTAAGTGCTTTAAAAATCTTTGAGTGCGAACAATAAACCAAAATATAGAAGAGAACTCGGTAATGCACAAGAACTAAAGCGCACACATACAAACTGTACAATCAGGCCAGATTTTAATCATTTTTTCCTTCCCTTCCGATCAGAGTAAGACCCGATTGTCGAATGTCACCCAAAAAAAATTGTGATTATTATTTGTAGTTTATTGTTCATGCCTCTGCTACAGCACATATTTTTGAGAAATTATTATTTATGGGTTTCTGCAGTATACAAACAAGTCAAAATCTATAATTTCGCACCTTTAGAGTAGTACCACATATCAGGCAGCACTGCAGTCTACTGGAAGAGGTGCAGCGAAATTAACAGCATGAAAAAGAGGCAGACAATGTCCCCCTTAAACTCCAGGGTCGTTCCACAAAGCAGAGAGAATAAATGCCAGTGGAAATTGTTGTATGCGCTCTTTGTACAAGCAGCAGATGTTTGAATGTCTATAACGACAGTAACATCTATACACATTTTCTATAGCCTGTCTTTGGTGTTTCACATTACAAGTTAGCATTACGCTAGCGGACGTTCGTTAGGTGAAATATGATTTGGCTGAACAATTTGGTATTAACATATCATCACTGTCCTGTGAAAAACACTTATGTCCAATTTTTGAAAAAATATATATATATTTTCACTTTAATGCGATGTCTGTAACGTGGAAACATCATTCACGTAAAAATAAGAACATTTTACAAAAAGGACATAAGTGTTTTCCCACATGACAGTGACGATATACAATATTTAATTATCTCGTAGTATGCCTCAATTTTACAGTTAACTTCAACTGGGAGTGACAAACAAAAAGCTTGACGCTTTTCTGACAGAGAATGAATATTGTCTACGGAAAAGTCTGTCCTGTAATCTCCCGTGTCCTGATCCTTCCTTCCTCCTCTCAATCATCCCCTCTTCACACCCAGGCCTAGTTGACAAGAACCTGGTGCACTGGCATTCCCCCGTGGTTCTCCGTGTTGCACCATGTGTCAGGGCGGGAAGGCTTTACGGCGCACATCCATCAGTGTCGCACGTCGGGATTTATGGCCGATGGAGTCCGAACCTGATCGCTAGGAATCAGTCTTGCTGAAGTCGACCCCCGGGCGGCTGTGTGGCCTAATGGATGCCTGCGCCCCACCTCCTCCCCTCCTACCATCTCCTGCTCTCTCAGCCCATCACTCCCTTCTCCCCCTTCATTACCTCGCTTGGCTCTTCTCTTAGTCATTCATTCAACACAGGAGATTTGGTTACCCAAATTAATGAAGCAAACTCAACTGGAGGAAGTATCCAAATGTTCGCACAGCCACATAAACTCAATACAGACACCGGGTTCATCATTCATGACGTGTGTGCGGGCTTTTATTCGGGTTAATTCATCACGGCAGTGTATTAACAGGCAGCGGTAACCTTCACAGGAAATACGGGAGGCACCAATTAACTTTGTTCGCTGCCACTGACACAGACAGACCTGTGTTTTCAATGACTAAAGGGCTGTCAAAACATCTAGTCTTGGAAATAACAAGGAAGGCGATACAATAATGTACAAAAAGTGACGTCCTCTGACTAGAGATAGAATTATAGGTCACTGTTTTCTTTGGATCACATACAAACTTTTTATGAAAGTACTTGAGATCTCAATATTATGGGCCATAGAAATTATTCAGTTCTAAAAGGAGACATTAGGGAAAATTGCAGCACGGTGTCCTAGTGCTGAGCACGTCTATCTCATAGTTCCAGGTTGAAATCGCCACTTTGGCCTTGTAGGTTACAATATTTGGCTGCCTCCCACGTTCCCAAATTCTTCATGTTAAGTTCAATAAAGAGTCTGAAGTGAATGTGAATGCCGGTTTATTTGTATGTGACCTAGGATTAACTGGCTAGGATTAAGGTGTCCTGCCTCTCTCGTCTGCTGAGATAGACTCCGGCTCAATTGTGACCCTGTTGTTCTTGCTAATTTGTGTTTGTTGATACATCAGCACAAATCCATGACGGTAATTGCGATTTAGCGGCTTGGTCATGAAGTGCTGCCTCCACGAGTGAAAATGTCTGGCTGTCTCTGCGCTTTTTCTGTCTGACTTTCTGCGAGGGCAATACACAATTGCCCTTGCAAGTAATTTTTATTTATAGGGTTGACTATCAGAAGTCATGGAAAAATATGGCATACACAATATTTAAGTATACAACTATTATTCAGTTTGTTTTAAGTGAAGAAAAATTGAAATTTTGGTATAGATTTTTGGTATAGATTTTTAGCCAAATTAACACTCGTTCACTGCCATTGACTTATTTATTTGTCATTTCAGAGTCCAGTCATTCAATCCCAGGAATTTAGTTATATTTTTTCAAACGTTAGGGTAAAAGAGGATCTACGAATGTCTGGCAGTGAGTGAATGAGTTAAAAGACAAAACCCATTTAGCAAGAAACATTAAGTAAACACTTTTTTTTCTTTAATAGGCCACATAAAAGGGATTTGGTGGACCAGATCTGGCTGCGGGTTCTTGAGTTTGACACCAGTGTTCTACACCTTACTAGATTACCACACAAAGCTGCACTGTAAATAAAACACACACACACACACATAATCATGCCTGCTCATTTCTCAACTGAAACATATTAGCTAATATTACCCCGCGGTTGCCAAAGAGGTCCGGCCCCTAATAAAGGTTTTACGCTATAAAGGAAAAACAATGAGGCTGCTGCGGCACCATTGAGCCTCCCAGAACACACACAAGACATACTCGCAGGGACTGAGCCCGGTCACAGGTCAGGTGGGCCTGATGTGCGCTGCGGTTCAGACGAGCACAGCCCGCTTGAACCCGTAATATGCTGCACTCTCCCCTGGCACCACTTGTTGGGGTTTTAGTGCAGGCAAAATTACACTTGTACTGCAGCCACAAGCACACTAAACCACACTGCCAGTGGACTTTGAAAATTGGATGGCTGGAGACAGCAGGTAAAAAAAAAAAATGCAATTAAAAAAAACAAGAATGACATTAAGTAGAGCGCCGACCTCTGCCAATATTGGAAGTCGGACATACTGTATGAAAACATTGAGGGTTTTTTTTTTTGGTAGAAACAATGAATTTCATTTCCATGGGGAATCTTGGTTTGAGATACAAGTAATTTGAGTTGCGAATGTGGTCACAGAATGTATTAAAATTCTTAAATCAAAGCACCACTGTTTTTGTACACAAATAATTAAACAGTAAATTTTACATTGCATGCAGCACACACAGTATCTTTGACTTGTACAAAACAAAAAATCCCCCACAACCTAATTCACCGTCGCTCACCCCTATTTGTTGTTTTGTTCAGAAAAAAACATTTAAAATGACTTTGCCAATTATGCTTTTAGGTTAATGACACAAGCCATC
Organism: Filicampus tigris; assembly: GCF_054856515.1. Taxonomy (NCBI): domain Eukaryota; kingdom Metazoa; phylum Chordata; class Actinopteri; order Syngnathiformes; family Syngnathidae; genus Filicampus; species Filicampus tigris. The sequence continues at coordinate 21,382,153 of NC_141220.1, read as the reverse complement.
CCTCCAAGTTACACAGAAATTAATTACATAGTGTCTGAGCAACACCACTAACTAATAGCGATAAAAACAATACCCCTCAACCTCTGCTGCTGTGCATGATGTAAAACTCAAATAAATGAAGCCTACATCCCCTCTACTCTGCAAGTCAAATGTGAGCAGGGAGATAATCATTGATACAAGGCTGGAGAGAATGAAACTAATAAAAAGGCAGTGTATCAAAGTATCGTGCCTAAGCGATAGTCACGTGAGGGCAACTAGTCCACAAGTCTGCTGTTCTCTAAATGAATCCCCCTTCGCCCCGCGCTTGATTTATGGACCTGTATGAAAAAAAAAAAACCTTGTTTTTAATCTACTGCTGCCTGAATCTACCTCTCTAATGAAATGTGGATCTGTGTGTGCGCGCCCGTGTTTGTGTGTTTGATAATGATGTATGGAGGCCGAGGTCGGATTCTTTGAGCATGAATTCTCTCTCTGATAAATATGTATTCAGCCGCACGGGATGATGAAGTTGTATACCGGTGTTAACGCTGTGTCAAAGCACATACAAACACACACATGTACATATTTACATCAAAGCACACAGGCCAGGACCTTCTATGTTTGCCTGTTCTAGGCACAGCATTACTTGAATTTCTGTGGCAGTTCACTAAAGCAGGGTACACACCATTTTTTTTAACCCATCATTAACTACTTTGTAAAACCTGAAAGACTACACACATGAAGAAAAAAAATCGGAAGAGGAAACCGTCACTGTCATGAATCCTTTAACTCATTTACTCACTGCCATGGACGTTTATCAACTGGAATCCAACTGTTCACAGCCATCGACGTACAAAGACATCAAGTACGTTTTTCAAAGGGTGTGAATATCAAGTTTGTAAAGCTGTGTAATGAAAAACAGATCCCTGTAGATGGCGCTAGTGTAACACTTGGGATTTGAGGCGGACAAAGCTTTTGATTTGAAGATAAAGCTTAGGGGGCCACTTTTTTCTTGTCCTGTCGATTATGAAGGAGTGAAATGCCAAGAAGTGGGACAAATTTAGGCGCCTCGCGAACACCGTGTAAAAGAGCCACTGACGCTCAACTCGAGCCATACGATGAGTCAATGTCACTCACAGTGCATTTCATGGTTATAAATCTGTGAATAAATTATTATTTTGGATACAAAAAAAGCCTTTGTCCGTCTTTTTTGTTGTTCTTTCATAGTTTGAAGTGTCACAAAAGCAAAAACATTAGTATTGCAGTCACTGCTCAGCTTGACGTTTTACACAAAAAGATTGTTGTTGGTCAGAAACTGGTGTTTTGGTAAAACCAACCAACGTTCTACTGCTTGATTACTAAAGTACAGAAAATCTAGCAACAAACTTTTTTCTATTGAAAGAATACATTTTGCTTTGGGGCCTATATTATCACAAAAAATATTTTGTGGGTCTGGAAAGATCAGTCAAAATTCTCTAAAATGGTTGGTAATTGAAATAATTTGAAACTGGCTGTGAATGAGTTAACTGTACAGCTACTGCTAGACATTCAATTTTTTTTAAAGAATTATTTAAAGATATGAGGTTGTTTTGAAACTGTTGTTCATTTTCAACAATTACAGCTGTTCGAAAATATCAGTCAAAAGTCAACCCTCATCTTACATTTTGAAGGATGTCATTTGAGGTTAAGAGGGCTTGCATATGCTTAGGCTGGCAAGTCAATTAGAGACATGTCAATTCCAGCTGATGACCTCCTGTGACGCACTGGTGGTCATGAGTGCAAAATCAGTCCGGCCTCCGTAGCAAACGCTAAGTGACAACAGGCTACGAGCACATACAGGCCTTTCCACCCACTCCGACGTAAACACACAGAGACATTTAAACTCATTAGGGCATTCTCTATCATCCATGACTACCCTTAAACAGCGATGAAAGGTGACGTGACGAGCGACAGAGTCACACAGTTAATACATCAAACAGACACAAAATTACATCTAACTAGAAAGTGCAACTTCTGTAGAAATTGTGTGTGAATAATGAAGTGCTGACACCGCAATAAAATATTGGAAAATACTTTAAAATGGAAGAAATGTTGAATGGCAGCCTGACAAAAAAGCACAATTTCAATGATAGAAGTACATTTTTAGTCGAAATTTCCCTCGACTACCCACATACAATAGCTAGAAAGACCTTGCAAAGTTTAACGTGCGCAAAGACCCGAGTCAAGAAATGACATCAGTTTGATGAAATGAAAAGACGATTTGTAAAATGGCTCAATTAACTCATTCACTGCCTATGACGAATTTATTTGTCTTTTACCAGTCCAGCCATTCAATCCCAGGAACTTGTTTATATTTGTTTCAATTTTTTTCAATTATTAGAGTAAAAGAGGCTCTGAATGGGAATTTAGTCATGGAAATGTGGAAGGAGTATGTAAATATGTAACATTTCTCTTTTGGGGGGATTTTAACATGAAAATGTGGCAATCTTGAGAGAGAGAGAGAGAGAGAGGGAGAGGGGGAGGGAGAGGGAGAGGGAGAGAGAAAGAGAGAGAGAGAGAGAGAGAGCGGAGAAAGAAAGAAAGCAAGAAAGAAAGCAAGAAAGGAAGCAAAAAAGAAAGAAAGCAAAAAAGAAAGAAAGAAAGAAAGAAAGAAAGAAAGAAAGAAAGAAAGAAAGAGATGGAGCTGGAGGGACGGACACAGAGAGAGATGGAGAGAAGGGGCGATGGAGAGATGAGAGGAGAGAAGGGGGAGACGGTGAGATGGAGAGACCGAGAGACAGAGAGAGCACTACAAGGCACTGTCTAGTCAAGCCATTTAAAGGCACAAAACACAAATGTAAAGTGTGAGTGTCCCTTCATAAAACTATTCCCTTTTCTTATGTTCTTACAGTTCTTGTTTAATTCATTCAAAACGTAACAGAAAATTTGTGGTGGGTTTTTGAGGGGATGAAATAGATGAATGGCATTTTAATGCCACAAGCTAGCCTTCTGCAGTCATGCCAAGGCTGTTTGAAAGTTGTGTTAAACAAAATTGCTCGTGAAGCGCATTTCCACTACGAGTGACGCTCTTCGGCCATCACACAATTAGCCCGATCACATTTCAAAGCAGTCTCAAAACGGAGATCATAGCAGATAAATGTTATAGCCATTCGCCAGATGCTTTGAGCATGTTAGTTAGTTTGGCAGGAATCAAGCAGCTTGGCCGCAGATATTCCCAATTGCCTCCTCTCGTGAATTAAAACATGGCGGTCCATCGCTCTGTGCTCAGCACTTCTGTGACTTCAATGGTAAAAAAAAAAATAATACATTCTCCTCTGGCAGCGGGACGGAAAAGTGTGAAAGGGATCCAAGCCACCTCTCACCTCATCTGGTCCCCCCTGTCCCAGGGCTACAAGCCGAGCCTTCAGAGGGTGAGGGATGAGAGCCTGTCAGGTTCAAACAACAAAGAGGTGCAGCCTTACACATCCTCCCTCAACCTGTTCCCCCTCGGTGGCAGTGACATCATTTAAATCATTTAAAATCTCCCAAACGTGACCCGTGGCGAGTGACCCGTCACTGGGAAAGGCACGCGCCGAACTGCTTATCCGGCACAAAATACGACCCGGATAACTACGTGATTTATTCAAAATTATTCCTCGGCGGCGCTCCTTCACGCAGAGCGTTTGCCCATAGTTCACTTGATAGTTCAACGCGGTCCAAGCAATTAGAGGCGGGCAACACCTCTTCGGGAGACCGAGCACCTGGTTAGAGCGGACGGACATGAGGGGAGCTAAACGGCGCAGGAATGCAAGGCAGGCAACTTTAGGATTCATTTAGGTTAGCCCCATCTCCCTGGTCACTTTATTAGCAGCCCGGGAAGAGTGATGCATGTCCCACAGCTATGCAAAATGCATAATCAAGCATTTGAATATGAAAGAAGCATGAGAACGAACGCGTGTGCGTGCATGTGCTGCAACCGAGCCGGGTAACGTATCGCTCCTGCCTTTAATCTCTCCCACAGAGCATTTCTATTATTGAGAGTCCGGCAATGGCTGATGCATTATGATATTATCTCTTTTTGTATCCTTTTGATTGATTTATCTCATGACATAATTAGTTAACCGGTTTATTGTATATACACTTAACACTATTCGAACATAAAGCTTTATAAATGTACTTTATTAAATGATTACTGAATTGTAATCAAATGACTCATAAAATTAAAAATGATTATGAATTATTTATAAAAAAAATTAACTATTGTAAATATTTTACACAGATTTGAGCTTTTTTTAAATATGTTTGTGGTATGTAAATTAGGGCTGTCAAAGTTACATCATTAACAGTTAAAATTTTATAAAGCGTTAAAAAAAATGAACTCAGTTAACTTGGTTTTATTTACTTCCTGTGGCATCTGACCTCTGCTCACTTTGCAGCCAAACTTTGGGGAGAGTCACTGGCACAAACACGGACTACTACGTAGTTTTACTTGAAAAAGTTGCTTGACGGCTCATTGCAGATATCCAAAACAATTTGCACACTTTGCAAAGCCAAATTAAAATACCATATTAGTTGTACGTACGTCTTGTGGTGTATCGTTCAACAGTTGTATTTTACAGGAAAAGAATCGTATTCAAGAATCAAAGAAAGCTATTAGAACAGTCTTTGAATCGAAATATAGTTGGGGGTTTTTACAGAAGTAAACATCTGTTCCAAGCTTCGTAAAAAATTGTAGTTGGAAAATACGATTAATCGCGATCAATTATGGAGATGAAGATTTGAACTATTTTACATACACATTTGATTCGGGGTTTTTTTGTTTTTTTTTTAATAATCCATAAATTACCTGACCTATCTTTGTTTTAAAACTCAAATCAGAAATATATTTTATTCTAAATGCACTGCAAAGTCTTCCTTAATAATCCCACAAACTGTATTGTAAAGAACCCCTTAGTGGTATATCACAGTAATTCCCACTGTTACTCTTGTTCCTCGCACGGGCTCTCATTGGAAGACGATGCGAAAGAGCTTTTCAAATTCCACTTTACATACGGCAATTCCGTATATCCGACCCATCTTAGTCGTGTCAAGGCGATATAGATTGTGCAGTCGGAGGGGGAGGGGGATTGAAGGGGGTAAGAAAGCTTTTTTATTCTCAGTTGACAGACACGCAACACAAAATGCAAACAAATAAATAACCAGGTAAAAGACTGATGAAAAAGGTCTCCCCGGAGAAGCTGATGCATGCAACTTAGACGAGAGGCACACCCTGGAAATAAGAGAGCCGCGGGGTTTGGAGGATGAGATTGGGACAGAATGGAGATGTGGAAGTGCAGGTATGATGTCAATATAGTCTAGGGACTATAGGAAAGTAGCCTGCTTAAGTAGAAGAATCACAGACGAATCATTTCAACTGGATTTAACTAAGCTTTCTTTCGCAGTGATGCATCAGCAAAACAACTCATACTTTTAGAGGCTTTCGTCCTATATTAGCATACACAAGGTGATATTCATGCAAGTCACATCAATGAAACAATTTACAGCAGTGGTTCTGATTTTTTTTTTTTACACCAAGTACCACCTCAAAAGAATACTTTGCTCTCCAAGTATCACCATAAGAAGCATCATTAAAAGACAGGACCCTAGTAGGACAGATTTTTCATTGGAAGCGAGGCAGCGGTCCACAGATTCTACAAGGAAGCCTTCGTCAACGTTGGTCGCAATCAAACATTTACACTTGCTATTTCAGTGTCTTTTTATAGTTACAGTATGGGCAAATGTTGCACTTGTCTGTTTTTGAACCACACTATTTTCTTGGAGGTGTCTGGTTTTACAATTAAATGACAAGGTCATCTTTGGAGACCTTTAAAAAAATAAAAGGTAGATTTTTATTTTTTAGTATTGTTTTAATTGCTCAATTTATATTAAATTAGAATACCCTAAATCGAAATGATTAGCTTTAAACCGGAGCCCGCAATTTCAAATAATGATAATAATTTAACTCAATTCACAAGGAAGGGAAATGTCTGATTTTGCTTTTGAACTCTTCACATGCAAACTCCACAGAGAGCTGTTTCAAACGAGATTTTATGTTCCAACTGAGGCGGTACAAAGTGCAAAACACTACAACCGCGCTACTCTTAACTAACGACAACAAAACTGTAATTATCAATGACTATAAAAACAAAAAAACATTACCTCAGGGCATGGTGGGAATACCAGCATCAACTCCTTCCAACCACAGTATCATTTTTGCTATAATGTATTGAATTTATCTAAGTGCCAAAAAAAAGAGACATTTATTTTCTTTTTTTTTTTTGCACAAAAGTAGTAAAGCCACCACAACATTTAAATCTTTCAGTTTTATACAGATTTTCAAATGACGGATCGTTAACAGGTTTGTGCATAGCTTGCTGATGAGCTGATCATTTGAATCAGTGTTGGAGCAGGGAAACAGAAAATAGGCTGGATGGGGGCTCCAGAGGATGGAGACCCCTGTACTAGGCCAAGGCCAGACGGACAAACTGATCCAAGGCCAAACGATTCTAAATTTTTCAAATAAAATACATTTAGAAAATGAATAAAAAGCTTTTTGGTTTTGGCATAATACAGCGAACCAACATAACTTCCTCAGTGGCAATATGAACCCCGCATTGAATTACGGGCCAGGAGGGCCGGCACGTCTTGTATAACTTTTCCTGATTTCCAATATAAAGCAGAGGGGTGCAGCGACTAAAAGCTCAGCATCCTGGGGGCCCTGGAGGGGGCTGCGAGCAACCAGGTCAGCATTTCGTGTGTGTCACTTCCCGTCGGCCTCAGTGGGAAGAGCGTGGCATGGCACATTGGCCAGCGGGGGCAACGCGGCCTGTCAGGCTGCCACGGGACGTTATGCACAAGGCAAATAGACAAATACAGGCAAACACGCGCACACAATATCAACTAGTACCACTCACTCCCTACACACACAAGTTCAGGTTAAAGGGACAGTGAGGGTAATATCACCTTGGGATTCTTTGCATCCCCGTATCCGAACGAACAAAGACATGCAAGAAAGCAGCTTTCTAGAGCGCTGCTTCTCAAACCCATTACACCAAAAAAAGTAGACATATTCAATTAAAATGTATTGATTGATTTTTTTTTTACCTAAACTAATGATTGAAAACAAATATTTTTTGAATATCAAATGCTACTGGATTGTATTTCAAATTAAATACAACTGAACTGTACTTGTACCGTACTGGTTTTAAAAAGTTTCAGCCACTAACATTATGCACAGTTTGTGTTCTGACTGCTTTGGTTCTATCACTGCCACATACAGCCCTGCTCTTTGAAGTAAAGTTGAATTTGTGCTATTGGAGACAAGTTGTACTGGTCAGGCAACTACGGTTTCAGTTGGATTGCAAGTTTAGCTAAAGCAGACAGAAGTAATAGCTCATTAATCACCTGGGCACCACACATGAATGCAAACAAAAAAACAGAGGTGGGCATTTTATTAAATTTTGCTGGTCCGCCATTCGTCATCTGTCCGCGGCCTGGGTACCCGTCCGCCATTCATCAGTCCGTTATTTTTCATGATGAACTAAATTGTAACCGTCAGTTTGTCAGTAAGCCAGTCAGCCGTCAGTTAAGTCCGTCAGTCTGACGGAACGCCCACCTCTGCTAAAAACTAAAATGAACTAAAACAATTCATCTAGAAAAATGAAACAAAATTATCTGCTGACAAAAAATGTAAAAGGCTCAAATGTTTGTCCTAACTAAAACTAGACTAAAATATCAACGTTTTTTTGTTGACTAAAACTAGTCAAATAAAATTGTTTTCTCTGACTATAGTAAGGACTAAAATACCCGACTTATAATCGACTAAAACTTGACGAAATAAAAACAGGATGAGTTGACCTAATGTGATAAAAACTAACAAATGTGATTGAAACTGGACTAAAACTGAGACCAAATTTTAAAATGGCTAATAAAATGACAGTAACACTACTGGCCAGTCACGGGTCCATGCGACTTAGACACAATCCACCAAGCCATCAGCACTCAGGAAGGATTGCTCAACAGACACGAGCACCTCTTAAGAGAGGTTATGGACTCTATTCGGAGCCTTTTCCCCACCATCAACTCAATGACTGCCCAGTTGACGCCCAGCACTTCCCCGCAGACACAACCACCTGCTCCAGCCCATCGCCCCACTTCTAATCAGGGAGTGACTGTCTCTCCTGCTACAACTTGGCCTTTTCACCGGGAACCAAACATTCCGTCACCAGAACAGGAGCTTGTGGCGGATTCCCGTTGAACTGTTCTTTGGTTTTTGATCAGCAAAATAGTGCTCATTTGGATGATCGCCCCAAGTTGTCTTATGATATTAACTTGCTTCGGGGAAGATCATGGAGATGTGTCTATTTTCTGTCAATCAAAGTCAGATACCTTAGAATTGGTTGCGTCTTTTTTTCGGAGATGCAGAGTCTTTTATCAGCCTGCCACTGATTCTGCGTCATCAGTAGGTGAATAACAGTGTAAAGCGCTTTGACCACCTAAGGTACAAAAGTGAAAGCCCATTTACCATTTACTCGTCGCCAGTACGTCTAGTATCCTCCTACGCCTCTTAGTCAGGCGGTCTACAACTGTCGCGTCCAGCCCTGTTCTTGGCTGTTGATCTGTGCCGTTCACTGCCAGTTGGGTTATTTTGGTTTGTACTTTTGTATATAAAGACTGTGACTTTGCCACTTCCATTTCCAAATTCTGCTCCTCACATCACAGTTTGAACATTTCCCTCGGTGATTCTTTGCATACCACTAGAGGGAGTCCATGTACTACACTGTTGTAGAACTAGTGAAGGGTAGCGAAGTCGGTACTTTTTTCAGTTTGCAACGATTGGAAAGAAAGGAAGACAAATTAATAAAGTTTGTTTTGCGAAAAGAACATAGGGGGTTAAAGTTTTTCCATTGCATTTCATTTGTACGTGTGCTATCCCCAGGCGTCCATGTGAGAGTCTCAAACAGTACTGTCATTTGTTCGAAATTGTCCAGTTCAGTTGGATTAGGTTTTGTCACTCGGTGCGGGCTTTAAAAAACGACGAGGCTCCGAAGACGAAGAATCCGTCTATAGATGTGTGTGTGTGTGTGTGTGCGTGTCGGTGTGTGCGCGACCGCCGTCCTCCTCTCTGACCCGTGTTAATGTTGCTGCTTGACATTGCAAGCGCCAGACTTTTTCCCTCCCAGCAGCCTCGGTGGACAGCGGGCTTTAGCCTAATTGGTTCCACAGCAGACTCTGACAGCACAGAACTCTCGACAGCGGCCGCACCACGGCCATATTAATAACACCCCCACCCCACTACCGTCCCACACACACAACAAAAACAAGCACAGCAATCAGTGACTGACTTACTAATTAACGCCTTTACAAAAAAAAAAACTCATTAGCATGTGTTGTCGAGTGGTGTAGTAGGGGGCGGGGGTGGTAAGCATTTTTGGAATTAAAAAAAATAATAAATTACCAGATGTGCATGTGTGTGTGTGTGTGTGTGTGTGTGTGTGCGCGCACATGTTTTGTATGCAACTTGGGGGCAAAGGGCCTTGCATGCAGTGATGCGCTCCTCAGGGGAGTCTATTACAGCCCTGGGAAGCAGACAATAGAGTCAAAGATAAGCAGATTTTACAGGCAATCAGGAAAAACTAAATCTCCAACTCTCGGGCAACATGTTGGTGGTTAACCGGGAAGTTAACCTAGCCCCGTAATGTGAGCGGAATCGCTGAGGAGCAATGAGAAGAAAAGGGGGGCATGTGTGTAAAGTATACGGGACAGAGGCCAAGCGCCACTGAACAATGTCAAGTTTTTTCCACCAAGCGGCTACCTGATGCTAATGGTGTCAGGGAGGTCATTTCAGAGGCGCTTAATGAAAGATTGTCAGTGAAAGTAATTAATGAAATTGCCTATTCGAATTTAATATTTAAATTACACAGCGAAACTATAAGATATGCATGTCTCGTATTTATACATATTTTAAATTACAGTAGTGCAGACAAATAAACAACAGTGTCACCTTTAATTTAACAACATTTTATATTTATTGATCGTTGAAAATTGTAGGACGTTTTCTGTGGTGTCGAAGTGCATGACTGAAGTGATTCTGATGTTTTCTCCCCGACCTAAATAACCAAAAGATTCATCATGTTTTAAAAGGGAAGTCAACCCAAACATATTTTTTCCAGAATATGTTCTATCCAGACCCACTAGTATAAACACAGCATTCTGATAAATTTTACGTTCGTGGAATATGAGAAATCCACCCGTTTTTAGCTAGCTCAGGGGGCGGCCATTTTGTCACTTCTGTCGACTGAAGATGACATCGAAGTTGCTGAGGGCTCAGATAACGACCAATCACAGCTCAGCTGTTTTCTGAAGCTGAGCCATTGATGACTGATGTCATCTCTAGTCAACAGAAGTGACAGAATGGCCGCCCCGGGAGATGACTAAAAGCGGGTATATTTTGCTGCTTAACTTATATTAATCAGAATGCCGTATTTCAACTAGTGGGCCTGCATAGAACATATTCTGGAAAAGAATATGTTTGGGTTGACTTCCCCTTTACATAATAATTTCCTCATATAGAGCCCAGGGAACACTAAGCAGTGGAAGCATGGGTAAGGTGTTTATTTGTAAAATGATAATGTATTTTTAGATAATAAGATGTTTGCATAATTCCAATTAATACAGTCGCCTAATTGAATTTGATTACAATATGCTATTCTAATAAGATATTGTGATAGCATATATTTAACATTTGTATCTTTTATTGTTTTCATAAAAGGTTAAGGATTCATTTATCTGTAAAAATTTGAATTATTTTACTATTAAAAATAAATATTGTAGGTATCCTGCATGCACATTTTTATTTTCGTAATTTACGATTAAGGTGGCCCACCTGTCCCTGTTTGAAATAACAACACAAATAAATACAAATTATATGTAAATACATGACTGTATTTTATTTATACATTTAACCAGTTTTTCTTTCATCCATCCATTATCTATACCGCTTATCCTCACAAGGGTCGCGGGAGCGCTGGAGCCTATCCCAGCTGTCTATGGGCAGTAAGGGTAATGTGGGAGGAAACCGGAGTACCCGGAGAAAACCCACGCAGGCAAGGGGAGAACATGCAAACTCCACATAGGAAGACCGGTATCGAACCCACGAACTCTGAACTGTGAGGCGGACATGCTAACCATTCGACAACCCGTGCCGCCCTATCTTTCTTTATTTGATTGAACAATTGGTTAATTAGAATTAAACTATTTTTTAATACTATTTTTTTAACTATTTTAACTATTTTAAACTAAATTACCTCATATACACGTAAACTACAAGCTGTGTGTGTCAAAGAATACAATAAATACAAAAATAAAATAAAATAATTAATATCAATAATAATAATACTACTAATAACAATATTAATAATAGTCTTAAAATATATAATATATATGATATAATAAATATAATAGACAATAAATACATTGAAATAATGATTGTTTCAACATACAGCACATGCATTTTATGTAATGTATTAAATATCGGTTAATTAATTACATTTAAATGAATTAATATGACAATGAATAACCATTTGATAATTAAAGTCAACTACTACCAATTTTGAACCCCCCAAAAATGACCTAATCAACGACCAACCTGGCCCATCTGTCCGCATTAAAAATCGAATGTCCTGGAATGTTCTATTAAGTGTGAGGTCGTTTTTTTTTTTTTTTTCCGCGTTAACTGTCACTGTTCTTGGCATAGCGAGGCCCATGCGGCTGGGAAGGATAAGCCCTCTGACCCTGCTCTTCCTAACAGCCACTGGCTGTTCTGACCTGCCCATTATCTCGCCATGACCCCCCCCCTCCCCCCATTATTATTCCAACTGTCAGAACACGGCACTACACTGCACCGCTCAACGGCAGCATTGGCCCTCACAGTCCGAGGCGAGCGGCGAGGAAAGAAAGAGGCAGCTCAGAGTAATGGTTTAAGCATTGTAGTTAGAGGTGAGAGGTCCCGTGCAATCGGGAGAGCAGTTCCACTCCTGGCAGCCGGAGCGGAACTCAGGAGAGACACCTGGAAGTAGATATGATGACCTTTTGTACAGCGGACCCCAAAATATACCCTCTTATCACAACGACCTCAGTGGAGGAGCATGGGAAGGCGAGCGAAGTCCATCCATCATCTTAAAGATTAATCCTGCTCTCTATTCTTCTGCTGAATCTATTAATAATGTCAGCAGAGGGGCAAAGATTTATTCTGATATTGTGACTTTTATTCATTAGAGCCTGTAAATGGGGGCGGGGGGGATTCCTTGAGAAGGAAGTGAGCCTCAGACGACTTGAAGGACTCAGCATACGATGGAATCTGCGGAAACGGCTTTTGGTTAGCAAAATTCAGAATGTGGCGAATTCTCGTTAGAGGTGTACCTTGACTAGAAGTTTAATTCGCCCAAGCTCAAAACTTGATTTACTTGTATAGTGGGTGAGTGTCCAAAAAAAAAAAAAAAAAAAAAACAACAAACAAATTGTAATGTGGCTTTTAATAAAATACCTAGTAATGGTATTGTACTTAATCATACAGTGATAATTTATTACAATGTTAAAGAATTCTGTGCATCATGATTAAAGTGGATTTTTATTTTTTCAAGAATATGTTCTATTCAGGCCCACTAGTTGAAACAAGGCATTCTGATTAATATTACCTTTGTTTGAATACGTGTACCAGGACTAAGCCAATATAATTCTCACTGAACATGTGAAAATTCCCACAGATTTCCCAAAAGTTGTTGTGTAATATCAAGGGCAATTACTGTATGAACTGTAGTATTCGTGTGTTTGCTGTGTGCCTTTAAGAGCCCTAGTTAGTGGCATCAAGAGCTGGAGTCGCAACTCCTTGCCAGTGTCCTCATTTTGTTTTTGTTAGTTTGACTGCCCTCTTCAATAAACAGTTGAATGTGCGACGGTGACTGTGGCTCTCCGTGCCCACATGCGAGGGCATTACAGCACAATACCGTAACTGCTTCAGTTTTGTTTCACGTTACTCAAGCAGTGGCAATGAAGCTCACTCGTAACATACAAAACATATCAAAAAAACTCTTAAGGTGGGTCACTCCTAAGTCAAGGTATCATTGTACTTGGATCTGACCTTTTGCTCCATTCTTAGACTGTTTCCACTGGCTTTCGCAAACAATACTGCCAGCCCCAGCAGCATCCTTCAATTAGAGGTTGTGTTGAGTTTAAACACTGAAGATCTGCTCTTCCCCTCTCATCTCTTTTTTTCCATCTTTGTCTCCCTCCGTTTCGGCTGGCTTGTGCTCCTCTTCTGCTGATGCTTTCTGTAATCAAGCCAGCACTAATGGCTTATTCTTTCTGCTCCAGCGGCCGCATTTCATTTGTTTATTTTCCCACACTCGTAAATCTGCGGACGAGTCGCAAGCGCGGTGATATTAAAGCAATAATCTTGGGTAATTATCAGATGCTCCCTCTCACCCCCGCGCCCCACCACCCCGGACGCTTGTTCAAATCTCTTGAATAAAATTATTTCCTTACCTAAGTGTGCTCATACAAATCATTCAAACATAACGCAATCATTCCAAACACACCTTTTGGAATGGTGGACAAAAAGTTCAACCTTGATTTCGTCAGACCACAACAAAATCTCCCAAACACGTGGGATAATATACAGTCCGATGAAACAAAGGTTTTTGTTGGTGTTTTAAGTGGTACTGGAATGGATTCATGGAATCTGTTTATTTCAGTAGGGCAAGATGATTTGAGATACAAGTAAGCAACACATCTTTCTGGGTGCTGGCCCCGCCAGAACCCGCACTGGCCCTATACATTCATGTTATATGACTTTCGATGAGTATATACCTGAACATTAAACATTTGATATTTTCTGGGCTGTATATCTTGTTCAAGCCATTCCTTATAGAAGGATTTAACCTGAAACACAAAAATGCGTGCTCGCGGTAAAAAGATTAATGATGGTTGATCAATTTAAGTGGGCATGTGAAACCATTTGAGACTTTTTTTGTGATTAAGGGATATATAAATACGAAATACTAAATAATATGTGACCCAACCTGAAAAGTGGATGAAACTCTAAATTGAATTGATCATCACTGTCAGTAAACGGTTGTCCCGACCGACACAGTCACGTGGTGGCCCCAGGCCATCGGGCCACTGTTAATATCCTGTTATCCAACCATCCATCCATTTTCCAAACCGCTTACCCTCATTCAAATTTAAGGCTAAACTGAACGACTTACCCAATCCTCCTGTATGCTGCTGACAGCCTTGTTGGCGCGGGACAGGTTTCGGCAGGCCAGGATAACACGGGCACCATGCAGCGCAAAAGACCTGGCTGTCTCAAAGCCTGGAACATGAGGACAGAAACGAGACATTATATTTTTTATTTTTTTATGAGATGCTTCAAAGGGGGAAGATAAGTGACTCTCAGAGGTTGGATCAAATGTAGGAGGAGGAAGGGCCAGTAAGAATCACTATCAAGTTTTCATGTAATTTATTTCACAGAGTGAACCAGTGGTCTCGGCGCAGAGAGCTAATCATTTCTCTCAGAAGTGATGACACTGATTGAATTATTGTGGTTCTGGTCTATTTCCTCTCGCCCGAGAAGATAAAGTTCAGGATGTGACCGTCGGCTCTGAAGAAGGTATTGCCCCGCTCGTTATGTCAGCTCGTTATAGGACGAGGGGGGTGGGGGGGGGGGGCAATCGGATATTAATTATGTTGGTAATTATGCATTGATGGTGGTAATTATGACAAACACGGCTAATAATAGAGGGAGTCAAACGGACAATCAAACACAAACTGAACCTTTGGTGTGGTGACAGTTGGCAGCATCAAAGGGCCACTGATAAGGCTACAGTTCTGAAATGGAACGCGGCCGGCTGATAGCGAGAGAATTTATCAGTCCGAGACTACAGCGCTGCGTGGCTCCAGCCAAATCACGCATTACCGATAAAAGTGACAAAAACTAAAAGATAGAAGGCAGAGAAGTTCATTTCTAAATTACAAGTCTAAATGGGTCATTTCAAGCCGTAGGTTGAATTAATCTATTAGGTTTCACCGTATTTTCTTATTTCCGTCGACATTTACTGCAAGTCTTGCGAGAGCTGCTACGTTTCTAACTCCCACCTTTAAATTGACTCGAACGCACCCAGCAAGCGCATTGACTGACAAACTGCCATAATAAGTGATTGTGGCAAAGAGGGTACACCGTGAGGCAGGACTGTATCAGAGGGCGGATTAATATGAACTGTAATTAGATTATAGGTCCTAATCTGATTTTCATTAAGAGCAAAACTGGGAGGCCTACTTGTGAGAAGAGTGTTAAAGACCAATATCTATTAAAAACCAAAATTGGAGTCGTATTGGAAGCCTGCCGCGCTGACAAGTGAAGCATGGAATTAAATTATATGACTCGTTATTAGGTGTAATGGAGGGGACTGCGCTGCATGAAGAGCGGCAATCATTCCACCCGCAGGAAATGGGGAAAATAAAAACAACATGACAAGGGGAGAAGGAGCAGAGTGACACAGACACAGATTAAATACATAATTTGAATAGGCAGACAGGCCGGCAGGATTTAACAAATAGGAAATGTTTGTGTACAGTCTATAAAAAAAATATATATATATATTTTGAAGTTTTTCGATCAAAAACTTTGAATTATATTGTTTTGGGAGTGAAGCGTATTTCCTTAGGCCAGTGGGGATCTTGTATCTCCCTTTATGGAGGCTTTCGACTATTTAGACAAAGCTCTTCAAAGCGCTCCTTGTTCTCCTGTATGTGTGTGTATTGAAAACATGTTAAAAAAAAACGTCACAATTCATGTTTCATAGATCATATTTATTCGCCACCAGAATTGTCCTTCAAAACAGTCACTTTAGTGAGGCCACACATAAGAAAATAAAATTGGCAGGCGTATGCTACCTCATCTTATAGTTTGTGGTGTACTTGAGATGACTAGCACAGAACACCGCAGCACACAAACAACCTGCGAGATTCTCCCCCCCAAATCAGATTTACGCTTAATGTCGCAGTATAGATTGACCTGTGAGAGGCCACATGGAGCCAGAGCATCCAGACTGCCGGAAAATACAAAGAAGAGGAAAAAGTAGTAGCTGTCAAAGCAGCAAACTTTTTTTAGCAGCAAACTTTTTTTGGGGGGGGGGTATTTTGGTGAATGCCTATGTTGTTGTTGTTGTCAACTGCGTTGACCGTGCATATAAGGATTTGCGAAATATTGAACATTTAATGTTTCCGATTCATCAATTTAATGTTTGTCGGACTGATCATTTTCTGAGTAAGAGAAAAAAATAACTCTTAACAGACCCCACACCACAGGATCATCTTTTGGGTAAGTGGGCCTTAGCAGACTTTAACTGGAAGTGAGGAAAAATGCTCAGTTTTGGCCTGATGATCGGTCTTTGTATACCCCGACTTCAGACCATGCGCGAGAAAATGTTAAACATTTACGATTGTCAGACATTATCCGAGCAAATTTGGGAGGGGAAAAAAAAAAAATCACTCTTACAGACCACACACCACAGGATAATATTTTAGACACATCAGACAATCGGGCCTTTGCTGACTTTGATTGGAAAAGAGGACAAATGCTCACATTTGGCCTGATTATCAGTATTTGTGTACCCCACTAAAAGACTTGTAATCGTAAATGTTGAAAATGTTTAAGTAGGGTGCACACAAATAACGATAATACCGCCTAATTTTAACAATTTCTCTCCCTGGTAATCAAAGGCCCAATCCTTGGATGTTTCTAAAAGATTGTCCTTAGCGATTAACGTGAGGTGTCGGATTGGTTGAGTGATTTATTTTTTTCCCACCGATCGGCTCAGAAAATGTCAAACAATAGTTAATGTTAATCATGTTCAATGTTTAGGAGTATTCTTAATCAACAGGGTACACAAATAACGATAATCAGTCCTAATTCGAACCATTTTTGCAAATTCAGGAAAGACCAGATTATTTGATGTCTATTAAAGATTATTCCGAGCAATTATCTTGGGGTGTGTGCTCTGTTAAGAGTGATATTTCTTTCCTCCCCGATCTGCTTGGAAAACTTCCGACAATTTTAAATCAAGATGAGCAGCGGTATGGTATCAAGAAGATGTGACTGTCCAGCTTGTACTAAAAATGTTTTTAATCCCTAGAAACAGCATGAAGTAAAAACATTCTTTCAGACGTTATAAAATGGACGCGAGCACGGGCTGCTGGTAAACAACAACGCGTCTTCCCCCTTACTTGTTGTGTGTACACACCATGAAAGTGAAATTAAGGAGCGCCAGTGTTTCCCATAATGGAGAACAAATTAGAATATGGCAGCAACAACGGGCAGCGTCACCGGAGCCGTGTATTTGCAGTGACAAATAACAAGGGCTCGACATTAATTGTGAAATAACAAGAGAGCGAGCAGTGCTGTAACAGAGACTACGCGGCAGAGAGGGCGACGCTCAAATGAGTTCCCGGTCAAATGTACAACAACGAGAGCCTGTTTCGCCATGATGGAACATGACGAGAGGTCACGGGCTTTCTCATTTTTGCTCTGGTAGGTCGCCAAAAGCTGTTTTACACAATGCGCTGTTCTGCCAGCCTGTGGAATGGCACTACAGGTTACCTCGCTCAGGAAAATGTAACTAAGTAATGCATTTGACTGAATCTTTCAGGGTGCACTCGGGAGCCCAGTTGGGATTGCCTAGAGCAGTGACTCTCAACCTCTGTGCCGGAATTATGCAATTTCATTTAATTGGTCTAAAGATGATTTACTACAAATAATGTATCTTTGTTCATCTATCTAGGCAATCGCCATATAGTGACATGACATGCATAGAAGTCATCGACTAATCGGGTACGACTGAACTTTCATCACATTATAGTCGTCTAATATTAGTTGTTCAACCCTTAGTTGAAAGTGAAGAATCAACAGCCCCTCCGTTAGAGTACTCCACTCCATTTCAGGCACGATTAATCAACACTCGATCAAAAAGAATTTAATGCACAGCCACTTCTTACTAGGGAGAATTCTTAGCGAATCACATCGCCCTATGCAAAAATGTGCAAATGCCCAACCATGGGCACAAAGTCGCAAACACACTTGAGGAAATTACTCCAAAACCACTTGTAACTATTGTAAGACCATGTTATATAAGCAAGCACAATGTTTTCTATTGAATCACAGCTCTGTATTCATTATAAAATATACAAACAGTGCTGAGTGCTGGATCTGGTGGAGTCCTGCCTGTAACGCAGTGTACTTGACACTATACTAATCAGAACATGAAAAAGCACCACTACTCCTAAAAATGTGTTTTACTATGATGCATAAAAGAATGGTGTAAAATGTCCATTAAGCAACGAATGCTCTTCATGGTACATTAGGATCCTGGCCCTTCAGATATCCCCCCCAATAATGAGTGTGATTTAGTGATTTCACGCTTTGTTTGTCCTCCCTGGCCCGCCACCCCCCCCCCCCCCCTGGACCCCAGCGCCCCCCCCCCCCACCCTCGTACACAGGTGTATTGGCTCAGTGTAATGAGATCATTACCAGCCTCGTCAGTGAGCGAGCGGCTTTATTTGGCAAACGCCGCCACTGCCGCCGCCTGCCTGCTCCCGCTCGCTCTTGATCTGCATCCAAAGAGGCATTTAACTAAAATAAGCTCTGTAGTACAATTGGGCAAACACAAGTCAATTGAGATCATTACAAGACCTGTGGGTAAACATGTCAAGTTCCCACAGTCCTCTCTCAGCAGAGCGCAAGAGGTACTTGACGCGCAACACATGAATAGACTACATACTGCATCACAAAAGAATCACTTGTAATATGAATTAGTGCCATTTTTAACTGCAAGACAAAGTATAAAACTACTTTGCGTGTGTGTGCTTACTTCCGAAGCGAGGAATGAATGTTATGGATGTGTGACAGTTTATTACACGAATTAATTCTCTATTTCCCTTGGACTATGGTTTTTAATTTTCGACAGTCAACTTCTTTTCACGCATTAAAATTCTCAGACCTTCACAGAAGAAGGTTTAATGATACATTTTCGGGGCTCATCAAGACTGATGGAGCAAAGTGTCGTTCATCTCACATCACATCCCAACAAGACCAAAAACATTTTTAAAAAAAACTTTACAGGTGCATCTCAATAAATGATGGTAGAAAAGTTTGTTTCAGTAGTTCAGGTAAAAAAAAAAAATGCATACACATTCATTAAACAGATTTCGAAATACTTTTCTGGTGACGGATTTCTACCTATTTTGTACTACGTTATTAAAATCTTGTGTAATATTGTTATTTCTTGACATGGTCAACTTGGAGTTAGACTGTAAAATTCGACAAAAAATAAAATCCTGAAATAATGCCCTTGTGTTGTGAATATATAACTGCACTTTTTGAATTGATCACCCAGAAATAGATTTTTCCTAAATATTGTACAGTAATTAAGTGTATTGAGAGCCAACTGTATACTAGGATAAAGCTGTATTCCTGAAACGTACAAACTGTGTAATGAAGTCGGTACATTGTGCATAGTCATACGTTTTCAGGAAAACAAAAAATGTATCATATTAAGATTGAAATTAAATTCCACATGACCATCTTTGCAGCGCTGCAGGCCCAACGATACCAGAGCACCCCCAAATGTTTTTGGAACGAGACAGTCAAACTCACAAATAAGAAATGAAAACACTCGAAAGGAGCTGCTGTAGGCCACAACTCACACCCAATCTCTCACATGCAGACTAACTTGCCAACCCGACTCCAAATCGTGATGTCCCTCAAGAGGCCATGCCCCTTAAAGGCGCACATCCTACACACAAATTAACTCCGTTCAACATTGGCAACAAGAACAACCTTTGACACCGAGATGCCACAAGATGGAACCAAAGCTCTACTTTTCCAAGGGGGGAAAAAAATCTGTAAATGCGTGGCTCTGTGAGTCTCCGATATGTGTTACAGACTGAAGCCCTGCAACGCTCCAATGCTGAAATAAAATAATCAATTCCTTTAAATGCCCCTGTAAACTTCAGCTTTACAGATTACTAAGTGTCCATAAAGGATGGATCTGGGAAATTTCTCGCAATGTCTCAGTGCCAAGTACACCTTGGCAGTTGTGCTTCAGTTGTGGATAGGAGCACCGCCCAGAACCCCGCTAGCCCCCCACCCTCCGCGCCCATTCACCCCCATTCTTTCAGATATTTAAGATCCCATTTAATTCCCCTCCATTAGCCCATGAGGAGGAGATGTCACCCCAAAAGTGGGATGTATGGTTCATAATTACTGCCCAAGGTTGAGCTGTTCCAGGCCAGAGAGCTGAAGTGGTTCTATTACCCCTCCACTGTCCCCTGCTGTCTAAACCCTACCCCCCCCCCCGCCCCCCCTCCCATCTTTCTGACCCTCTGTGTCAACCTCCTGAAAAAAATCCGGACACAATCTCTCATCATGGTCTTGCACAGCATTAACCAAAAACTACATACAAACACACACACGCACACACGCGCAACACACTCTTATGAACAATTAAGAATCATCAATGAACCCAACATGACTGTTTTTGGAATGTGGGAGAGTACCTCAGACTCAAAACCAAACTGCCAACCACGAGAGTGGAGATTCCTAACCACTGTGATGTTGCACATTGATATGCCAAGGAAAATTATCCAATTCCACTTAGGTGATCCGGAAAATATTTATTTGTTTATTACAAATAATGTATCATTGATCATCAACAGTCCCCTCCAAAATTATTGAAACATCAAGGTCAATTCCTTTGTTTTTGTTGTACACTGACATTTGGGTTCCTCCATGATGAAGGCACAATTAACCTGTGTCGCCAACTGATGTCATTAATACGACAGAATAATAGTTTTGTGTTTCAACCCAAAGTCAACCCAAACATATTTTTTTCAAGAATATGTTCTATGCAGTCCCACTAGTTGAAACACGGCATTGTGATAAATATTGCTTTTGTGGAATGAGACTTAATCCATCTGTTTTTTGTCATCTCTGGGGGCGGCCATTTTGTCACTTCTGTCGACTGAAAATGACATCACAGTTGCTCAGGGCTCAAGTAACAACCAATTACAGCTCACCTGTTTTCTGAAGCTGAGCCATGATTGGTCGTTATCCAAGCCCTGAGCATCTGTGATGTCATTTTCAGTCGGCAGAAGTGACAAAATGGCCTCCCCTGAGATAGCTAAAAATGGGTGGCTTTTGCTGCTTAACTCATATTCCACAAATGCAATATTAATCAGAATGCCGAGTATCAACTGGTGGGCCTGCATAGAACATATTCTTGAAAAAATATGTTTGGGTTGACTTCTCTTTTAACTAAATTGCACGCAATTATACACTGATTAAGTACAGTTAAAGTGTTAAAGGTGTATGAGCCTTGACTAAAAAGTTGGGAAAAGCGCACCATTTGTTTCTTTGCAAATATATATAAATAATATAAACAGTCATTTACAGGTTGTCCTAGAGGTATTGATTGTACTGTAGTTTGGAGCACTTTTTGTGTAAAGGCTAACGTGTTCCCTCCAGTCACTTCAACTCTTACAGACTGGCCTCTAACATCTCTCTAAAGTTGCATCTAATTTGACTAACCAAGCAGAACTGCTCATTGATTGGCTAATATCCAAAATGTACCAGAAAGCCAGGGGGAGAAAAAAAAAATCTTTGACTTCCTCACACGTTCAGAGTCCGACACACACACAAAATACACACACACAAAATTCTATCAGACCGCTTGATATGAAAACAGATAAACTGTGGATGTCATCTAAGCCACAGGCAGCCACTCGGAGATGCTCCAGGACACACGGAATAAGACGCAGACACGCCACTCTCGCCGGGAACATCTTTTTATCCATCTACTTCCTCACGCTATGAATAATGCATTCCCCTTCTTACCCTCGCTCTGCTTTAATGCACGGCCGCGCCAGTCTTTGAGGGAGGTCCTTATTCATAAACAGTGGCGCGGTAAATACCAGAGCTTTGCAGCCAATTTAATGGCAGTTATGCTTAACAAATCTGGCTCAATCTAATGATCAGCCACAAAGCCGGGCTGCCGTTTTTTTTAATCTGTGCGCCGAGGTTCCCCGCAGCGCTGCGACTCACTGAATATGCTTACAGATCTCTCCATCCAGAGAGAGGAGAGCACCGGCCCTGACACCTAATCCTCTCCCATACAACACTGGGATCAACGCAAACACCGAACAATGTTAGTCTTTCATGAATAACGTTGGAAAATGTATACAGACACGCAGAACATTATGAAGCGCTTCCTCCCAAATCCTGATCATTTCCTGCTTCATATATTGTAGTTCCTGCATTGACCCAGCATGTAAACAACAACACCACGTGGCTGGTAGGGCCAGGAATTTAGAAAGAGTGGAGCAGTGGTTCTCAAGAGTTTTTACGCCAAGCACCACCTAACAATAACACAAGTTCCATCATAATGATCAACTAAAAAATACTGAAGCTTCGGTTTTATTGAAAAAGTGCATTTAACACATTCACTGCCATTGACGAATTGACTTGTCTATTCACAGTCCAGCCATTCAATCCCAGGAAATGATTTATATTTTTTTCAATTTTTTTCAAATGTTAGGCTAAAAGAGGGTCTTAAAATGTCTGGCAGTGAATGAGTTAATGTAATCAAAAGTCACTGTAACATTGTGCACAGTTAGGACATAAACACTGCCCTTAAAGCGGAAGTCAACCCAAACATATTTTTTTTCAAGAATATGTTCCCAGCAGACCCACTAGTTGAAACACGGCATTCTGATTCATTTTGCGTTTGTGGAATATAAATCAAGTTAGAAAAAGGTGACGTCTTCTGTCGACTGAAAATGACATCACAACTGCTCACAACGACCAATCACGGCTCAGATTCAGAAAACAGGATTGGTTACATATTCCTGTAAAAAATATTTGGGTTTACTTCCACTTTAAATAAAGGAATTTTCTTTTAAAATATTTAAATGATGGTTGGATTAAAATATGTAGCACATAAGTTCAATAAAAACATTGCATTAATACCTGATTATAAACAAACAGTTCTGAGAGATTAAATGTAAATGTATTATTGTACTTCAAAGTTAAATACAACTGAACTGTAAGTAACAAAAGTACTGTATTGGATTTAAAATAAAACATTTTTAAATCTACTGGTACATTATGCACAGTTTGATCCTTTAATTCACTGATTCTTCATGTAACACAAGAGGGAGTCTGTGTCCCGTACCACACTTTGAGAATCATTTAAGTAGGGCTTTGTTTAAGAAGAATTACTGCTTAGGAACACTGCGGTAAGCAGATTTTTTTGTGCTGTAAATCACTGCCTGTGTCATATCATTTTGTCACAGTCTCACTGACGTGACTGATTTGCTTCCGCTTTCAGTTGGACCAAAAGTAAAGAAGGCAAAATGGGACTCGGTAGAGAAAAAACCTGAGCTAAGGCCGAACTATAATAATGAGGATCAGCACCAAATGGTCCACTTTCATAGACACCCATTGACAAATTTATGACTTGATGTTTTTCATCAAGATTTACACATTGCTCACCCAGTAATTGTCAACCAAAAACGGCCAGCCTTGGCAATGTTAACAGTGTGAAAATAAAATGTTCGTAGCAAGATTCAACAGGTTATTACCCATGTATAATAATAATGATATGACCACAAGCAAATAAAAGTGTGATTAAAACATAACATCCTGTCACCTTTTTCTAAAGGTTCCTTGCCTACCGGGGCGCGCAAAGAGAGGGGGGTGGAGCGTGAGTGGCACCGTGCATCTACCTGTGGCGTGCATCCACAGCACCCATCAGCGCCATATTTTCTTGAAAACATCCAAATTTAATCTTGTAAAATTCTACTACTTTTCTTCAAAATATATGACTAATTGTACTATTTGCTACTATGATAAAATTACGACTTTAGTCTTGTAAAATTATTTTTTTTCCCCCATGGAAAAATACTTTGAGATTATGACTTTTTGCCTTGTAAATACTTGTGAAAAGCCTCCAATACAATGACCACCGATACACAACCGTACACAAAGATGTTATCAGTATCCTGTATTACTATGCTCAAGTACTACTTTTGTCTTTTTGGCTTCATCGGATTAATCTGAATCTACACGGTCTCCTACTTTCTAAAACAAAAAAAGGCTTTTCCTCATGTAATTCTTTTTTTCTTTTTGGCTTCATCGGATTTATCTAAATCTACACGGTCATCTACTTTCTCAAACAAAAAAAAGGCTTTTCACAAGACTATGGTCCTTTGAGGACAACTGTCCCATCAAGCCCTGGCCAGCAAATAAGCAAAGAGTTTATTTGATAGGAGGGGAATTAGGACTGGAACAGGAGTGTGTAATGGGGATGGATAGGAGGGCTCGGGCCTGGGTCAAAGCCACTTAGAAATCGTTGAGGAGGTACAAGCACGGGTCTATAAGAGTGAGAAAACCTTTAAAGGTAGGAGAGAGAGAAGGGCTCTGGAGAAGGAGAAAACAAAGTGAGATCATTCATTTCCATTATCACGATTAAAAAAACCATTCAGGTTTGTAGTGCTTTTTAATTTACATGGGAAAGCGGCGTGAGGAAGACTAATGTGGGGGGGTATCCGCCGTCGCGATCACCTCGGCAAAACAGAATTAGTGTCCCTAGTCTCAGTGCGACGTTGCTTCAAGGCCGGCCACAAAATCTGACATTTCACGCATAAATAAACTCCTATACGTCGTCTTTTTTTTCCCTCCTTCTTCTTCTTCCATGTGCATTAAGAAACTAAATTAAAGACATGAAATGTAAATGTGCTAATTAAATAATATCCTTCCATTCCTAATAAAAATGTCACATTCCCCCGTGGAGAAATACGTACTCAAGAAAATGGAAATAGCCTTGACACTTGGATTAAAACACTATTGATGCCATTAAAATGCTAAGTGGGTCCAGCCAATTGGCATAACCACATTTCACTGGTGGAATGTCAAAGGAGCACACAAGTAGAAGCAATTACTATAAGAGTATTGTTAATTACGAGGTGCTGCATATTTAATACGTGGTCGAGTAAAACAAAGGTTATGTTAATATGGGTATAATAAGTGTTTAAAATGTCGCTGTCTTGTAAGCACAATGTTTGATAATTCTCTGGAGAAAAAGCTATTTCTTGGTTCCATTCAGAGCAGATTATATATGCACTAAGTGCATCGCGCACACAAAAAAAAAGTTAAACACGGACTCTGCTTCTCATTATAATGTTTTTAAAAGCAAAATTGGGGATTTGCGGAGCAATTTAGATGGTTGGAAGGTTTAGCAGCAGCATGGACCTCTTGTGCACTCTTGTGGTGAAAACTATACTACAGACCTCCAATCATTCCACAGTTAGAAGCATTTTATTAGTGCAGTTGTCTGCTTTTCAGCTTGCAGAATTTGTGTTTTTTGAATGGTTTTTAGTTATTCAAAAACTCTTGAATGTATGTTTCAAATTATACGGACAAGTCCCTTAAATTTGCTGTAGTAAGAAACCACTCAGCATCCACATTCCATGGTTAAAAAAACTCAAGCAACCTCACACCCTTAATGAAATGCTAGGTGTTTGAATCGTAAAACAATGAGACAAAAAAACATTTCAAAACTTTTCCCACCACTTTATAACTTGTATGACTCATTTGATTTAAAACAAATCTTTTGAGAGGGGAAGTAAAAATAACTGAAATTGGTCTTAGATATGGTGGGGGGGTATGAACAGCTCCAAATACAAGTTTGTATGAAAAAAATTCAGCGTTCAGCTGAATAGCCAAAAATTTTTAAAAGTCAAGAAAACCTACTAGAACATCAGATCTTTATTAGGGGTTAAGCAGAATGGTGCAGGTGTGTGCTTACTCTCATTTGACATGAGTTTGAATGTGTCTGGTTAATTCTGAACACAGCCACATCCCAAGCTATAAGAGAAGTGCATGCATGAGTTTTGAAATGATTTAGCTTAGTCTCCTTTTTTACATCACAAAAACGTTTTTTAGATCACGAAAAATTGCAGAGCTTTTTTCGCCTATGTCATCTAATTTGGGCGGAGTAAGGCATCGGTTAGATTATTTTGAGATTTTGCCATGAAAGAAGGGTGTGACGGCTTGATTTTATAAAACATAACATTGTATACAAAATGCTTGAACTATCTACAAATCATTTATTTGGCATTTCTTTCTAAAAGGCTCAGGTTCAGAAAACAGGTGAGCCTTGATTGGTTGTCACCTGAGCCCTGAGCAACTGTGATGTCATTTTCAGGCGACAGCAAGTTACAAAATGGCCGCCCCCTCAGATGGACAAAAACAGGGGGATTATACTACTTAACTCATATTCCACAAACACAATATCAATCAGAATGAAGAGTTTAGACTACTGAGGCGGCATAGAAAATATTATTGTAAAGATTTACAAGTCAACGTGGGGTTGACTTCTTCTTTAAAGCATGGCAAGTACCGGTGTAATGTGGGATGACTTCGGACAGGACTGTGAGTCCATTCTTTCTCTTCGACGAACACCAAAAGAACAACAACAAAAACACACCAAATAATTTATAAGTATTTTAAACAGGGGCTTACATTTCAATCACGTTGTAGTTTATGAAAAGTGACCACGCTCATTCAATCAGTTTCTTTTGACAGTGGAAATATTTGAATTAAAATAAAAGACACATTTGCATAAGACTGCATATCATTTTTACACAATCCATTTGTTAATATGAGCCTAGACAGATAAATGGGAGAAACATCAAGGATAGGGAGGCAATTAAGTTCAGAAGCTCCATTGTTCCATCAGGGTCCCAAGGCAGCTGTAAATCTACTATAGTGCCCCATCTCATAATGTACATACAGCAATTAGACAACCCTGCAACACTTCCTTTCTACAAAGCATTTGGATATAAAGACAATTAAGCATTTTATGTTGATTTGATTTCCCCGGAGTTATCGTTATCCGTCTTGAAGGAAGCACAACATTTGAAAGGGAAGGCCGACGCTTTCTCCTGTTCTGAGTTCAAACTACAACTAAATACATTGGTTTCCTGGAGATTTGATGCTGACTTACACTTTTGCTGACACGGTATACTCGCATTTGTTGCGGTTAACAATGACATCCAATTCAACTCGGCTAATGAACTTCAATACAGTCATGTTCAGCATTAATGGAGTGATTTGTTGGGTGACCATGTTTTTACCTTTGGAGGCTAATGTTGATGAACGCCGCTGATTGTGGGGCATACTTTTATAGTGTGATACCACACTGTCACCTAGTGGTGCTTTTGCAAAAGCACAGTTACTAAAAGCAAAAAAGAGACAAAAGTCTTGCACTCTAAAAACAGTTGGGTTATTTCATTAACCCAATTTTTGGATTGTTTGTGTTGGGTCAAAATTCTGGGTTATTTCTTATAAATTAACCCAATTGTTGGTTCAAATTAACTATATATAAACTATTAAAAAAAAGGCATTCGTCTGCCGCCATTGTAGCATGTGACACTTCACAAGAACTGTGCGTTCTCCAAATAATGTTCCATATTAACTTTATGTGTTTACTGTAATCCACAGGAACATTTCTATGATCAGCAGAGTGGTTCTGGTTACCTTGCTTGGAGATTGAAAACTGTTGAGCGCAACTCCCCTCAATAGGTCAATATATCTAAACGTACTTTTCAAGATGGACCCACAACTCATCACAGCCCGTGTGAAAGTGTGAGGCAGTTGTCTTGTGATGAAGGAAGCAATTCTTGCTTTAAAGAACTGAAATAAATTGTATACCAGTTTACAAATTTATCTATCTCATGCACTGATTTGCATTTCCTGGCTGACTGAATCGGAGTGATTGTCACTGTCCTGTGCATTAATACATATTATTATAATACCGTAAATGTGATTCAAGACAAAGCAGTAAATTACTAAATTAAAACAACGAAGTAACACAACGTAAGGCTTTAAACTGTAATCGGTATGATAGTCTTGTATTAAATGCTAGACATAATGGTGCATCGTTTGTCTATCTGACAAAGATATATTTACACAACTTTAAAACGGTGTACATGAGCCTTATATTAGATAATGGTGAGCATGGGAATTAAGGGGTTCATATAAATTTATTTATCTCACAAAGATAATGTACACAACTTTAAACTTTATGTTGCACATTTTTAACAAAGAAAAGCATCGACTGCTCGAGAAACTCATAAGTTGGGGCATTTTTAACTCAAGGTACCTTTGTATAATGTGCGTAAAAGGAACTCACCAATGCCGGAGTTGCCACCGGTAATCAGGACCACCTTGTCAGACAGATCCCGACCCTGAAGGATCTCCAGAGCCGCAGAGTTGCCATCGTAGCGTTTTGGCTTCACCATCACATCCTCCACAGTAAACACTTGGCGGGGGTCGAAATAAGTGCTTCGCTTATTGATGTGACTGATGGTAAGAAAAGGATTGTTGAAAAATAAATTTACATTCTGTAATTTTCCAGTTATGAACAAACCAAAAACTCAACAGCGGTGGGCATTTTACAAAATTTTGCCGGTCCGTCATTTTTTGTGACAAACTGAATTGTAATCGTCAGTCAGTATGTCCATCAGTTAAGTCCGTCAGTTAGTAGAGTAAGTCCCCATCTCTTGGAATGCCCACCTCTGCAAATCAGCTTGAATCATGTAAAATGCATGCTGCATGATAATCAATCTACTTACTCAACGTAAACTATTTGACCGTGCTCATTGGTGTTTTGCTCCCAGCCATAAGGCAAATCTGTTGGAAGAAGGAATATAAATTACATACTTTTGGTAGGATAATATATACAAGAAAACAAACTCCAACAACTTAAAAAAAAGAAATAAATAATGGTGGATGGATGGAATTACACTGTAATACTCAAGGTCAGGGGTGCTCAAGTCCGGTCCTCAAGAGCCCCTATCCAGCCATTTTTCTATCTCTCCCTGCCTGCAACACACCTGATTCAAATGATCACGATCGTTATCAAGCTTCTGTTAAACTTGTTGATGAGCGGAACATTTGAATCAGGTGTGTTGCAGGCAGGGACAAATGGAAAACAGGCTGGATGGTGACTCTTGAGGATTGGACTTGAGCAGCCTTGCTCAAGGTGGTGGGAGTAGAAAAACGAGAAAATAATCAAACCTCCAGCACAACGTTTCTTCTTTCCAGTCTTTGGGTGTTCCCACTGTGTCCTCATCTCATCGTGGCTTTTAGCACACATACAAAAATGATCAAAGTAAGGGAATGTAATGTCATCAGATCATGTCTATTTTGTTGCATTTCCTCTATAAAAATAAAGCAAACCAATCAATGAGATAAAAGGACATTACAAAAGACTATTACAGGTGCACAATCATGTTTAAGTTATACTATATGCGTCAACGCATAAAGGCTCATATACGTGCAAGATACTTGCAAATACACACTTTTATACCGCAAAATACCATGTGCCCATTACTGTTAATCATGGTTGGCGGAGTGTGCACTCACTTTGCATAGTAAACCCATCCATCTTTCGTCGATCTTTCCTCCCACCCAGGAGGTAACTCGTCATCACTGTCAGTATCATCCATACCGGCATACTTAAGAGCTGCCATTAGTTTAGTGTCTTAAGGTGGGGAAATTCGGAACCAAAAAAAAAGCAAAACTATAAGCGTCTTATGAACAAAATAGCAGATCGGCACGGTGCATTTCGGTACTTCCGCAATAACATGACGACGTCCACCGCGGTGGCTGATGGGATGTTGAGTCTAAAGAAAAGTGAGGCGTTTAGCTGTCGTCGACATTTGTCAGGTTCGTGTTCTTTTTTAGACACTTTAGTGATGAAAAATGTAATGTGTTTGTTAGATATAGGTTTATAGTTGCAGTTTTAATTAAATGTATTTTAATCCTTGACATGTACTGTATTTCATTAAGTGAAAATGTATTTTGCCAAATGTATCCGTTTTTAGTGGGTTAGAATATGAGAGACAGGAGCCTATAGATAAGAGAAGAATATTCATCCATCTATTACAATGTAGTACCATTACGTGATTCCAATATTGATTTGTTTTTTAACTGCTCATACTTGAATCTTCAAGGCAGGAGTTCTGTATTATGTGCATTAATTTAGCTGTTTTTCCCCAATCAAATTTATTAATTCAATTGTATTTCATTTGTATTCCTTTATCTCAAATATCATTTTTAACTGATCTGTTGTGAATAATAAAATACTAAATATTAGTAAAATAAACAGTACATCTGATGGCATAGATATACTTTCATACATTTGGATTTAATACATACACAATTTATTTATTTACTTATTGTAGATAAAACAATATTAGTTTAAAAAATATACACACACATACATTTTGTATATACATTGAACTGCTGTCTTATTCAAATTATTGATTCATTTATTTATTGTAAATAAAACTAACTATTACTAAAATATTACTAAAATATTACTAAAATAAACAAGTTTACATATCATCGATGTCCAGTGAAAAACACATATGTCCATTTTTTTCCATTTTTTTATTTTTACGTAAATGGGGTTTCTGCGTTACAGGCATCCCATTAGCATGATTTTCTTTTCTTTTTTTTTAATTACAAAGTTGGACATACGTGTTTTTCACAGGACAGCGACAATATGCATATTTAAAAATAAACATTTCGTCGTTGTCCTGTGAAAAACACTTATATCCAATTTTTGAAAATGTTTTCATTTTCACGTTAATGCGATGTCTGTAACACGGAAACACCATTCACGTAAAAATAAGAAAATTGAAAAAAAAATGGAGATATGAGTTTTTCACATGACAGCGACGATTTGTTCTACTCTATTAATTGTAAAGCAAATCGACGGACGGTTGTTTAAAATTAGAGGCAGGTACTATTTATTCCCCCCTGGAAAAAAAGGCGAATGACGGAAGGGTACCCACGCTGCAGGCTGATGACGAAT
The DNA here is from genome assembly GCF_054856515.1 of Filicampus tigris. Taxonomy (NCBI): domain Eukaryota; kingdom Metazoa; phylum Chordata; class Actinopteri; order Syngnathiformes; family Syngnathidae; genus Filicampus; species Filicampus tigris. Next base: position 21,351,161 of record NC_141220.1, on the reverse strand, counting down.
AACAGACGCTCAAATTTTAGTCAAATGCCCAGCTCTGAAAATGACAATTCCACAAGATTCTCACTACTACAATTCTATGTCACTAATAGCATGCAGTTGCCAACTAGTACAGTTTTGCCTTTCTAGTAACATGTAGTTGTCCTACTAGTACTAGTACAGTATGTCAAAGTTGTGCTATTAGCACACATCATCAGGAATGTACCTTTGAATGATAGGGTGTTTTATCCTTTCAACCCTAGACACAGCTAAAGGTCGCCAGTTAAAGGGTGATTAAACCTGCTGTGCCCTATGACCGGTCATCAAAGTTGACTGGTTAAATGGCACAGCTTCCCCTGGGTTAGGGTTCTGACCAGGTTCTCAAGGGGGCTGTGAGGTGGGGAATAAGATTACCGGTACAGTAGTCAGTGGGATAGCCGCTTTTCCACCGCAGGAACCTTTGGTGGAACCTTTCACTTTACCCTGGTAAAATGGTTCCGCCTTTTGTTTCTACCCGAAAAATTTACCAGGGTAACGAAATGGCCCTGGGACATTAGTTCATTTTAATATTGTTTGAGCCCACTATTTTTTTCAGCCACTTTGAAAACTGTTTTTGAATTTTTATGACTTTTCCTGAAGGAAACCAAAATACACAAACACATATGTTCTAGGTCAAATTAGTCCTGTGTTTACAGAAATTGATTTGCTTGTGTGCTTAAGAGGAAGTCAACCCAAACATATTTTTTTCCAGAATGTGTTCTATGAAGGCCCACTAGTCTAAACACGGCATTCTGGTTAATATTGCCTTTGTATGAGAAATCCACCCGTTTTTAGCTAGCTCAGGGGGGCGGTCATTTTGTCACTTCTGTCGACTGAAGATAACATCGAAGTTGCTCAGGGTTCAGATAACGATCAATCGTGGATCAGCTTCAGAAAACAAGTGAGCCGTGATTGGTCGTTATCTGAGCCCTGAGCAACTTCGATGTCATTTTCAGTCGACAGAAGTGACAAAATGGTCGCCCCCTGAGATAGCTAAAAGTGGGTGCATTTTGCTGATTAATTTATATTCCACAACCGCAATATTAATAGGAATACAGTGTTTCAACTAGTGGGCCTGCATAGAACATATTCTGGAAAAGTTTGGGTTGACTTCCACTTTAAATCAAGGAGAATGGTGGTAATGGTGGGAATCTTGAAACTATGCCTACCATAAATGTGTGTGTGTGTGTGCGTGGGGGTGTGCATGTGTGTGGGGGGAGGCGTGTGCGCGTGTGTGTGTGTGTTTTATGGAACAGTGGTAACAGTATTCAAGAGGAAGCTTGAAACAGTCTGGGGACTGCCCAAGTCAGGTATATGTATATTTGAAGGTAACCTTTATTCGTCACACGATGGGGAAAATTGCATTTTATGAAATTCATAGAACAGCCGAGATAGTGTTTGCAGAGGAGTTTGAAAAAAATCTCGAGAACTGCCCGTGTAGCCAGTAGCCATCACAAGCTTGGATTAGAAACATGTATCTGTTGTTGTTTAAGGGTCATGAGAGAATCTCAAAATAGTGAAATAATACAATGGCATTGGAATAGGACATCACATTGTTTCTTATCAAAAATATGTTAAAAGGGAAAAGGGGAACGAGAAAAATAATGAGACAGAAGAATAGCCTAGAACTAACTGTATTCAAGCGACAGTACCGTCAGTCCCACTTAAGGGAAACCCACGGGTTTATTGTGGTTGACGCGCATGCAAACTGCTAAGTGTAAATTACATGCGACAACTTCTCGAAAGGGGCAATGAAGTCATCAAAACTGCTTTGGAGCATGAAGATATGCACCCAGCATTCAAAGGACAGGCTATTGGATTTTTTGAAAGAAAAAAAGAAACAAACACAAAGCTCGAAGAAATAACAAAAATGACATTGAGCCTAGCTGTGAATTGTATTTTTAATCATATATATTCATTTGTTTCTATCACATTCATTCATCCATTCTGTTCTGCTTAACCAAGGTCAGGTCGCGGGGGTAGAAGCTTAAGCAGGGAAGACTTCCCTCTCCCTAGCCACTTCGTTCAGCTCCTCCTCAGGGGATCCAAGATGTTCGCAAGCCAGCCGGGAGACATTAGACTCTCCAGCAAGTCCTGGGTCATTCCCGGGGCTTCCTTCTAGTGCGATGCGCCGGGAGCACCTCACCAGGGAGGCGTCCAAGTCTATGCCAGTCTATCAAAATATATTTTACATAAGAAATGTCCGAATGGTCCATACTGGATTGATGGCTGCTGCTGCGGTGTAAAACATTTAAAATAAAATAATAATACAATAAGATACAATAATAAAATAAAATACACTTTGCCTTTTCTCCAAACCATTGATCATGGATTCATCATCCATGTCCTAATGTCAGAGAAGCTCTGAATACCTCTTGAAAATATCTGTAATTCATAATTTGATTAGGCAATTTGATAATGATCATATTCTTGGCCGATGAGTGCTTGGAAAATGAATAGTGTATAAGGGAGGGAGTATGTAAGATGCATATTAAGTACGTATATCGAGTAAATTCTGAAACTTGCCATAAACCAACTACAACTTGCATACATCGCACTGAACATTATGATAAAATACTTTCCTACCGCCCTGGTAATTTTTCGTCTCCAATGCGCATGCGCAGCCAAGGGGGCGGGACCAGGACGTGGGCCGACCTCGACTGTAGTGTGTTTGTGTGTGCGTCTCCCCTCAACAGACACAAGCTCACAACGTGATGAGACGTGCTAGTTAACGGGATTTTTGTGTGTGCGTGTTTTTTTTTTGTATTAAAACTTTTTTGTACCCCGATTTTGTCCCATACATTCGTAAGGTTTCGATGCCGTATTCCGACTCATTCCGCCCCGGGGGACGCACAACTGACTGGCCGAGGAAAAACGACTTGGTTTCTGCCGAAGAGTGTCCGCTTCCCCTCCCCTCGATGAAGCGCTGCGATGCCCTCTGATTTTGTCTCCCTCCTCAGCTCGGACCTCGACCTCAATTCCCCCAAATCTCTCTATTCTAAAGGTAAGTCTTGTCTGAATTAACGTGACGCTAACGAGTTTTGGCCCTGGTTTTAATCAGGGGTAATGCCCCCCTGCCGTTAGCTCGCCCCCGTTAATCTGCTAGCTAGCTGGGGTTAGCTTTTCTCGCCGTTAGCCACTTAGCCGAGCTAGCAGACTTAGTTAGCCGCCAATTGGCTCGCTCGCTGACGGCTACCTGCGTGCTTGAGCCTCCCCAGGTCACATGCGCGTTGGAGACGGATGTGCTCCGTGATTATTTTTTCGTTCTAACGCCTTGTGGTCCTAATAACGACGCCCTGGGTTTCTTATCTATGTGAAACAGAGTTCTCATGGGCTTCGCTTCAGGTTATATTAGTAGGGAGTATACAGACGCAGCAGCAATTGGCGCCCTTACTGATCACTAGCATGAGCTAACCTTGCATTCTCTGAGGGGAAGTCGCACTCTGGTGTACAGTGAACCCCCGTTTATCGCAAGGGATACATTCCAGACCCACCCACCTGCGATGGTACAAATCCGCGATATAGCGAGAGCATATACATCTTTTTTTCATCTTCACTTTTCCCCTCCTGCATGACATTTAAGCACATTAGAACACTAAAACTTACTAGAAAACACTTTGAAATATTCCTTAGCACCTGTTTGTCACTCATGCACACACAGTTTCAAATTAGTGGTAAAGGGTGCAGGTAACATATTGTGAAGTATCAGAGACAGGCTGAAGAAAATTTGCAACGATGTTACTGCATGTGTCTCTAACCGTTTTTAAAATGAGAGCTACTTCTTGGCTGTTGGCTTTTGATCCAGACTTCTGAAATTAAAATTTTGCTCAAATAACCTTTAATTATCATATTTTCCGGATTATAAACCGCTACTTTTTTCCGAGGTTTTTAACCATGCGTCTAATATGAAGGTGCGGCTATTCTGTGGATTTTTCTTCCACTGCTAGGGGCGGTCTAACCTAATATATGTCAATATTATTGAATGACACTGATCATCTTATTTCTCGCATTGATTATCAATAATGACTAAACAAGGAAGAAAACAATATGCAACACTTTATTTGTATACGTTTCTGCAAGTATTAATATTTTTAATGGGGGGAGGTTTACCTTAGTCCTGCAAGCACCATATTGGAGACTCCCGTGTTACGGTAATTACATCGTGATTAGGGCTGAACGATTATGGAAAATAATCTAATTGTGATTTTTTTTTTTTTTCCAACAATTGTGATTGCGGTATGAGTTGCGATTTTTTTTTTAAGGTTCTTTTCTAATGCATTATTCAACAATTAATCTTTATTACAACAAACAATATCATAACTGTTATGCATTATATAATACTGAGGTAAAGGCAAATGAAGTATTAATTCATCTGAAAGACAAGACAGTGACATTTCAGATTTTCGTGAAAAATTGCGTGATCGGAACATTTGATCAAAGCCTTTTATTGCTGATCAAAAAACCTGATCACCCGCAGTTTATGCTTCGCAGTCTACAGCCATGAGAGACCAGCCTGTGTGCAGTGTTGCATCACTGCCCCCTGTTGCAGTGCTGTCACAGTGCAGTAAAAGTGACATTATTGCCACAGGAAGACACATTATGGGACATATTTTTTAAATATACAGATAATCCACGTGATCGGTATCGGCCGATCTCACTCATGGATGATTGGAATCGGTATCGATGTCATAAAACCCTGATCGGAACATCCCTGATAAAATCCCATTGACGTGCTATTGGAAAATCAGCATTGACTTCTGGGAGTGATTCATTGAGAGATTTGAGTCCTCACGTCAATCGTTCACACTCTGGCATGCACTTGACATGTAGTTCAAATACCCATTCCCCCGTTGAATGTGGTGTTCATCAACAACCTCTGAAAAATCCATACTCTTCTTTATTTGCCTCGTTACTTTTCTTTGTGTTTAGGATACTATAGCTACAGCGGCCAGGGCAATCTGCATCTTCCTTGACAATCACACCATGTTGTTTATGAGTGAATAAAAAAATATATAATATCAATGGTATTACTAAATTAATTGTAGCATAAATGTTGCAGTTGTGGGCTTCATTTCCAGAAGCACAGGCTAGGCCTGTGCAATTACATAATCGAAATTGAATTACAATTCTGATTATTACACTCCACAATTACAAAAATTGGCATAATAGTGAAAAACGATTATCAATATTCATTTATTTCCAATGCACTGTTTTCTTACACAAGGAAATGATACTTGAATTTATACATTCGCATTTTTAAAAACAAATTTAGAATAACTAATTTTATTAATTTAATTTGGTTAAAATGTAACTTACTTACATTTATTTGTCTCTATATTATTTACTTTTAACTTTACATTTTCTTGTGTTATACCCCAAAAAAATAAATGATCATTTGAATAATGGTGAGTTCAATTATTCCCCAAATAATCCATGGTTCATATTTTTTTTCATAATCGAGCCAGCCCTAGCACAGGCTTCTACTACTGGTGAATGGGGGAAAAATAATAGTAACTGTATTGGAAGTATTATTTTCTTGCCAGCCTGTCGACCTCTACAACTGTAATTTTCCACCGCATTAACTACTCCTCCACGAACATGCCATGCCGCCTTAGAAGGAGCGGGGCGTTTGGACAGAAAAAGCACAATACCCAGATAGGTGTGTTTTTCAGAGAATTGTTTTTGTTGCATTCTACAAAAAAAATTTGAGTGGAGGAGTTTGCGAATCCACAAGTATTCACTGTTATTTGGGGTTGGGTGAAAGAGCAGAGCTGTTTTGTTGGCTTCACAAGCCTGTCTGTTATTGTTTTTTTGCAAGGCTTGACTCAAATCTGAAGTATCCAAGTCACATGCTCTGATTTCACAACGGTGCTGCCACTCCACAGGGCTGGCTGGCATCACCTTGACACCCAATGGAGGCGTTGCCATGGGGGCCACCCAAATGCCGCCATTAATTCCAGCCAAAGCACCTTAAATGCTCTGGACAAGAGTCCTGACAGCTGCAGTGTTACATTTCAGATGGGGGTGCTTTATCAACTTGGATTGAAGCCATGCAGAGTACGCTCTCAAAGCTACTGTGGTCATCTCGGGGCTTTGTACTGGATTCAGCAGCTCTTCGTAGGTTGAATGTGAGCCGTCCTGGGAAGCTGGTCGTTGCCCAATGCGAATTTTTAAACAATGGAAACTGAAAATGCATTTGGAGTCTGGCAGTGTTTGAACATTTCTTAATTGTCATATTAGTGGAGAAAGAAGAAAAAATAAGAAGGCAGTGGTCAGAGATGATGTAGGGGAAATGAAGAGGGAGCCTTGATGAAGCTTCAGTCATTGTACCATTTTTCTCTGTTGTAATAGATAAGCTAACCACTGCAGGGCGTCCTTGATTTATAACTGTATTGACGCATTGTATAACTACACGAGTAGGCGTGCCTAGTTTGCTTTTACTTTGCTTTAATTTTTACTTTTGCTTTGATTTTTACTTTGATTGTTTCATATTTATGGTCAATCACGGATAAGCTTCCGAAGCCTGCCCATGAGATGGTTAAAAAAGTGCAATATTTATCAGATGGCCGTGTTTAGTCTAAGGCCTGTTTCACACGGCAAGATTTTCAAATTGTCTGCCGACTTCCAAACTCTGAGAAAGAAACAATGGCGGATGAAGAGGCAGCAGGGGTCTCAGATCGTGTCTTGACGGTGGCGCTATTTTGTGGTATTATTTGTAGTGGAAGAAAGTGACACAAAAAGAAAAGACTTTGGGCTTTGTTGCGCCATGACTGTTTTTATTTTGTATTCACACCGCGCTTCCTCGCCGCCTTGTCACCTCGCTTTTTGATTGGCTGCACGTCACTGTCAATCGGCTGCCTTCTCGTTTGTCCTCGGGGCACGCCCCCCGCTATGCAAAGTCGGGCTAAAACAATATTCCCGATTGGGGTGGACGTCCTCCCGAGCGGTCAAGATCAGTCTGAGCACACCACACACTGCAGGATTATCTGATAAGATTATCTTTGGGGCCATTACGAGAATCAGCCCCGACCTACGATTGTCGGGAGGGCAGATTCGGGGCTAAAATCGGTCAGATAATCCTGCCGTGTGAACCGGGTTAAATGGGGGTGCATAGAATATATTATTGTAAAGTAAATGTTTTACTTGACTTCCTCTTTCCCAATTTCTTGTTATTGAATGCAGTGCTATTTTTGTTTAGTAAAAATGCAGTGGTATACTGGAATGGATTAATCGGATTTCAGTGGGGAAAATTTATTGACAATGATCATAAAATGAATTCAACCTGTAAATTATGGTACTACTGCTGTTAATTTAGCAGTACCATGTATTGATTAAAAAGAAATCTGTTACTTGTTGTCCTGGAGCAAGAGTGCAAAGACTGAAGACGCCATTTTACGAGGTGTGTCAGGAAGGTTCCAGGACTGCCGTTACAAACGATAGATTCTAAAGCCAGAATACCAGTTTTCCCCTTCAACATTGGACGGATGATTATTAACTACGCGAGAAGAGGCGAGAGTTGTGGCACGACAACCATGGCTGTTTCACTGTTAAACGCCATGCTGACAATGCCCGAGTATCTGACGGTTCCTGTCCGGGAAGAACAACAGCGTGCTGGAGTACGGTACCTCCCTACGGCTGACCTGTCTCCATATGATGATTTGCCTATTTTCCAAACTCAAGGGGAACTGTTTTGAAGACGTGGATGACTTGAAGATGGCTGTGCTTGGAGCAGCGGAGAATTTTGAAAGAATAATTCCGGGAGTGCATGAAATTTTCATTGAGGAGGTTGGGAAAGTGCCTTAGACTCCAGGACCATTATTTCCAAGGGGGGAAATTTTAATTGGGATTTGAAATGTATCTTTTGTGGCACCGGTCCTGTAACCTTTCTGACACCATCTCGCAATTAACCCAAGCCACTCCCATCTCTGAAGTGCAGTTACTACTGACCATCGCTCACACTACAGTCACCTCTCAGTTTGTGCTAATTCATGTGGAAGAGGCAGATTGCATTTAAAGGTGGAACCAGATGGCACTGGTGCACTGCAAGCTTTATTCTGCTGCTATTTCTACTCACTGGTCGTGCACATTTTGATTGCATGTCACTAAAGATATGGCAGTCATAGCCCTTGCCCTATTTGTCTGAGCCGCTATTGCTGTTTCAGTTTGATTGCACTGTGAAGGGTGCTCATGAGCTGACAGTAAACAATTGCTCTGCGAACCTGAAGCTGCTCACTCAAGTCTGTCTTTATATAACATGATTGTTGATGTTCGTTTTTTCTTTCTTGTTTTTGCATTAGAAAGTTGGTATGTGCTGTGCGTGCATCAGGGTAAAAACCAGCGCTGTCTAATCTGAGATTTAGTTAGAGACACAGTGCCTATCGTGCAGTTTGGCGAAGGATCATCTAGCCAAAGTAAATGTTATGCCCTTCACAGCATGGTACAGTTCTGGTCATTCATATTTGATTAGTTAATGCATCGCAGTCATATTTTTCAAAACAAGTCGTATGCCACTCCCTTCACTTGGATTAAAGGAAATTTCGACACTTAAAGCTTTACAAAGCATCCAGACTGCTGAAAAATACAAAGAAAGAAAGATTAGAAATAGTTTGGCTAAATTTGACCTTATCTGGTAACTAGGAATGCAAACCCTTCTTTTTGTCATTTTTATTGTGGTGAATGATTTGACACGATTTGAATACGACAACTCAGTTGCTCCTCCATTTGTGTCCAGCAACAGCACAGGCTTCCTGATTGGCTATCGTTAAGGTTCACGTCACAATCATGGATTCTATGACTCAGCCCAAGTGGGCGTTGATGCCACAAGTGAAGATTTGCCCTTATAAATAATAAACAGGTTTAACATTTACGAAATATCCCATCACCAAAGGATAATTGCTCAGGATAATCTTCGTAAAACATCCGAAAATCAGGCCTTTGCTGACTTTAATCGTACGGGAAGAAAAATGCTGAAATTAAGCACAATATGCTTACGCTAAATATAAATGTTATTTTGGCACTGATGTTTGAAAAACAGGACAGGTATTGACTTTACATGAATAATTTAACCTACATTTTGTACTATAATATGACATTCTACTGCCCATGACAAGCAAACATCATAATTACAGTACTTCATTGAACTCATTGAAAGTCTAAAACCACAGCAATATTTTATCAAAAGAATGCTGAAGCGGCACTGTCGGGCACACAAAAAAGCCTCTTTTACACTTGTATTGCACAACATCCTGTATCGTGCCTACCGTCACGCTGCCTATCTTGTTTACACAGAACTTGTAAACGAAGGCAGAGTGCCACACCGCCCGCCGTGTGAATTTTATATAGGAGTCTGGCGTTCTGTAACAGGAGGTATATCAACACCAGTGGCTTCTCTGCCCGTCCTATTTACACAGTAACAGATATGGCAGCGGTTATACTGCCGTCGTCGCCTGGTTGTTTATGTCTTTTGCTGTTAACGCGGAGCGATGAGGCACAACTCTGGCATCACATTACTGCCGTGAAACTGGACAAAAAGAGGCTAAAGTAAACCAACTGCGGCAGCCGTTTATGATTGATGATTGATATGATTGTACAGCGAACCCGTTTTTCGCCGGGGATACATTTCACACCCATCCGCAAGATGAATATCTGTAATATGATAATACAAAATATACAGTCGCTGATGGTACAATGGTACACTCGCGTACTTAATAAAAAAACAAATCTGAATTGAGAATTCAATGCAACATTGTTGCCCAACTCTAGAGATGCTTACTACCATTGTTAGTTTTATGCTCCACAGTGTGGCTAAGGGTAAAACGCGTTTGAGTAACTCGATTTAAAAAAATAAATAAAAAAAAAAATGCTTGGGGATTTTTTTTTTTTTCTGCCGGAGTGCCTGTTTATTTAATGTGCATTACTGGAAAGTTAAGCGGGTCGGGCGCAACACATGTTCATGCTAAGCGAGACAATAGCCCATGGCGCGGCCAACTTCAAAATAAACATTAGGTTATCAAAGAATACATCGACATCAATTCCTGGGCGCGCTTTTATTTTGAAGTTTTTCTTGGCTTCACACACTGTCATTGCGGCCAGTTTATACTGCCGTTACACACTGTTGCAACCAATGTCAACAAAACATCATCCTGAAATGAGATTTAATCGCTAATTAAGGACGTTAAAAAAAAACACTCTAGCTAATTACGCTGCCTTTGACATACAGCACTGTTATCAGCGTTGGCATCTCGTTGCTAGCATCTAGCTGCTAAGCAATTGCCACATGTTATTTTAACAATGTACAGGCAAAATCTATGTGTTTTGTCCTAGTGTTGTTGCCATAGTTGATCGGCCGACCTGCTGCGCATGTGTGATGCAGAGTATGGCTTGACTTTCTACTTCTTCCGTTTCTTTTTCTACTTTATTTTTGGAGGTGATCAAATATTTTTGGTGCATTATCACCACCTTCTGGTCACCACTGCTGCCAAAACTATTTGCTCACCACCAAAAGAAAGTCAACACCATCAAGGAACCGGGATTTTAGATTCAAACGTGTAATTTTAAGTCACACCTGGGTATAAGTCGTAAGACCAGCCAAACTATGAAAAAAAGTCCCCAAATTAATAAGTATTAGGGTTGTAACAAAAAACGATTTTAATCAGAAAATTTAGTCTACATTTTGAAATCAGTTAGTATGTAAGTAAGCATTGGAGGTATCTGGCCTCTTTATTAGTGAGATAATTCCTGCTGCTGTGGATAATTGAACAGAGTGCTACCAAGTTGGAACACTTTGTAGATAAGATAGCAGAGAATTAATATAGCACTTTATGATTCAAAGCAAGACTGTGATCAAGAAGGCGAACTGTGCGTGCTCTCTTCAGTGAAAACAAAGCTCAGGTAATGGCCTCTTTGGGACAGTGAAAACAACTCTGTGTGCTCTCTTCAGCGAAACCAGCCAGACGAATGGAGCCAATGATTAAAGTCAGCCGTGCAGCCATTACGTGTGTGGTTAGGTGCTCAGGTGGATCACACAGTTATTGTGTTGCAGCTTTGAAAAAGAATGTCAAAACTAGTTTTTGATGGAAGAGCAGCCATATGCTGTGGAAAACAGTAAGAGTTGTATTATTATGTGAAGAATGAAGCCACAGATCAACATTCACACTTAGCTGACATTCTCCTTTGCATATTGAAAGAAGGAAAGCTTGGAAAAGGGAACTCAAGTATGATGCATGGGAAACCAATTACCTTTAGGTCACCCTTTCATCCTGGGCTGAATTTTACTTTAAATTTGAACACACACCTCTAATTGCATTGCACAGCTCACACTTCTATTTTTAGCGGCAAATGTGGGTGAAACACTCGAGCCGTAGAGCGCTGTTAATGGGCAGAAAGACCATGGGGGCTTTAACACAACAGAAATAAAACAGCTCTTGGGGTTGAGCCTGATTTTCCATTGTCCACCATCTGTCCATCAACATGCCAATGCTCATGCACCTGTGGCACTTTTAATAATACTCCACTTCCTCATTTGGCTTATTCACTATAAAAGCTCTTGAATGCCCAGTACATATATTGTGAAGAATATTTAATCATTGATGCTCGTACACTGATCATCAGCCATTTGATTAACTGTCATGACATCTCCTATTTACTCAACATGAATATGAGTCAAATTCACCCCAGGATAATGTTATTACTCACAACCACAAAAGTCAAAAGGTGCGAGCTAGCAAAGTTGTATTATTTTTGCTATTCACAAATTCACCTACTTGCATTTTTTTTCACCCTCAACTATTTGTGTATTTTTGTGCTCTTTCTGAAACACCCTAAGATGGCACCAAAGCCATGGCTAGTAGGTAGGGTTTGGCATCGAATGTGAATGGTTCAGGTTCCCCCATTCCATTCTGGATTCTAATGGTTCTAGTTTCGTATTTATAAAAAAGACAGTGGGCAAACCTTGTTTTTCTTTTTTGGGTGTTGTTTTTAACGTGGAAACACCAATCACGCAAAAAAAAAAAAAAGTGTTTTTCACAGGACAGCGCCGATATGTTTAAGTAATGGTTTAAAAAAAAAAAAAATCTGTACTACAACGCATTTATTTTTCAATGTAAACTACACAGTCACGCAGTCATATAAACAAAATGCTTTTTGGAAAGACAGAAAACAATGAATTATTATAAATGTATAACTGATTTCTTTTTTTATTCTTACACGGGTCCCTGCGATTCTAATTAGTCACCCAAAACGTATACCATGAAATTTAATACCCACTTGCAAGCCATGTTTTAAAAGCATGCCATATCACATTTCAGGGACACATCCGTTTCTGTCAGTATCTACCAACAGCAACTCTCACCCAGTAGAGTGTTCAGTTTAAATCACCACCACCGCGTTTTCATTTTTTCCCAAGCACGATCACCATAATATATATATGTATTAGGGCTGCCACAAACAATTATTTTGCTAGTCGACTAATCACTAACAGTAGCCGCGATAAGTCGACTAATCGGATAATATATAAATCACGGCAAATCGCAGCAGCAAGCTGCTGCTCTTATAACAAGCATCATTCGCTTACAGCTTTCATTTTGTGTTAATTTAAACTTTATCAACAAGGTTTTGTTATTTTCACTTGTATGCATAATTTAAATGTAGTAAATTGATCTAGACAATCAAAATGTGTGGCGTGGCGTGTGAGAGGAATGAATCGGTGTTGGTCTTCTGTTTGTCTCAAGTGCATCGTTATGTGTTCAAGAGTATAATTGAAGCTGCAGCATTTTGGTGCAGGATCCATGCTTGCGCTGCATATTTCCTATGTGCACCAAAAACACTGTCCTTGTGAATAGCCTAATTCATCTGGCATCCCCCCTCTTAACCACAAAGCCAGCTGCAAAGAATAAAAATGGACCAGTGACCTTGTTGCTTGACAAAACCTTTTAGGCATGTGCAATATCAGCTGCGCATGCTTCGAACGTGAGGTAATTTAATTTGTCTAAAATGCAGTCTAATGTTAGTCCGTCCACCTTGCGTTGGCTTATTCGTATCCACCTTGAACTGAACTTGTACAGATATCTTCTGACAGCTATACAAACAAATCTAGAAAGGACACCAAAACATTACTGCCACTTTATCAGCGGATGAGAAATGTGACATTTCAACAATTCCAAAGTTGCTGGGGGATCTGTCTGGCTTTCCAATGATGTGGTGTAGACTTGATACTTGTTTGTATTAAAAAAAATCAATAAATTTCTTTCAACAACAAATTGGTTTTGTATTACCGATTTACTTACTAAAGCAAAATGCATTCTAGAAAGATGCTGTAAAGTACATTCTTGTTTCTGAATGCATTGTTTGAAGTTTATTGCTGAAAACGCGGCAAGACTGCAAGCTGGAGGTGTCAAAATTAAACTATTAATCGATACCTGTTTTAATAATCGAGTAATGAGTAGTTTAGAGACATTGTTTAGCTCCAGCCTTTCAACAATTGGCATGGTCCTTCATGAAAAGCAGACTGGTTATCTTTTGTGTTAATAAAAATAAGGTGAGGCAGTTTTATTTATATAGCATATGTCATACACAAGGCAACTCAATGTGCTTCACACAAGCAAAGACACAACACCTACAAGCATTTACAAACACAACAGTTAACAACATTCAAAGGCAAAGCAGGAAAAACAAAAATTACTAGAATTTACATAGACAATTTTCAATATTAATATCTTGAATCTTCATCTCTGCATCCGGGATGACTCATTGCAGTGCTCTTGGAGTCATTTCTGTTGGCTGGCCACTCATGGGAAGGTTTACCACTGTTCCTTGATTTCTCATTTTGTGGATAATGGCTCTTTTCTTATTCGCTGGAGTCCTAAACCTGTAGGAATAACTTTGTAACCCTTTCCGGACTGTTAGATGTCAATTACTTTATTTCTACTCTGTTCTTGAATTATTTGGATCATGTATTTTGTTGCAGCATTTTGAGGGCTTCTGGCCAACTTTATTTGAATTATTAAGTTGATTTCTTGATTGAGCTAGTCCGGAGGCAATCAGGTGGTGTGGTCGAAAATGAACTGAAAAATGTGATTTGCCACAGTAAATTGATGATTTAACAAGGGGGGGCTCAGAGGGCTCACGACACCGTCACATACCGAATTTTCCGGGTTTTAAGCCGCACTGTTATATAAGCCGGACCCATTCTATTTTTAGAACATTTAGGAAAAAAACGTAAATAAGCCGCACCTTTATATAAGCTGCACCTATCTATGTTGAAAACATTTATATTTACTGCATTTACAGAACAATTATGAACTATGAATGTACATGTACCTGAGCAGATTCTTTCCTAACCGTGCCTTTTAACACTGCAGCAATGTTGCTTATTAAAACAGAAGAGAACCAAGAGAAAATAAATCAGCCAATCGCATTCATGGTCACTTCAGGGACCTCTAGGAAAAAATAAAATCATAGCATTACAGCACCTAATGCAATAATATAGTCTATGGCGCCCTCGCCTGTTGAACTCCTCCACCTACAGTCACATCCAGTTAATGGAAAATGTATTGTATTGAATTGTACTGTCATTCCGGTTAGAGCGCCCCGAGCGTTGGAAGAAAAAACCACAGAATAGCCGCACCGGACTATAAGCCACATGGCTCAAAATCTAGGGGAAAAAAGTCGCGGCTTATAGTCCGGAAAATACGGTATATATTCTAATGCATTTCACTGGCTAAGAGACTGAGAATTGGCCAAAAAAAAAAGAAAAGAAAATGACGTATCCGCTCTCCTGGCTGTAAAGGTAGAATGACACAACAGCGCTCCCGGCTCTGGTGGTAGAAAAGCGTTTAAGCGCTCCCGGCCTAAATGTATTAAAGAGACTCTAGAAGTGTTGAATTTGTCGCAACTAGAAGAAATGCTGTCCGCTATGGGAAGTTGAGTGACAGCCATGCTGACCTCTGCTATGTCAAACTGCTCCGGGCCGCATAAATAAAAGGAAGTTTTTTATGTTTCATGGCTAATGCTCCTGAGCATTCTGAAGTGCCATGCGCTCCAGTCGAACGGGTGCCATGACATGAATTAATCCAGTGTTGACACATCATATCACATGTCGTCCACACTTGTTCCCTCACTGGACTCATAATATAGGTCAGCTGTAATAGCCCATATTTGGTATCGGGGAATTACCACTGTTCTAATTTAAGCATTGCACTGTGCAATGTGCATTGCATTGCATATAGATTGTTTCTCATTATATGTGGTCTTAAGGCACAAAGTCTAAACTCACATTCACAGACCTCCAACCCTGTAAACAAGGCTCCGAAATGAAAGGGGTCATCAGGCAGAGTTCATGTTGGGTTTAGCTGGACAACATCTTAGTAATATACTTAGCCCTGTGAACAGAGCTTTATTGTTTGGGCACCTCAGTGTTACAGTTAAAATCAGTAACTGCTGGGACCATAAAGTTGATTGTTGTTGTTTTGTTTTGTTTTTTTATGTCTGTAATTTAAGAGCACCATTGTTGTTGGATTTTTCAAATGTTGGCACTTGAAGCATTATAAATCCAATGCCATTTTGTTGAGAAACTTCAATTTCCTGCTGGTAATAACTTCAATCCCTGTGGACACAAGCTTGCAGTGCTTAGACGACTCTCTTCTTAAAACATATTACTGTACCTTGAGATAAAAGATCGACACGGCGCCTCGTTTTTTTTTCTTGTTTTTTTTTTTTTTGTTCTTTTGTCCGGATTAAGGTGTTCATGTGAGAGGCGATAACTTTGCCGTGTCCATCTGTCAGTGGTGTTGCTGATGTCACTGAAGATCGTGTGTCTTGTCACTTTCAACATTATGCCGCTGCTCAGCGATTTGGCAAGTATCAAATGACGACTACATATACCTGGCGCCGCTGATGCACAGCTGAAATAACCATGCCAGGGTTTTGATACACCCCATTCTCCTAGCAACCAGACTACCTAATCGCCTATGTAGGCCATTGAGCGGAGTTTATTCAAGGGGCGCCGGTAATGAGTTTCTAGGAACCACATTGCTATCAAGTATCCAGGAATGTCTCTCTGGATTTCAGCTCGCTAAACCGCTCCACTGGTGGATAATTGTATTAACCCTGGGATGCCATTTGTTGTTTCAGTTTCGCCCGGAGAATTTGTAGACGTAGGAAATGTTTTCCTCTTGATGCCCGCGTCTTCTTTCATGCTATTCCAGTACTTTTTTTTGAAAGGGGAACAGAGAAAGTGTAACTTGAGTGAAATGCAGTAGCATCATATTGTATGGAGAAACTTAGTGGTTGGTCTGTAGCTGTCTGAGAATAAATCTGACAAGCTATCTGGTTTAAAACAAAGGTATTTAACCGATTAACAAGGCAGTTTTCAGCTGGACCACTGAGTCTACCCCATATCTTCATTTTAAACATTTGAACTATGATTCTAGCTTAGTATAATTGTGGAGGCTTTTCCAGCATCACTATGAACAAAGCAAGGTCTATGAAAGCATTTTTGCTCAGTATTAGTCTACCACTCAAAGGCTATTGTGGTTGAATGAGCAAGAACATAGTTGAGTCCCTCGTATAAGATTGGGAACTTTTATATAGCGCTGGCGTCGGGCCAAAACCTATAAGTCACATTTTAGTGATTTTCATATTTTTTCAAAAACCTATACTATTGGTTTTTATTTCTACACGTTCTTGACCAATCTAAAGTGTTGAAAATGTCTTGCTCTTTTTCCTGATGCAATGCTAATTGTTGAACAAACTTGCCATTTTTGCTTGTCTCCTAAAACGTGGCTATTTTGGAGGTACAAAGTTTTGGCCCGATGCCAACAATATGTTTTTTCACTTCCACCTTCATACGGGAGCAACTGTAAGTTTAGTATCTCGCTCGAGGATATCTTCGACATGGCTGTGGAGGGACTCCTATTCAAACCCACTGCTTTCTGCTAAAATGGGACAAACTCCATTTTCTCTTCTCAATTTTAAGTTCCTTTAGGGTTAATGGCCAACTTTCCAAATGTTTTTTTTCCCTGAGTTTCTTTAGACCGCTATATGCAGTGATTATTGCACTGTTACACTGAAGCTCACAGCTCTCACGATCTCTATTACAGTGAGCGAGTCACTGTCGCATATTTTTTCCCTTTTTAAAACATGATGTATCCGCCTCATCTTTTATTTCAGAGTCTGTATATGACCTCCTCCCCAAAGAGCTCCAGCTCCAGCAGTCATCCGCCCAGACCGACCCAACCACCATGAGCCAGAAGAGCGGGGGAGAGGCGGGGCCTCCTCCTTCGGCAGCCTTGGCTTCAGGTGAGCCACCGACTCGTCCGGCGAATGCCACGATTTGGGATCAGGTTCCACTTGCTCAATTATTCTCCAATAAACGTCGGAGAGCAAGTGGAAATGTGCCCTTAAATGTTGACTATGGGCAACTTTACGCTTTCACCGGTTCCCGAGACAAACTAATATGTGACCATATGATGCATTTAAAGGTTTTCCTTCAAAGCTGTTCAACTGATTACTGCTCTGATTTTATACTTGTTGTCGCAGTCATAGTAGCAGCAGCATGGCTCACTTGTTAGTGTTTGTGTTGAGGATGCCATGTTCATCCATGCTGCAACTGCAATGTGTGCATGCTACTCTTAACTATCCGACTTTCAAATAAGGCTTTTTAACTAAGACTAAGAGACAGTTAACCATGCTATTAGTTTGTCAACAGACAACAAATGTTTTCTTTAATGCAGTGGTAACTTGACTTACATGTACACCAACCAATGTATTGTAATGCTCCCACAAATGGGCAGAGAGACAACATTTTTTTATTGAACAGGACAAATACAAAATGAGAACACTTGCCGAGCTTTCTGATGATACAAATCTTTTCAAAATAGGATAAATATCGAGACAATTATGAATGTCTCTCGAGGTGGGCGATATCGTTATCGATATCATGGTCAATCTTGCTTTCACGATGTGTAATTTTACATTATCGAGTATTAATACTCAGAGGTCGTGGGTTCCGGCCTCCCTGTGTGGAGTTTGCATGTTCTCCCGTGCCTGCGTGGGTTTTCTCCGGGTACTCGGGTTTCCTCCCACATTCCAAAAACATGCATGGTAAGTTGATTGGACTCTCTAAATTGCCCCTAGGTGTGATTGTGAGTGCGGATGTTTGTCTCTGTGTGCCCTGCGATTGGCTGGCAACCAATTCGGGGTGTCCCCCGCCTACTGCCCGAAGACAGCTGGGATAGGCTCCAGCACGCCCCGCGACCCTTGTGAGGATAAGCGGTATCGATGATGGATGGATGGAGTATTAATACTGCCTCGAAAAGCGAGTCAGCCGACGGCCGCAAAGTATGATGAAATGCTGAAAAATCAGTGTGCGTTGATGGCAAAGGAGGAGGAAGTGATAATCATTCGCCAAATCAGCGGGCAGGACCCGGTCACGTGACTCTGTCTGCACTGCAGCGGAGCTGTTTCCTCCTCATTTCATGGAGGAGCGTCGAGCGGGGTTTCAGAGCGAGGCGCGAGTCCACGTCGTCCGTAGTCTGTAAATGGTTTGGAGTTGACAAGACTGACGTCGGTGGGAATAACATTGTTAGATGTGCCAAAACGGTCACCGTGAAGAGCAATTCTGTTGCACCACGAGCCATATGGAATACGAGGAAAACTTGGCGACCGCGCAAGCACTCAGAAAACAGTCGCCGAGTTGAAGCAAAAAATATAAACGCATGTACGCACACACACACAGCGAGCAAGTCAAACGTGACATCCTGGATGATCGGTTAACATTCAGTTTACACGCTTGTGGTTCGCATCATTCATAACTAGCCTGTACTCCCGAGATATGTTGCACAAACTACGACGGTTTATTAGTGTGCCGCCAGCATACACCCAAACATGAATAAAGTCACAAGTCTCCATATCACAGCGATGAATGAGTGGGAAAATGCACTTTTCGGTAAATTGCAGTTTTGTTATTCAACTTTATTCCACATACGGTGGCCAATGTATGAGAATGGGTGTTGTCATGACGTCTTTGTTTTCTCTCACTGGGTGACACTTCGTCACACGTCACATCAAATACATTTTTTCTCATTCTGATTGCTGTAGTTAACACCTTTTTCTCATTCTGATTGCTCTAGTAGTTGGCAGTGGTACACCAGAACTTGCTGCTGCTCAAAATGTCATATCATTATGGAATAACAGCAGAGACATTTAAATGACATAAATATTCCCAAAAATCAATGTAAGTCTATACATAATTTTTTGTTTTTATTGTTAAATATTGTCGTAGAATATCATTGTTTTTCAGAAGCTGTATTTAGGAATTTAAAAGAGATGTTGTTCACAAACGCTGTCTATCCACAATTGGTCTGTGAAGCAAGTGCAGATTTAAAATGTTTTGTAGAATATCGTCAAACTATCGTTATCAAGTTTTTTGAAAAAAATATTGCAATATAATTGTTTTGCCCATATTGCCCACCCCTAAATGTTTCACAAGTTTTTTTCTTTTGTTTTTTTATTTTAAACAACTGCGCTGCCTGCACAAACATCACTGCGGTAATCCCGTGCGCAGTTTGCCTTCTTACTCGTGTACAACCCAGAATGTGTTGCAGTTTCGCGCTATGTTGGTGGGCGTCACTATGATGGATATTGGCTAGGACATCACGGGTGGAGTTTCCTCTGCATTTTCTGTCCAATTCCGGTTGCCGTTTTTAACTTTTTCGAGCGACGAACAAAAAGCCCCAGCGACAACAATGGAGATCGACCCTGCTAGAACAAAGGGACCTAGATGACCAAATAATACATTTCATTGTATTGCGAAATCGATCAAGGCGGCAGTGGCATAGGTGCTATGTGCGTGTGAAGGCTACTTTGTGCACACACACACACACACATACAATACCAATGCCGCCGCCAAGCGAGCTTGCTTCTCAGCAGCAGCAACGAGCTGCGCGGTGCGGATCCTTTCCTCCGTGGTGACAAATATATTACCCTTAAAGAGGCCTTGTGTATTGAGGAACGTAGCCGAGGAAAGCTGAGTACGTCATTGCAGCATGTGACTAAACGGACCAGTCACGAGAGAGAATGCGCACTGCATTCTATGCGCATTAACGATTTCTGACGTGTGCGGCATGTGATGCAGACGTGCCGAGCAGCACAACACGTCGGTCACGTGATGCAATGCGGCCGTTGTTGCGTACGCGTGAGTAAAGAGAGGCCTTAAGATCCGTCAAACGGATGCCCTTTTGGGGTGGGGGGGTGCTATGGGTTATGCAAATTACAATACCACAGGCACACGGTGTTATTTGGGATGAATTCTGATTCAACAACATATACACAGTTGTGCGAACAAAATGGCCACGTATCAAAGTCAATGGGTCGTAGTCTTGATGCAGTTATTGCAAGTATGGATTATGCCGCTGAATATTAAATGTTATTCACTGTTAATGTAATGTTCTGTATGTTCCAATACTTTTTCTCACTTGAAAATAGGGTGGCTTCAAACAAAAGGTGGTCTGTCCTGAGTTATTTAACGCATCTAGATGTAAATACCCAAGTGTCTTCAGTACACAACAAAAACAAAGGCGTTGACTTTGCCCTTCCATTACTTTTGGATTTAAAAATCTATCGAGACGTTTTCATAGGGAAAATGTATTCAGTATACAAGTGAAGAGTTAGGGGCTTAGTCACGGAATAAAGCAAACTCGTAAGTCAAGATACCACAGTACATTTTTTAAAAGTGGCTTGATTAAACGTAGACATCCACGGGGTCTCCAGTCTTGCTTGTGGCTGTTCTGTCTTTGTCCTGCCTTCTCAGCCATGACATTTTTTTCCAGCCAGTCTGGCCTGTTTTTTGGTGAAGCCATTCTTTAGTAGATCCCAAGGTGGGCCCCAGGTCTTTTCCATGTTAAAAGAAATTATTACATTTGTATTAAGGCCTACATCATATGCATTATTTCAGCTCTCTTAAACTCAAGTGAAATGATGCCCATTCAAGCTGTTTTGCACTGACAGGATGCCTAACAAACTTTGTTTGTCATTTCACTCACCTTTTGCTGCACGTCTCCCTCTGATGCTTGTGCTTGATGTTTTTTGTCACTTGGTTTTTTTGGGCATTTGAAAATAAACATTTGGGTCATCCACTCTTACAGTGCAGTGAAACATCAATGCAGCATCATCTGGCGCCGCAGATCGGGACACTGGCCGTTGCCTCAAATAACTGTTCATTCTGACATCACTCTTATGAGAGGCTGTAATATGTAATAATGTAGTTTGTGCCAATGTGCTATTCTTTCAATTAACAACACGCATTTATACATCTTGAGATGTCAGTGTAGTGACTGGTAGTATTTCAGTATTTTAGAAAAAGGTAAAGATGCTTGAGAACAAGAATCAAGAAGGTGTGGTTCACAATTCTATCGTAAAGTTTGAAATTTCAAGCAGGTAATTCAAGTTATAAATCTTGCGCTTGAGAGAAGCTGCCATTTTTCCACATATAAAGTGAAACAAAAGCAATGAAGTTGCCTAATCATTGGACTGAACAAATTAATGTGGTCTGACCTTGGATCGTGGTTCAGGAGAGTCACCGTCCGTTATAAATGGGAATTTTAGTCTGGAATTGCATCTATAGAGCAAACTGGTCAACAGAGTTATTATTGAGACAGCTGCACTGTTAATGAATCTTTTTTCTATCCTGACCCTAAACAGTGCTGATCGGAAGCATGAGATGCTGTAAAGTCCCTCTGAGGATCAGGAACCTAATGAATGCTTCAAAACATCACAAAGCAGTGCTCTCTCCACAATTTGAAGATATCCAATTTACTGATTGACAGAGTCTTGAATGATCAGCTCTCTTGTTGCTCATTGGCTGTCTCGTTTTTATTGCAGGAAGTTCCCTCTGAGGCAGGGAGTGTCTGCATATAAAATGGTCTGCAGTTCACTGCTCCATAGGTCAGAGGCTTGTTTATTCTGTCTCTATGGCTACGCTCAGTCCCAACAAAATCTTCCAATTGGCATGCGCAAAATACTTTTGATTACTGAATGCACATTGCACAAAGTGTAAGATAACCCTGGCAACCCTGGCAAATTTAATTTGACTCCACATTACCAGCTTGCAAATTGGGCTACAGATGAAACTTTTGACCAGATTTTGTTAAGTTTCTTTCTGGCAATGTGTATGTACGAATTTGTACTTTGCTTTTGTTTTTGTAAACGAAGCATGTCAGTTTTGTCACATTGATTTATGGGAGAAAGGATTTTGTAGGAATCAAAACATTGTGGGACCTATAGTACCCTTCTCAACTTTAACTTCAGAATTTGTGATCAATGCTTGACAGCTCTCGCATGCACAGTGAGGGCATAGGACCCATAACATTCTAGAAATTACAGTTGGGAAGAGGGGAAAATCAATTACAACCTTGCACAAATTCAGCTGCTTGAGTGGGACTGCTTGAGTGGGACTGCTAGCTTGCTCCGTGCCGATCGTCCTTACTGACTTACTTGTCTCATGCTGCTGCAGATGCCACGTCTTCCACCTCCAACCCCTCTGCCTCCTCCTCCTTGGCCATGGGAGCCCCAAGCTCCGTTGGCACGTCGTCCTCCGACCATCTCAAGGCCCCCCAGCATCTTCACTCGGCTGGAGGGGATGGAGCTGTAGCGTCAGATGTCCAAGTTATGGAGGCAGGAGCTGTGTCTGCTCCCATCAGGAGCAACAGTGGAGCAGGCGCTGCAGCAGGAGATCCTGGGTCAGGGGTCTTGTCAGGACTTGGAGTTCAGCAGCCTCAAAACACCCCATCAAAGCGGAGACCGGTCTTGAGCATATCGCCGCCACCTGAGGACCTGTTCGATGACAGTCAGATGTCCTGCTTGGAGGAGCCCCCCATAGCCAGCGCACTGGGTCCAGACTCCGAGCATAGCAGTAGCATGTGGGCCGATGAATCCGTTTCCAACTTCAGCTTGGTCAGCTCCTTCTCCTACAACGACAATACGGAGGTGCCGCGCAAGTCTAGAAAACGAACCCCTCGCCAGCGGCCTGGCCCGAAGCCTGCTCCCCCAGAGGACAGCATGGATGTGTTTGACGCTGACAGTGCCAAAGCGCCTCACTTTGTCCTGTCCCAGCTCGGCCCGGACAAAACTAGCCCCGTGACCAGGTGGGTATGACAGTCCTTCGTGTTGAATACACAAAACCCATTTCTGACCGCTGTGGTACCTTGACTTTTGTGTTCTATTAGTTCTGTGACCAAGCTCAAACTCAGTTGACTAATTTCAAATAAAATTTTGCCATTGAAACGAATTGAATTATTATTAATTTGTTCCACCTGCAATTGGCTGGCAACCAGTTCTGGGTGTACCCACCTACTGCCCGATGACTGGGATAGGCTCCGCACGCCCGCAACCCTTGTGAGGATAACCGGTTCAGATCCAGTGGATGGATGGATGGATAATTCGTTCCAAAAAATAGTCATAGATTTGTGTTGAAGACATGTTGGACATTAACAGTACATTTTACTTTTCAAATTAAGAGTAAGTCAGTTAGAACATGAAGCAACTTGTTGACTGCTGCCCATTTTGTTAATTGAGAATTGCAACTAGTCCCCATAAATATATTTATTTGCAAAATTGTGTTATAGTGACTCCTTTGGCATACACTCATTTCTTGGTTTTCAAAGGGGTCTGGGAGTGCCCATGCAGATCACTATGTGAGCTCGAGCAATTTAGCTCGTTGCTAAATGGTAAGCGTCCGTCTACCGAGTGTATCTGCTCTTGAAGCAGGGAAGAGGTGGTGGTGCTTCAAAGTCCAAATGGCTCCTCCACTGTAGCTCTTTAAACATTGTATATATGCAGTGGAGTGCAGTGCATTTCTAGAGTGGTGAAAGTGTTTGCTGCGTTGCGACAGCAATTCCTCAAGTACAGGACTTTCCAAATAAGGCGCATGCATTAATTGGCGTTGATGCATTAAAGGGACTTCAAGTTAATTCATTATTAATTTGCAAATTCAAGGTCAAGGTACCCTGTAGTTATGACTGAGGTCATTAAATTATTTGTTTCATTGCAGCTCACTTGAGTCGGGAACTGCAGTGAAGGGTGGATCACTATCAACTCAGTTCCCTCAGAGAAGCAATGGGAGGGAGCTAAAGATGTTGGTGCAGCCTGAGACCCAGCACAGAGCTCGATATCTGACCGAGGGCAGCCGAGGTTCTGTCAAAGACCGCACACAACAGGGATTCCCTACAATCAAGGTTGGACAAAAGAGGCTGCTTCTCGTCATTGGGATGATACACACACATTACACATCATACTAAGACAAAGTCCAACACCCATGTTCTTTAGTTAGCTTTGTGATGACTATACCCAATTTGAAAATCAAGTAATTTGCACCCAGACTGTAATACATTCAAGCAGGCAAGTGTCTTAACTCAACACGCAACTGTTTCCTTGTAGCCTGCAGAAAAGCATTCAGATAAACATATGCCTGTCTAGTTGTGTCGAAAAGAACTACAGTGAACTCCTGTGCATCGCAGTTCCTGGGATTGAATGGCTTAACTGTGAAAAGACAAGTAAATTCATCAATGCCAGTGAATGAGTTACACATTTTCATTTCTAAAAATTAAACAATTTAAGAGTATGAAAAATGTATTTAGACTTATATTATTTTAGAAAGATGATTTAGAAGATTTATTTATTTTTTATTTTTTTTACAAACCTTTACGAGTCTTTACAGCTACTAATGTATCTAACACTTCCTGTGATAATTCCCCGAATAATTGATTTGGATATTCGATTCCAAAAAGATTTGTGACAGCCCTAACCGTCATGAAAGTTTAGTTTATTATCCTTCCTGTCATTTTTACCCAAAATGCTCATGTGGCTAATCCGTTCAAGCTAACTCAATCTACGATCAAAAATATGCGTATTTGATGGAAATTTGTAACGTTTGCTGCAAGGCTTGATGCGAACTATTCTCCACGAACTCAATTTTTTAACGGTGTATCACATGCCCGGGCAGGTTTCCAGGTAGTGACGTAAATCCCCCGGCTTGTTCTATACATAGCAACTGCCTTTGCATGCGGGATGCTGGAACGTCAATTAAATACATTGCGTTCCTTCCAGTCGACCTCAGTGCTGCCCGGCACATTGTGGCATAATGTGATCTTCAACTGAAGCTGTGCAATTCTAAACTTGGCTATGTCTGTATACATACTGTAAATTGTCAATAGTGATCTTTTACGCTCTGCCGAGTCTCTCCCTGAGAAGAACATACAGTATAGTTATTATTTATCAGGGTGATCTGCTTTGTTTTTTAATCATATAATTGCTTTTTCTTCCCAGTTGGAGGGTGTCAGTGAACCAGTAGTGCTGCAGGTGTTCGTAGCGAATGACGCAGGCAGAGTGAAGCCTCATGGTTTCTACCAGGCATGCAGAGTAACCGGTCGCAACACCACTGCATGTACAGAAGTGGACATTGAGGGCACCACTGTTATCGAGATCCCACTGGAGCCCAGCAATGACATGACACTTGCGTAGGAATTATTTTTTGGATCGATTTTGAGCGATTTCATATAATATCTCAAGACGTAATTATTCCACCATATTGTATTTGTACAGGGTGGACTGCGTAGGAATTTTGAAGCTTCGTAACGCCGATGTGGAGGCACGCATTGGCGTGGCAGGATCCAAAAAGAAGAGCACCCGGGCTCGACTGGCCTTTAGAGTCAACATCCCCCAGGCGGACGGATCTGTCCTCATCCTACAAGTCACCTCATCGCCCATTCTCTGCAGTGAGTAGAAAAGCAGGTTGAACCAAAACAATCTGTTTATTTTCAGGAATACCATTAGCATTTGAATTGCATCAAATATACACCGTTGTTAGATCAGTTTTGTAATGCCACCACTAAACACTTTTACAGTGAGGCCAATAAGTATTAGGCAACTTAAAAATGTGCAAGTTCATCCGTTGAAAAAGATGAGAGGTTTGTAATGTTTATCATATGTACATACCAAGTGTGAGACACAATGTAAAAAACAATCCAGCAAATCACATTGTATGATTTTTAAACAATTTCTTTGTGAAAATTGGTGGCCAATAAGTATTGGGCAGCCAGCAAACGTTACTTGTAATACTTGGTAATGTAGCCTTGGTTGGCAATGACAGAAGTCAAACGGTTCCTATATTTCTTGACCAGGTCTACACACACTTTGGTTGGTATTTTGGCCCACTCCTATGCACACATCGTCTCTAGAGCTGTGATGTTTGAGGGCTGTCGCTTGGCAACACAGCGTCTCAACTCACTCCACAGGTTTTCAATTGGGTTGAGGTCTGGACACTGGCTAGGCCACTCCAGAACCTTGATATGCTTTTTACAGAGCCACTCCTTGGTTTTCCTGGCAGTGTGCCTTGGATTGTTATCATGCTGAAGACACAGCCACATTTCATCTTCAATTTTCTGACCGGGGGAAGGAGGTTTTTACCCTCAATGTCACAATACATGGCCCCATTCATCTTGCCATTGATACGGAGCAGTCTTCCTGTCCCTTTTGCAGAAAAGCATCGCCGAAACATGTTTCCACCCCTATGCTTCACAGTAGGTATCATGTTCTTGGGATGCAACTCAGCAAATGCTTTCTTCTTCCCCCAAACATATCGAGTGGTGTTTAAACTAAGAACTTCAATTTTGGTCTCATAGGACCACATCACATTCTCCCAATCCTCCTCTGGGTCATCCAGATGATCTTAAGCAAATTTTAGACGGTCCCTTACATGATTTTTGCGTAGTAGGGGAACCTCACAGACGATGCAGGATTTCACCCAAGATGACGTAGTGTGTTACTTATTGTCATCTTTGTGACGGTGGTCCCAGCTGTCTTCAAATCATTGACCAGTTCCCGCCGTGTACGTCTGGGCTGATTCCTCACTATTCTCGGGATCATTTGAACCCCACGAGGTGCCCCACTCCGAGGGAAATTGTTCGTGATGTTATACTCCCATTTTCTAATAATGTTTACCACTCTTAATCTTTTCTCACAAAGTTTTTTACCAATTGCAGTTTGACTCAGCCTAGCTTTGTGCAGTTCTACAATTTCATCTCTGGTGCCTTTGAGTTGTTTGTTTTTTAGCTGTCCAATGCTTATTGGCCAACCATTTTCACCCAAAAATTGTTTAAAAATCATACAAAGTGATTTCCTGCAATTTTTTTTTACATTATCTCTCATGCTTGATGTGTACCTATGATGTAAATTACAAACCTGTCATCTTTTTAAACGGATGAACGTGCACAATTTTTAAGTTGCCCAATACTTATTGGCCCCACTATAGTTGTGTTCCCTGTGGTAAAATACAAGGCCAGAAGATGATAATTTTAATCTTCTACTTCTGTATTCCAGCCCAGCCAGCAGGAGTACCAGAGATCCTGAAGAAGTCCCTTCATAGCTGCTCAGTAAGAGGAGGAGAGGAAGTTTTTATAATTGGAAAGAACTTCCTCAAAGGAACCAAAGTTGTTTTTCAGGAGAATATTGCAGGTATCTTTTGTCACTATTCGTAATTTACTATGTAATCGTTCGAAAGAGGAAAATAATACTTTTCATGTTTGTAGATGATAATTCCTGGCAAGCCGAGGCTAGTATTGACATGGACCTTTTTCATCAGGTAAATGAAAATGACTTGCAGCATGGATCAGATGATATAAATGTGAATACAATTATAACCGTTTTATCGATCTCCATCTTCCGCAGAACCATTTGATTGTGACAGTTCCTCCCTTCCACAACCAATCAATAACTTCTCCAGTTTCCGTGGGAATTTTTGTGATGACCAATGCTGGTAAATCACATGAAGCCCAACCTTTCACCTATTCTCCAGACTCAGGTAATAAGAAATAAATCCCTTGTTTCCGTGATTTTTACTAAACTGCCAACCACTGAGATAATTAATTAAATGAATATAACACTTAACTTTCTTAGAATCATACCGCTATTATATTTAAGGTCTGGATTGGGTTAACAAACTTCATCATTAGCATTGGGAAGATTATACTTGGGGTATAATTTTTTGCCCAGAATCATAATGCTATCATTTTCCCCCACACTTACCCACAGCTGATAATGCAGATGTTGAAGCAGTAAAAACTGAGGAACCTTCATTCAAGACATGTATATTTGACAAAACTGAGGAACCTTCATTCAAGACGTGTGTATTTGACAAAACTGAGGAACCTTCCTTCAAGACATGTATATTTGACAAAACTGAGGAACCTTCCTTCAAGACAAGTATATTTGACAGTCAGATCCAATCTGTGTCCTCTGACCAAACTGACTGCTCTGGTCAGCCTTTGAAAAAGCAAGAGGACACACCAATGGAAGTGTCTAGCAATCCACAGCCCACAAATGTGTTCAAGGTGAGATGTGATATACAGTACGAGGCAGAAGCGATCATTGACACTATTTGCTGATCCATGCTTTTCTTTCATTCCATAGCAATCCCCTGGTCCAATTGTTTCAGTGCAGCAGACACTTGAGCTCAGTTCCAGCCCTCATTCAGGCGGGGAGTCCTTTCAGAGCTCAATGCCCCTCCAACCTGAGGATGTGGAGCTTCCCCAGGCACCCTCTGTCTTTCCTAGCTTAGAGTCCCTCAACTCGATACAAAAGCAAGACATTGCCCCAACAGCGTCCTTTCCAATGTCAGGAGATACAACAATCCCCCCGGTGACACCAGAAGTCCCCCACCAGTTCCTTAGAGACCCTCAAGAAAGCCTGCCCGTTGAAAGCTCTAACAGCGGTACGATCGTGGTTGTAGCCATGTCCCAAATAGCAGCGCCCTCTCCGCCCCAGCCACAGCAGTCACAGGTTCCCTTATTTGCCCAGGAAGGCGTAGTCCAGCTGGAGAGGGCTGTAAGGGAGCTCCAGGCTGGGGCTAACACCACACTCCAGCAGGTTATAGAGGCAGCTGTAGCCCAGCAGCAGCAGCAGCTAAATTCTGTGCTTTACAGTCCTACTTCCTCTGCAGACTCACTTCAACAGCATGTCCAGGAGAACATGAACAGCCTTAGGTTGGGAGCCACAGATAATTCACTGTCGCCACAGCAACAGCTGCAGATACAGCAACAGCAGCAAATGCAACAGCAGCAACAGCAGCAGCAAATACAACAGTTTCAGCAACAGCAAATACTTGGTAACCTTCAACAGCAACATCTCCAGCAGCAACAGCAGCAAGTCCTTGGAACCATGCAGATTCAACAACAACTTCTACTACAGCCACAAGACCAACAGCAACTACAGCAGCAACAAATTCTGGAGAACATTCAACAACAGCAGTTGCAACAGAATCAGCAACAAGTCATAAACAACATCCAGCTTCAGGATCAACAACAAAATCAAATTCTAAGCAATTTACAACAGCATCAGCTGCAGCAGCAACAAAGCCAATCGTTGAGCAACCTGCAGCAACAACAGTTGCAAGAACAGCAAGTTTTAGAGAACCTGCAGCAGCAACTGCAGGCCGAGCTGCTCCAGCCTCAAATCCATTCCAATCCTCAAGTGCAGCAGCCGGTCTCCCTCCTTCAGCAACCTGGCGAGATGCTTACCATCCAAACCAGCTTCCCAACGCAGCCCCCATCCCATACGTCGCCCCCACAGCAGCTCTTCCAGTCCCCCAGGCCTATTGTAGAGACCCAGGGTACCCAACAGCAGGTTCAAGCCGCCCTGCTCCAGAATACCCTTTCAGTCTTGACAAACAGCGGCCTCAACACAGAGCAACAGTCCACCGGGTCGGCCCTGTATCTATCGCCAAACTCTCAGTCCCAACAGCAGCAGCAGTTGGCGTTCATCTCCACCATGGAGACGTCCACCAGCCAGCCCCAGCCCGTTGCCATGTTTCATAACCAGCCTCAAGCTCAGCTTTCGCAAATGCAGCAGCAGAGCACCCCCATGGAACAACAGCAATCGCCGCAGCAAAATCAACAACAGTCACCACAACTTTCCATTAGCCAACAGGGCTCTTTGTTCCAAAGCATACCCAACCATTCGCAACCTAATCCTCTCCCCCAGAATCAGCTCTCCCAGCCACAGCAGACAGGTCTGCTCCTCTGCACTGCAGATCTAAATCCCCAGACTATCCTTTTCAGCTCCCAGAACCAAGGATCAGCCCCGATGGGAAGCATCCCGGTTGGACTTTCCCAACCAGAAACAGCCGAGCCAATGTCCTTCCAGGATCAGAGCTCCATGGGTAACAACTCCACATCCACTCAGAACCAACAGCGCAGCATTTTCCAGGAACAGCAACCCATGCAAGTGGGCACAAGCTCTTCGAGTGTCCCCAACAGTCAATCTGTGGAGCTGTTCCTGCCCCAGGCGTCCCTGTCCAGCCTACAGAGCACTCTCAGTTCGCAGGAGTTAAACAACCAGGCTGCAGCCCCTGGCACGACCATCTTTGTGGTCCAGGGCGCTGTAGGCGTGGTGGACAGCCCTGGCCAGCAGCCCCCAGAACAGCTTTTCCAGACGAATGTGGTTGAAAATGTGGCCCAACGAGGACCAGCCAACTTGTTTTTGTTTGGCATCCAGAATGGTAAGTTGGTTGAAATTGCCTAGCCATCTATTTTATACACCCCTTAATCCTGTTCTGAGTCATATAACCCAGTTGATTTAATACAACCTGGACTGGTAGAAGAATTGTGAACATGTTTCAAATTGAGCGACAGTACTCAACCTTGACTTGGAATCAACCAACTTGCGCGTATTTCAAGTTACAGGCTTTTCACATTGGCTATGTTTACATGGACACATTTATTCGAAATTAAAGGCCTGATCGGAATAAAAATGCTTCATGTGCACACCCCATTCGGAACGTTATGACCAGATCAAGCCCATTCTGAACAAGATTTCATTCCGAACGAGAGGGGTGGTTTTATGAAAACACTTATTCTGAAATTTCAGAACAAACCATGTTTAGCGCGCATGTCTGTGACGCCATTATGCGCGTTTCTGTTATTCTCGGAAGACATGGAAGGGCGCGAGACTGAACTGGCACATTTGCAGCTCCATTAGGAAGTGTTAACTCGACGTTACAGTGCAAATGGGAAAAATATATGAAATAACGCTAAAGTTTAAAGTAGAAATGGACGGAGCGATGTTTTGTTGGCATGAAAGTTGCTACAACTACGTTATCTTCTACTACTATTTCTGGTATATTTGGTCAATCTGCGCATGTCAAAATAATTTGTTCCGATCGAAATGTGATGCATGAACATGCAAGTCCTAATCAATATCTTTAGTGTCCATGAAAACTGCATCCGATCATATTCCGAACTGATAGGATTCAAGAAATCTTGTCGACGGAAACGTAGCCACTGTCAGATTTAATTTATTTAGTTTGCTTTGAAAAAACACCAGAACACTAAGGTAGTTAAATTAAATGGCAACACCCAGGGTGTCTGAAGTCATACTTGTGGCTGCTGGCCCTGGCAGAACCGACATGGGCCTTGATTTAAATCGATTAAACACTTAAAGGAATCCATAATTATATACTGTAAATGCACGCAAGTACATAGCATCTTGGCGATCAAGGCAGCCGCCTAAAAAGATATCCATTCTCCTTCCCCTATATTGTAATCTAGGCCTGCCCGTGGATGACAGAATTTATAACAGAGATGTATACTGTCAACAATTTCTTGTAATAATGATTTTTTTTTAAAAATCAACATTATGCAAACCTGAAACATTCTTCAATAAACAGCTTTAAGACATTACAACAAAGTTCAGAGTACATTTTTCTTAAGATTTTGATGCCAATATTTTCCTTTTTACTGAAAATGAATATCGGCTCCAAATATTTGTTATCAGCCTCCTTGACTACTAATAATCGGTATCGACATCGGCCCTGAAAAAAGCATATCGGCCTATCCCTACTTACGAGTAAATTGATTAACGAGCTTGGTCGCTCAACGAATCAACTCATCAAGTCAAGGTATTACTATATTTCTATTTTGTCCTCCTCTCAAGACACTCCCCAGCTGCTCAACTCCTCCGGATCAACCCTTCCAGTTCAGAGCCAGGCCCAGAGCACAGGCCACATGCAGCCCCTCATGGAGCAGCCCATGGGCCAGGCGGCATCCAGCATGCACGGCAGCCTACAGGCACAGATGCAGTCCAGCCTGCAGAACGCCCTGCAGACCAACAACCAGGTGACCCTGCAACCTGTTTTACAGGTCAGCATAGACACAAGCCTGCCAACTCCCATGCAGACCAATCTCCAGATACAGAGCAGCTTACAGAATACACTGCAGGGCTCCATATCGTCGGCGTCTGACATGGGCAAAATCGAGGACCTACTGGAAAGTCTGCAGAAGCAGTGACGTGTGTGTGCGTGTGTGTATGTGCGGACCACATGGAGAGAAGGTAGCCATGTACTCCTAAAGTCGACGAGACTTGCCGGTGCATGGTGTTTTGTGCCAATGCCACAAAACTTAAAATTAAGTATATTTAAGAAATAAATGCCCCCCTTTTACCTTTAAAAAAAACAATTACGAGCTTATGTAACTCACGTTTATTAACTATTTATCATAAATTATAGCCTTTGTATATCCATTGTCCTTGAATTGATGATCTGCCTTTTGTTATTACCCCTCTTGCAGGATCAGAGAGGCCTGTAATAACTGCTTTAGTCGTAAAAAAATGCAGTGTTTTTTCAAGAGTGTTTTAATATTGTGGGCCTAGGAGAGGGGGCAAACCAACCTGTTTTTTGGATAGAAAAACTGGAAGGAAGATTGTCGCAACTGGGGAACCTCGTGAGTAGTGAGCAGGCAAAAGTCGTTATAACAGTTACATATGGATTAAAACATCTGATTGTAGACAAACGTTGGGCTGAATCAAATATTTTGGAGTGTGGAACCTCTACATAAAAGAATTGCGTGGAAGGTGATGCTTGCAGAGCATCTGGTTTGCTTTTTTTTTTTTTTTAACATCACTCAAATTTGCTCTAACGGGAACTGCTCTTATCTTATGTACATTTGAAGAGAAGGCACTTTGAAAATATAATATCCACAAACTACTACAGTGAAGCCCCAATTATTGCAAGGGGTATGTTCCAGAGCCACCCATGAAAATCTGCAATCTACAACGACCCATATACAGTGGAACCTCGATATGATAGACCCGGAACCAACTGTCTCTTTATTTAACAGACAAAATTTGCAGAAATAGCGAGCAAAGTCCTTTTGTTCTGAAATGGCCACTGTTGTTTGCAGACGTACATCCTCTAGTTCTGCTGCCGGCTCCGGGTCGGTCCAGAAGGGCTGTGGATGACGGCGGCGCTCCAGAGGTCTCTGTTTACTCGAGCGCTCATCGTGCACACACATCTTTCGAACATTCGATACTGATTTTGGTGCAGTAAGTACACAGTTGTTATTTTTCAAGCCATTCACAATGGCATCCAAACGTAAAGGAGGTGAGAAAAGGGAACACGCTAACTATAGTATTGGCGACAAATTGAGATTTAAGTCGGCTGTTTCCATGTCTACTGTGAAACCTTCACAATATGATCTTGGCACTTCCACGGCAGTATTGGACCATCAGAGCAACGTTTAAAGATGAAGTTAAAACTTAGCAAACATTTTAAAATACATATTCAAACACTTATTAAAATGCACTGAAACGTGTGTACTGCAACACACTTTGTCTATTTGTTAGCACCAGTTCTCTCTCTCGCTGGCAAGATGCTGCTGATAACTGTATAACACCATTTTGAGGAAGCAAAATGAAAATGCTCGCCTGCGCAGTTCTCCGAATAAGAAGCAAAGGTGTGCCTGCTTTAACCTCTGTCACTCCCAGCTAATTTTCTGTGAATTGCCACATCAAACAAATAAGCATGAAATTTATAGTATATACATTATATTTGAACACCAAAATGTTCAAACATACCATATTTTGTCGAACGAGTCCGCTATCCAAGTTGTAACATAACGCAAAATGCCTTCGATGACTCAAGGAAATTAGCATGGATGCTACAGTGATTCTAACCTTCAAACAACTGCTACTTTAAAACACATGATGCAGTAACGTGTACAGAGGATACAACAAAAGGAAGTCAAATATTGTATATTTTAAGCGGCAAAATGTTCAGTGAAACCATGTCGTTTTCTCTGACAAATGTCCGCTAGCTTAATGCTAGCATACATGAAACACCTTAGACGGGCTGAAGGGAATGTGTGTAAATGTTATAATTATAAACCTTAAAAGATTGCTGCGATACAGCGGGGGCTCAAAAGAATTGCAATATAGTGGAGGTTCACTGTAATAGTCAAAAGTGTTATGAAGCACATTCGTTTTCGTTGACTCAAGTTTAACACTCCCGAATGAGACTGAACCCGGTTGAATACTGTGACTTCTCTCGGTGTTTCCAAACAACTATGAAGTTTGTCGTATCTTTTTTTTTTTGTTTTGTTTTCCCAACTTGATGTGGATATATAAACTTTACACTTTTTGAGTGTTGTGTGGTTTTATAAACATTTTATCTCAAGCACTTTATAACCTCCTCTGTGTAACCAGCTAACCCTTACATCCATCCGTGCATCCATTCACACGCGTAAACAAACATACAGCAAAATGGGGAGGGGGGGGGGGGGGCGCAAAGCCGTCTTTGTAGGATAAAAACATAGCAGAGCATCTTCTCAATAGTTTGTACATCCAGACCAACTTAGTATTGAAAGATTCAAAGGTTTTACTCTGAAGGAGTATTGGGCCACACTGTTTTTTTTTTTTTTTTTAATTCCAGAATTAGATTACAATTATATGGGAATAAAGACTTAATTTCAAAACAAAAAAAATTGTTTGAAAAAAAGTCCTATTATTACAAGAATGAAGTAATAAAGTTGCAAGATTAAATACAACATCTTTTATCATTGACTAAATCAGGATTGTTCTCATAATGTTACAACTAGGACGAAAGCCATTTTGGAAACTAATTAAATTTTTTCCCCCGCAAAATTGCAATTTAACATGCAAATATTTATTAATGGTCCTTTTCTAATATTTTTAACAAAGAGGCAATTGATTCATCTTTATTAATTCATCTATTATAAATGATAAGATATTAACATAAAGGCAAGAGAAACATTCATTAATATGGGAGGCAGTTTATCTACTACAATTCCAAGCGTTAACTTACAATATTGACGTGTTTGTAACAGAAAAGAGGATGGTAATTCCCACTTGATTTTTAAAAAATTAAAAGTAGTGCTTCTTTTGCACTGACACTATATTTTTACCTCTTCGATTGAAACAGTAATGATTAATTAACTCGGGTCTGTGTGAAAGCCACGTCTAAGCTCTCAAATTCTTTTTAAATTATGTTTCTGTCTGCTTGGGGGGCTGAGATATTAATTAATTTGTAGGTGTTGAATTTCTGTGAAAAATTCAGGTTTTCAAGGTCTGGGAGAAGCACAATATGCATATTCCATCAGTTTGAGCATAATCATAAATATTCTCTTAGAAGATATATCGTGAGTGCTACTCAAAGATTTGCCTGCATCATGATGTCAGCACCAACAACGATAAAATGGAAGTCAAGCCCGTCGGGACAAATTTTGGTGCAAAATGTAAACGTAACCTAATTGCATACAATTGTAGTAGCATTAAGACTATTCTCATAAAATTCAATAAAAAAATCTTGAAATATTACGTTCTTGAAAAATCTGAAATCTTTCAGCGAAAACAATCAAACTTGATTTTGGTAGCATGAAAATAATTATTCTTGTAAAATTACTACCGGTAGTTTCTTGCAGTTTTACACCTTTATTCTTTTCCCTCCAGATATTCCCTGAAAAATTGAAAAATGTCCCCGGAAAATATCCAGTTTCTTAATAACAGTCTGACTTTATTCATGATTTTTTTCACTATTTTCTACCTTTTAAAAATACTTCTTCTTAAAATACATTTAGAGAAAAGGCCCCAAGATACTTTATTCTGGTAACATTACCACTTTCTCACAGTAGTGCATTTTTTTTCCTCTAAATACCCCAACCCCCCCCCCCCCCCAACAAAAAAAACGTTAAGAACACAACTTGATTCTTGTAAAATCACAACTTTATTCTCATATTATATAAACAAAAATTCAACTTTATTCTGGTAACATAACTTCATTCTTGTAAAATGACTTCTTTCTCACAGTATTACCTTTATTCTTTTAAAATAAGTCTTGTCTCAAAATATTTCCCAGATAAAAAAAAAAAACTACTTTGTTGTTGTAACAGAATGATTTTATCCATCCATCCATTTTCCCAACCAAACTTTTTATTTTAAAAATGAATCCTTCCAACTTTATTGTACTTTTTTTCACCGCATTTTTTTTCCATGTGGCCCGACTACTGCTCGGCGGTCCAGTCCGGCATGTGCGTGCGTATTGGCCATTCCCTCGCAGTTGTTGTCATTTTAATCCGTATTTTCCAGTACCGTTGGCTGTTGTTTTCTTCTTCGTTCCTAACACGTTATGAAGATTGATCATACTGCTCTTTTTGTTCATAC
Source organism: Filicampus tigris (assembly GCF_054856515.1). Taxonomy (NCBI): domain Eukaryota; kingdom Metazoa; phylum Chordata; class Actinopteri; order Syngnathiformes; family Syngnathidae; genus Filicampus; species Filicampus tigris. The sequence continues at coordinate 21,314,651 of NC_141220.1, read as the reverse complement.
TATTTGACCATGTGTTTGTGGAAGTTTTAAAGAGTAGGCAGGCAACGTGTAACTTTGGCACCTTCCCGACTTTTGTGAACGGTAACTACGATGACAGAGGCGACCATTTTGGTGCTGCGGTGCCATGTTCGGGCACTGATTGTTGCTTTCAAGCAGTGCTCAAACCAAAGCTCCTGACGTCAATTTTTTTTTTGTTTTGTTTTGTTTTACGCCCTCGTCGTCGTGTTTACTCATTTCTACTTGCAGCTCTTGTGTGTACAGTCCAGAGAAAGATGTGTAAAAGGTACTTTGAAGAAGAACATTTCTACCAATTTGATCACTCAAAAAAAGCATCGCAACATGACACTGCTGTACGTACTTAAGCATATCTCCAACAACAACAACAAAAAATGGTGTCTCACATATTTGTTTACATTTTTCATCTTTACTCTAGTCCTGTCGCTGTTCGTGCTCCATTTTGAAGTAAATTATCTTTTTTAGACTTTTGTATCCATGTATCAAAGTGTAGAGTATTTTTGTAACTTAAACAAAAGGTGTTGTTTGATTCTCACAGTGGAGAATAGTATCAGTGCTGGTATGTTGGCCGAAAGCTAGCGCAGGTGTGTTGTGCTCAAAGCAAGTCCAGATTGACCTGATTTTCTCTTTTGATCTTTTTTTTTTTCTTCCTTTTGTTGTCTTGTATACAAGGGATCCTCGGTTTACGACAAGTTATGTTCAGACGGCGGTTATTTAATATGTAGTCTATCACAAACCTTTCGTAGTAAAGTCAGAATTACAGTTAATATTTGTATTAAAACACTTTTGGAACATAAAACTAATAAAAAACTGTTAAATTCCATCTAGTGTATGATTGTCAGACCTCAACAACGACCTTATAAAATTGACTTTTTACTTCAGAAAAATGATGCAATGCAACCATTTTCGCAACTTTAGGGCTGCTTAAATAACACTCTTCAAAATACTGCTTTTGATTGTTGCTGTATTTTTCGGACTGTAAGTCGATCTAAAGGCCTACGTCTAATTTAGCTGGTTCTGAAACTTACCGTTATGACTTGTCTCGAAACTGTAAAGATTTTTTTTTTCTTCTGAAAATCATTATTGGAACATGAAACCTTTTCCAAATGTTTTCTCATTACTTTAGGGATACAGGGAAGCCTAGGTTTACGGCGGAGTTCCGTTCCTCCTGCGCCAATGTAACTGATGAACTTGTATGAAAGTCAGAATTAAAGTAAATATTTTTGTGAGAAACACTTGAAGGCAATAAATATAAAGCAACTAACCTTGAAACATTAACAGAGGACTCCCCATATTTTTTTAGATAGTCAGGAAATTGACAGCTTTAAGTTGTATTTTTCGAGGTAAAAGGTAAAATCTTATGTTTTAAGTACAGTACATGGACCCCCGCTATTTGCGGCGACAGGGACTGCAATGGCAAATATGTGTTAAATACTTGACGTTCCTATAATTTCCATGAAGAATAAAAATTCTGAAAAAAGAATGAAGCGGAGATCAGGAAGGGGAAAAAACGCAAGTGGTGGATCAGGTCCCCCAAAATAAAGTGAATAAATGCCGCAAATAATGGGGACTCCCCCCAAAAAATGAAAATGGGTCAAATTATTATGGGCAAACCACCAATATGTGGTTTTCTCTTGTGAAAATCTTGACTATTCTCTATCCCCCGCAAATTAGACAATTTTGTCAAAATTATACTATTGTGTAATCCCGTAATTTGTCACAGCTCACGAAATTTAGGATTACAGTAAATAAACATGAGAAACACTTATTGACCATTAATATAGAAGAATTGAAAACCATTAAGTACGGTGGTAACTGAGCATTTAAACCTCCTTGTGCCGTGTGATGGCGGCATGTTGTGTTACGTTCCTAACTTGGAAAAGTGGTATGCCGTAAACCTCGGATCCCGTCTGTAATGATAACCCACTGCCACATGTGCTACATGGTCTGGAGGCATTTTCTTTCTCTCCCACCATTCTTGGTCAAGCATCTCAAAAGTGGCATTTGATTTATTTATTTTTTTTACTCATCCAGTAAACTGTAGGCCTGGTTAGCGCGCACTTGTCGGTTTTCAAGCATTCCATTCCTCTTGATTATAGGGGGGAACTAAAGAGCACATTTGAGAAGAGTATGCTTCTTAAGCCATACTATAGAAGAAGAGGAGAGTGGGTGGGCTTCAGTTTCATGAATGTAATTGTTTTACCTCATGCTGTGTGCACATCAGACCAATTTGCAGAGAACGTTTTGCAGCTAATGTGTAGTTTTCTTTTTTTTCTTTTTTTTTTTTTTTTTTTGCATTGTCGGTCCTGAAGAAGAAAACACTCGACTGAAGCCGGGGCGATGAAAGCACACAAATCTTTTACCTTTTCCACACTTTTGTCATTCACTGGTGTGTGTGAATGAATATCCGTGTATATTTAAATGTGAAATATACTGCAGGGGTATGTTGAATTTCAATGGCGGCGCTTTCAACAGAACTTTGTGTGCCTTGATTAAAAAAAAAAAAAAAAAAAAAAAAGTTTTCTCTGCTGTTTGCTCTCTAAACTGTCCCCCTTTATCTCCTGCATTTTTTTTGAAAACGACAGCCCACACTGGTTGTTTTAGTGTTTTTTTTTTTTTTTTTTTTTTTTGCATCATTGCATGATATCATTCTACCTGTTTTAGGGTGCCTCATGAGATTGAATTGAGGTTTTAAAAAAAGGGACGAAGTAATGGCGATTGTTTCCTTGCAAGGATGTTTTTGTGCTGCCGTACTTCTCTGCATTTACTCTATCTACTGTTGCTGTGAAAGGCAAAAAAAAAAGTTACTGTTCATTGCCAATAGCGTGAGCCGTATGTCGTCCTGTTGTAGTCAAAAGGATCTTACCCTCAGTTTGCTTTCTCACACTCTCTCAGTTGTGTGTGTGTGTGTGTGTGTGTGTGTGTGTGTGTGGGTAGTATATCTTTAGCCTTACAGCCCTACGTTTAGGGATAATGGACAAGCACCCCCCCGCCCCCCAGTGTGTTATCATTCATCTGAATTATGTACTTTGCCTTGGTCTGGACATTTGTATACTCTCTTCAGTTTGTATCTGTAATCCTGCTGCTACATTAAATTAATTAATAAAAATGAATAAATAACAAATCTGGGGAGTTTTTTTTTTTTTTCCAGCTTTCATTTTTGTGATATTAAAGATAAGATGTGATATTAAAAATATAACTGCCAAATTCAAAATTGTTAGCCTCATACCATAATTGCCAATGTCATTGTTAAAAAAAAAACTAAATACAAAAACTAAAAATAGCTGAAAGTAATGTTCTAGTTTGTTTTATTTTTTTTATGTTTTCATGTGCACAGGTTCTCAGGCTTCCAGGTCACAGTCATCCACAAATGTTGAAGGAAGGCAACAAATTTCTAAAAATGACAAGCAATTATGCTATTACAATAAAATACAAATATTGCCATGCCATATTGAAGAAAATGAAAAATAGTCAAAATACCACAAAAGGTTCAAGTGCTTATTTTTACCAAAGCTGGAAGTCATATTTATATATTTTTAAATATAATATATGAAACATACTACACTGCCAGAAGGAAGAATTAGGGCCAAATTAAAAAATATATTTTTACAAAAATACAAGAATAACAGTACTGTATTACAAGATGGAGTCATAATTCAAGTTGCAATATTGAGAGAACACATTTTTTTGTCTGACGCAAAACCATTTTAACTCATTGACTGCCAGACATTTTGGGACCCTCTTTGATCCTAACGTTTGAAAAAAATTGAAAAAATATAAATAAATTCCTGGGATTGAATGGCTGGACTGTGAAAAGACACACATGTCCTTGGCAGAGAATGAGTTAATATTAAATCAATCATTTTAGCATTAAATCTATACTCAAAATCATTGAAAAATATCGCCACTTTGTAATTTTACTAACTAGAAAATACAATTATACAATAAAAATGAACCCCAACTGTCTTTTGTGCATGTCAAAATCTTCATTGGTTATTAAAACGTCAAATGATATGACAAGTCACAGTTTACTTGCTGTCCTCATTCTTTGTTGTAACCTCTGCCTGAGCCTGCACATCAAGTCCTGTGCGTTAAAAGTCGCATGACCTTCTGATTTGGTCTTGAGAGCGATGGTGGCGACCACAAAGGCCACCATGGCGGTCAGACCCCAAATGTGATACTTGGCTCCCGTGTGGGGCTCCACAAAGTCAAAGGAGACTGAAGGCACCCACGTGGCCTTGAGAGGGGTGGCGCCGGGTCCGACAAACAAGTCCAACGGAACCGTGAAAACGGCACTCACCTCTGCAGGGTTGGGACGGGCGAGGAACGACTCTGGGATGAAGCCCACCACCGGAGTCACCAAGAGACCATTCTGGTCAAAAGACAAAGTTTTGACGACCTTAACTTCTTGTGGTGTCTGTGTACATGCATGTGCATTTAAGAGGCGGGGCCTTGTGGGGTGTCACTGTACCTTTGAGAGGATGGGTTGCAGTGTGCAGATGACATGGACGTCACCCGGAGGAAGGCCGATCTCCTCGCGAGCCTCTCTCAAGGCCGTGTGCACCTCGTCTTTGTCACTGGGGTCTCGCTTGCCGCCAGGGAAACACACCTCACCTGCGCTCACCCTCAGCTGCGCACGCCCACCCCACCCCACACACACACACAAAGGTTGGGGGTTAATATACTGTGTTCCCCTAATAGGCTACTCATGAACTGTCCAACTAGTTTTTGGGCTACTTGCCCAATCACAGTTTTTGTGCTCTCTGAAATCCCTAAATTCCACAGCATATTTATTATTAGGATATATTGTGTGATTTTATACACACACAATACAGGACAGTCAATGCTCTTTTTCTTATTTAAAAAATACATTTTCGATAGATTAGTATTTGTAGCCCTAATATGAAATACTACTTCTATAAAGCTCAGAGTTTACATTTTCAAATTATCACTTTCTACAACATTCAAAGGAAATCACAATGTCCCATTACAGGTGAGCTATTTTTAGAACACGGCTGGGGGCAACCCATGTGATCCTCGAGGGGGTGAGCTCTGGTCCAGAGTGTGAGGACATGGCACCTCGCACCTGTGCAACCCGGTTTACCTGTTCCGAGCGCTGGGTCATCAGAGTGTGTATCCTCCCGCTCCTCAGAAACAGAGGGACCAATACGGAGGCTTGAGGCAGCTCGGCCACTTGGAGAGTGACTGCTTGCTTTCTGGCGTCGAAGGGTTCGAACGCCGCTATCGTCTCCTCCATGACGTCAATGCTCGCAGGTGGGGAAAAAGTTACGAGAGCCAGCTAACTACACTTACGTAAACTCCCATGATTTTTAGCAACGTCGTTTAAAAAAAACAACTTCCGTTCTAGTTTAACTGTAGGGTTGTAAATAAAGATGAATGTAATGTAGGTTATACAGTACTGTAAAAAAAAAAAGATATATAAATATTAAAAGCTAAAGTGAAAAGGAAATACCGTCAACGACACGACGAACTTTATTATAAAGAGGGAATGACAGCGGTCCTAACTACCAGAAGCCCCTACAGCGCCACCTAGAATTGGAGGACCTTTGAGTACTGTACTGCACTTGGAATTGTTTTAAGGGAGACGTGGAAGTGGAACTTTTAATATCGGACACGTTTCCATGTCTATCCAAATCTTATAGTGATAATAAAATCGCATCCTCTGTTTTTATTGTGGTTGATTAACTTTAGTATGCCGTATGCATGTTTTTCGGTGTATTAAGTGATGTATTGTAGTTCATGATTACAGAGGTCTTCTGATGCTGTTCCGAGGTTATGAAAGGTTATGAAAGGCACGCAATGAACTAGTTAGTGCCGTATGTAATTATTTAAACCATGAACTGTCAATCTTTATAATGATCGTACAATATTTTTTGTCATTATTACTCCCCTTAGCCTACTGGGAAACGGTCTTGTGTGCGACATAAATGAAACATGGTCGTGCTTTCAACTGAATTGTATTGCTGCGCCGTTATGATGAACATTTCATTTACCAAATAAAACATACAGTACGTTGTTAGTCATCAGTTCGCTTGGCATAATGTGTGACTATACAGTACAATGACATTATACAGTATTAACATATAGGTGGTGGGAATATATGTGCAAACTAAAAGGCTACTTTCCACTCACTGAAAAGCCTGAGTCAGCAAATGAGTTACATTCTCTTTCCTTATAATAATAAAGATAAATCTAAATGTACAGGTCAAACAATTCTTAACATCAATAAATAAATAAATCAAACAACCAAGATATCCATCATAACTGTTTCAGTCACAGGTGGTAAGAAAATGTTCTCTGCACATTTTGTGGACTTTTGTGTATAAAAATAAAGATAGAGGAGGAGGCTCGTCAGTGTTCCCAGACATCATCCATTTGAGTCGTCGTTGCGTCACACTTTATACTTCTCCTTGGCTTCGTCGTTCAGTATGCAGATGTGCTGTGAGGGAGCAGAGAAATAATAGCAACGTTTGCTATTTATACATGGTCTCCGTGTGAAAGGGGCGGTATACCTACATGGCATCTGTACACAGTTGAAAATTGGAGGCCAGAAAGAGGTTGAAATTTTGACGGAGCTCAGAGTGAATAATCACGCACGGTCTCTACGTGGCATAAGATGGCTATTTTTTGGAAACCTCAAGTAAAGGGTGTAAAAGTAATTCTGTAGGGCGTCTGTGAAAGAGACAAATTTTGTAGCCACTCTGTGTGAAAGAATTGGTACTATTTCAGGATCTGTGTGTGAAAGCTGTGGTGCATTTCTCATTTAGCAGTAGCTTTATTTGAAAGTGGCATTCATTTTGTTTGTCATTGATGTTAAATGAACAGGTAGTTGACAAAAAGCTGACATCCATATAAAGACTAAAAAATGTACTGCACACCACACTGTCAACTGTGTTTTGCGGTACTGTGAAGAGACTGCCCCCCCTGGCACAATAGTTCATGTATTTTTTACAAATGCTTACTTACACTGAGATCTCTAAAGTATTCGTTGTAGTCCAAAGCGTAGCCCACTAGGAAGGCGTCAGGCACCTCAAATCCAATGTCTACAGAGTAAAAACATGTTAGCATTGTTAGACCATGCTAGCAACAGCCATTCAAACGACAAATGGAGGTGCAGGAAAAGAAAAGCCTGCAGTACAGTGAACCCCCGCTGTATACCATTCTTATAAGTTCCAATGTATTTAAAGCCTGTGGGTTGTATAAAACATACAGTTCAGAAGTTATCCCCCACGATAAAGGAGGTTTGTTGTATTAAGTGTGGCGACTTGCATCCAATCAGCATTAAGTGAATGCAGCATCCTAGCACTGCTAGCAAGCATCCTTAAGGGACAATCTTGAGATTATCAACGCTAAAAACATTATGTAACAACATGTGGTGTTCAAGTGCAAGCATTTTTCCTGAAATTAATGTTAATCCCGATCACAGCTTTATTTGATAATGCTAAAAGCCCTTTTCGAAAAAGACAGTGATGAAAAGCAATGCATTGCATCGTTACATAAAAATACATACGTGCCAGTAGATGTACTCACAATCTGGTCTATACCCTGAACTCCTGGGAGTCCTCTTCACCAGCAGGCTGCAAATAGGAAGATGCGTGATCATGATAAATGACACTGAATAGAAAATATCTTAAATATAACCTCTTTACAAATATGCAACCAAGTGCAAGTAAGTCAATTGCAGGATAAACATAGAAAACATTTGACTTCGATTGTGTACTGTATTGCTATTATTTAGACTACGGTGTCATGTGAACATGATGGCGTTTTTAAAAACAATCTTAATGCTTGTGGCGAATGAAGTCAATGCGGGATCTCATTTCTACTGCAGGCACTTGAATTAGTTCACAAAGCTAAAATTAGCTCGTGCGCCGCAACTCCGTTGTGTTTTGGGGTCAAAGTTTATCGCTCAAACCAGCCTGAGGGATCTTTAGGAAGCACTGTCGCGTTTGAAAAGGTTATTATGGAAACGTTGACTTTTTAATTGTTTCAGTAAAAATAGTTGGGTCCCTGGAATGCTTCCTCGCCCATCAAGGTCATCGTTCCCACGGAAAAGTGAGAATAGATGCCTATGAGTATTGTTCGATGCTCTGTTTATATATGTTGCTGCTCCGTGTGTGTTAAAGGAGCAGTCGCTCGAAGGTTTACAATTACCCTAACAAATTTCTTTCAGGTCGTCTATGATGTTAACTGAGCGGGTGGATATTTTGCTATTTAAATATACAATTTAATTCAATTTTGTTGTTTTGTGTTAATTATACAGTAAATTTGACCTGGGAGTGACAAACAGCTTGAAGCAAGCACGCTTGGCATCTTATTTAGAGAACTGTGCAAGCAAGTGAGAACAGGTCCTACTTTAAAGTGTATGAATATATGATTTTTTTTTTTTAATCATATGGTCTCCTTATACTAAATATGGTATAGCATAGTAATGAGTAACAACTTCAAGATACAGTAAGTGCTAGCTAACACAAAATACAAAATACCATAGACAGGCTAATTAATAGCATTGGGGTTGTGGTTATAGCCCTTCAAACAACAGATATTTGAACACAAACACTATATCGTCGCTGTCATGTGAAAAACACTTATCTCCATTTTTTTCATTTTCTTATTTTAACATGAATCATATTTCTGTGTTACAGACATCGCATTAAAGTAAAAATTAAAAAAGTTTCCAAAATTGGAGATAAGTGTTTTTCGCAGGACAGCGACGATATGCATATATTCTTCATCCTCTGTGAAAAATGACTATTACTGCAGCTTACTGAGCAGTTATGGCTGTCTCCTTAAAATATGCCTGTATTATGCTGCCCCCTGGTGGAAAAGGCATGCACACCCGAAGAAGTCACACAATGACTTAATCATCGGGCATAAACTGTTGAATTCTTTACATTCTAGTTGTGTTATTAATGTTTGTCTTGCCACAATAAAAATAGGGTTCACTATTAGTCTCCGTTAAGGCGTGGTCTTCTTAGCCTACTTTGTTTTAAGTGCTTTAAAAAATGATTTTCCTCATCAGTGCTTGAAAGGACTGGCTATATATATCGGGCAAGACAATGCTATTTTTACACCCATAACAGGAAACCTACAAAGCTTCAAACACTTCCCTGCCACACTCTCTGGCTCTCATTCTCTCTCTTAGTACAGATTAAGTCTTAAGCCGCTCCATGCTGAAAGTAAGAGTGTCCATTAGCGTTCACGTGCAAGCTGCCTGGAAGCACGCTCGCGGTCTGCTTCCTGGATGTGGGCGAATGGCCTGACTAACCTCACCACTTTCACCATCTTGGGCCTGCTTTCACTTAGCAGGGACAGCAGCGTCTGCATCGTCTTTCCCGTCTCCACGATGTCCTTTTGTACACGGGGAGGCAGGGCATGATTGGTCAACACAAAAAACAGGTGTTTTCTTAAGCGGGGCACACATATACCGATAATCGGGATGAATTCAAGCATTAAATTCAGTGAAGGCGCAACTGTCAAATGATTGTAAATCAGAGCCAGCCTGATTCAATGTGACGCCCTAGGCAAGATTTTATATTGCCCCTCCTCCTTTGGAAATATACATACGTTTACAAAAGATCTCGAAAAGCATTTTTTAATTCATAAGATAGCATGTCACCCAAATTAGAATATACAAAAAATTAAGATAATTCACGGTGGGAAGACAAAGAAGTCAGCTGCGATTTAATATGGCATATAGCTATGGTACGGCTATCACCGATCACGGGATGGTAATTGGGAAATTTGGGACAACTCTCGAACGGCCGGTCAATTCCAGGCCAACCGGTGCTACCGTTTTTTTTTTTTTAGGTTGCTTTTAAATATGCCCTAATTCCTATATCACTGTTGTTAAAATTACACAAGATCGTCGCTATTTCAGTGTGCAGTACTTACTGGGACATTTCTGTTTGGTGGCGTGCTGTGAGATTTTTATCATATGATTTTTATCACCTTGGCTAAATAAATGGGAAACAGTACTTGAACAAGATTATCCTCGGCAATAATCTTGTAGCGTGAGGCAATATGTTAAACCTGTTGAATACAATCGCAAATCCTGAAGTGTGTGGTTAACATTAAAAATCGGTATGTGTAAACCCCATTGAAAGCTATTTGTCCAAGAAAGCGTATTGTATCTTACCTCAACAATCAAAACGTGCTGGAAAGATTAAAAAAAAAAAAAAAAAGTGTTAATGAGAGCCATTTTTACACGGTTATAAATGATTAGAGACAATAATAATAATGAGGAGGGAACTGACCTTGCCTGAGAGACTGGACAGCTCATCGCCTCCAATGACTTTGACATTGTTGGTTGATTTGTCATTCTAGGGGTCGTAGAGAGGTTACACTGTCAAGGCTTATTGTTATAGTTCCAAAGAAGAAATTTGAATACGGTGGAAAATGTAATATTTCCGTAATTCAATTACAAAACTTAAAAGTCATGATTTTATTCTTTAGAATGTTTGTGATTATTGCTTACACCACATGGAATTTAGCTCAATTCAAAATGTCAAGAAACTGGAATATTACATAAGAAACTGTGACTGTTTCTACTTTTAAAGTCACCTCCATAAATCTCACACAAGATGGTGGCAATGAAAAGAGAGAGAGCGTGAACCTACACAGTAACTTTTCACTCTAATGAAATCCACCGTCAGCGGGACCGATTTATCGCTGTTCTGGTTCAGCGACTTAATGTAGTCCAGCAGGTCTGCGAAGAATTTGTAGCCGCCCTTCAACACACAAAGGGCGACGATATGGTGGCCCCCCATGTCCCGCACGATGTCGCGGGCCAAGCGCTCCGTCCTGGAGCACAAGAAAAACATTCACAGGGAACTGCAATACAGCACAGAATAAATGTCATCTGTGTAAATTATAAACAAAGAGTTTTTGCCCATTACAGTGAACCCCCGCTGTATCATAGTTCATCTTTGGCGCCACGACTGTATCACTGATTTTTAAAGCGGAAGTCAACGCAAACATATTTTTTTCAAGAATATGTTCTATGCAAGCCCACTAGTTGAAGCAGGGCATTCTGATAAATATCGCGTTTGTGGAATAAGTGTTAATCCACTCGTTTTTAGACATCTCTGGGGGCGGCCATTTTGTCTTCTGTCGACTGAAAATGACATCACAACTGCTCACAACGACCAATCACGGCTCAGGTTCAGAAAACAGGTCAGCTGTGATTGGTTCGTTGTGAGCAGTTAAGATGTCATTTTCAGTTGACAGAAGACAAAATGGCCGCCCCCGGAGATGGCTAAAACGAGTGCATTTTGCTGCTTAATTTATATTCCACAAATGCAAAATGAATCAGAATGCTGTGTTTCAAATAGTGGGCCTGCTGGGAACATATTCTTGAAAAAATGTTTGGGTTGACTTCCGCTTTAAGTGATTCTTTTAATGGGTAACCAGTGAGTATTGTTGTATGCGCCATTACTATTCCATGTGTGTTAAAGAAGCAGTTTTTTGAAGGTTGATAAATACCATAACATCTACTGTATATTAATTTCCATTCGACCTGTCTATGTCATTTTGCATTTTATGTTAACATGAAGCTGGTACACTTTCATTAGTAGATGGTTTGGTTGAACATTTTTGATGTTTCAATGTTGAATTATCTTTTGTTTATTTGTCACTTAAAGCAAACTAGGACTGGGCAATTATCCAAAATTTAATTAAAATAATCCCCTGCGTGCCTTACCCTACTGCACACTCCTGCCTTCCAAAACCCTCATTCAAATTCACCTCGTGCAAAAAGGACTGCCGTGATTTGAGAAGCAAATGCAACCAGGTGCACCGGACTATCAAAACACATGGGCGTGAACGTCCCCCTCGTGTTGCTCACCTGTCCATAATGAGTCCATGAGGAATGATCACCTTGTCTAAGTCCTTCTCGTAATGTCTAGGGACACAGAAATGGTCCAGGTCGTAGCCTTTCTCATCATCAGCGATCTGTATGCAGAAAAGGAGGCACTTATGAAAACAGTGCAGACTTCTGCCAATTTGTTCTGCGTATCATACGTCATCGTGACTTTGTGATTCGCACCTGCTCTATGTGATTTTGACATTGGATTTAGTTATGTGGGCAGTGGTGATTGCATTTGTGGCAGTTCTATTTAGTACAACATCTGTGGATTTAGTAACTGCCTAGAAACAAGGGGACGACCAATTGTGTTAATCAATTGCTGGGTTATTGTTTATATTTGTTAATAATGAATGTTGTTTTGTGTTTCCTCTGAGCAAGTGTGAGAGAAATGGGAGGAAATGGCACGGATGAGTGAAGAAGTTGCGAGAAGACAAAAAAGCGTACCTGCTTTTGGGAAAGTCATGATCGTATGAAATCTGCCTAGCAACAAGTTACCACCAGTGCTACTCAGATGCTGGGACAATTCGATTTTTTTTAAAAACGCGTATTATGGTTAAAGGTATGCGTTTTTTTCTCTGTGCAATTGGGAAAATCCTTCAAATAAACCCCCGAAAAAAATCAGACGGTCAGAGAGTGCCGTACGTGTTTCCATTTCCCTAAATGCAGAGGCGAGGTGGTCCACGTGCACGCGCCTTGGCAACAGCCCAGCTTCTCAACCACCTGTTTCACCCTTCTCGGGGACGCGCTCACACTCACCCCAAATATCAACAATAAAAACGCACATTTATCACACACAAAGTGCTTCAGTGAACGAGATAAGGCACACCTGACCAGCCTCGTTTCGACGCTTGTGACTAATGCGGCGCATACAGCAGCCTCATGAATTAATTAACGGAGGGACGTCTTTGTGTCGAAGTCGGCGGCGGCCTCACCTGGAGATACGACGCCATGTCGTTGTTGCTGGTTGTCCGGCCCCGGTCCCGGTTCGTCTCAGAGAAGAAGCAGAGCAGTCATGCTCGGTGCTCAGCGCGGACGCCTCCGCCGCAGTCGGGATGAAGAAGCCCGGAATGAGAGTGGAGGATTTAAGCCTCTTATGTCAGGATCCACTTTTGCTGCCCTAATAGTAATAATCTGATTTGTACGACGCGAGGGTTAGGGGCGAGGTGTCTGGACACGGGAGGACTGTAGGTACCGGTACCGGCCGGCGGTGCAAACGAAGTGCAGGAAACTGCAGGAGTGTTCTAAAATGAGAGACAACGAGAGGCTGGAAATGACGCAGTTTAAAGCGCCCTACTTCGCCTTTTAGATCATCGTCATCATGCTTTTATTATGACTGTTTCGGTACATTTCTACCCAAACACAAAACACACTTAATAAACTACAATTGGGTTACCTACTTACTGTAAGTCACATATTTGACAGAAATATAATTTCACAAACTGGGACTGATAAACTGCTCTTCATTGTTTCAAGATGCAATACTGTTTTAGAAAAAAAAAAGGGGGGGGGGCAGATGATTACCATCGATTTTAGAGCATCGGCAACTCAATACTTTGTGCAAATAAATACGGATGTGTCTCGTAACTCAAAAATAAAAAGTTTTATTGGTTTTTGTTTTATTATAATTCATATAGACTGAGCTGGGCATTTTACTAGAATTATATATGGATATAGATGTATGTGTATATATAGATGTATGTGTATATATATATATATATATATATATATATATATATATGGATATAGATATATATGGATATAGATGTATGTGTGTATATATATATATATATATATATATATATATATATATATATATATATATATATATATATATATATATATATATATATATATATATATATATATATATATATATATATGGATATAGATGTATGTGTGTATATATATATATATATATATACACACACACACACACACACAGAGCTGGGCATACGTCCTATGTGACGGACCGGTCCGCCTCTCTGCTTATGACGGACGCCCATTTTGTAGGCGATAAACAATAGATGCCCGACAGAAGGCTCGCCCGCAAAGAGTTTGCCGAAAAACACATGAAGGACTCCCAGACTATGAGAAACAAGATTCTCTGGTCTGATGAGACCAACATTTTACTTTTTGGTGTTAATTCTAAGATGTATGCGTGGAGAAACCCAGGCACTGCTCATTATCTGCCCAATACAATCCCTACATCTCTGGAGAGACCTGAAAATGGCTGCCCACCATCGTTCACCACATCCAGCCTGACCGAACTGGAGAGGCAGAGATCCCAAAATCCAGGTGTGAAAAACTTGTTCCATCATTCCCAAGAAGACTCATGGCTGTACTCGCTGAAAAGGGTGCTTCTAATCAATAAAATGTGTCAGGGTCTAAATACTTCTGATCATAAGATATTTCAGTTGAGTAATAAAGTAAGATATTTTATAGTTTTTTAAATCCATTTATTCTAGTGTATTTTTGTTCTCCAAGTTCTCCATGGCTTTTTTTTTTTAAATTGCTCTGTATAATTTAATGATGCCAAGCGTATTGTAATCCACTTTAAATGATTGTTTCTTTGGGAAACACCTAAATAAATCTAGTCTTTTCTGTTTGTGGGATTATCTATGCAACTCATTGCTCCAAACTGACCTCATGCAGCTATTTGTTGAAGCATGATTGCCTTAGGGCAGCTCTGGCTACATACATAGCTTACCACCACCAAAGCGTGAACGTGTGAGCGCATGAATAACATATCCATTGTAAATCGTCTTTGAGTGTCCAGAAAAGCGCTACATAAATCTGATGCATTGTTATTATAATTATTACTAATTATTTATTTCATAAGCATGTTAATTTGAACAACTTCAACATCAACGCTGCTGCTTAAAGCACAACAATTTTCTGCATCTGTACCTGGATTGTGCCTGCCTGCAGCACTAAGGGGAACACGCTGTGCTCCTCTTCCGGCCGCCTCGTCATAAAAGTCTCAAATTCTGTGTTGTGATTTAATCTGAGGCGTTTCACAAGCTTTGCCGTGTTGCCACAACTCTTAAGTGTTTTTCCACAAGCGGCGTCTCGGCTGTTCATTTAACCGTAAATAGCACGCAACTTAGTTTTCGCCCCTGAATGACATGACTTGATGAGAAGCGTGACATGCCGCTGAGATGACATTACGCACTTACCCAGGTGAAGGAAAGTTCTTTGCACCAACCGTGTGGTATTATTTCGACAAGGTCTTTAAATGAACCTGTAAGCCTGATAGAAAGAATGCAGCATGTCGCTACTTGTGCTCATTCAGTTACACCGAGCATGTACTATTTTTACCCGCCTTCAAAGACCAAACAAAAATTGTGGGCAGCTAAAAGCAAAACCCACTGAATTGATTCTGATTCCAATTTAATAAGTGATACAGAAAGCATCTTACAAAAAGAGCAATGCCGAGGTGCAACGCAGCACCAGATTTATGGCAACTATGAAAACACGAGGAACGCGTTCTCGTGTTTCAGAACACAAAGGTAGCCACCAACATCATCAAGAACAGTCTTTGTATACGAGTGTGTGCGTATCTCAGTTGACACCGTCCCCCACAGAGTCTTACGCATAGCCCGAGAGCCGCTCATTTCTTCTTTTTCTCGTCTTTCTTGGCGCTGTCCGTTTTGTCCTTCTCCTTGTCCTCTTTCTTCTCCTTGTCCTCTTTCTTCTCCTTCTTACCCTCCTCCTTCTCCTGGCCCTCCTTCTTCTCAGCGTCCCGGTTGGAGATCTTGTTGTTGATCAGGTTGTGCAGGGCCACCACCGAGCGGATGAGCGACGCCAGGTAGACCACCAGCATCTGGTCGTTGGTCTTCAGGTAGAAGGCCTTGGTGAACTCCTACCCAGACAAAAGTCGGCAACAGTCAAACAACAACACAGAATAGACGGTGGACCTGAGGTAGAAGAATAACAAGTACAAAAGAATCCTCTTTAATGAATTTCATACATAACAATTAAGCAGAATGTAAATAAATCAGCAGTTTGTGCATCATGATTAACACTGCGGCACCATCTGCTGTGCAAGACTTTGCCACGGTGCAGCAGTGTAATACAGTACAGTCATGCAGACAAACGAAGAAGTCTTTCACTATGTTAGCATTAGGATAGTGGACTTTGAAACTTGTAAGTCGAGTCACTCATATCTCAAGGAAGGCATCACTGTATTGAGATTCTTGAATTTTCTGTTTTCATAACTGCAAAAAATAGTTCCGCACTTGTTTCCTTTAAAATGATACCTATTTACTTGCATTCCTGAACAGAAAAATGTGTTTCAGTTTTCAAATCGACATCAGCCTTTTTTTAGTATAGAAAAGTTGACTTCATTTGTAAATTCCTCAACCTTGTTCAAAATATGTGAAATGCTTTTCTATTAGCCACACAACATGTAAATCATTGGTTCATGTGTGGGGAATTTGCACCATCTTGTGGAAATAATCAATAATCCAATAGAAATGAGAATCTATGTGACACGAGTGGAATTCATCGAATACAACAGAAATAGTCCTGTTACCCGTTTTAAATGTACAAATGTTCAATGAACACAATTTAATTGTATGTGGCAATGTAAACAACGTTTTGTACAGAGCTAAAAATGATAACTGAAAGTTGTTGTTTCTTGTCTTCAAATGTGTCTTTTTGCAACTCAAGTATGACTTTGGGCGGCTACGATTCAAAACCTACCAGCAGATTGACGTCGGGCAGCAGGTTGAAGACGTCCTGCAGCTGGTAGATGATCTGGTGGTTGATGGGAAGCTTGCCGGCGGCCACCCTCTCCAGGTACGAGCGGATTTCCAGCAGCTTGGAGTTGAGCCCCTTCAGACCGTGGACTTGATTTGTGATGCGCTGCGACAGCGTGCCCACCGTGGTGTCCTTGATATCCCTGCGCACACACGAACGCGGTGATAGAACGGCGAGCGAGGTAACAGGTGCACGCATCTTGCGCACATGGCGCTTGGACGCAAATAACTGGGAACAAACTTTGAGTCGTCTTGCCTAAGTTCACTCTCAAATTGGGCGGGAAAAATGCACAGCAAAACACAAATATGAAGATGAACTTTTAACAGTTGTTGTTGAATGAAATGGTAACCCTGCACAGGGCGCCAGTCAATGGACATAGAGGCAACCACTCCCACTCATATTCACATTCAGCGAGAGAAAGCTTGGCAACAACCCAAATAATCATCTTCATTTGACAGCAATGATTGATTTATGACTATGGTTATAGCGAGAGCGTAACTGCTCTGACTGAGTACCTGAGCAGGTGCTCCACTCCCACTTCTTCCGCTTCCTCAGCTCCAATCTCGCTGGTGACGTGCTCAAACGTCTTGGATGTTGGCGTTCCATCCTACAAAGAAACGATACATTGGTGCCATGTTAAAATATAGCTATATCACGGTTCACATTTGTGTCCCTCACTATCGCAAATTTTTAAGTGATCCTTGGATTTTTTTTACAGTATACAGTACAAGCAAGTTCGAATTTAGATTGGTACGCCTTCATTGAAGTAGTACTACATTGTGCTGCAACACGCCGGGCACCACTGAGGTCTACTGGAAGAGATGCCGCATGAAAATTGACAGTGAGAAGAGGCAGAGTAGGTCAGCAACTAAACTTCAGTAATAGTCGTTGCTCCCGGAGAGATTATATGCTTGCGAGTATTGTTGTAGGCTCTCTTCATGTGTGTTGCTGCTCTGAATGTGTTAAAGTAGCAGTTGTTTGAATACTTATAATTTCAGCAACATTTTTGCTACTTACTGTTAGCCTGTCTAGGGCATTTTGCATTGTAAGTTACCGTCAAATTAAGTTTAAATGTACTTAAGGCCTGTGGAAGGGGTAAATTACATGAAAAAAACCACACAAAAATTATTTTAATATAGTCTCTCTATATTGCAGATTTTCACCTAGCGGGTGTGTCTGGAACGCATTGTTATTATTGTTCACTTACGTCATGTATTTCTTCTACGGAGATGTACGCTTCTGTAGGAAGGCCGAGGTCTTTGGGCTTCACGTCAATAATGACTAAAACCTAGGAGGGTAAAAGAGGCACAATGTAAAGCTTACAAGACACTTGAAGCAAAGAAATCAAATAATGTAGTTTCTTACTGAATTGGTACAGTACTGCTTGATGAGCTCGTTGATTGCGATGTCGTTCTTGTGCAACTTGGGCCCCGTGTGGTACCAACCCACAATTCTTTCTCTGGCTAAAAAGGTAATGTGTACGAGTACATGTTTAATGCAAAACAAAATAAAATACAGATAGGGCTGAGCTCTAAATTCACAGGAATTAAATAGATAGGCACTTGTCAAATCTTACCATTGACTTTCTTGAACATGCCATACATGTTCTCCAAGTAGTCGTGGTCCAGGAACCACACAGAGTCATCCCTGTCATCTTCGTCGAACGGTACTGGCACATAAACATAGATGGAAGGTTTATTTTTTAACAATTACGGTACTCAGATTTAAACATGTCACGTTGATTTGACAATGTAAACACACTCACCTGCAAAGCTATTTGAAACATCAAGAACTTTCTTCTGCCACGACCCCAAGAGGACGCCCACCACTCTTTTTTGATTGCCAACCTTGCCTATTCTGCACCAATGAATTAAGACACAGTTAACATTGAGCTCATGCTCATTTTTCGTCACCGAGGTAAAACGCTTCATGCTAAGCATGACACCACTTATTACACCACTGACAAAATGTCAGAAGTGTTTTATGTCTTAGTATTCATGTACAAAAGCGTCTACCTGTCAAATATATGATTCTATAAACCTGATGGCGTGATTAAGATCGTATTTGTGGGAAATACAGCTAGCACGAGTGCGCTAACTATGCTAGCCTCGTCTCCATTCATTCTCAATGACGCTCTGACTCAGCATGACTAACATTAGC
This sequence comes from Filicampus tigris, assembly GCF_054856515.1. Classification (NCBI taxonomy): domain Eukaryota; kingdom Metazoa; phylum Chordata; class Actinopteri; order Syngnathiformes; family Syngnathidae; genus Filicampus; species Filicampus tigris. The sequence goes on along the minus strand of NC_141220.1, from coordinate 21,295,828 downwards.
TTAGCCCATAGCGCACTTGCAATGCTGGGTGTCTGGGACTTTATTTTTTATTGTTTTAAACAGCGACGAGCCTCACAGTACCAAATCACGTATTAAAGGCACCAACCTGTTAAAATGGTCGACCACGCTGAGCAATACCAACGGATGAACGACCACATTTTCCACCGCTAGCTCCGGCATTTTCTTCGCTATTACCACAGACGCCTGAAAACAACGACGGTTACGATGCACTTCCGCAGACGTCAGACGTCACTTCCGTAAACGTCACTTCGGTATCCATTGGCAATTTGAGGACGCGAGACTGACAGAAGAGTCACCGATAAAATGGTTTCAATTTTTACTTTCGATTCATATGATCGTATATGTGTTGCGTGGGGGGGATTCTGTATTTTTGCGTATAATGACATAACCCTTTTACTATTTTTTGTATCTTGCAGGCAGAGGTGGAGGAAACTCTTCAGAGAGTGGAAGCTAATGGGAGCGTGATTGGAACGATAGTCGCCAATGCAGAAGGTAAAGGGAGAAAAAACCTTTGCCATTGACTTGCGACTAGTCCACAGTGCACATAAAATGGCATTTATTTGAGGGTATTATTTGTGTTTGTCTTCAGTTGTCTTAAGCAGACATCACACACCCTAAGCACGTCTCATTGGGAGTTGGGACACCGCATCTATTTGAGGAAGGCATTTACTCATCTTAAAGTGGAAGTCTACCCCAAACAAATCTTTACATAAAATGTCCTATAGAGCCCCACTAGTCTAAACTTAATATTCTGATTAATATTGTGTTTGTGGAATATGAATTAAGCAGCACAGTTGCTCAGGGCTCAGGAAACGACCAATCACAGCTCAACTTCACAAAACAGGTGAGTTTTCGATGGCAAGTGACAAAATGGCCGCTCCCTGAGATGACTAAAAACTTTTTGCTTCTTAACTCATATTCCACCAACACAATTGTAGAGTGGGGAATTTAATTTCTTTAACTATAGACACTAAATGGGAGCCTGGGCATCTATTTAAAAGGTCTTTGTTTATCAGATGTATTTTGTAATTGCATCTGTTTCTTTGTATTGCACATAATACCTTATACAACGTTTTGCTAATACCTATACCTCACTTTGTATTATTGTGACTTTTGTCACTGTTTCAGTTGCTACTGGATTTGCCTAATCAAGACAAATCTAACAATGATTAAAAAAAATGTAACCACAGAAGTAAAATACTGTCTGCCAGGTATCCCAGTCCGATCAACGTTCGAGAACTCCAAAGCCGCAAAGTACGCGGGACTGCTTCGCCACCTAACCATGATGGCCACCAGCACAGTGAGAGACATTGACCCTCAGAACAATCTCACTGTTCTCCGCATTGGCATCAAGAACCAAGAGATCATGATCGCACCTGGTAATTGTGTCAAAATATGATTCATAATGACAAATCGCATGAGAAACTGAGAAACCTGGTATTTTCTTATCTTGTGTATCCTCAGAGAGTGACTCTCTGGTCATCGTCCTCCAGCGGTGTGATGGCTGAGGCGCCCTAGTTATGTGTTATCCTTCAAGGGAAGTGCTGAATTGCCAATTGACAAAATGGCCGCCTCCTGAGCTTGCAAAAAATGGGTGGATTTCTCATACTGCACCAACGCAATTTTAATCAGAATACAGTGTTTAGACTAGAGTAACTGCATAGCACATATTCTGGAAAAAATATGTTTGGGTTGACTTCCGTTTTCAGGTTTGTATTTTTTGATATTCTGAAAAGGTTCATAGTCATGTAGACACCAACCAAGGTGCATTCATGCAAGCATGCTTATAACCAAACAAATAATAGCAGCATCATTAAAAAATGTTTCAGAGTTAATCATGACTTTAGAAATGTATCTGCCATTTGTGTAGAGCAAGTAATTGAATTTACTCAACATGTTTAGTTCTACCTCCGTGGGTATCCATCCATTATCCAAACCGCTTATCATCAAAGAGGTTGGGTAGAGTTCATATATTCTTTGGTTCAATCCACTCTTAAAGATGGACTAATGTCATTGAAGAAAATCTGTGTCTATAGATACAACATAATGCAAAATGTTCTCGTATTTTTTTAAGAAAAGCAAAAAAAAATAAAAATAAAATCAGAGACCGTAACATTTAATTAGGCTGTGATAGCGCCCCGGCCCACCAAGGGGCGGCATGCTGCTTGTGGTCCTCGTCAGTATCATTTTTAAGACGAGAAAAAGACAAGGCGCCTCAAAACAAAATTGAATGGCTAGAGTTGACATAGCGAAGTTATGTTTTTTCTTTCACCTTGTCCAGACTAATAAGTCTATGTAGACGTTGGTCGACGTCATGGACAGCAAAAAAGCGACTTTGAGCGTCCCTGCTTACGGACATGTCATCGCTAGCGAGAAGTGGAGAAGCTCGTCGCTTGTTCAAAGCTTGAAAGGTAAACAAGTTAAATTGTAATGTACTACAGTACTCAAAACGTTAATTTTCCAAAGCACAATTTCGTTTTTTTTCTCACGAAAATCCGATTTTTGCAGATTTTTCCATTAGTATTTAGAAAAGGCAAAATACTGATATTATTTCAAACGTGTTAATGGCATGTTTACACAACGAAACGTTTTTTCCCCAACTGCATGTTTGCTTTCAAAATGTGAAATGCGGTATTTTAGTGTGAATGGAGATGTGTCACTTTCTGCCTGTCCTAACTAAAAAATAAGCTTTTGCTTTTGGAAAAAAAAAAGTGTGGCCTTTGTTGTAACACGAATGTAAACACGATCCTCTCAATAAAGTAACATCTTAAAACGAACTGTCATTTTGTGTGTTTCTTGAAGACTAACATTTTCTCACTAACATTTCCGGAAATATTCCCACTAGAGGGGACGTGTTAAAGTCTCTAAATAAAAGCCACCAAATAGCTAAGTTGACATAATGTGTGCCTTTTGTAACAACCATTTCAGTAAAAAACACCATCCTGACAAATAATGTCAATATAAAGTCCCTGTGAAGTGAAAATTAATCAATTCATCCATTTTCTTAGCATATAAAATAAGCTATCAAGTAAGAAAAAAGTTCCCCTTACTCGCTCTCGTCTTTGTTCTGCATGATGTGCGAGCACTCAGGGCCGACAACGAGGCACCTTAACGCAGCCACCATCAGTTTATTGGAAATATGTATTTTTGGCTAACTGCAGGTGGCAATTGCACAGGATAATCGCTGATGCAAATGAAAGCGCGTATGTTTTTATCGTGGCGAAGGGGCAACTCATGCCTAACCCCTCCAACGCTCGTCACGTGGTACCGTTTTAGCCACTCCCCCCCTAAAAAACAGGAAATTGAAACACTCTACCTCCACATTTGAGGACTACATAGTAGTCAGTTTTTTGCACATTTTTAGCAACTATCTTGAAACGTGTACATTATAATGTGTCTAGAACCAAATCTCTGTGAAACAATCCTGTTTCTCTGCTCCAGCTGGAGGTGTGAAGATCCTGTTTGAGAGCGAGCTTGGTGTGGCCGACTTCCTCCTCCCAAACAAGAGCTGCATCCTCTACCTTTCTGAGTGTGATGTCATCACAGGCGCCGCCTACAAGAGGAAGCTGGTTCGCTACAGGAATGTGAGTTTGTGCTTCTCCCCTGTTTAGTTTTCAGTCTGAGTTTGTGTGTTGGCGTTGCAGGCCTGCAGCAGCTTCCAGGAGCTGGTCCTAGTGGAGAAAACCAGCCTGGTCGAGCAGTATTTCTGGGCCGTCCAGAAGTTTGTTGTGTTAGAGCTAGGCTTGACACTGCTGCCGGTTGGCGGGCAGACGGAGGCGTCACAGCTTCTGCTTCAAATGGTAATGTCACTTTTCGTTAATGCCGGATGACTGAGGTTGCTCTCCAGCTTTGCTTTGTGTACCTGAGTCTTCAGAAGACAAGCATTTCCCCTGAATAGTTTGGTTAAATTGTTGGGGGGAGGGAAGAGGTCTTTTTGACTACGGTAATTGTCTAAAATTGTATTGTATTGTATTGTATTGTATTGTCTAAAAAAAAAAAAAAAAAATTCTAGCGTTTTCCCTTTTTTAGTAATCAGCAGTAGAACATGGGTTGGTTGAGGTGTGCACAGGCCCACCCAGATTGACAGACTGCCCACCCAGTGAGATTCATGAAAAAATATATACTTTTAAATTTCATTCCTTACTCCCTAATCATTATGGAATGAGTGAATGATTCCCAACACAGTCCCTTAAATATTAGATGGTGTTCTTCTTTCTGGCGGCAGGTTCACACGGACGGCAAGGAGAACCCATTCAGAAGAAAGAGCTCATCCGGACTCTTGGACCCGCTGGTCTTGGCAGCGATGCAGCAAGTTCCCGGGGTGGGCCGGGTCAAAGCTCTGGCCCTGTTGGAGCGCTTCTCCAGCATCCATCAGGTGTGCAACGCCACCGCCGCAGAGTTGGAGGCCGTCGTGGGCCAGGCCGCCGCTCAAAACATCCACACGTTCTTCCACAAGTCCACTGCGGCAGGAAGATGACACGCGGCCACTGTGGAGACTAGTGGCATCTTGTACTTGGACAGAACGGGGATGTTTTGTGGCAAAACCTCTGAACGTGTGCCGTATGGATTTTACGAATGGAGCTATTAAGAGGTTGCCACATTTTCCGCGTTTGAGGTTTGAATATCAGCTGTAGTCTTCCTGGGTGGAGTTTGCATATTCTTCTGATGCTTGACAAATTCTCAATACTTAAAAGAAAGAAACTACTTTGTATGCTGTTTTCTTGTTTGTTGTGCAAAGTTATCAAAACAAGCATTGTATGTAATTAACACATTCATATTTACTTGAAGAACTTTCAGTGTGCATTTTTTAAATTTTGTTTACGTTACTCAAGTAAACGAGTTGAATTCGTGTTTCGCCATACTTTTTTTTTTTTAATTGTTTTTTAACAATTATTTGGGTTGTGCTTACTTTCTGTGCATTTGGTGTTGTATTGACACTAGTTATCTTTCTTCCTTGGCAAAATTGATGGTTAGAAAAGAGACCTTCGTCTTGATGGGTTTCTTTGTCTGGTTAAATAAAAGTTTTATTTGATTGATGTGTACTTACTTCTACGTAAGTACAGCGTATGAGTACTTTGACCACTTTTTCTTTCGCCTACAATAGTTTTAAATATTGTAATCGAGGAAAGTATAGTTGCCACGATTTGCGCCGTTTTCCCTCCCAACAGATGACAATTACACGAACATGCGGTGTTGTCAGAGAGATAGCGCCTCTGGTGGTCAACTACACAGTTACACTTGACTGCACAGGTGTTTCTTTTCCCTCCTATTATCCTTTTATATCTGCAGCCGTTCTACATATTCAGTTTCATATCGACCGGAATCAAAGAGCTAATGATAAGATCGCTCTAATGATAACAAGTACATCTGTATGTATCGCGTCGAGTTGAAGTAATGGGGCGTAGTTTGTCTTTTACAAACGGAAACAAGTCGCGGGCTAATGTTGGCTTGTTAGCTAGCGGCCATTTTGTGAAATCGCCCGCCGTCGTTTGACAAAGTAACTTAGCATTCGTTCCACAAATAACGCTTATTGTACTTTTTTCATGTTCTCAGACCAAGCAAGTTTTTTTAGGCCAAAGAGGATGTCCAAGTTGATTAATTTTAAGGTAAGATGAGCCCTAATCATTGTCACCTGGCTTTCTTGCCACATTTCTATCATCGTCGATGTAATTTACCAAATAAAGGATTTGAAGTGAGTGTAAATATTTAATTTAAGTTAGAATTGTTTAATCCTTCATAACAATGTGTCTGTTTTAAATTATGTCTGCGTTTGACCCATTTCCTTCCAAGACTGCATTAATGTGCGTCGAAAATGTCCCCCCAAAAATAAAGTCACCACCATTATCTTTTAGCACATGTACGCATGTTCAATCTATCCTATCAGAATGATAAGGTCAAAGATGTTCATGCCAGTGATCGAGATGATTTATGTAAACATCCAATTCTGCCTTTTAGGAGCATGAACTGCGTCCAGGCTATGTGAGCATGAAATGAGAGGTCCATGTAATTCAATTAAATGACAGCACCATTTCACAACATACATTAAGTTATCTGAAGGCATATGGAGCAGGTCTCAAACCACCCTTCTTGCACATTACCAGACCAATTGAACCCTGCTTGAGTAAAAACTAGGTGACGAAGGCTTGGAAAAATGAAAGTTACTAACAGTATGTAACTATGGTTCTATTAATCCTGTAGGGAAGAATGAGAGAACTCCATATACTGTACAGTACCAAAATACCTTTAACTGGCATGAGACTGTGGGGTGGCCTTTGCCTCGGTTTGTTGGGGAGTGTTACATTGTCATAGAGACATGAGAGTGATTTCAGCTGGTTTAAGGAAGCAATATTTACTCTCAATTAAATTAGCAATAGTATGTTATGGTGATTAGCTGTGACATTAATCGTATTGTTTAGTACTAGTCGTATGAATAAATTATCGCAGAGGTAAAAGTTGGCATTTATGGCTTCTCACCAGTGAGTGTACATAATGTGAGTGTACCTGTTTCCAATATGGCAGTTGGTGGACCCTTCATGCATCTGGGCCCAGTTGGATAGAGTCGGTGGTATGGAGGCGGTAGGCAAACACCAGTACAACGAGCTGTTCGCACACATGAACGACTTCTACGATGATGTCGCCAGTGATGAGTGTGAGATCACGCCCTCCTCACTGGAGGAGGGGCAGGTAAGCTTTGCTCAGTCAGCTGTGTCTCATGGAAGCGTGTGTATCTTCTCTTAGTGGTTGTGTGTGTCTTTTCGGCACAGGTGTGTGTGGTGTACTGGTCCCAGATGAAGATGTGGTGCCGGGCAAGTCTGCAGTCCATTGTTTCAGACTCGCATACGTCTCTTGCTTGCTGTCACCTGCTGGACCATGGAGAATCTCTGGTTGTCCTCCTCAGCCAGTAAGACCGTAGTCGACTCGACACTGTTTGTGTTCTCTGCCTGCTTCATATAAGGGCTTCAATGACAATTCGAATGAGTTGAAAAATTTAATTACAAAAAACATTCAACATTCACGAAAATATTGAATTTTCTCCATCTTTTTTGAGGCCTTTTCATTACATCTCTACCAAAGTAATTATTGGAATCTCATTATTTGTACTTGTACTCCTTACAATGTTTTTAGGGTAACCTTTTTTTCATGTCCCTTACACTTTAAACGTTATATAAACAGTTATTTAGTGTAAAAGAAAACTAGTGTAGAGCAGAGGGCTAGTGTTGTACTTGGTGTGTCAGAATGTGGCAGCTGATGTCTAAAGTTGTATTCTTATCCTCATTTGAGAATCCGACGTGTCAAGCAGGACTTCCTCCAGCTGCCGTTCTGGATGAGGAGGTTCCACCTGGCAAGGATCAAGCCCCTGACGCTGCAAGTGTCTGTTTGCGAGAAGGCCAAGCTGGTGTAAGAGTGCTCATCATCACTAACTCCGCAATACAGCCTGCTTGTGATTGTGTGTTTTATTTGCAGGCCGTCTAGCCGGTGGGACAGCTCGGCCACATCCTACATACGTGACCTTCTCAAGAGTGAGCCTCAAGACATATGCAATTCTTTTCAGTGGTCATCGCTGACACATTTTTCCTCATGTCAAAGCTTCAAGTCAGACTGAGGCTGTTCTACTGAAGGAAGAGTCCAACTCCACCGCCATCGAGCTCTACATGAGCATCAAGGGCATCAAGGTCACCTCACATCAACAAAAACATTTAACGTATGGAATGTGTACATGTTTTGTTTTACGATTGTCCATTTGGGGGCAGTCATTCCCATCCAATCTCCGAGCAGTGCACATGAAAGCAATTTTCTTTAAAGGAGACATATCATAGGACTGGGTGCTAATTCACTATCAATATGTATTGCGATTGACACGTGATCGATATCAATAGAAAATCCCTTAGATAAAATGTTCTAAGGAAAAAAATCGGAAAGCAAACCCCATCATGGCATTGTGCGGGTTGCCAAGATTAGTCAACTAACCACATCGATGATGAAAAATTGTCGACAATTAATTTTTATCGTCGACGCGTTGTTTAATTATATATTTATTTATTTGGCGCATTATTTTTCTTTCAAAACTGCAGCATCTCACTCTTTTCCCGCTGGCTGTTTTTACTGTCTGCAATGCAAATGCGCAGTAGTGGTAACCTGGGTCATATGTGATTTAAACAGAAGCATTGTGGGTAAAGGAGTGTAAGGGCTAAATCGTGTTGGCAACAGAGTCCGAAAGTTCCGGCAAATTTCACCAAATGTACTAAATGCAATGCATACCTGCCTTTCATGGCAACACGATGGGGATCATTTAAAAAAGGAATCGGCTAAGTACGGCTAATGCCAACATTGAGCCAACAAGTTCAACTGGAACTAAAACAATTAGTCAACACACAAATGCACATAACCAGCTAATATTTAGTTTATAGCATACACAGCTGCAGCATTTATACACATACATACAGGATGTGGTTCCATAGACTGCTTTGATTTGATACATTTGCCTTGCTTGCCCTTCAAATCCAGTGTAGTTTGTCATATCTATTTTTCTCTTTCTAAAGAAAAACAGTAGGTTACGATGCCCAACCCTAGTCAGTAGGCACCCCAGACATTAAGCTGTTTGCATACAAGTTCAACACATGAAAAAGTTGCTTCATATGTCCGATATAAGGCTGGAGTACACCTATTGAGCTAACACAGCCCCCCTTTTTTATTTTTGCAGATTTGTGTGAATGATGAGCTGGTGTCCAAGAGGTTTGCCATTCATAGCCAAGACTGTTCCAACGGCAGTAAGCTGGAGCAGCTCAATGTTCAGCATTTTAGATTTTCACACCGCAATCTCAACAAGCCTGCCAGGAAGCCCAGAGCACAGGCCGTGGCTGCTCCAGTGCCATTAACACAAGTGGAAACTGAGCCTCCTCCAGGTGAAAACTTGTTCAGCTTCTTCTGAATTGGTCTATGGTTCAGTTTTAAATCACATTTAATCTTAAAGTACTAGTGTATTTTTTAGAAGTGTAAGTCATGCTTTTTCTTTCATGATTTGGCTGGTCCTGTAACTTATACTCAGGTGTGACTTGTAAATATTAAAATAAGACCTTGGGCTGGACCTCAAAATCATGTTGACATTATTTGGTGGTTGGCAAATATTTTGGGTGCATAACAGCCTGTGGCCACCTTCTGTTAAAGAGAGTGGGTGTAAAACGCTGCAAACCTCCCTTTCGTGGCATCACGGCAGTGATAGACGAGCATCTAAAAAGGAAGCACGTGGCTGATGCCCGACTTTATTTCTGCTAATAAGGACAATCGTGTCTGGAAGCTAGCATTAGCACACAGCTAGCACACACAGGCTACCGTGTGTGTTTGATGTAACGCAATGCCCTGTTGTGGTAAGCTAACATATTGTAGCGTCTACTATGATTTACGGAGGCATTAGTCAGTGAACTCAAGTTTATTAACAACCAAAAGACAGTTTTTGTATGTCCGTGGTTGACATCAAACAGGAAAAGCACAGCACACGAGCTACCTTACAGTCTATTTTCAATGCCGCGAATGCAAGCAGTGTTGCTCTGTCTCTTTTTGATAAAACCTACACTATTATAATTTGACATTGGTCATGATGGTGGTACGTTGGTCGTGTCAGAAGTTCAACAACCACTGACCTCTGAGATGTTGATTCCATTAACCTAATGTCATGTGACCCTCAGTGATGCTGGGAGCTAGACTGGGAGGCTGTGACGGGATGACAGCACCCCCTCAGGTCAGTGTTTGTTAGTGAATGTGACGAACTTGTCATCCAGTTTGTTTTTATTTTGTCTGTTACATATCCATGTTGTTTTCATTTCGTTTTCATGTTGTACCTGTTGTATTCACATTGCATCCAACCTTGGTCGCTGTTTTTCAGAGCCCAGGGTGTGAGGGAACCAGCAGCTCAAAAATCCCAGATGGACAAGCATTACCAGGCAGCCAGTCAGCAAGGTGAAAGTGCATCAGCATGAATGAGGTAACGAAAAAAAGAAAGACAATTCATGTGACGGCAGTGTCATTTCAGTGTGTCACCGGACAAATTGGACTCCACGTTCAAGTCCTACCTCAGTCTGTTCAGGTGAGTAATGACATCACGGTCATGCTTTCGTCTGAGTGGCTGGCGGCTGATGACTGTGGTTGATGGTTGCACAGGTTCATGAGGTTCCTCAATCCGGCATGCAGCTTTAATGAGACAGAGACAAGTGTGAGTTTCATATAAAGCATAATTAAAAATAGGGCTGAACGATTAATTGCATTTGCAATATAATTATGATTTGAAAAGACGCGAATACGTCATTACTTTATTGACAGAGTAGGGAGGAGGGGGATTCACCCAACGCTAAGCTAACGCTGCCGCAGCTACAGTATGCTTGATCCTTTTCACCTCGCATGGTTAAAACTTTCCGTGTGTGGGGAAAAACCCTCACTGTGTACGTGTGTTGTCATTTTTATGATGTTTTGGCTGCCGTCGGAGTGGGTGTGAGGAAATATTTGTCATGGGGTCGGTGCGTGCCGCCGTTGACTTCGATCAAAGTTCAAAGTTTGAACACACGCACACATGTGAGTGTGCGGCTCCTTGAGCCACAACAAATAAAAACCCATCCGTGCAAAATTGTCAAGCAGTCAAATATTAAGAGGATGAATTCGGCTGTGTTCCGAACTAAAAGGTGGACGGAAAGCTGTTGAGGCGCTGCCGAGTGGTCATCATGCCCGGTGGCATCATAAGTAGTCATTATTTTACATTTCCTACCGGGTGGCGTGTGCGATGTTACTAAATGAAGATCGGGTAAGCTTTAATTCCATACCTGTATGTTTTATCTATATATCTGTCTATATTTTAAGTTGAGTGAATGAATTAAGATGTGCAGTCCACGTTTACATATTTTCTACACCAGAGCTGTAGAAAAAAAAAAATCGCAACTCCTATCACAGTCGCAGTTATTTGGGAAAAAAAAAAATCGCAATCAGATTATTTTCCATAATCGTTCAGCCCTAATTAAAAATAAGTCAGACACAACGGTAATTACCGTCATATGTGAACGTTACAGGTGAGTCAACCTGAGGAGTTGATTGAGTGTTCATCTCAACATTCCTCCAGCTCATCCAGCCCAGGACAGGAAGTGTAAGCGGCCAATTCGACACCACTTTTGATACTCCAGCAACAGTGACACAGGAAAAAAAAAAACTAAAACAGTGACACGGGGGAAAAAAAAGAGATATCAGCGCAGGCTTTCTGGATTAGTGGTCCTCAAACCTGGTGTGCCTGGAAACCTAGGAATCTGTGAGCTGTAGCTTGAGGGTCTGCAAAATGATTTGCAATCAACCTGTCTGTTGTGTCATTGAAATTAAAGACCATTCATAAAGGTACAGGCACACTGATAAAACTAAATACATTCTTCTTCCCTATTTTAGTTTTGGGCCAATTAAAAGCTCTGATATGTTTTACACATCATCACCAATTACTGTAAATCTGAAACCCCTAATTTAATAAACTGGTTCTCGTCAAGAACACTACAGAAATAGTCTTTTTTTTTTCTTAGAGATTACAGGTGTCTTTTATAGTAGTGAGGATGTAATATTACTAAAATAAATGTGTCCTTTTGTAATTCACTTAAAATGTGATTTTATTCCTTAGTTAAGCTTTAAATTGAATATTATTTTGACTGTATCTTGCAGAAAAAAACGACTCGCGAGATTGAAGCTTTTCACTGCTGTACAAAGTACAGCTTTGTTCTCGTAACAGCACAAATGTTTTTGTCTTAAATATGCATTTAACATTACATTTAGACTTCTTTAAATAACCTTTTAATTCCTGACTTTTCTGGATACACGTGCTACTGTAGTTTATGTCAAAACCATTACATTACATACATTTGACATTAAATATGTGGTATTGAAAGTACACCTTTTTTTTACAAGCCCAATGCACTAGGGAAGTACTATACTATGTGATTTTCATTTTTTGCTGTAACGCAATGTATGATAACACCCCTCTTTTTTTTTTTCTTTTCTTTTTCTGGTAATGCGTCTCATGCTCGAGAAATTACGCTAGTTATGTTATTTGACGTTAGCATTATGAGGTGTTTCCCAAAGTAAATAAATAAATAAACCTGTAATGAGTCCCTGGATCCCCAAAGTCTGAGAATACCTCATCTAAAATGAAAATATAGCAATCAAATCTGTGAAACATCAGCCTGAAGGCGTTGTGTGCATGTTTCAGCAAACTGTCTCCGACCCAATCGAACGTGAGGAAGAGGAGCGACGGCAACTCGGCATGCACAAGGTGTTTCATTTGTAAATACTTTACAATCATCAAAAGTCCTATTCGACTGACGTTGCTCCGTGAGTGCCCTACTACATTTAATCTGAACCCTTTCATTTCTCGTTGCTGCTTGGAGATTTTCGGAGTGGTTGAATCCACAGCCTTTGAAATTTCAGTCAGATGATGATGATGATGATGATGAAGAAGATGACCCGGTAGGCTTGCTTTTATTTCCTTAGCCAGGTTAGCTAATTCAAGTCCATGTCACTCTACCTTGTTAGAAGAAATGATTATCAAGATAAGAAGGTGATGTCGATCATTTGTTGTCAGGTGCCTCCCAGCGCTCCCAAGATGGGCGGAATTCTGGTGCACTCTGTTGTCCCAATTGAGCCGTGCTCAAGCCTGGATGACGCCCCCATCACTGTGACCCTTTGCAGGGTAGATAATGACCTACTATGATTGTTAATAGAGCTACAGCTAATATTTAGACTCAAGCTTTAGGGGGCAGTTTCTGCTTTGTGTCTAGACATTGCAGAGGAAGCAGGTCTGCCTGTCTCCTACGGACCTTCTTAGTTGGCCCTCCGTGGGCCGAGGGAACAACACCGTGGTCATCTCGCACACCGCCGACCAGCCCCAAAGCTACCTGCCACCCCTCCTCAGTCACATTCTGCTCAGCACTATCTTCACCATCTCCTCCTCTCGAGCGGGCGTGAGCACATATCACAAGTATCACACAATACGTCAACTAACAGAATGAAAATAAGCAGCTTGTGTTGTGTGCACTTGTAGCCAGTAGCAGTGGTGCTGTGTCCCGGCTGGGAGAAAGTCCAGCTGGTCTGCGACCTCCTAGAGGAGAGCAAGGTTACCCGGCGCCTCAATCCGACTAGCGCGCTGCTCGGTGGTGCAAAAGATGATGCCAAAGGCTTCAAGATTCCCAAAGACTGTAAGTTGCTACAACATGTTCGTCGTCTCCTCCACCCCGTTGTCGTCATAGCAAAGCTGGGCCTTGCAGTTGAAACGGTAACAAACACACATTGTGGAACTGCGGCCTCCTTAATGTCCGGACAAGCGGAAAAGGCACCAAACTACGTCCGTGGGCGTTGCACAGAATAGTTGCAGTGTGTAAGTGTCTTTAGACTCACTATGGCCCCTTTACCTTTGTTTTCTTACATTTTCTTGTACAGGCCTGCTGCTAGTGACCACTCCCTTCAGCCTGGTGCGTCTTCTGTCATGTCACTGCTTTCTGTTCCTGCGTCTGAGCCACCTTGTGTTGGATGAGGCTGACCAGCTCTTCACGCTGGCTCCAGAGCAGGTGACACCTTGGTGGTGGTGTAAAGTTTGTCATGTCAAATTGTATCAAGAGATGGAAAAAATATGGTCATTTCTCATCACAATTAACACTATTATCACAATTTTACCAAAAGAAATGTAAAAAAAAAAAAAATCTGATACACACTGCAAAAACATTGTAAAATGTTTCATTTTAAATGTAAAAACATCCAAATCAAATCTAAATTATGTACTTTTTTGATATTGGAAATTGCAATGGCTACAACCACGCTCCATAGAACAAAATGTGAAATTAATTTGTGATTACTTGCGATTAACATTTTAATTGAATGAACAGCCCAAGTTTTTATAGATCGTAGGAAGGAAAAATCTATAAAAATACATTATACATACAGTATTTGTGGTTTATCACCTATTCTTGGTGAGTGTCTAAGCCATAAATCGACCAATATATATTCTGTTTCAACTAGAATTGGTGTTTTAGAATATATCCCCGGCAATCATTTTGTAATTAAGAATTGAAACTGTAAAATGAAGCTTTTGGAATTTGACCACAGTTATTGGTATACTGGAAAACATTTCATTGCTAATGACACCTAAAGCATCATTGCTTACTCCTCTTGTCAGATGGAGAGCATTTTGCAGCATTATCAGAAGGTCATCTCGCGCCAGGAAATGTCCTCAAGTCCACAGCAGCTGGTCGCTGTGGCCAAGCGGTGGACGAGTCACATGGAGGCTTTGGTGGTCGAGCACATGCCCTGCGCTTGTGTCGTCATAGCAGCTCCGGAAGAAGCGGCGCTGTACGGCAATGTGCAGCAGGTCACTGCAAAGGAACTTTGACCCTGTAGCTTGGATCATGATTATGATGACGTCATCTTGTCACAGCTTGTCTTCATGACCTTGGAGAACAGCAAGATCTCCACATTGTTGAGTGGGTTGGATTTCAACCCTGACGTCGGCCAGAAGACTCTCATCATCTGCAACTCCGCTGAGGAGGTTGAAGATGTACACAAGGTAAGTAGCAATGGCAAGACTGTGTTTTGAAAAAGTATTGGATCACTGCACAGTTTGATTGATTTTATTGATTACATTTTTCAGGATGTTTTTTTTTTTCATCCAAATAACTTTTTGTTTCCTGCTCCTTTACTGCATCCTCACTGACTTGCACTGCATCCACTAACCGAATTTACAAAAGCACTGTTAGTGTTAAAAACTTGGTGCTGATTGCTGAACATTGCCAGACATGTTGCCCATTTATACAGTGGAAAAGCAGTGAATTGTCCACACGTTTGACACTTTACACCCGAGGTATGTGTTTTCAAGCCATAAATGTACAGCATTTATGAGGTCACCTTGGTATAATAATGCTGGGAGGGGAAAAAACAATTTCAAAGCTTGTTTTCCGGAAAAAACAAGGACAAAAACTTGGCTTTCTCTATAAGCAAAGGGTAGAAAATTCAATTGAAGTCTGACTTTTGTGTAAAATTGAGATTTTATTATTTTGAGATCTTTTCTTGTCTCCCAACAGGCTGTGAGCTGTAAATCAGCATTCTGTCTGAAGATTCACCCGGTTTTAATGCACACGTTGGACTGTGTGCTTCAGCAGTGGGCCAAAAGCATTGGGCCTGGCACACACGTCATTCTGGGTAAAGCACGACACACTTCACATCCTCACACTTTGATATACGTCCTCTGGGTCAGGATAAGTATTGTCTCCTTGAGAAATATTTGTCTCAGACAAAAGAAAAGCAGTTGACTCTAAAAGATTGAAAAGCCCTGTTCTAGGTATACCTGTATGTGATTTTTTATTTTTATTTTTTTGCTTTTTAAAGTGGAAACTAAAAACCAAAATCACTAAATCAAACTAAAAAAAATCACACTGGTGCTAACACTAAACAGGGGATTTTTGCGCTGTTTTTGTTTTGTTTTAGTCACCACCAGAGAGTGCCTGTTGTGTTTGGGGCTAACAGATGCCACCTGTGTGGTCCATTTTGACTTCCCAAGTTCACCCAAAATCTTTGGAAGCCGACTCTTTTGCATGAGCAACAACTTCAGAAAGCTCACAGACCCTGTAAGCCCAGCACCAGGTGTCGTAGATCTTGACCGGATGTGGCTCTAATGCCGTCTCTGCTTTCCATCTCAAGCCTTCCTCCCAAGACTCTAAGGCGAAAGTCCGTCGAGTCTGCAGGTCCTTGCTGCTGGTTTCCGAGAAGAATGCGCAGCACGTTGGTGGCCTGGTGCGCTACCTGAAACGAAGCCAGGCTCTGCTCCCTGCAGAGCTGCTCTCTTTCGCAGAGGCGGCCGACGTGGCCCGAGAGGAGCTGAAGACTGAGCGGCCACTCTGTCACCACCTGAAGAGCTTTGGAATGTGCAGGTTTAAAGCCACCAGACAACATACAGTATGAAAATGAAAAATACAGATGCTCATGCTTTGTGCAAATATTTACGTTAGGAAATGTCAGACATAAAGTGAACCACTGTTGCATATCCACCCACAGTAATGTCAAAAAACAATATAAAGAGATTATGTAAAAAAAAAACATTAAAACAGTTTTGCACCGCCAACAACCCTAAACAAAAACACATTTAAACTTATTAAAACGTGTATTTAAGAAATATTCCTTAGTATTAGTATCAATATAATTTGAGTACTGTACTGTGCACCTCATTAAAAGCTGCAACAGCTAAATTTAGCCGTAAGACTAATTTGTACATATATTGGCTGCTTCGTCTTGATAGCCGCGGGTCTCCATGTTATAACGTGATAGTTGCAAAGAAAGAGGTCACACAGATGGATTAAAAAAAACAACAACAACATTTTTTTACCTTAAACTTCGTGCATTGATGTTATGGTAAGTATCAACTTTCAAACTACTCACAGCGCAGCATCACATCCAAACAAAAGAGAATTAAATTTATATTCAAACACCACAATGTTCAACCAATCCATACAGTACATCACCACTCACAGGCATATAATTATTGCTGCTTGGAAGGACAACTTCTCTGTCTGTCTTAATTATGCCACATCTACAGCCAGTAGAGCTCAGTGCTGCCCAGCATGTTGTGGCACAACAACATTCGTTTAAGGTTCATGCTGAAATTTCATCTCGAGGCGGAGTATCCCCAACTGAATTTAAGTAGATTGTGTGTGTGTGTGTGTGTGTGTTTTTCTGTGTAGGTTCAGCGCCGTGTGTCCAGATCGCCACAGGCTCAACTCTCAACTGGATCAGTCCAAACTTCCTGATTCTGGACTCATAGAGGTTACTATGCCACAATTCTACCTACCAGAGATGGAGGACTGAAGTCAAGTTTTGATGACTTGGGGTTTTACAACAACTCAGAAGACTTAGGGTTTAAAGTTGGACTTGATTAGAGTCGTAAAGACTTGACAGACTTAATTGTTGTTTGTTTTATATGCTTGGTTTCAAGACTAAAACATAAAAGTAATGAATTAGGATCTATTATAATGCCAGTATAGTCGTGCATGCTGGCAATGGCAAAGTCATGATGGGAGGATTAGCTTGTCAAACGACCTTTCACTATCAGATGGTGTCGTCATGTCATGTTTGGTTGCCAAGAGTTAATACTTTTGACTATAAAGCTACTAGTGTCATGTAAAATATCAAGTGCAGAAAGCAAAATTTGTTTTTCAAAGACAGCCAGGCCGACTACAGTAATACTCTGCTTTAGTGGTGAATAGCGAAAAAGCACCAATGGTGGGATTTAAGAAAAACAAAAAAAACCCAGAAGAATTAATGTATGGTGAATATGGAAGGATCACTGTACACATGCCTGTGATTTGTGTGCAGGTGTTGCCTCTCCACATCAAGACTGCGTCCGTCTTCTATGGTCGTATAATCCAGAAGGAGGGCAATGTCTTTGGCAGCATGGTGGCTAACATGACGTCTTACTATGCTGACAGCAAGCCGTGTCCTGAGGAGGTGCTACAAGGAGCCTTATACACTGTGCATGATGACAACAATTTCCACAGGTCTTGATCTTCACACTACAGTGTACTTCCATTTATCGAGTGAGACGTCCTAGACCCACCCATGCTAGGCGATGAATCTCAATATAGAAAAACCTAAAAAAAGAAACCTTTGTTTGTGATATAGTGAGGGTTTGCACTCTGTGAATTCCGTCCGTGTGATGCTTAGCATAGTTCCTCCTCCTCCTGCAGGGTGAAAGTCCTTGCTGTCCCCGACACCAAAGGCCGCCTATTTTTCACTGTCCTCGTTTGCTTCATTGACATCGGAAAAGTGGAAGAAGTCAAATCCCACCAGATCCTGCGGCTGCCAGAGGAATTCCACTCTTTGCCTGGCCAGGCAGTGGAGATGATCTTATGCCAGGTGAAGCCTGGCGATGCGGAGGCTGACTGGCATCCCAAGGTACCCGAGGCCATGGCCTACTTTTTTTTTGCTCCCAACACTTTTTACTTATATCTCCAAGCTTCTCAAGAGGAATGCTTGGTTGTAATCCATCTAGCAGCTCATGCAAACTATCAGCTTCGGCCGAGCTCATGTTCGTAAACTAGGGCGGATACCTGGCACGAACAGGCGCCGCACCGAGGCACGAGGTATGAGCCGCGCTTGCTAGCCTGGGCGGCTAAATATTATCCACCCGCACTGAATAGGTCCCTTCGTCTAAGTAACTAATTCTCACCTCAGTGGCGATAAATAAGATACATTTCTAATAAGCATCATTATCAATGAAGGCTGACGAGGAGTAGCAACACCGACAGAGCGAGCACAAGAATGCTAATTGCTAAGCTAATCACCAGAAAAAGTGCTTCTGTGTTTAGTACGCTTTTCACAGAAGACTAGGTGGAGAGCGACCAGCTGTGAACAGCAAATTAGTGGGTAAATTAATGTCTAAAGCAGGGGTCACCGACATTTTTGAAAGTCAGAACTACTTCTTGGGTACTGATTACCGCAAAGGGCTTCCAGTTTGATAGCTTAAAATGATTCATCAACTCTAACTCCTCACATTGATCGTGTTAATGATTTCTCACAATCATTACAAAGCAGATAAATATCAAAATGCAACACTATTTCTTTAAGTCTCTGCCAGTGTTCACATTTTCAAATGATCACGTTCCTAGAAGTCACAATGTCCCATCACTGGTGCAATATTTTTAGAACAGGCCAACGGGTTACTCGTGATCCTGGGAGGGCGCAACCTGGTGTCCATAAATACAGAGTGATCTGCACTACACCAGAAAACGTAATTCACCCAAAATGGAAAGGAAATGAAAATGTTGTGAACAATATTTGAACACCGTCAGGTGACCAGAGCCATCAGCCAGAAGATACAAGGTGTTAAGCACAGAGCCAGAGCTGTCCTCAGTCTGGGAAACACAGTCTTTCTGGATATTATGGTATGTTGTCAACTTGTCACTGACTAGATGGTGCGTTGACACATTGAAAACCATCTTGATCGTTGTGCTTCTTGGAGGTTCTGGAGAGTCGAGTGGCCGGTATGAAGACTGTGATTAGCGAGTACAACGTTGCCACCCTCATTTTGAATACGGGAATGGCCGAACGAAACCCAGATCATCTGGGCCAGCTGAAGCTAATCAGTCCGGAAGGGGCAACCAATCATGCATGTGGGTAAGGAAGCTTGTAAGGAATGTCAGGATCCAGCAGCCTGCTGGACTGTTCTGAGACTGATATTGGTGACATCACTTTTTTGGGAGGGGGGAGGGGGTGGCTAATTTTATTTTATTGTACTCATAATCCATAAGTCCATTTTCTCCAATGCTTATCCTCATTTGGGTCAAAGGTGAGCTAGAGCTTATCTCAGCTGAGAGGTCTCTGACAAGCTGTTTGGTGTTCAAAAAGAGAGTGACAGGAAGTTTTTTGACTTTGCAGCAAAACTGAAAGTGGTCCTGACACAACAACCAACCAGACTCCTCATCTTAATGACAAAGACGGTAAAAAGTCTTGCATGTTGACATTTTGAATGCAGCAACAGGCTAACCTAAAGTTTCTGATCAAGCTCACATCGTTTCATGTTGGCTTGTGATGTGTTCAGGCGTTCCTGCTCGCGTCAACCAAAACGACAATCAGATGTGTCATGGGGACGGTCACATGACCAAAAGGTATGCTAGTACAGAAGGACCGTTTTACTGTTTTTATACAATACGGTGCTATTTTTCTAAATGAAAAATGTAGCAAGTAAAATTGGGGTTTAGGTCTGGAAATTTGTCATGCGAGAAAATTGAGTTCGAAGCCTGGTCATGGGACAGCTTAAACTTGTGTGAGGGTGGACAAATCAGTTTGAGAACCATTGCGGTAGCATCCAGACTTGCCACGCTGAGACTTGATGCGTGCCACTTTGATGCCGCCGTGTGTCAGTCTGCACCCGCAGGTCCGCTGGTACCAGACGTCCACGTCACTGAGCGTCACGCTGAAGCTGAGGGACCCGCAGAATCAGCGCTGCGACTTCCACCCCGACCGCGCGGTATACAGGTCTGTCAGAACGGCGGCGGCGTTGACGCCGCTCGTTGCTCATGCGCTTCACTCTGCACATGGCGGTCACTGGAGCCTTTTGGCCAGAGCTCTGTTCACTGGAGGCAGTGGATACATGTTTAGCAAGGCTTACTTTGCCTGAGGGGGATGATCATGCTATCATCAGCATGGGACACGCATGCTTGTTTTCTAATCATATTCACCCGACTTGTCACTTGGAGTCCGTCTGCGGGATTGTTTGATTTTGACTCCATTTTGATTCTCCTTTGAGCTCACCTCATTATTTGAACCTGCTGGGGTTTTTTTTCTGCTACATTAGCATCTTGACTTACAAGTGGCCCAACTTACGAATTTTTCAATTAGAAGTCATCGCTTGGTTGATTTTTGTTCTATATTTTGATAGAGCCATGGTTTATTGAACGGGACGAACCGTAAAATACAAAATGTAAACACTCGCAGAGAGCTGCTGAAGCCACCACTCACGCCCGGACGCTCACACGCACGATGTGTTCCAGGTCCCGATGTCGCACACTAAACCACGTGCCTTAAAGGTTTACATTGAACATCCAAACCCTACAGTGTGTACAGTAATTACACTTTATAAATCTTGATTCTTTACTTTCTTTTTTTCTTTTTTTTTTTTATTCAATGCAATGCTTTTTTTTCTTCATTAAAAAGCGGAACTGATTAGTAGCATTTTAATTTCAACATCGAAAAACTGATTTGATTTTCAAGTAAATTTGTATGTGAACTTGGTCACAGAGCGAATGCAACTTGTCAAGGTACCACTGTAAATTGCAATGAGGATGATCTCATCTTTATTTACTCCCAAATGTACTTTCTCCGACAGAAATATGGACCTGTTTAGTTGAACACTGACATGATTCTGTTGATTTGAATGTCAGATGTTTTAAGGGTTTGATTGTTCTGCCTGTCACTGCATGTCGCTGGCAGTTAAAGAACGTTTTTTTGTATTTTAAATTGACCACATAACAGACTTAATGTGTCTTCTTAAGAATGTTTGATGTCACATTTAGTTTCCCTTGATTGTTAGCGTTTGTTTTTCTCAAGCGTGTAATAAAACAGTGATTCTCAACTGTTGTCACACTGGGACCCACATTTTCCTGTTGTAGTCACGTTGCGTCCCAGTTTTTTGTTTTTTTGTTTTTTAAGACAAGAATAAAGACAACCCTTTGCGTAAAAATAAATGAATAAAAATAGTACGCATGCTTTCATGTTTAGTGTCTTTCAGAGCATCTTATTAAGAAGCTAGGGATGAACATGACAAAAATAGATTATGGGAAAGGAAAAGCAAAAATCTGCAAGTAATTGACAACAGCTCAAAGCCAAATAACACAAAGATTTATTGATGATAAATGCCACTAGATAGCAGCAAAGCCCCCTTTTGCCATTAGACTAGACTAGCCTGACAAAATGAAACGCCTCCCTTCAATGCAATATTGTATTATTCCCCCAATGCAATAATAATGTTGCTTGTCAAAATGCTAAAACCTGGTGACAAAGCAATATTTATATTATATACATAGCTTTGGCCTGAGATTCAAATCTCATAAAGAGTGAGCAGAGTACATTAGAAGTCTTCACTTGTGTGCATGTGTGTGTGTTTAGTGGCGTTGTGAATGGTCGGCACTACGGAGTGGATCTGGATCTCCACGCGGCCGTGTTGGCTGAGCACTGCCACTGGGAGCTGAAGTCCAATGAGCCCGTCCTTACGCTGGTCAAAGGAGAGCGTGGCTACTGGCCTACGCTTCTCAGGAGCAAGGTGCTGTTTGATTGAAACTTCTCACATTACCGTCAAAGCAACATTTCAGCTTCAGTTTTATTTTTTATATATATATTTTATTTATTTTTGTTGGTTCTGGGTTCCCACAGAACATTTTTGTGAGTTACGACATGGAACATCTGGAGGAGGAAGACACCGTGTCAACTCATAGTAAGACCATTTAAATCACTCGTTAATAGGCGTGGGAAGTTTATGGAGTTTATCAATGAATTCAAGTTCATACTTCATCATGATGAGGTTTGTTTTTGGTTTTTTGGGGGGGATGCCTGCCTAGCGTACCGGTAGTTTAAAGTGCGTCCCCGCTAACTTGCACTCCTTGCTGTAGCAACACGCCTGCAAACAGCGAAGAGCTAGTTTATAAAAACACAGTTACATACATATTTTGACAAAAAGAAAAACTTGCATTCAAATATGCATCACATTCCTCAGAATTTAAAACAATTATGTGGAATTTGATGCAAGTTAATGCTGGGGATCAAAACTATTTCAAAGTCTGTTTGGCCTCAAGTACGGCTTTGTGTACTTCATCCATGTGACGCTGCTTTGTTGTTCAGGTGAAGCGTTTGTGGGCGACACGGGAGAAGAAGGCCACTTTTTCAACGGGTACAGCAGCACTGACAGCGACTCCACATGCTGAACACAATTGTCGTCGTTTCATGCCGCGAGGAGACCGCAAACCAAGGCCTACCGCTGTGAATATTCCGTGATGACGGTGCGAGTGTCAGACGACTTGAGTGGTACAAGAAGACGTTTGGATTCTAGAAGTCTGACAACAACTCGACAACCTTGTTGAGATGTGACCAAAGAAGTAGAAAACAAAGATGGTGACATGAGTTATTGTCATCTTGATAACTGATTTATCATTTAGAGACCTTGTTTAACTAGACAGATAGATACTGTGAAAAAGTATTTGCCCGCTTGTCAAATTCTCACTTTTTTGCATCGTCTCCTAACTTTAAGATCATCCAAAAAAAAAAAAAAACGTACATCAGACAAAGATGTAAAAGTAAACTTAAAAAGCAGTTTTTAAATGGTTATTTTATTGATTAAGGGGAAAAAATTATGCCATGCTACCTGGCCCTGAGTGGAAAAGTATTTGCTCCCTAAACCTAATTACTGGTTGGGCCACACTCAGCCGCAACAACCAATTGACAATGAATCTTGTAATAGTTTGGGATTTTGTTTTTTATTTCACATTGACTTTTTTCTAAACTTACTTTTAGTTTATTGAGAAAATTTGTTGATTTTTTTTTTTTTTTTTTTTTTTTTTAAATGCTTTGTTTTATTAGTTTTAATATTTGTTTTAGTTTTTTCGCTGTGGAGTATTGATCGAGTGCATGATAAAAAAAAAAATCACTAAATATTGTGTAATTTAGTAAGTAAGGGCGGCCAACTGGTTAGCACATCCGCCTCACAGTGCAGAGGTTTAGGGTTCCAATCCGGGCTCTGACTTTCCTGCGTGGAGTTTGCATGTTCTCCCCGTGCGTACGTTTTTGCATAAACATTAGCATTATGGGTTAATTGAACACTCTAAATTGTCACCAAGGTGATTGTCATTGTGAGTGTGAATGGGTGTTTGTCTGTGTATGTCCGGCGATTGGCTGGCAACCAGTTCAGGGTGTACCCCGCCTACTGCCCGATGACAGCTGGGATAGGCTCCAGCACGCCCGCAACTCTTGTGTGGTTAAGTGGCTCGGATAATGGATATATGGATTTGTTAATGAAAATATTTTTTCAATTTTATTTTTATTTAGTTTTTGTTGACTATAATAACCTTGCTCTGGAGATATTTTTCTTGCAGAC
The DNA here is from genome assembly GCF_054856515.1 of Filicampus tigris. Classification (NCBI taxonomy): domain Eukaryota; kingdom Metazoa; phylum Chordata; class Actinopteri; order Syngnathiformes; family Syngnathidae; genus Filicampus; species Filicampus tigris. The sequence goes on along the minus strand of NC_141220.1, from coordinate 21,272,172 downwards.
TTTCTTTAATTCAGCCATGTGAGGGTTTTTGAGCATGGATGGCATTTTAAAGGTTATGCCACTTAAGATAGGCCACTCCAAAACATTCATTTTGTCTTTTTAAGCCATGCAGAAGTTGACTTGCTGATGTGTTTTCAGTCGTTGTTATGCAGTCATTAAGTAGAACCCATATCCGCTTTGCTCCTTGAATTTGTTTGGATTGTGGTATTTTGTTAGTTTTTTGAGATATGTTGGCCGACTTCATTTTGTCAGACTTTGAATATTTTAGTTTTTTACCTTAAATAAAATCACCATTTAAAAATTGCATTTTATGTTTACTTTGCCTTTGATATTTACATTTGCTTGATGATTCTAAACAAGAATTTTAGAAGGGGGCAAATACTTTTTCATGGCGCTGTAGATAGAATGGAACCTTGGTTTATGAATCCATTACATTTAAATTACTTTCAATGGTGAAAGATTATTTGAGATGCAAGGGCTTTGATTTAAATGTGGTCGCGGAACAAATCAAAGGGACTATATGGCCAGAATGGCCCATTTTTCACAAAAAGGGAAAAAAAAGATCTTTTGATCAGGAAAATTAAACTTGCATGCATTTTCAATTATATCAATTTGTTTTGTAAAAATCAGTAAATAACTAATACATCTTGTACTGCCTCTTCTTCATCTGCAATATGGATACTACCCTCCATATCTTGGTGTGGCAAAGTGGAGGAACTGGAAACAAAATTGGTCGAAGTTTATAGACGGAAATGCAAACGGAAACCCGTTTAAAATGATAGGCAGACCGGCCTATAAGTGATTACTATTTATTCCGGCCGGACAAAAAGACGGATTGACGGACGGCGGAAGGGTAACCCAGCTGCAGGCGCAAGACGAAAAACGGACTGGGAAAAAATTGCTAGGGGATATTTTTGTGATCAAGTTAGGCGACTCTTTTTTTGTTTTTGTTTTGTTTTTTTTCTTCTTTGCAAGTAAAGGCTTTGATCTTGACACCCTGACCTACAACCTAGACATACAAAGAAGATGAGAGATTTCTTTTGGCAGCTTCCCTCGCCATTTTTTTCTCGTCTTGTATCAATTTTGGAGGAATGCCCAAGATTTGCCCCTAAAACTAGCCAGTTTCACCACAGCAATAAATCTGCAGTAAAAAAAAAAAAAAGTCTAGAATTGTTGGTCTTTGTAGTATTGTGACTAAAGACACAGACATGTTAAGACACCTAGGAATTTTCAAAAATGTGAACAAATGCATAATACGTCTCTTTTAATGTATGCGTATTTATTGATAATCATACATACAAATTGAATTTCAAAACATTTCCTTATTGGTGTGTGTCCTCTGCTGATCATGTCGACAAATTATATAACGACTTGATTCTAATCAATATTGATATGATCTAAAAATCAGCAATTTCAGTCATCTCAATGATGTGCGAGTTTCATTTCTAATCTTTCCAACATCGTCCGTATCTTCCATATAATAGCACTTTGACGTTCATCTTGTCTTCTTCTTACTTAAAATAGGTTTCTTTTTTTCACACATTGGTCTTGAAATGGTGTTGCTTGTCACAATTGGACTGGCTCGCTCATCCCTTTCGCCTATTTTGTCATCTTGTTGCCTTTGGCCGGCGTGACGTTCTTGGTGGCTTTTCCCAGTGCCACGTGACGAATGGACGAGCCGAACTGGAGCGTGCTGAGCGTCTCAACCTCGTCCTTGGCGTCTGGACTCACGTTGACGAACACGCAACACTGAGGCGGAAATCACAAGGCTGGCATCAGAACCAAGATGGACGCTAATTGGATCAGAGGAATCACACCAAAACAATCGGAGGAGATCACAGAGGAATCATAACACTCATATTGGGTTGATGACAATCGAAATCAATTGAATCACCATCTCCAGATTTAAGGATTCAGTTAATGCTAACACTTGGGTCAGGATATCAAAGAAGATGAAATCTAAATTGACACTCATTCACTGCCATGGACGTTTCAATTTGTCAACTGGAATCCAACTGTTTCCTGCCACCGACAAATACATTCGCCAAGTGTGTTTTTTTTTTTTCAGCATGTGGGCATGGAAGAAGGTCAAGTCCAGTTTGTCTGTAAAATTCAACTTTGTAAACCACTGCAAAGACTGTAAATGATGGTGTTGGATTATTTTGCATTTATTTAGTCAACCTGTAGGTTTGGTGCTTATAATGTGACAGAACACAATATTCTGTGGGTCTTCAAAAAATCAATATGCTCTAAAATGCTGCCAATGTGGGGAACTGCTTGGAAAATGGCCGGCAGTCAATGAGTGAAAAGAAGTTCGATTTACATCTCAGGAATAGACGCACTACTCATCCCACGGGGGAAATTGAATCCCAACTCGGACAATTCTCAAATCAAAGGAGCCAGAGCGATCAATAAAGTCATAAACATCAACATCAAAAAGGAACTGTAAGAAACTGTAAGATCAGAGGGAATTGCGACATTGGGATCAGAGATCAAAATAAACAATTTAAAGGGATCACAGGTCAAAGGAACACCACGGCGGGCGGGACCTTGGCGTCTCCGCTGAGGCTGGGCTGCAGAAGGTGAGTCAGTTTACAGTTCCTGAAGGGCACGTGAAGGGCGTTACACTTCAGAGCCGCAAACACCTAAATGCACACACACGCACACACAGTGACTTCACCCATGATAATACAGACTTTTCGTGTCAAGCGTAACGTTGGCAAGTGTCGAGTAGGCATGTGATGTCACGAGTTGTGCGACATCAGTTGCGTGTGTTTGTGCTGACCTGCCCCAGTGCCGTCAGTGACTTGTTGATGGCGGCAGCCTCGACCAGGCGTGGGCCTTCGGCCTCCGTCCGCGAGATGCGTTCGGACCCGGCCAGGTCGCCCAGGGTCAACGTACCCCGTGTACTCTCGCCGGACAATGAGTCACTGCCACACACCTCCAGCGCCACCAGCAGGTGAGAGCGAGAACTGAACGCAACAACACAAGAGGGTTTGTTCTCTCCAGAATCCAACCCATCTTCCTCACAGTCTTCCCCATTGTCGCCACGTCCTCATCTTCGTCATTATCGCCATCATCAATGTCGTCCCCACCTGTGTATGTTCATCTTGGTGGCGGCCATCTTCCTGTTCTTCTCTCCGGTCTCCATGACGTTGACGATGTCGTCCTCGGTCTGAACCTCCACGTATGTCAGTCCCGGCACAGACACGAGCTTACCCTGCACGCGGATGTCCAGGCTGGAGGAAGCGGCGGGACTTTTCGCTAGCAGGTCGTTGAGCGTGTCGTTATAAATCTCCAACATGGAAATCTACACATCGGATCGCAGACCCCCCCCAAAAATGATTGTAATGTCTTTGAAGGCCAACTGTAGGAAACATGAACTGGAAGAACTTGGTAGCTTGTGCCAATACAGTAAACTCCCACTCTGCTGGGAATTTATATGCATTCGCAAACTATATGTTTGTCCCAATTCACACATTGCCCACTTCTTTCCTAGCGCTTACTGGTACTTTTTTGGCCACTTAGTATCCACCTTGTGTTGGAACTAATGTAAAAACATGTAAAAAAAAAAACATGGAAAAACACTCCTGGTTTAAAGCCTGAAATCTGACAAGTGCACCTGCGTATGCAATTTGGCGCCTCACTGTTCTAACACAACTGGGGGATGAAGTCATTCTGAAAATTTTCCACCTTTGTAGTATAGTATCCAATCATCCAATTTTCTGTGTGAAAGGCAAAGGCTGATAAAAGCCCCATCTCAGGAATTTTGCAACTCTGTATGAAAGAGCGTGAGGTGTGTTGATACCTTGAGAACGTACGACACTTTTTCTTTGAGTGAACACACACGGAGAAGTTCCCGTATGGACCTGCAAGGGGCAGCACAGATCAATCGACCAATCAATCAAATTTTATTTATATAGCACTTTTCACACCTAGGATGCAACTCAAAAGTGCTGTACATTAAAAACGTCAAAATACAACATAAAAAGAGACACCTGATGTTGACTCCGGGCTTGTCCTTGGTGCCCATCATAGTGAAGGTCTTTCCAGAGCCCGTCTGCCCGTATGCCAGGATGCATACGTTGTACCCGTCCACACAGCAAGTGATTAGCGGCACGGTTCCGGCGAAAACCTCCTCCTGCAGGACAACATCCGGAGCAACAACAGCATATACTCAAGAGCTTCTTTCTGTTTGGATATCGCTGCCTCAGATCATCGATCACACCGTCACGCTCCAGAAGTGCTCTGGATGCACCGTCGGGATCTTCGTTATACGTAGTGCGAAGTAACGAGAACAAATATTTTCCTACTGTAATTAAGTAGTTTGTTTTTCTGCCGATTTTACTCTACTGGGAACTAATTCTTAAAAAAAAAAAAAACAGTTTTCGATTCCCATCTCTCGGTGCATGTCTGTTGCTGTTGTGGTACCTGTGTGCTGGCGGGTGCGTAGACCTTGTCAAAGAAGAACTTCTTCCTGGTGTTCTTGTGTATTAGCGTGACTTCCTGCTGGTCGTACTGGTCCAAACACGAGGAGGCTCCTTGTCCGGTAACGTTCCTGCACCTGCAGAACACTCTGACGTTCCCCTGCAGCTCGAGCAGCTTGTTGTACAAAGCGCGTCTCTCTAGCGCCTCCTTCTGGTAGAGCGAGCGCAGCGTCCGTGCCTCGCCACCCGCTCGTCGCTGAGCCTCGGCCATCTCCTTCAGGACGTCCTCCGTCTGCGTCAGGACGCTCTTCAAGTCGCTCAGCGTCTGGAGGAGCCAAGACCTCAGTTGTTTGGCGGACACCTTGAGTTCTCGGGCCAGTCCGCCGGCCCGGCGCAGTCGATCTGGATCTACAGTGGGCTCGGAGGCGGGGTGGTTCCTGGCGGACGGCACCGCGGGCGTCTGGCGATTCTGAAGGGAACGGATTTTCTCTCGGGCCTCCTGCCGGTCGGCCTCCAGCTCGGACGTCCTGCGGTTGAGGTTTTCAACGATGCCACCAAGTTGGCGAGTCTCCCGGACCAGCAGCTTGTTCCTGTGGAGATGCTCGTCCGCTTCTTTCTGTTTGGACTCGAGCTGCTGCCTCAGATCCTCGATCACACGGTCACGCTCCACAAGAGCTCTGGACGGAACACACAAAGCATTAGGCTCGCCTGTTTTCTGAAGCTAAGCCATGATTGGTCATTATCTGAGCCCTGAGCAACTGTGATGTCATTTTCAGTCGACGGAAGTGACAAAATGGCCGCCCAGTGAGATGGCTAAAAAGGGGTGGATTTTGCTGCTGAACTCATTTTCCACAAATGCAATATCAATCAGAATGCCTTGTTTCAAGTAGCGGGCCTGCATAGAACATATTCTTGACAAATAAATGGCTTCCGCTTTAAAGATAACTGCTTGATATTGTCAAACCGTAAGCTCTACTGATTTGTGACAAATGGCAATACATGCTAGCTAACCTGAATGAGTTGAGGTCACTGTATCCTGGCTCTCCACTAGCATTAGCATTAGCATGCAGGAGGACCTCTCCAAACATTGTGAGGTAGGCAGAGATGACTTCTTCGCTATCGTAGTTACAAAGTCGCAGTGCTGCTGTAATTTCCTTCTGGTCCAGCAGGCCGGGCAGGACCGACTGTGGACACGAAACCAAAACACAGTCAGGAGCCACTAGGATCTTGGGAAACGGGTGAAATAAATGCCAAAAATATTCCATGACTTTTGATCGTGTAAATTGTCATTGTGCCATGCCAAGCTCTGATCTAGGGAGCGCGATTGGTCGTGCCTCCCTACCATGACTCTGTGGACTCTGCTCTGCACAAAGTCCACGTTCATCTCCCACTGTAGAGGGAGCAGCAGCCACACGCCCGAATGAGGATCCCAGAACCGGCACACGTTCACTCTCTCCTGCGAAAAGCGCACACACAACAGAAGTTGGGACTTGGAATACAAACATGGAGCCCTCCGCGAGTCATCGCCTGATGGAGGTGGGAGTGGGGGCTTTGTGTGTCCCAATGATAGTTGGTGCTAATTTTGGGGGGTGGGGTTTATGCTCCAAGGCAAACAGGTCCAAGGTGAGGAACCAGACAAAGAAGACCCTTATAATGAAAACAATCATTGTTTTCTGTATTGAGAATATACACTGTGGTCTTGAATGATAACTAAAAGGATGACTTATTGAATAGGTTCAAATCATGTTGAGAAAATTCGTTAAGAGTTAGGAACCAAAGATCACGGATGGAGATAAGCATGTAACTTCTGAGATGCTAGTTGGAGGGGCTGAATTCAAACATGTGACCTCGGTGTGCTCTGGCCTTCACCTCAAACATGTACGTCGTCACGCTTCCTTTTCCCGGGATGAAGATGCCGCCTGCGCGGTCATCCTCGCCCACTGCCGACACCGGCTGGACGCTGGCGACCGGTGGCTGGGCGGAGACCTGAGGGGTGAGGGTGTACACTGTCAATGTCAACGACAATCAATACTTTCACACCATAGCCAGCAGTCAACGTGGCTGAGAAGTCACTGTTTATCGTCCCATCCATCGTCACAATTTCATGAAATAAAATGCACACATATATCAGTTTAGCCCAACACACTCATAATAGAAGCAGGATGACACGCACTTCCTGGTTGGGGCTGATGAAGCGTCCCGTGTCGTACCATTCCATGGGGAAAGGCTGCAGCTTCTGCTCAGGAGGGTTCACATGATTACGAGACAGCGGGGACCACTTGACCACGCTTGTACCAAGCTCACACATTTTGTGCGTCGGTACCTGAGCGTCGTCCACGTAGACCCTGCTCCCGTGGTGCTCAAAGCAGCTGTACAAAGTTCCGTTGTTGTGAAGAAAACTCTCAAAGTTCACAGACACTTCCTCTTCCTCACCGGCCATTTCCTGTTTGGAACACATATGGCCGTTTGTCACTCAGTGTGCTTGTTTGTTCTTCTTGTCCATGTGATTTGGCATGTTCACGAGACACATGTAATCTCACTGCGTGATAGCTTACGGCGTCTAGCCATTAGCATGTAGCTGTGTAGCATGTTGCTAAGTGGCTAGGTGTGTTTCCCCAGCAAAGGCTTGAAAATCAAATCTGCTCACGGTCGTGAGTGGATCGACAACACTTGACGTGGCCTCGTCTTCTTCGTCTTCCACTTTGGAGCGAGCCCGCAGGTCGCTAGCGACTGACAGAACGTCCACTGCTTGATGTCCACGGTCCGCCTGCGAACAAACATGGACACCAAATATCACCGCCATCTCGATGGCAACACTTCCAGCACTCAAAGGTCAAACCTCTACTACCAGCAATGCTTCTCCACCCATGACTGCAGGTGTGGGGGTCCTGACTACAGGGGTGGGGGGGCGGACCGCAGGAGCGGGGGAGCGGACCGCAGGAGTCGGGGAGCGGACCGGGTCGGGCTGCTCGTCGTCCACCCGGCCCAGACGGGATCCCTCGGTGGTGGCGGCGGACGCTCCACTTCCCATCCCAACGCTCGACAGGAGCACAAAGACGTTGCCAGGAAGCAGAAGACAAGGTGAGAAGAAACCCGACACATTCGACACCTGAGATGAGGAGGTTCTCGCACGCGTCAACACACTCAAAGAAGTTGACACCTGACTTTGGAGTGACTCAGCATTTAGAGCCATGTGCAACTTTATTTAAAGTAAAAAACAATGTGTATCAAGTGGTTGTGAACACAGTAATGTATTCATTGTATGATGTCATTTGATGTCTTAGATCAGTGGTTCTGTCCAGTTTGTTTTATGATATATGATGTTATAATATATAAAACCATACATCACAAGTGAATGGCTTTTGACATGTTCATAGTAGTTGTTGACAGAGCGACAGACCGGTCCGCCGACCCGTCACTGACGCCCGTTTTTCCGCCGATTGACGAGACACTTTTTAAAAATGACGGACTGACGAATGACGGAAGCGGGTTTTAATCCATCAGTGCAGAGGTGGGCCCTTTACAATTTTTTCGCCAGTCCATCCTCAATCCGCGAACTGGGTACTCTTCCGTCCTTATTCATAAGGACAGCTGATTTCCTTCCTTTTTTTCTTTTAACGTTATGTTGTTACTATATGTATAGTACAGTAATGTACAGTGCTATTTCTCTTCGTTAAAAACACATCACATTTTTTTTTTTGTGTGGGGGGCCTTGAACAGATTAATGCCATTTCACTCCATTTCCATGATGAAATTTGGATTTGAGATAAGAGTCATTTTGAGGTATGAGCATTGTCACAGAAGGGCATTATGCCCTTGCCCTGGCATCCGTTTTGCGCGTCAGTGCGCGCCGATGGCGTCGTTGAGGTAGCTGGAGGCGGCTGCGTCCTGCAGCAGCGTCTTGGTGACATCGTCGAGTTGTCGTCGGTATGCCAGGCGGTAGCGCAGATAAATGTCGTCGCAGTACGTCAGCAGACGACGTATGTTTGCCGTTACGCCACTGGGGGCGCTATCCAGCCTGAAACGCAAGCCAGTGATGACATCCTAAACACCACATACACTAGTAAAGTACAAATGTGACTAAAACAGGAAGTAGAAACATAGCAAGGAAGCGAGTAGAACGGACTAAACAGGAAGTAGAAACACAGCAAGGCAAGCGGTAGAAATTTGACCAGGCAGGAAGTAGAATTATTGCAAGGCAAAAAGTTTGTGATATTAGGCTTTGGGGTGAAATTTCAGGATGTGGTGACTCACTTCTTAAAAATGTCCTCAAAGAGGCCAGAGGTCAGTGGGCGGAGTCTCTTCAGCTCATCCAGGTAAGCAAAGTCGGCGTTAAGGACCGCCTTCTGGTACACAAGCTCCGCCCAGTCTGGACTGTAACCGTACGCCTCCGACAACACCAACACCTCAAAATGCGCGACGTCATTAACGCCATCGTCTTCATCGACACCTCATACCCGTGTGACACGCTGACATCGTCACCCACCTGGTAGCACCTGGGCAGCGCCATGGCGGCGTCCATCATGTCGGCGGGCTGCAGGTTGACCAAACGGAGGGCGGAGCCTTGATTGAGGAAGTGCAGCTGAAGCGTGACCAGCTTGGCCAGTCGCACGCAGCGACTCGCCTGCTGCACGCACGCGTCCTGTCGCACACGCAAATACACGGTCAACATGGCCGCCAGGCAGACAGGGAGTTGGCGATGGCCAGGTGTGATGACCTTAGAGAAGCTCTCCGCGGCGTCCTTGAGCAGAGACAAAACTTTGAGCAGGGAACTTTTGAGCTCCGGCGACGACGCTGCTGACGACGGCAAGCACACAAGTCAGCAAACACGCCCCCTTGCGGGAAGCACATTTCTAGAAACTATTTTTTATCTGATGAAATGAAAATAGTTATCCACTCATTAAAAGCAGTTGCGGCTCGTTGGCACCTCGCAAAATCTACTTATGGGTAGTCAAGCGCTTTTATACAGTGGTCAATTGTGAAATCATGGAAGTGAGTTGCCAGGGCGGTTGATCGCAGTCATCAAACTTCTCACCCCAGGCCTGAGACTGGATGATCTTGAGCTGCGTCCTGGCGGCCATCTCGTGGTTCTCGCCGATCTCGCGCCTCATGCTGAAACACAGCGCCACCATGTTGTGCTTCTCGCTGTCTGCGGGCAGGCAGCGTTTGATGTAGTCCAACAGCGCCGTCTTCAGGCTCGAGCTCTGATGGGGGCCGAGCCATTAGAACCACCGCCTGCGTGTGTGTGTGCGTGCGTGCGCGCGCGTTCCACCTGTCCTCTGTCCATGTCCGTCTTCTTCCTGAGCAGCATCTCAAAGCGATGGTTCTGATGCAGCAGGTCAAACACGTAGGTCATCTCGTTGTATCTGCCGATTCCCGTCAGCGCGCGCACCTGAACGCACCGTCAATGTCTTACTTCAATGTCTGCCCTTCATTCAACCAGCTTGGACATCAGCGCGAGAATCAGACTTCGTCGGCTAGTTCGATGTCTACAGAGAGCGTTGGGAAACTCCGGCAACTGCGGTGCGTTCAATGTCAAAAACGGCAGTGGGATAATCAAACGACTGAGGCGAGCGTGAGAAGGTGTGAAACTGAAATCGCTCGGACAGGATGTGATGTCAGCGCTCACCAAGAGGCCGTAGTGCTCGCCGGGGGCCAAGTAGGCGTGGCTTAAGTGTCTGGTGGCCTGCAGCACCCGGACGATCCCTTCCATGTTGCATGTCACGCTGAAGCAGTCGTGGGCCACGATGAGCAACTCCACAACTACACAGCAACAACAACAACAACAACCAAAGTGACTAGGACACAAGATGCACACTAGTGTACATATCTGTGTGTGGGCGAGTGTGATATCTAGATGATATTTGTGTGTACTTGGGTGTGCATTATGTCGGTACGGAATATGTTGATGGAAATATGTAGTGCAGTATTGGCACCCTCAGTGTTCCTTAGCTTCTAATATAGGAGCAGAATTAAAAGAAAGCGGAGTATTCAACCTTTAATTCAAGTTCATTCATTCAGTGGGGGGGGGGGGGAAATCCCATCAAGAAATAATTCTTTGACATCAAATCATGTGCGCTACAATTATGTAATAATACTTTGTTCAACTCCCACCTAATCTTCTCCAATAATTTTTTCGCAAGATGGGAGAATACAGAAAGAGGGAAAGGGGGCTCGGTTAAGGAGCAATCACAGCTCGCCTGTTTTCTGATGCTGAGCCGTGATTGGTCGTTACCTGAGCCCCTGGGCAGCTGTGATGTCATTTTCAGTCGACAGAAGTGACAAAATGGCCGCCCCCGGAGATGGCAAAAAAAAAAACGTGTGGATTGACTCTTATTCCACAAACGCAATATTTATCAGATTGCCTTGTTTCAAGTATATATGAATCAATTAAATATGTAAATAAGAATTAATTAATAAATAAAATAAAAATATGTTTGAGTTGACTTTAAAGCGGAAGTCAACCCAAACATATTTTTTTTCAAGAATATGTTCCCAGCAGGCCCACTTGTTGAAACACGGCACTCTGATTCATTTTGCATTTGTGGAATAAGTTCAGATTCCGAAAAATGGGTCAGCCGCAATTGGTCATTGTGAGCAGCTGTGATGTCATTTTCAAGACAAAATGGCCGCCGCCAGAGTTGGCTAAAAACGAGTGCATTTTGCTGCTTAACTTATATTCCCCAAACGCAAAATTAATCAGAATGCCGTGTTTCAACTAGTGGGCTTGCATAGGACACATTCTTGAAAAAAATATGTTCGGGTTGACTTCCGCTTTCAGACTTTTATCCTTAACCAGGTGTGCCGATAATTATGGAGGACACCGTTTCCAGATGCTTGTGCATGTGTGTATTAACTGTGAGTGTGTTTGTCATACTGCAGCCGAGCTCCCTGAGTGGCACGCTCTTCAGCTTCTCCAGAACTTTGAGTCCCACCAGGTTGGGATCCTCACACAACGTGATGAGCTGGACCAGCGAGTCGCGACCCTCCGACGGTCGGCTCACCTGCCTCTCTGCACGCGCACGTTCAAAGACGCCGCGTTAAACGTACGCACGCATCCACGTGCCCGTCCCAAACGCGGGCGTCCCTCCTACCAGTTTGCATCAGGTGCGCCTGCTCCTGTTTGGCGCGCACCAGCGCGGCCGCCACCAACTCGGCTACGACGTCGGCGGAGAAACTCTGAGCTCGGACGAACGTTTGGGCGTTCCGCAAGCGTTCGGGATGATCGCACAGCAGTAGTTTCTCCAGAACGCGGGCGGGGTCCTCGCCGCTCACCTGACTGAAGGGACAGCGCAGCTCCTGTCGGCACACACCGAAAGATTCAAAATGTGCTATGCATCTGGAATGAAAAAACGTTTCAAGGCAACATTTAGATGAATTTAACCAACCCGAGTTTCCGATTCGATTAATCGATTAATCGGGCCGAAGCGATTTGAAAGTCGATTTTCGATGAAATCATTACACCCCCGGCACGCACGCTCAAAAACAAACAGGGCCAAGACGAAATATGGAGGCCAAGGGATTCGGGGCGGTGGCGTCTCGGGATTGACGGGTTCAAACACATTTCCACGTGCGCAAGAGCGCCCCCTAAAGGACATCCAATTAATTGGTTGAGTAACGGATGGACGCCAGTGGGGGTCTACCTTCGAGAGCTGGTAGAGGCTGAGGACTTGTTTGCAGTAGTTGTTGCCATGGCGACACCGCGCAGCCATCCTCTGCAACTGGACGGCGACGTCGTCTTCGGGGAGAGGAGGAAGCAGCGCGAAGGACGACAAGCTGCTCACAGACGGCGCTGACAAAGCAAGAAGACGTTTTGATGACGCTTAGCGATGATGCTAACATCGATATTTGAGCGACCACGTCAGGCGGTTGATAACTATCACGACAACTAGCAACTCTTGAAAACTAGTTAAGGGTCGTTTACAAGTAATGAAAACTACTTTCAGATGGTTGTCAACCTCACCTAAAATAAAAACGCAACAATTTTTGTTTTTGCTCCAATTTTTGTTTTTGCTCCAATTTTTGATAAGATAAACTCAAAGGTCTAATATCACCATTTCTGTCTAATATTGTTCACAAACCAGTCTAAATATGTGATAGTGAGCACTTCTCCTTTGCCGAGATAATCGTTTTTTTGTCGGTGTCTGGGGACTCGGAAAACCTGTCAGTCAGTGCAGACTGGTTTTCAGAGTCCCCAGAAACAAAACATAACGACACCTTTCAGAGTGGAATTTATTGTGGGCAGTCTAAGGCACACCTGTGCACTAATCATGGTGTCAAATCAGCATCTTGATACGGCACACCTGCGAGGTAGGCAGATTATCTCGGCAAAAGAGAAGTGCTCAGTATCGCAGATTTAGAGCGGTTTGTGAACAATATTTGAGAGAAATGGTGATATTGTGTGGAAAAAGTTGTAGACTTTTGAGTTCATCTCATCAAAAATTAGAGATAGACCGATATGTTTTTTTCTGGGCCGATACCGATTATTCGTAGGCAAGGAGGCCGATAACCGATATTTGGAGCCGATATTCATTTTCAGTAAAAAGGAAAATATTGGCATTAAAATCTAAAAAAAACTTAATTTTGAGGTTTACATGATTTTTTTTTTTTCAATTATTACTTTTTGAAGAATTATTTTGAGAATATACATCTCTGTCATCAAATTCTAACCAAAATTTCAGGGAGCACCCGGAGTTGTCCAAAATGTCCAAAATGACAGAAATGTTCAACTCTGACATATCTTTGCTTTGAGTCCAACACAGATCGAAAGTGATTTATTATCGGCCATGAGATTTTTAAAAAGGCCGACGCCGATATTCATTCCAACGCGGAATATCGGCGATTGGCCGATAATCGGTCCATCCCTCCCAAAAAAATGGGAGCAAAAAAGAAAGAAAATTGTTGCGTTTCTATTTTTGTGGAGTACATGAAAACCAGCTGTGGTCGGCAGATGACTCCCGAAAACAAGTCACGCCGAATCAAAACGCGTTCCTCACAGGCGTACAGGAGCCTCCTGGGTGCCTCGTCTGGCTCGTCCAACGTTTGGGGCGCCACCTCTCCGGTCGCCAGGGCTCGGCAGCGCAGCAGCAGCCACAGATCGGGGTGATAGAGCGAGAAGTATCGACAGGCTCGGCTGACTTCCTCCACGCTTCCGGCGTCCAGCGCGGCGTCCAGCAGCAGCGCTAGCGTCTTCTTCTCCGTTGGATCAAGGGGCGGATCGCTATCCGCGTGCTCCTGGGCCGGACCGGGCAGTCCTTGGAGGCTGAGGAGCGCGTCGGCGCGCAGCTCGGGGATGTTGCGGAATGAAAAGTCCTCCATGAGGACGTCGTACATGTTGACGTCCGGCTGAAGGAGGTTGAAGACGCTCTCCCTCTGGATGGCGTCGGCCAGGGAGCGCTGGCGGACGCGGCCCAGCCACAGCTTCTTCTCCAGGCTTTGGATCTGCTCCGCGGGAGGCGGGCGCAGCAGCGACAGCCAGCGGCCGGCCACGGCCAGCAGCAGGCAGCCTTCGCGGACCGCCAGCAGCTCCGACCGCAAACCGGAGGCCGCCGACGACTCGGATAGCGCCGAGTCCGCCTGGGAGAGGAAGAAGCGGGAAGCGGAGTCGGGATCCACGCGCTCGTCTTCCAGCCGCCGGTGACACTTTCTCCAAAAGCTCACGCGACTCTCCAGCCGGGACCACTGACGCTTGGAACGCTGAAGCTCCAACTCCTGGACCAGCTACGTGGACAGAAAAGAAAGAAAGGAGGGCTTCTATAAGGAAAATAACACACAGGAAGTAGAAACATGACGAAATCCAAAGTAGAGAGACGGCATGGCAGCAAGTAGAAATGTTGTGATGAAACAGGAAGCGGAAATATGTTAAGGCAGAAAGTTGAAACTATGACTACACAAGACGTTGAATCGTGGCAAGGCAGGAAGTAGAAATGTGGCTAAACAGGAAGTAGAATCAGGTACAAACGGTGCACGGCAGGAAAAAGAAACAGCGAGTGCCATGTAGAGGGGTCAAAAAAAAAACAACTGGTTCACCAAGCAAAGCTTCATTTTCCCATCACGAGTACGGAAGAGGATTAGGGCCAGTGGGGGAAAAAAATGAAGTTGGTAAGATTCTCACTTTTATTTCAGAATTCTGACTTTATTCTCAGCTAATAGGTTGGCAAGATTCTCACTTTTATCTCAGAATTCTGACTTTAAAGTCAGAATTGTTCTTTAAAGTGAGAATTCTGACTTTATTCTCAGAATTCTGACTTCAAGGTCAGAATTCTCACTTTTCAGAATTCCCACTCAAAAGTCAGGATTCTGATATTAAAGTCAGGATTCTGACTTTAAAGTGAGAATTCTGAGAATAAAGTCAGAATTCTGACTTTAAAGTCGGAAATCTGACTTTAAATCGGATTTAAAGTCGATTTTCAATCGATTCATCGTTTCATCCCTAAACAAAGGTTAAGGAGAGGTGTTACAAATGTTTCCGAGATTCGACTTTCCAAAGAGGCCCGTGAGGGCGAAACAAGGCGAGACAGGAAGTCGTATCATGCCAGCACAGGAAGTCGGGCCGTGAGCAGACAGGAAGTGTAAGCATGAAGTTACCACCTGACACATGAGCAGCCGTTGCACAGGAAGTTGCGCCAGCGTAGCGACGCTTCGCGCTTGCGTGTAGAAACCCCTGGCCTGCAGGGCATCTACCGTGGCCTGGAGCTCCTCCTGCTGGACGGAGGGCGAATGACACTGCAGCAACTTGGGAGACACGCACACCCCTGAACCTTGCAGAAGGTCACACAGCTGACTCAGCTTCCGGAAGTCTGGACCTGCGCAGGCATAAACGAAGTTCACGCAATGTCGGCGGGCTCCGCCCCCGCCGTCCCGTGGCGCACGTGCGTCCGCTCACCGCTGTCCTTGCTCATCATGTTGTCGTCCGCCAAGACCTGCAGGAGGCGCCGCAGCTCAAAGTGCGAGCGCATGCGCCGACACAAGAGCAAGAGCGAGAACCACGCCTCACTGCACAACCACTGCAGCGGCACACCACCGGGGGGCGTCTCGCCGCTCACGCTCAGCTGGGCAGCGGAAGCAAAAAGGAAAACACCATCGGCTCACGCGATGACGATGAGCGACGGAGGCGAAATGGAGGCGCAGGCGCGATAAAGGCGAAGCGAAATGAAGATGGAGAGTGATGAAGATGAAGGGTGATAAGGGTGGCAACGATGGAGGCATGGAGCGATGAAGACGAAGTGCGATGAAGGGTGAGGATGAGGATGACGTGTGACGATGATGTAGAGCGATAAGGATGACGATGATGAAGATGAGGGGTAATGACGAAGATGATGACGAGGGATGATGGCGACGCGGATGAAAACGAGTGATAAAGATGGAGACGGTGACGACGTGTGACGGCGATGAAGAGCGATGAAGATCAAATTTACGAAGAGGAGTGATGAAGGGTGACAAGGATACGGAGACACGCTGCTGCTGCTGTCGTGTGTGTGTGTGTGTGTGTGTGTGTGTGTGTGTTATTGACTGACATTGGTGATGGTGGTGTGGAAGTTTTGGAGTTTGATTTTGGCTTTGCTGAAGTTCTTGTGGTCGGAGCAGAGCAGGAACATGCTCAGCACGTCCAGCAGGGGGCAGTCCTAGCAGTGCAACAACATCAAAAGCACCGTCAGGACCTGTCACTGAAGTCATGGCAAGCACAGATTCGCCATTTACCAAAGTCCAGAGTAAATGCCCCTATTTGATTCGATTTTCAGTTCACGATTTTCGATTCAATTTTTTTTTTTTTTTAAATCGCTACCAATCTCGTCTGTGCGCTAGTGCGGCGCTGCGGCCATCCACAAACGCAAGCGCATAATTTGTTGTAATTTTTTTCAAAATGTGGTATGCACCTGCAATGAAAAAGGCATGTTATGTCTTGACCAGAATCGATTCTTCGACGATAATGTTTTTGCATCGACGCATATTTTAAGCGGTTTAAATGGATTTTCGATGAATCGTTACATCCCTCGTAAATGTACAGTACAGACACACACTTGAACGCATGCGTGGACGCAAATAGGCACTTAAAAGATGAACATGCGCCCGCGCGCGTGCAATTAAGTAACAATCAGCGTGTAAGAAAGTGGCGGCGTTCACCCTCATGAAGAGCTGGAACCCCCGCAGGAGTGTTCGGGGTCCGAGCAGGCCCCGGCCCAGGAAGGTCCTCCAGATGATTGACAGGTGTTGCAGGGTCCAAAGGTGGGGCTGGGAGGCGGCAGACAGGCTGGCGGCAACTTCCTGGGCGGTGACGTCATCGATGACGGTGACAAGCCACACGCACAGGCATGACACAAGCTCCGCCTCCTGTCAATCAACACATGCGCCCGCTGAGTGACGGGGCTAATGCTAGCTGAGTGCGGTAGGCGGGGCTGAGATCACCTGTTGACAGGCAGCGCACACGGCCAACGAGGGGCTGCGATGCTTCAGCGCCTCCTGCAGCAGGTACCTGCTAGGCTCCGCCTCCTCCTGGCTTCGCAGCAGCACCTGGAAAAAGTCTCGGGGGGTCGGCGGGCCCGCCGGGGACCCCCCGGTGAATAACTGCAGCTCGCTAAACGCCGTATGAAGGTGGTCCTGGAGGGCGGGGCTAAACTGGAACAGCAGGGTGCCAACCTAGCCGCACAGGAAGTAGACTGGTGGTGAGACAGGAAGTGGAAATGTGAAACATTCAGGGCACGGCACCTGCTGCGATGTGAAGTGATGCAGTTGTACGAACAACAGGAAGTTGAGGAAGTGTCCGTCACGTGCGCAGCGGGCGGGATAAACGCAGCTGAGGGGAAGTCCGTGAAGTCGACAGAACTCCACTGGCAGCGACCAATCCTGAGCGGCCTCCCACGAACTCCTGGCAAAACTTGATGATGATGATGACGTAGACAAACAAACAAATAAACAAACGATGATGATGACGCTCACCTCTTGACATCTTTGACTTCCAGGCTGTCAATCACTGCAGCTTCCAGGTAGCCAATCAGCTCCTCTGCTGATCCTGGCTCCGCCTCCACCAGCTTGATACCTTTAGACACTGACGACAGGGTGTGAATTTATTAGGGAGGTAACGATGAATCGAAAATCGATTAGAAATCGATTCACATCGATTCGAATCAAAACAAACTCAGACATCTCAGCATTCGAATCGAAACAAAAATCGATAACAGAAAATTGTAAATCGAATCGGGGCTTGAATGAATCGTTACATGTTTAGTAGGGGTGGGAATCTATGTGCACCTCACGATTCGATCCGATTCTGAGGCTCACGATTCGATTCAATTCTGATTCAGAGGCTTATGATTCGATTCGATTCGATTCCGATGCATCGGCTTATATTTTATAGTCCATGTAAAACACTGGTCCCTTTTTTAAAACAAAAAACTCACGGAAGAGCCAGGTTTATACTTCACGCTTTGACTTGGCTCCGCTCGTATGAGGCTTTGCTTGTCCCGCCCATCTTGTCACGTGTTAGCTTAGCTTAGCACAGACTAACGTGCAAACACACGTAATCTCTTGCGCATGCTTTTAGTTTTTTTATTTAAATTTCGATGACTAATACCTATGAATCGATTCAGAATCTTTTTAATACGCCGAAAGATGCATAGAAAAAAAATGATTATCGTTCCCACCCCTAATCTTTAGTATTTATACAAGCTGTGTGTGTGTGTCTGAATACTAAGTGCCGATTCTGTGTGTGTGTGTGTCTGTTTACCCAGAGTGTGCAGAGGCCGTGCGTGTCCACAACGCGTGTGTTTGAGTTTCCAGTGCGTCCAGATGGCGTTGAGGACCTTAACGTCGACTCTGATTTGGAAGCTGTTGAGGCCGAGAAGCTCGCAGAAACAAACTGCCGCCGACACCACCGAGGGCAAGTTGAAACTCTGCACCGCCAAAATGCCTACTCGCTGCCGGGCCTGCTGCAAACTAATACGTAAACAAACACGCGCGATCGATCAAAGGCCGATCTCGTGCCGTGACCGCACGTGCGCGCGCTTCAGTTCTCACGTTTGGCCGACGTGGTGGCAGCCGATCAGCTGCTGCAACAGGAAGGTGGCAAAGGCGAAGGACGGTCGGCCATTTTGTAGGTAATACAGGAAGTCCAGCCGCTCTACGAGGGCGAAGGATTCCACCAGGTGCGGGCTGGAGAAGTGAGGCAGCTCTGTTGTTTCTGCGGCAACGAGGCAGACAGGAAGTCAGCTGCCAGACGCGTGACTGGGTGTTGTACGTGCCAATCAACGCACCGGCGCCGTTCAGTGAGTTTCCCGTCTGCCAGCCGAACAGTCTGCACGGGTCGAATGGATGCAGCTCCTACGACAACCACACGGAGGTGCCAAACACCCCAAATGACGCGGGATTTGGACCACAATATAGATATAACGTGCAAACAAAATGACAATTTATGGCCAAAATAGGTATACAGTATAATATACTAATTTAAAATGATGTTTTTTCCATTCCAGATGTGTACCAAATTTTGAATGTGCAGATCAAATTATGCGCTTGCGCCAAACATCATGGCGTATTACGTCTGTGGATGGCTGCAGAAGCACACAGAGACAAGCATGGTATTAATTTTTTAAAAATCGAATCGAAAAATCGAGAACGGAAAATTTAATCGAAGAAAAAAATCGGGAACTGAAAATCGAATCGAAGAAAAAAATCGGGAACTGAAAATCGAATCGAATCGGGGCTTGAGTGAATCGTTACATTTTGTGTGCACGTTGTAACTACTTCATTTTGTCAATTTATTCCCCTGGCCAACCTGCAGAAGGTGGTATACGGAAACGTCTGCGAAGGGGCCCGGCCCTCGCAGTCCTGCGGGGAACAGCGCTGCTTTCAGTTTGGGGTACGCCGTCAGTGCCATCTTCATCAGCTGTGGGTCCACAGAGAACTCCGCCCGGGACTGACTTTCACTCTGGGCCACCACCTGCCAAACAGGAAGTAGACCACACCTCTTGTCAAAGGGATCGGGGTCAGAGTGAAAGGGGGCCGAGGGCGGGCACAAAGCCGACCTGGTCGATGCCCCCGGGGGCGAACATGATGGTGGCCAGGGCGAGCAGACTGTGACCCTCCAGGAGAAGCGAGCTCAGGGATGGGGGACTTCCCGGTAGGAGAACCTGAGCGCACGTCAGGCTGGCCTGGTGGACCAATGTCGGATCTGAAGGATACACAGAGATGTAACGATTCAGCGAATTCAATTCTTGAGGCACTATTGTCTATGTAGCGTCCCACCTGTCAGATTGGTGGTGATCTCCTGCATTTTCACCATCATGTCGGACCAGGGCTGCGACTGAGTCGGGCCTCCACTGGACAGCACGGGACAGTTCCTGGGAGTCAACCTGCCCGCAAACAATATGCTTTACTTTCCCTTACAGGACAAATACAGCACCTACCTAGCTTATTTATCGCACTTGAAAGGTTTTATACTAGGGATGTAACGATTAATCGTAAATAGATTAAAAATTCAAAACGATTAATCGGTTGGAGACGAATCGAACTCTGACATCTCAGCACTCGCATGATATCTTTCATTTTTTTTTTCCATTCCAGATGCATACCACGTTTTGAATGTGTAGATCCACGCTAGCGCACAGAGACAAGCATGGTAGCGATTTTTAATAAATCAAATCGAATCGAAAATCAGGATCTGAAAATCGAATCAGGGCTTGAGTGAGTCGTTACATCCGTACTTTACACCAAAGCGATTACAATCTCACAAGGACAACCCAAGTAAAAATAGTATAAATGCTGATTCTAAATGCTGATTTCATTTATTAGGGGAAAAAAAAAAATCAAAATGTTTCTGTCCCAAAGTGAAAAAGTAATTGCCCCCTGTACCTATAAGTGTGCTAAGTGAAATCAAATTGCTGATGAGTCTTTTACATTGCTGTGGAGAAATGTTAGTGACATTCTAATTCGCAGAATTGTTTGAACTCAATCATATTGGAGTTTTAAAAAAAAAAAAATTATCATGAACGGCTCATTAGGTCTGAAATGTGGTGTGCGCACCTGTAGTGCTCCAGGTAGGCGTAGAGGAGGAACTGCAGGTGGCGCTCGAGACACCAACTGATGACCCGCGAGTGGATGTCCAGGCCGAGGTGCCGACGGACGGGCGGTGGAGACGACGACATCAGACAGCTGCTCTGAGCCACGCGCCACAAAAGTTGATCCAGGTCGGATAGCTCGTCGGGGACGAATACGCCCTGCCTGTGGGACGGATATATGGCAGTGTGACACCGGTACAAAAAGTGAAAGGGTACATTTCACTATGAAAGGAGTACAAGTTAGCAGGAAAGGAGCAGAAGTGAGTCGAAAAGGTCTGCATGCACATGTACAGGGACGAAATGCCAATTTGAAAGGGGTATAAAAAAAAATGTGGGAAAGGGTAAGAAGTAGGGATGTAACAATTCACACAAGCCGCGATTCAATTCGATTTTCAGTTCCCGATTTTCGATTCAATTCGATTTAAAAAAAAAACTTTTGTTCGGTGTTGCTGTATATGGCTTGTGAGTGCTGAGATGTCTGAGTTCGATTCGAATCCATTATTCGATTAATCGTTTTTGAATCGATTTTCGGTTAATCGTTACATCCCTAGTAAGAAGCGAATTTGAAAAAAAAAAAAAAGGGAGTACATGTCCAAGTGTGGGAACAACACCGGAAGTCGTGGCGAACGTGTCCCACCTGGCCAGCGCATCCAGGATTTCCTCCCTGAGGAAGCGGCTGCTCCGCGTGTTGCCGTTGACCACTTCCGCCGTCAACTTTGGCCACTGGGCGGCGCCAGAGGTCTCGCCGCTCTCCATCCAAGCCACCAGGGCAGCGTGGTTGTGAAATGAGGTCATGTGACCCCACAGCACCGCACCCTCACACCAGCTCAACTCTACGCATCAGGGATATAGATTCCATGTCGAGAGAAACAAGGGACTGGTTGCTAGTCCATTTCAGGGCACATATACACAAACAAGAACAAATATGGACAGTTTAGAGCCTTCAATGAAGCTAACCAATCCAACCGGCCAATCCAACAAATATTTTCATACCGTCATGCTGGCGTCTGGACAACAAGATGGCCGCCCTGCTGCTCTGTTCCCAGTTGTTCACCCAATCCAGCCTCACTTCCTGCCAAAGCCCCGCCTCTTCCTGCTCACACATTTCCTGTCCCAGCATTTCCTCCAGGATATCCCCGCCTCCTGCTGCCTCCTCGTGCAGGAGAAGCTGTAGCGGCCTAGATGATTGACAGGTGATGTCACATGACCACGGCGTCCGCAGCCGGCGACCACTCAATAGCGGGATTGGTCACCTGCTATCCGAGGCGCCGTCTGCATGCTGGAGAGGCGGTCGAGAGGCCAGGTGCGCCGCTTCCTTGATGAACGCCATGCTGCCTAGCTCCTCCTCGGAAAAGTGACGCCGTCTGCGTAGTTCCTCCGCCTGAGGAAGCGGCCAATCACAGGCGCAAGTTCGAGGTATTGAAGAAAATTTTGAATCAAAATTGAATAAAAATCGGGAACTGAAAATCGAAAGTCAAATCGAATCCGGGCTTGAGTGAATCGTTACATCCCTTGTCAAATCTATCGTGCATTTATTTATTTTCATGTTTAGTTGTGGCACTAACAAAACACCAATAACAAGACAAAAATGTAGTTAAGCAGTCAAAATTATTAGTTCATTCATTTTAAAGTTTTTTTTGTAAGTTACAAAAAGGTTTTGTTTGTACCAAGGACAAAATGGAGAGGAAAAACATTTTGGTTTTAAAATGAGTCATTCACATTGTAAAATAAAAAAAATAGAAAAAGATTCTAACTCATTCACTGCCAGACATTTTCAGAACCTCTTTTACAAAGTGAAAAAAATATAAATAAATTCCTGGGATTGAATGGCTGGACTGTGAAAAGACAAATTCGTGAATGAGTTAAAAATCGAATCGAAATCAAGAACTGAAAATCAAAAATGAAATCGAATCGAGTCTTGAGTGAATCGTTAAATGGAATCGAAATCAAGAACTGAAAATCCGAAATGAAATCCAATCGAGGCTTGAATGAATCGTTACATGGAATCGAAATCAAGGACTGAAAATCGAAAATGAAATCGAATCGAGGCTTGAGTGAATCGTTACATGGAATCAAAATCAAGAACTGAAAATGCAAAATGAAATCGAACCGAGGCTTGAGTGAATCGTTACATGGAATCGAAATCAACAACTGAAAATCGAAAATGAAATCGAATCGAGGCGTGAATGAATCGTAACATGGAATCGAAATCAAGAGCTGAAAATCGAAAATCAAATCAAATCGGGGCTTGGGTGATTCGTTACATCCCTAGCATGAAAGGGGTATAAGACAGTGTAAAGGGGGGTACAAGTCAATTTGAAAGTAATACACGTCATTGTAACAGGTGTAAAAGTCAGTGTGACGAACTGTTGACAATGTTAAAGGGCTATAAGTCAGCGAGAAATGTTACATGTCAGTGTGAAGGGGGGATCAGAGTGTACATATCAGCAGGCCACAGGAAGTAGACAACTGACCACAAAGTCCCTGAGGTCCCTGTCGCGTGTGTAGATGCAGATGCGATGCAGCTCCTTCTTAACGTTGAAACCCTGAAAAAACAAGACTGCTGTCATGCGTGGAGGCGGGGCTAAAACGGATTTCTTGCGGAGACACTCACCATGTTGGTGAGGAGCGCGATGGCGGTCGGCAGGTCTCGTCCCTGCAGACGCAAAAAGACCAGACGCAAGCCTGTCGCTCTCAGGGCCGGGAGACGCCCCTCGGGTAGGCCCCGCCTCCTAAACACCGCCTGGGCTCGGGGGATCTGATTGCTCAGGACGGACAGACGGACTACTTCCTGTAAAAGGGGTCGATATCAGTATGTCAGTGTGAAAGGGGTATATGCAAAAGTACATGGAAATGCAAAAAGTGTATAAGCCCATGGGAGGGGGGAGCATGTCAGTATGAAGGGGTATAAATCCGTGTGAAAGTCATATATGTCAGTGTGAAACTGGTATGAACCGATAGGAAAGGAGTCAGTGTAAAAAGAGTAAAAATGAGTGTGAATGGGGTATAAGTCAATAGGAAAGTTGTAAATGTTTGTGGGAAAAGTGTATAAAATAGGGATGGACCGATTAGCGGGCGGGCCGATTATCGGCTCCGATATTCCGCGTTTTGACGAATATCGGCACCGGATAATAAATCCATTTAAAACTGTGTTAACTTCAAGGAGCTACTGATTTAAATTTTCAGAAGCGATTCTACCGACCCTGGGAACACTCTGCACTTTTTTGTTAGGTTTGAAACCAAAACAAACATAAGTGAAATTTGAACATTTCTGTCATTTTGAAATTTTGAAGGAGATTATTTACTGTAAAAAAAGTATATGGAGCTATTGTTTAAGTTTTCGTTTAACTTTTGAAGACACGTTGATGACCCTGGGAGCCCCCTTTTGGTTAGAATTTTACAACAAAGATGTATATTGGCAAAGATGAATAATAATAATAATAATCGAAAAATCAACATTATGCAAATCTGAAAAATTATTCAATAAACATATGCTTTGAAGCTTTTTAAGGTTTTTTTTTTTAGATTTTGACACCAATATTTTCCTTTTTGCTGAAAATCGGCTTCAGTTTTCAGCCTCCTTGAGTACTAATAATCGGTATCGGCCCTGAAAAAACATATCGTCTATTTATATGACCGGGGTACATAACGGTGTGAAAGCTGTGTAAGTATGTGTGAAAGGAGTATACGTCCATGTGAATGGGGTCTAAATTCGTGTGAAAGTTGAGCCAAGTGTTAAAGGGATACACAGTATGTCTGTGTTAAAGTCATACAGGACATGTCGGTATGGTATAAGTTGTGTGAAAGGGTCAGACGTGTTAAAAGTCCGACGTGCCAGTGTGAAAGGTGTTCTGTAAGCATCTGTAAGGGGTACAAAACTGCGTGAAAGGGGCATATGTCAAGTGTGATACACTTCCTAGTCGAAAAAGTGCAAATGAGGAGTCACCTCGGTGGGAAGCCCATCCCACTCGTCTTCCTCCTCCTGCGCAGGTGCTGGTTCTTTGCGGTCTTTGGCGCCCTCCGCAGGCCACGGATATTTCTTCATGAAGGTTCTGAGCACCGTCAGGTACTCGTTGAGAACGTCCACGCAGCCGCGCACGTCTTCATCCTCGTCTGCGCAACACACACACACACACACAATCAGTGCTAATGCTAACGTAGCATTGGGCTAGCTGGGCGGCCTCCTTACAGCTCATGTGCGTTAGCATATAGCGTATCTGCGCGTGGACGAAGCTCAGCGTGACGTTGAGCAGCTGCTCCGAGAACTGGCGGCTCTGAGCGTCGTTGCTGGATTCCCGGATGGCGGCGCACAGCAGGTCCAGGGCAGGACACAAAGTCTGGACGCCTGCGCGCAGGGAAACGCGCGCAAACGTCAACATGACAATGTTACACAACGTTTCAAAATACAGGCTGGGAGTTACTTCCGGGTACCAATATTCTGTGGGTCTTGAAAGAGCTGTCAAAATGCTCAAAAATGGCTGCCAAAATTATAATAATAATTAAATAATCATTTTGGGACTAATAAAGGATATCTTATCTTGTTATGGGGGACTCTGCTTGACAAACGGCTAGCGGGCAAGGAGTTGAAGCTAATTTGAGCTAGGATGTTGTGTCGGCAGCGTGGCCGATCGCCGGTTGGCGCGTACGTTCTGTGAAGCTGGCGGCGCTGGGTGTCTTCAGAAGGTCTTCTTTGCTCTTCAGGTAGAAGTCCACCGTGTCCAGTTGCCGGTTCTTAACACCTGCCTGCAAAATTACGATAACACACAAGACGGACGACGCGCAAGATGGACGACGCGGGCTACCTTCAGGGAAACCTTTTTTTTTTTTTAATTAAAAAAAATTAAAAAGTTTCTACCTTTAAGGAGTGGATGGGGATGGAGCAGCGCCCCCACGTGTTGAGGTGACAAAGCGCATCCACGGTGGCGGCGCTACCAAACATCATTAAACTGCTCAGGAGCTCCTGCTGCGACACCGAGAACAAAACCTGGAAAATTCCACACTCTGCGGAGGACAATGGAAAAGCGGAAATTATACATTCCAAAACTTTTATTCCATATCCTGCTCTAAGGGGAAGTCAACGCAATCATTTTCTTTTCAAGAATATGTTCTATGCAAGTCCACTAGTTGAAACAGGGCATTCTGATAAATATTGCCGTTGTGGAATGAGTGTTCATCTACTCGTTTTTTTAGCCATCTCTGGTAGCGGCCATTTTGTCCTGTGTCGACTGAAAATGACATCACAACCGCTCACAACGACCAATCATGGCTGAGATTCAGAAAACAGGTAATCGATGATCACTTTTGATAATCGATTAATCGTTTACAGACCTTGTTAAACTTAAATTGGTCAAAATCCTCAGAATTTCAGCCTCTAAAAAGTAAATTTTCTCAAATTTCTATAGTCCTCCATAAAAGCAGACTGATCATATTTGTGTTTTTTTTTAGCTTTAATTAATGCATTTGCAACATGTTTTTACTTTGAAAAACAATTATTATTATTTTTTGACTAATGGACATCATGGCCCAAACCTGTAACTGAATCATAATTAATTCACATTGGTGCATTTCCTGCACTGCCAATTTGAAATAATGTCCTGTTTGTAATAAATAGATGGAAATTAAAACATTAAAAAAAAATCCCATTCACTTTAATCAACAAATTTGATCAACTAAAATAATCGTTAGTTGCTAGCTTCGATAGACTCACTCTTGAGCAGCACAGCATGATGCTTCTGTCCACACATTTCCACTGCCACCGCCCGGCCCTCCGCCTGGTGGTAGCTCACATTCCCGGTCGTAAAGTCCCACAGGACGGCGGTGGTCCGCGTGTTTCCGGGGGACGCAAACACCAACATAGCGGAGAAGTCGCAGACGGACAGCAGAGATGGGACGGACGACTCCGGCACGGCGAAGGTGACGTCGGCGCCACCCGGAGGGACCCTGCTGCGGGCCGGAGGTGCGGCCCGGCCGGACCCGCGGCGGGGGAGTGACGAAGACCAGGAGGTGACGAGCGGCTGGAGCGACGAGGACAAGGGAGACATCTGGGCGGCGTTGTACATGGATGCCAGACGAAAGCCCCAAGACCTACGCGAAAAATGAGAAATTAAACATCCATTTTCAAGAGTGTTTATCCTTATTAGGGTCCCGGGTGGGCTTTGGGGTACACCCTAGACCAGTGATGGGACGGTACGTACGAACCACTAGACCAATATGCTGGACTGTGATAATCAATCAGAGCAGACGTTCACCTGTCAGCACTGAAGTTGATCCCCAGCGCGGCCAGGCTGCAGCTGGCGCTTGTCACTTTGTCCTCATCAATCGGTCGCTGGGGTCGCAGGGGTGGGCCGGTGGGCGTGGCCTGACACAGCAGGTGATCAGGGTTCCTCCTGGAAGATGATCATGAGTGACATATTATCATCAGAAATGAATAAATCATACCTAAAAATATTTTTTTTTTAGAAAAAGAGAAACTATTTCAAATTTACAAAAATATCTATCTGTTCCATCAAAAACGTATGATCAATAGAAATACATCAATCATAGAATATTATTATCAAATAGTCATTTATTAATAATGATCGTATAAAATACCCACACAGAAAATAAACAAAACTTTAAAATTAATATTATCATAAAAATAGAAATAAAAATAATACAAAAATGACCAAATGTCTGTATAAAAGTAAATTATAAAATTGATAATAACATTAACATTATCAAAAGTATAGGATGACGTAGGTAGGGGTGCAACAAAAAACGGTTTGAACCGGAAAACCGTTTTCTGATTTAAAAGGTGCGAGTGCATCAATTGGAATCGTTCCACTTTTTTCATCGTTTTATTGAAGAGACATAGCTTAGGAGGAATTTGCACATTTACAGTACTGACAAATTCGTTCAAATGTGTGTAAAGTAACAACAAAAAAGGAACTGCATCATACACTATCGAACTATATTGAATCGACTCATAATCTAACGAGCCAAAGCGAACGGTTCCACTTTCAAATCGAACCGTCCTTGAATCGCACCTAACATATCGAAAACCGTATCGAATCGACTTTTGTGGAGAGATGCACACCCCTTGTAGTAAGTGTTAAACATGAACATTATTATTATATATTATAAATTAAATAAAAAAATATTATAAATTAAATAGAAAATAAAAAATGTAAATAACTTTGTTAAAAACAATTAAATCTAAATATTTAAAAATATAAAAACATTAGAGAAATGGATAATCAACTTTTAATTTTTAATCTTAATTTAATAAACAGGTCAAATATTATAAAAAGAGAGAAAAAAATGGAGAAAAAAAGGAGGATGATGATGAACCTGTACCTGAAGTAGTGGTCGAGGTCGATGGCGGCGGCGGCGTTATTGTGCGTAACGATGACTGCCGTGCTCATGTCGGCCGACACCTCCAGCAGGCGCGATCGTGACCACGAGGCGGCCGGCTCCGTCTCCTCCGTCGGGCCGGCGCTCACATAGGCAGGAACGTCCACGGAGGCCAGGAGGACGCCGTCGGTGACATCGTAGATGGCTAGACGCCCAGTTAAGAAGCCTGGATACTCATTGCTTCCATTTTTTTGCAGAATATGAAAATTGCTGTAGTTGGTTTTTGGGAAAAATAGTCCCTATAGAAGGCTCGGAAAAGTCGCTGACTGTGTTTTTGTAAACGAGCCCCTCTTTGTTTGCAGCCATCTTGTTAGTGTAAGCAGTGCATGTCAGTGGGGACGAAAAAAAAGGATGAAAAAAAAATAGGAGAGGGTCGTGTTGTTAGTGTTCACACTTTGAACTTTGCTCAAAAAATGATTTTAAAAAAATTCACCGTGACAAAAAACACTCCAATTAATGGATTCAATTAATCGTCCAGCCCTACGTTACAGTCGCCATGACAACCTTGTTGTCAATAAGAAGTGTTAATTAGCCTCATTGTGACATTGCAGGAGGTGGAAGCGCATGGGATTTGTTGCCGCTCTGTGTATGTTTAGAATGATCCAAAAAATCTTTGCTAATTTCCCTTAGCCAGTCTATGGCATTTCACATTTTATGTTAGCATTGAGCTAGTAGACTTCTGTTGATATGTGGTTTAGTTGAACATTTTGGTATCTACAGTAAACACTCAATGTTCAATTGTCTTTTCTGTCAGTTAGCTTCAACTGTGAGTGACAGATAACATCTTGAAGAAAGCACCGCCTCTTATTTGATGAAAGACCAAGAGAGTCTTCTTTACATTTTCTCAAAGTGATGTTATATGACAGTCTCCCATTTCTTGACAGCCAGAGAGTGAGAACAGAACAGAAATCAGCCTGGTAAATATGCACACGCATTGAGGATACAGATCAGTCCGCTCTCTCTAAGGGTGAAGGCGACATGTTGGCGCACGCAGCAATGGACCTCTGCGCCTCCGTCCACCGGACCGAGGCAGTGACAGCTCAGAGCCCGCGCCGCTTCCTGAGCAGGCGACCACTCCAGCCGCAGCAGCCAGACGCCATCCAATAGCATTTGGCAGTGACCCGACACAAACGAGAGCACGCTTGCCACCTGCGGGCTACACCCACCTAAAGACACAATCAATCCGATCTGCGTGAAGTCCAACCAACAGCCTTCTGGAACTCAACTTGTTGGTAAACATTATTATTATCATTATTACCAACCTGAGTACTCACGCGTCTCCTGCAGGAGGCGCTGTGCAGGACACTCGCCAGTGAGGCGCACGGAGAGCGCAGTTCCACTTTCAGTGTGCACCTCCAACATCCTCAACTCGCAGCCGGAGCCCACGGCCATCAGGCGCGTGGCTCCGCCTCCTCCAGTGCCACCGCTCACAACCTCCTCCCAAGTAAAGCTTGGGGAAGAAACAATGTATAAACTCATTGTGGGGTGGTTCGTTTGCTACACTGTTACATCACAGTAAAGCGGAAGTTATATGATGACACTTTATGTACAGTATATGAAAGCGGCTGATTGAAGATTTAGAATACTCGTGATATCTATGCCCATGTTTACTGCCTGTTTTACGTTATATGTTAGCTAGATTTACCCCCTTTTTGCAGAACTCTGCAAGAAACAGAGAGAAACGGGCGCAAAGAAGTGCTTTAAAATGTAGTTTAATAAGCTATGTTGAGTTGAGTTTTATAACAAAGTAAACGAAGTGGACTCACTCTTGATAGGTTCCGTCCAGCTTCACCGGAGCTGCCTCCTCGTCGCCCGGGTCCCATATCATCAGCGATCCGTCAAGCTCCAGGCAGCCGAGCAAAGCACCACCGCCGGGGGCGAGCTGAGCCTTGAGGACTTCGCCCACCTCCCGCCAGTGCTGCTTGCCCGGCAGGAGAGCCACCTCGAGGGGGGAGGCTAAGGAGCTCTCCGCCATCTCGTCGCCCAAGAGATTTCTACTTTTTGGGCCACATGCAGTAGCTTACAAGAAAAGCGTCCAATGGAACCACAAACCTAAGACATTTCCCTATCATTTTTTTGTAAACACTACAGCAGCTCGGGACTACTGGTCACGTGGTACGTCACACCGTCAGCTGACTGGTCTGACGAATGAGAGTACAGGCGGGAAGGCATATTTAATCAAACGACGATGTCGAGTTTATCGTCATTTTGTGGGTTCGAAATGACGATTCTGTGGATTGCGTGTCTGTCACGCTAGTCAAGCCACATGTATTTACTTCCCGCAATATTATTGTTTGGTGATCAATTAATTGACAACATTTTGACTGTATTGTGTTGAATGTGTCAGATAGAGAGGGTTTTTGTTTTGATTCGGCCAGCACGATTGCTCGGGCATCGATTGCTTATGCCGGAAACAAAATGTCAGCCTGCTGTTGCTATCTGGAGCTGATCTGAGAACAGTTGACGAAGACTGTCTGGTGTTGATGTCTTGTCAACACTTTTGCTTAGTCGAAGTCAGTTTAGTCTTTCTGCATTTTATGTTTTTGCCTGTTATCATGACCAACGCACACGGTACTTGTTAACCGCCACCTTGGGCCACACTTTGACGCCAGAAATCTGAGGAGTACAAGAATGGAAGAGAAAGCCTTGGAAGTTTACGGTTGGTGACTCTGGACAAGACTAAGTAAAAATAAGTGCTCGTTTTAAGCACAGGTGAAGTAGTGACGTGCTGATCATTTGAACTAGTGATATGATTAAATATAAAGTCATCACCGGCTTAAAGTTTGGTGTGAACGGGGGATCTTTTTCTAATTATTATTATTATTATTGTTTACTTTTATTGACGAATTCCTTGTCTAAGGTCGCGCTGTTGCGTCTGCGAAAAGAGCGGGCGTAAAACACTGGAGTTTGGTGTTATTGGTGTTGCTCGAGTTTTGACTTGATGACCTCAGCGCATTATACAATACATTTGAACGGACTGATAAGGATTATTTCACAAGGATTCAAATTAACCTGATGGTTGACTCACTCAAAAATAGTCTAATCTAATTTAATTCATGTATTTTCTGGTTTTCAAAAACATTCATATTCTTGTAGAATATAGTCGACTAAAGAGTTCCCCAATTTAGGAGTTTTAAAAAGTTTTATTTACAAGCTATCTCTTGGACCGTTTTTATTTTGTGCTTTGCGTTGCGAGCTTTTCATATGACGCTGCTCAAGGGAAAAAAAAGTGGAGCAATGGGAGCCATATGGGCAAGGAGAGCCACAATCGCAGATGCACGCTCAGATGTTAATTGGTGATGTTAAAACAGGGTAAACAGTCAAACACACAAATACAAATTGAGAACACTCACAGGGAGCTGCTGTAGGCCACATCTCACGCCGAGATGCTCACACGCAGACTAAACGACTCCAGCTCACGATGTCACTCATGAGGCCACGCCCCTTAAAGACAAACATCCAACACACTCAGTAATTGCACTTTATAAAACCACTGTGTGACACGTCAAGTTTAAGTAGCACAAAAAAAAAATCTGTTACTGTGCTTTGAGTCAGATGTGATCCGATCCATCCGAGACCCCGAGAAGCCCAACACGCTGGAGGAGCTGGACGTTGTGACTGAGAATTGCGTGGAGGTCCAGGAGCTGGGCCACGACGAGTACCTCATAATCATCAAATTCTCCCCGACCGTCCCGCACTGCTCCCTGGCCACCCTCATCGGTCAGTCGCTTCCATGGCCACATCCTGTCCTCCACTTTTGTGCCATCCTAATTGTTGTTTTGTGTGTTTGTTGCCTTTGTGCACAGGTTTGTGTTTACAAGTCAAGCTGCAGAGATGTCTGCCCTTCAAACACAAAGTGAGTGTGTGACAATTCAGCAACCCGATGTCATCACATCAGCCGTGTTGGGAATCACTCTCTTTCCACTACAGTCGTCCCTCGCCATATTGCGCCACATTGTCGCAGTCTCGCCGTGTTGCGGATTTTTAGATCATACAGATCATCACACATTTTCACTCTATCGCAGGATTTTGCGGTGATCATTTTTTCCATACGGACTGCTACTACAGAGTCATCTAACAATGAGTGCGAGCCAGAGTTTCAGATCATTTCACACATAAAAATTATTGGAAAAACATGGGATATTGGTGTTGAATATTATGATATCGATATTGCAATATTAAACTCATAAACTGCCATCCGAGTAAAAATGGATCTTGGGACCTCGATAGCCGTCAGCGGCCGTGAATGAGTTAACTGACTCTCATGTTCACTCATCAGGCCTAGCCCCGCCTTTTACAGCCACTTACATTCAGAGTCACAGATAAGACAGTGTAGATTAGTGAGGATGGCAAACCGAGTGGACAAATATAACTCCTGCACCTCACATGCAAATTTTGTATTGGCATTATGTATAAAGTTTTAAAATATACATTAAAAAAAATATGGTCGCAGATTTGTATCTATTGTGATGGGTTCTGGAACGTAACCGCCGCAATAAACGAGGGACTGTTGTACTGTATGTAAAAATTCCTGTGTGGTGAGTGGGGAGTTAATGACTGATTCCGAACAGAGTCACTCTGTCGCATGACAAACTTGTTTCTCATCAGCTGGAGATTTACATCAGTGAAGGAACACACTCCACTGAAGAGGACAGTAAGTCACTTTACATTAACTGCATGCAATGTACTGTATGTTGTGTGTGTGTGAACTTCGCACGGAAGTGGGGTGAGGAGGGGGTGGGGTACTCCATTTTTTTTTTAATCGATCCCACCTAAGCACTTTTGTCATCAAGTGTCCTGTAGTAGTTCTTGTATTAATTTGTACGTTTTCCCCTTAAAATTGGTCAATTCAAATGGTTATTCATTTTCTAATAGATCTTTTAAATTCATTTATCTCATTAGATAATAATTCACTTAAACTCCCTTGTGTACTTTGATCGTTTTGCCGATGAAGTAATGTGAAATGAAGCCGTTTCGCTGATGTGGCCCTTGGTAAAAATGAGCTTGACGTGCCTTTTCTAATGTGTGTGATGTTTCTGTGTTTGTGTCCAGTCAACAAGCAGATTAACGACAAAGAACGTGTGGCAGCTGCCATGGAGAATCCAAACCTCAGGGACATCGTGGAGCAGTGCGTCATCGAACCTGATGACTGACTCAACACGCTCTTGCTGTGTGCGTGTGTGTGTGCGCGTGCGCGCGTTCATTCATGTGTGTACAAGAATATGTGTGAGGGTGAAAGTGTTTGAGTATGCTCAGCGTGTGTCCAGTATGTGTGGTCAGGGGAAGCAGAGCCTCACCTTCATGTTGAGTGTAAAAAAAAAAAACCTGATAAAATTATTTTTTGTTTTAATTCTCTGGTATGCTTTATCTTGATTTAGAATCTAATAATGTCCACGATTTCCTCATTAAAATTGCTGAATTTGTCTATTTCCTGTTCAAATACATGCGGGAAGTGAGACAGCAAGCAGCCAGCCTCACCTCAGATTGCGCAAGCTCTTCCAAACCAAAAAGCAGATCTAGCACAGTGCCGCATGGCTATCTATTGCTAAAATGACCGTACTACACCAGAGAAGGTTATTCACAACTGCCTGTTGTGTCTCTTTTCTTGTTTCCAGCATGTTTTCAAACACATCACTCTGGTTTTCCATAGTAAGGCTAATGTATTTAATATTTGTGTTTTACATATTTCCTTGTTCTGATCGAAGAGAAAGCGAATAAAGCCTGTGGTGTACTATTCTCCATACTACGGGGTGGCTGTGGCTGCCTAGCTGAAGGAAATGTGTGAGAGCACAACAGGTTTAATGTACGCTGGTGCCATTCTTCTACGCCTAACTAACAAGCCTGTTCTTTGACTTTTGTTTAACACGTTTGTGTTATGATCAGACACATGGGTGCCACGGAGGAGCAATTCGGGACAACTCCGAATGGCCGTTGTATTTCGGACCGACGTGGCCCAGCGATTTTTATTCATGTATGTATTTTTTTTTAAATAGGCCCTAATTCCGAATTCCCCCTGTAGAATTTCCAATACACACATCCACCCTTTTACAAAACATAATTACAGACCTATACTGTTCAACACATACAGAACGACTAGGGTAGCCTGCAGGCACAACAAAGCACATCGTCTGCATGGACGCCAAGAGGCTGCTGCGCACACGGCTTGCTGAGTGTGCTCGGCCAAGGTAGTACTGCTCAGGCACAACAAAAAGTAAGTGCAAACTGCAACGTGCTTGTTGTGCGACCAACAAAGTATCAGAATATAAGTCCTGAGGACATCGGCATCCCTTCAACCCCCTGAAGGTGAATCATGATTGGCAGAGGTGGGCACTTTAACCTATCTCCATCCTCTGTTCACAACCTGGCCACCCTTCCGTCATCGTCCCCCCACCCCGTCCTTATTAATAAAAATAATTGTCCTCCGACCCAGTCCGTCCTCGTCCTTACATTATGTCAGCAAGTGGCAAAACGACCGCCCCCTGAGATGAACAAATTGGGTGTTTTTTTTTTGCTTAAAGCGGAAGTCAACCCAAACATTTCAATATGTTCCCAGCAGGCCCACTTGTTGAAACACGGCATTCTGATTAATTTTGCATTTGTGGCAATATAAGTTAAGCAGCAAAATGCACTCGTTTGTAGCCATCTCTGGGGACTGAAAATGACATCACAACTGCTCACAACGACCAATCAGATTCAGAAAACAGGTCAACCGTGATTGGTCGTTGTGAGCAGTTGTGATGTCATTTTCAGTCGGCAACAGACAAAATGGCCGCCCACGGAGATGGCTAAAAACTAGTGCATTTTGCTGCTTAACCTATATTCAACAAACGCAAACTTAATAAGAATGCCGTGTTTCAACTAGTGGGCCTGCTGGGAACATATTCTTGAAAAAAATATGTTAGGATTGACTTCCGCTTTGCCTCATTCCACAAACGCAATATTGATTAGAATGTTGTGTATAGACTAGTGGAGCTACATAAAACTTATTATTGTCAAGAAATTTTTGGGATTGATTTCCTCTTGAACAGGGCAACAGCAATTTACATTTGAAAAGGAATACTTGTGGTGCTTGAATATTAAACAAACTTTCAGCACAGCTCCCTTGAAACCAGATGACTGATAAAGAAGAAATATTTAGATGAAGAGCCCGTGTGAATTTTGCGTAATTAATGAGTAATTTAATAATTTCTATTCCAGGATTGTCACAAGTACGGCTACACAATAGCTTTGAAATGACCCAACCATTACACACGCGTGAAGACAAACAAACAAACGGATTAGTGCTCACTGCACGATTTGGCCAGTCAAACCTTTTACCACCTTCAGCCACAAGATGGTAGTCTAAGCTTCAACATGACAGGGTAACATTGCATTTGCTCTCTTAGTCCACAGATAATGAAGTAATAGAGACCTGTAGATGTTTCAAATCAATACTTTTTTCCCATTATTTTAAGTGCAGATAAACAAGGGTGTCTTTTTGCCATTCTGGACTATATTGTGTTGTATTATCTGAAAGAAATCCAAGCTTTTTGTTGTTAGGTTATGCCATGCTCCTGCGTGGGCGTGGCTAAGACAGTATAAGGACATGAATCATTTTGCACACATTAGACCTTCCGTGCCTGTGTGGTTGAAAGCCTTTTTTTCATCATGAAATAGTCTAATTGGGGAAATACAGTCTTCTGGTATGTTACTATAGCGAGGATTAAAGATAAAAGAACCGGCAGAGTTTCACTTGGAAACTTTCAGTGCTTTAGCATGTCTGCATGAAAAATGATTCAGACAATCGAAAGTGGCTCTGGATCTTCCCCACGACAAGCTGGCCACGTCATTGGCGGAGAAACTTGGTGTGGGGGGGCGATTGTTAGGTAAATGACCAACCACTCTTGGTGCTGAACGGCTGACACGCAGACACATTTTCACAAATTGGCAGATGACAAAAGATTTTCATGGCTGTTTAAGTTCACAAATGACGGTTGGCCCAGCTATTTTTATAGAAGCCATTATAAAGTCCAATATCCATGATGTGTCCACTTAAAGAACACTTGGCAGGTTAAACTTAATTGCCACAAGCGCTGATTTCGCTTTGCTCTTGTTTTCAACACTTACAATTTTTATGTGGCTCCGAGCCTACATGGGAGGAAAATAGAAGGTAACATGCACAGTAATTCCCAACCATACCCGCCCACTTAACGAATGTATTTATGTGCACATCAGCGAAATCCTCCCACCCCTTTCCAAACACACCGACTTGGCCCACCCTTCTCTTTCTCCTTCCTCATCCCTCTTTCTCTTGCAGGTCAAGGCAGATAGTGAAGAGATAAATATCAGTGGCAATAAAAGGCCTGCATCATGAATAATAAAACAGCAGTAATCTCCTACCAATGATTTATATATCTACAGCCTCTGATGGCCGCACACGCTCAACGCGAGCGCAGGGGGGAGTCGCGCATTGAGCGCTGTTAAATTGAGACGAATGGTGATGTAGAGTGTGGAAGTGGCTGTGGACACACACTCGCGCGGCAGCAGTCACTTATACACACACACACAGACAAGACAAGCGCCCACGTGTCAAAAAGGAACAGGGGAGATTTATGCCTAAAATATCGAGACACGGACAGACTCGCACCGTCTCAGAGATTGGCAAGATGTCGGCAAAGAGAAGCGGGAGTTTAGAGGCTTTTATTTTGTCAAGAGTCAAACTCACTTTGGCTGATGGAGGAGAAGTGGTGGGGATAAATATAGCTGACCAGGGCACGTTTTCTCCTGCTGCTTCGTGTTCTGCCCTGGAGTTGAGATGAGAGGTCACTTTAGCTGTCGAAACAGAAAGCGTGGCATACCTGTAGCTACACTTGCATCACATTTAAATGTTTGGATCATTATTGTTTATTTTTACACACCATCTTTGTGTTCATGTGCCAAGCCCGGAAATCTGCAATCCATGTGAAAGATTAAATGTAGCCTAAGTGTGAAATAAAAATAAAGTCTAGAGGTTAGTCAGAAATGCGTTGGCAAATTGATGCATGGGTAAATGCCGTTTTCTTTTACCATATGTGTTTTTGTGTTAAACACGTTTTCATTATTGAATGTGGAAATAAAAAGTAATTGATTGTTTCATAATTGAGGTTATAGAAGTTGTGCATTTGTTGAGTTAACTCGTCACCCAGTATATGTCACACGCCTTGATACGTCATTGTAGTCCTTGTTGACATTTATTGTCAGACACAAATCCTACTCAAAGGTGTCAGGAGAGGCCTGAGAGATTCAGGTGTTTGAAATGACATTGACATGTGATGTAATCCTTTTTAATGTCACTTAAATCCGCGTCATATTTTTCTGAGATCACATGTGCAGAGGGACGTCAAAGGATTTAAAACCAAATGTTTTAGGCCCTTATTGATGGCAGAACAATGTTGCGGTGTCTTTGAGCATGTTGGATGCACAGATTACATTTGCTTTCTGATAAGCGACGCATACTTGATTGGTTGGGGTACTCGTGTTTGGTGATATGTGCGTGGGCCACATAATATACACAAAGTGTAGAGTTAGGGATGTAATGATATCCAAACAAACATAATGATACAACAGGGGCGGAGCCATGGGTGGGCCTGTGCACACCCAGGCCCACCCAGATTGACAGGCTGCCCACCCAGAGGGATTCATGAAAAAAGAAGAAACTTTTAAATTGTTAGTAAATTCTTATTGAATTATTTTTGAATTAATGTTTCGTTGTGTTTTTTTTTTATTTTATTGAATATTAAAAATGGCATAATTGTGTTTGTCTAAGGAATATCGGAACTTTATATTATTCAGTTTGCCGTTTTATTTGAATGTGCGATGTGTCGAGACAGGAGGATTGTGCTCAGTGAGAGAAATAATCAGGCCCACCCTGATTTTTCCAGGCCAATGAATGAGTTACCAGCAGTGACAAAGAAATACGTTTGGTTAGTCATTTAATTGTCATGTGTTGCTATCGGCTCAGCGGCGCAAAGTATCACGATCTGTGTAGTTCACTATGCTGTGTTCGGCTAAAGCGGGTTAAAAAAAGTCATGTTTTTTGACGGCGATGTGCTGCTTATAATATCGTAACATGACGGCAACGATCGTGACACGAGATATCACAATATTGCCGTTATCCTGACATCCCTATAATGAGTATGAACTGCCACCACCGTGAGAGGAAATCGTTTTTATTGTTGTTGGTGTTCACTTTAAAGAGGGAGGCCAACCCCCCTTTTGCAATAATATGTTCTATGCAGCCCCACTAGCCTAAACACGGCATTCTGATTAATATTGCGTTTGTGGAATATGAATTCAGCAGTAAAATTCACCCCTTTTTGTTCATCATGATAAAAACATGTCCCAGACATGTTGAGAAAAGAGGGAGTCCTTTTTTTTTTTTTTGCAACTGCTATGCCAACCCTTTTGACGCACCATAATAAACAGCTTATTTATGTATGTTTTTATTTATTTATTTATTATAATAATGTGTTTGTGCGGGGTTGCCTTATAATTGACCAATAACAAATTGAAAAATCAAGAGTCTATCTCGCGTAACGCAAATTGTACCTTGCGTTTTGCTCTTTAAAGTCTTTCCATTAAGCTGTGCATAAAATGACAACTTCTTTTCATTCTCACCCACTACCGGCCTTTATTTTCACTTTTCATTCCTTGCTCCATTCCTCCCTCCTCCTCTCGCTCATCTCCCACTCTTCACCGGTTCACACACCGCCGCCGACTACCTGCAATATTATCGCGCAACAAACACAAGGAGACCTGCTTTCTTTCTCTGCTCCTCTTCCTCCACCCGGCATCATATCTTTATTCCTCCTCCTGACTGCCTGACACTTCTCGCCTGTCCTCTTCCTTAGCCAAACATAAATGTCTTTTTCATCCTCTTCATTTTCACTCTTCATCTCCTCTCCAGAAAATCGCTCCTCATCCTTCCCTCCTCCCTCTTC
Source organism: Filicampus tigris (assembly GCF_054856515.1). Taxonomy (NCBI): domain Eukaryota; kingdom Metazoa; phylum Chordata; class Actinopteri; order Syngnathiformes; family Syngnathidae; genus Filicampus; species Filicampus tigris. The sequence goes on along the minus strand of NC_141220.1, from coordinate 21,233,343 downwards.
CTCTTTTTACCTCCCTCCCACTGTGTGATCCGTTGCAGACATGCCTGTTTGGTGCTACAACCTATTTAGGGTCCTGCTGCCGTAGCTGCAAAGTAATTGGAAGTGGAGTCACAGCCAGCACAGACAACATGGGTATGGGTGTGTGTGTGCGTGTGTGTGTGTGTGTGTATGAGCAGTGGGGGGGGGTTTAGGGTGGTGGGGGGAGCGGGTGACCAGTGTCTTTGTGTGGGGAAGAAGACAAAAAAGATAAGAAAAAAAGAATCAGAACACCAAAGAGGAAAATGACACACAACAGTCGTAATTGAGTGAGTGATTTCATCAATGATCGCTTTCACTTCAAACCTGGTTGGCAGAGTTCACGAAAGGAAATCGAGCCCGTGTCAATTAAAAAAAAAAAACAGACACCTTGAAGAGTGTGCTTTTGTTTGTTTTGTGACTCTAGTAGTGAATTTAGAAAATGATGAAATAATAAATATATCTGCATTTTTACCTGTTTGTACCGAAATGTAACAGAAACTAAAAAAAAAAAAAAAAAAAAAGCAACTGTGATGGAAACCATGACGGCACCATCTTGGCTGAAGTGTAAATCCATATGTTATTGATTATACCTATTGTCCTCATTAGGGTCGCGGGTGAGCTGGAGCCAATCATAGGGCAGATTTAAATTATTGATTTATTTTGTGGAAGCGGGCGGGCTTTTCTGATCCACTCTTTTAGTAGATACACCAGCCTGTTTTTTATAGCACCTTTCCTCATTAGAGGTTAGCTGAAGTCGGAGAAAACTCATCTCAACTTTATTTAAAGAGCGCTTTAAAACAACCATTGCTGCATATGAAATGTTGTACATGGAGGAAAAAGTTGTCATACAATAACAAAGGCAGATAAAGCAATAACATAATAACATTAAAAAAAACCTGAAAACACCACAAAACACTAAAACAATACAGAGTCTCATGCCGAGTCAAAAGCCATAGAATAAAAAGTGTTTTATGATGAGGTTTGAAAAAAAAATGGTCAGAGGGTCCCATCAAGCACAAGAAGAACATTCAAACTCCACATAAGAAGACCACAATTGAGATTGGAAGCCCAAACCTCAGAACTGTGTGGCAGACATGCTAACCATGTGTCCCCTGTGCTGTCCAAGGATGTAAATACTATATTTATTCACCATAGCTAGATTATTTTTTATTTTTTGGGGGGCATTGCTGAGCTAACTGAAATACACATCCACCAACCAACAGTCACTCTAGCCACTGCATCATAATGTATGAATGCGTTGCCCTATACCACTCAAACTCAAGGCCCGGGGGCCAGATCATCATTTTATGTGGGCCGCCCAAGCAAATTATGTGCATCGACTTCATGTTTCTTGCTAAAATACCAAAATTTGCAAATTGCCTTCACTTTTAAAAATGTCGAGATATTGCAAACGTTTTTGTTTCCAGTTACCCTTTCAAAATAAAGGTAATAATATATATTTTTTCTAAAGTTTTTATTGGCCTCTGATTTCAAAACTAGCTATTCATCATTTTGTTGTGTACGTAATATGAGGCGATTATACACTTATTTGCGGTCACAGTCATAACGGCCCTCCTAAGGAAACCATGGCGATGATGATATGATGACAAAAATGAGTTTGACACCTCTGCCCTATACGATTGCATTGTCGTGCTTCTTATTATCTCACAATGATTTCGGATTTTGAGGCATAAAACTATGCGGTCGTGCTTTTTAATCCACAACACATATTTCTGATTTTAACGCATAAAAACCACAAGTTCTCTGGTTACCTTTTCTTTACATCTAAATTACACAACTGCCTTTGCTCATGTCGGTAATGTTGTCATGAAACATAAAAATGTTTTCCCATCCGACTTTTCAAATGCAGCATGCTGCTGATGATGATGCATGCTCAAATAAAATGGGGGGCTTGACTGCGGCAGTACTTCCGTGTTGTATATGAGGTACAAAGTGATGAAAAGACTTTTAGCTCTTGTTAAATAAAAAGCAACATGTCAGAAGTCATTGGCTGGTGAATAAAGATGGCTCTTGGATAATCGGGCATGAAAACAGGAGTTTAAATGTTTTGAGTGCACCTAGAAGAGACATAAAACACAATAAACCAAAGCAGAAGTAAATCTGCCTGTCTTACGCATTTATAAAAGGAGAGGAGTCAGCTCATGAGACATAGTATTTCCTCGTAAGATTAATCTCTATTTACCAGAAATGTTAAAGTCTGCCGCAGTGAAAATTTGAAGTGAGGATAACTTCAACGAGACTGTGGTGAATTCATAACTCAATTTATGTATAACTGCCGGTTTGGGAGGTGGTCATAGATAGGTTCAAGTTAATTGCACTCACAACACATTTCATGATTTTTGACAGCTGTCCCAAAATCCAGTTGAAAAATTCAGCACTCAGGATGCGTGACCTCGGGTTTTAAAGCAATCAGGGATTCAAAAGTGGGTTTGGCCTCCACGCAGGGTCCTGATTTTGAACGGTGGTTTTAAAATTGAGTACAACTTAAAACGTAAGAATGTGTGACCTCGTGTTTTAAAACAGTCAGAGTTTCAAAGTAGGGTTTAAAAGGTGAGTTTGGCTTCCAAGCAGTGTGCCAAAATATTGTACCAGCGCAGGACTTGATCCCAAAACCCCTGTGTTCAAAGTCAGGGGTTCAAAGGCTCAGCGGTCATGATTTTTTTAACAGCTGTCCCAAATTTCACTTGTACAATTCAGCTGTCCGGATGTGTGACCTCAGGTTTTAAAGCAACCGGGGATTCAAAGGAGGGTTTGGCTTCCATGCGACGTCCTGATTTTGATCAATGGTTCTAAAATTGAGTAAAAATTCAAATGTAAGAATGGGTGACCTTGGGTATGCATTTAGAGCACATTTGATGACCAACAAACATAGTGACAACACATTCTCTCCTCCATCTCCCCTTCGGTGTTTGTAATATCACTTTTTTTTTCATCTTGCTCCCCTCCTTCCTCATTCCCTCGCTAATGTGTCCATCGCTCACCCCCTATTCAGCACAGCAGGGAAGAGCTGCATTTGGAGCTCATTAAGTAAAGACCTACTACAGAGCTTGTGTTGTGTGTGTGTGCTGTTGCAGCTGTCTGTTTTTCTTTTTTTTTTTTTTTAAAGAATTACTCTGAATTTATGACAGAGTTCAAAATACCTCCCTCTGGATACGGACTCAACCTTAAATCTACAGCAAACGTGGCTAAAACAGGTCATTGAAGGTCATCACGTTGTTTTTGCGTTTGCATTGAATAATTGTGCAAAAACCTTGGGTTACACAAAAAAAAAAAAACCAACCCTGACAAAGATGATATTGCTTTATGTAAGTGACAATGCTAATCAAATATTACAGACACCATTGCAGTCTATAGCGGCCAGTAAGCATGTGGTTAAATGAATACCTTTCTGACACGTCAATAAAAAAAAAAACCAATCGTTATTGTCTTGGTACCTCCTCCATGGAATATTATCATAACTTCCATTCCCGTTCTTCCGATGTGTTTATATATTGTGGCCAGTGACTTTGTAGGCTGAGGCTTGTTTATCGCAGGAGCACCTGGATTCTAAACTGCTTGTAGGTGGACTGAAAGCTTTCTTTTAGTCCTCTCCAGAGATGAACATGGTAGGGTAATATAATATATCCTTCCGAAGGCCTTATTGTCTGTGTATTGTTGTGTGCCAGTCACCGTGTGATGCTAAGCTGAAAAGCTTAGCCTACCCGGGAAAATTGAGGGTTCCGTGACATTAGCCACACGTATCGGGTCCAGTATTACATCACCGCTACAGTAGGCTAATAAAATGCACTACTATACCTCAAGGCAAGTTGTGCAAGGATGGTTTACTGGAAATGATTTCACTGTACTACTATTGTAAAATGTAGTCAAATGCTCCGCTCTTGTTTGAGGAAAGGCCGATGCATTTATGTTTTCATGGTTGGAGGCGTTCGCAGTAACTGGGGTGAACATGGCAGCAAGGTGAATGTAGATGTTTATGCGATGCACTTGAAAACAAGATCTCCACGACCCTAACGCTTCCCGTCAATAATCGGGCTGAATTTGCGCATATTTTTCAGGAAAGAGCGAGAGGAAAACCTAAGAGAAGGTTTATAGTTGTAGTGAAGGAAGACATGAATGCAGTTGATGTTTGAGAGGAGGATATAGAAGATAGGCTTGGGAATAGAATAAGGCGCTGTTGCGACCCCTAACGGAATAAGACGATGTCATTTGCCATTGTTTACACTTTGAGTAAATGCGTTGGAATTTGAATGAAAAATGTTGTTTTTCAAATGATTGATAGGGCAATGAGGAATCTGCATTCATGCTGAGTTTACGCACTAAATATTACGCTTAAGAAGTAAGTAAGAAGAAATTGCTTTGGATCCTGAAGAGTGTAAAGTCGATGCGGATTTGCATATTCACACATTTTTTTACTTCCGATTTTCGTCAATATTTTTAAATATATTTTTGTGTTTTTTGTTGTTTTCTCCTCCCACCCCCTCATTTCCCGCTGTTTCTTTTATTGTGTCAAAAACATATATTGAATGTTTATTAGTGTTTTTTTGAATAATTTTTCGTGTTTGAAATTTGTAAGTCCCCACCCCCCATTGCATTTGAATGGGCGTGAATTATATGCAGATTTTGACTATTCGTTGGCCGGCACGGTCCTTATCCGCTGCGACTAGCAGTGGTCCACAGCAGACACATTAGGGATATGGAAATCCGAACGTGTTTCGATGCTAAAGCAAAATCAGGCGTATACAGCCAGTCCAGCAAAGCTCCTCGCATGCGCCTGCTGATGTGCGCCTCAAAACTTAACAAGTCAACAAAACATCGCTGGCAGAACCCCCGCTCATTTCATTCCATAGGAAAAGAAGAAAAACAGTAAATAGCTGATTTAGTTAGTTTATTTAATTATTAGAGCCTTACCACAATAATACAAAGGAAGGATTGCTCTCGAACAAGGGTCACAAATTCCCGCCTATCCTGCGTGTTTTAGATGTTTCCCTCCTCCACCACACGGGATTCAAATGATCAGGATTGTTATCTACAGAGCTTGCTGATGATCTTATCTGAATCAGGTGTGTTGGAGGAGGAAAACATCTAAATCATGCAAGATGTGGGCCCTCAAAGACCCTCAATGGTGACCCCTGCTCTAGAGCATTATTTCTCAACCTTTATTGAGCCAAGGCACATCTTTCACATCGGAAAAAAAAAAAAAAATCACGGCACACCACAAAATGATTCGCGAAAAAAAAGTATGTAAAAAGGTTAATTATGTAACTCCAGTCATTTAGTGGAAGAGAATTGTACGGTTCTGCCTGTTACAATACGTGGTTGGCACAGATGAATTAACAAAAAAAAAAAAGTTATTAGAAACAAACAGGAACAAAAAAACAGCAGGAGGTCAATAATAGCTCCCTGGAAGGGCACATTTTAGAGGAAGTGTGTGTTTGCTATCACCGTCATCTGACCTGGTGGCTTCAAGCTTTGTTTAAACTCTTTTTTTTCCTCCGCACCCAACTCTCTTTGATCTGCTGCCGTCTCCTTTCTTTCTTCTCACCCCCCACAGTGCTCGGCTCCCCTTATTACTTTCTGTTTGTTTAACGATTCCATCCCCCCCCCCCCCTCCGCTCACCTATACCTCTTTTTCTCCATCTTTGTTTTTTTTTGGCCATTCTCTCTATTCTCCATCTTTAATTACTTCTCCTGCCCTCACGCCCTGCACCTTTCACGTTTCTCATTTTCAAAGTCAGAAAGAATTGGCCTCACCGCTAAATAATAACATGGACAATATTAAATCAGTGCCACAGGGTTGCCATGTCATAGGTGAATCAATACAAGGGATACAACACCCAGTTTGAAACAGACAAGATATCCAAACATGATATCACATGGTTTCTCTCTCCTGCTGTACCTCACCCTCGCCCTCCTCCTTTCTGTAAGTGGGAGAGCAGGTGCCAAAGCTGGGAGGTGCTTTACTTGTCTGTTTGGGATTGATGAAAGGGGAGTTCGACCTACCACAGTGTGTTTTTGAGTGTGCTTGCATGTGTACGCGTGAGTGTGTATGTGTGTTCTTTGAAGAGGCGGCAGCAACAAATAATTGGAGGGACACACCTGAACACTGGTCACCTCTCAACCTTGCCCCATCTGCCCTTCAAACGGCTCCATTCACTTGGGGTGCGTACAATGTGCGCTTGTGTGTGTGTGTGCGTGCGTACTGAAATTGTATTGTCAATCCGGAAAGGGATTCAGTCATACTCATAATCTAGGTGTTCCCACTAATCAACTCAACTCAACCCAACTGTATTTATAAAACACTTTACTACAACTACCGCTTTAACAAGGAGCAAAAGTAAATCTTAAAAAGAACTCTAAAATGAGCCATTGAAGGGACGCTAGAGAAGGAGTTATGTGCTCCCTCTTAGGAGGAAAGCAGTAGCATTTTGGACCAACTGGAGACACTAGATGGAGGATTGGCTGACTCCAAAATAAAGTGCATTGCAGTGATCCAGCCGAGATGTGACGTAAGCATGAATTATTGTTTCAAAGTGCTGTTGGGAAAGGAGATTCTTTACCAAAAGTTGGATTTAACAACAGCACCAATTTGCCGGTGCAATTTAAAATCACTTTCCAGTTAAAGACCCAAATTCGAGATTGTTGGCTTTGGATAAGGAGCCCAAGTCAGCAGGATTGGAAGTTCAAGGGCCACTGGGACCAAACACCATAACTTCTGTTTGCTTTTCATTGAAATTCAAGAAATTCAGTGCCATCCAGGTCTTGATATCCTCCAGACAGGACAAAAGTGGCCTCAATGACAAAGCGTCTTTTTTGATCTGACATTCATCCGCATAGTAGTGGAAGGAAATACCATGATTCCTAAATATCCAAAAGGAGCAAATCCAATGAAAAAAGAAGAGGCCTCAGAATTGAATCCTGTGGAACACCGTATGACAATGGAGCAGTGCGGGACTCAGAGCAACCAATGCTAACACAAAAAGGTTCTGTCAGCCAAATAGTATTAAAACCACTCAAGGGCGCTACCAGTAGTGCCCACCTGGTGCTGCAAACGAGCTAACAGAATATACTGTGATCCACCATAGCAGTTAGATCCAACAAAACCAGACACACATAGTCTCCAGTGTCATTTGCCAGGAAGATGTTGTTAAGAACTCATAACAGGGCTGACTCTGTGCTATGCATCATCTTGAAACCTGACTGGAAGACCTCCATGACATTATGTTCATCCAAGAAAGATTTTTAACTGCACGTGCAACACCTTTTCCAGGATTTTAAAAATAAAAGGTAGCTTGGAAATGGGTGTAAAATTTGACAGTAGATCTTGATCAAGGATAGGTTTCTTGAGCAAGGGTTGCACCACAACATGTTTAAATTGTTGGGGTACTACACCAGAAGACAGACTGCTGTTGATAATGGCCAAGACCGATTTACCAATACTTGGGAGAACCTCCGCTTGAAGAAATGTAGAGGAACAGAGTCATAAGGGGAGCCAGATGCCACAGTATGGCAAACCACATCCTCTAAAAATGTCAAGGAAACGTTTCAAAAGGATTTAACACTGCTGAACACGGAACATGGACAGAGGGATCAACAGTGCTGTTTGAAACAAGAGTACTGGCTGTAGAAACTTTATCAATGAAAAACTGCAGGAATCTATTGCGCTTTTCAGGGGAAGAGTCTGAGCAAATTAGTTTAGGGGGTTTAAGTACAGAATCAATAGTTTTAAATAGTACATGTGGGTTCTGATTGTTAGCCTCAATAAGGTTTGATAAATGCTCTCTTTTGGCTTGTTTAACTGTGATCTGGTAATTACGCCAGCAGTCTTTCCAAGTTTGATAAGAGACTTGCATCTAAGCTTTTTTCCGCTCGTCTTTGGCTTTGCGGCACTACTGTTTAGCTGCGCGTGTTCTGTCATTAAACCAAGACTCAGGTCTAGCATTTGAATGCACAGTGTGCCAAAGATCCCCACATTGCCATGCAGGTGTCCCCACCATGACATGCAGGCGTCCACATCATGAAAGGTGGGTGTCCCCATAATATAGGTGTCCCCATAAGGCAGTGCAGGTGACCCTAAGTGGCAGATGTCCATTCAAGGCAGAGCAGGAGTCTCCACAAGGCAGATGTCCCCAGAAGGCATGTGTCCCAGAATGCAATGTTGGTGTCCGCATAATGTGTGACTGTGAATGATGTTTCTGATATAGGCGACCAGTCCAGGGTGTACCCTACCTTTTGCCCAACGTCAGCTGGGATAGCCTACAGCTCATCTGCAACTCTGATGAGAATAAGTGCTATACAAAATGAATGTATGGATACAGGTTGCAGGTCAAAATTAAATGTGGTTTATTCTCTCTCTTAAGCCTGGTTCACACGGCAGGACAATCGGCCCGATTTTAGCCCAGAATCTCCCCTCACGACAATCGTAGGTCAGCCCCGATTCTCGTAATAGCTCCAAAAATTATATTATCATTTAATCCTGTCATGTGTGGTGTGCTCAGATTGACCTCGACCGCTCGGGAGGACGTCCTACCTCCAATCGGGGATATTCAACATGTTGGATTGTTTTGGCCCGACTTTCGCACTGTGTGTGTTTGTGCCCCGAGGACAAACAAGCATGCAGCCAGCGGACAGTGACGTGCAGTCAATCTGAAAGCATCAAGCGATTTTTTTTCTCATCACGTGTGGGTCTCTCAGAGTTTGGAAGTTGGCCGACAATTTTAAAATCTTGCAGTGTGAACCAGGCTTTCCTAATTTTACTAATACCGTATTTTCCGGACTATACGTCGCTCCGGAGTGCAAGTCGCACCAGCCATAAAATGCATAATACAGAAGAAAAAACATATATATGTCGCACTGGAGTATAACCACTGGACAATGCACTGCCAGGCACGGCGCCTTTTAAAAAAACAGTACACTATTTTGTATACATGGATTGATAGACAGTCAAATTGTCTATACTATTTTAATTACTTATTTAACACAATAGTAGATTTTAACCGTTTAAATTATTCATGCTTTCTAATAGATTTTAGGATTTATCTTGATGTTCTTTATGTGGTTTAAAATAGCATGTGAAATGATATACAGGTAATAATGTGTTAATAATTTCACACATAAATCGCTCCGGAATATAAATTGCACCTCCGGCCAAACTATGAAAGAAAAACCGCGACTTATAGGCCGGAAAATACGGTACTAATGTATCAGCTAATCATTTCACGTGATCTCTGCACATTTTTCTTTTCTCCTTCTTGTAAACGGAATTGAAACTACACTTTGGGACGAGGTTGGTTTGTCTTCACAGTGCTACTAGTACTTTTTATCGCCAGCACGCCTGCTTGTGTGTCTTGATCCTCCAGTGCGTGCCCCTATCTTTAACCTTATTACCCTGCGAACCCCCGGGACATGTAATGAAACACTTCCCTCATTCACTGGGTCAATTTGCTCCATTTCCCTCATGAAGTCTAAATTCTTCCTCATCCCTTCGGCATACAGGCCTGTCTCTTCTACAAAGAATCAACTTTAATTAGCCCATGTGTTGTTGCTGAAGAAGGAAAAATAATTCCTGTCTTGCACTTACCTTATTGATTTCATCTTTGAACTGTCAGTAATCCCTCTCTCTCCTCATACAATCTTAAAATGACATAGTATGACTGTTTGCTCTGCTTGGCTGTTTCGGCAACAAGATAATCATACATTTCCAGTTACAGAGGACACACGCAATCAGAGGCCCTGAGCTGTCATCTGATTCAGTCTGAACTGTCAAAAATTCAAAACAGATCAAATGAAACATCATAAATTGCCACAAAAAAAGACATTTCGCTTGGCAGATGAACAATATGTTCCTCAGAAGCTTTGTTTGACGTGACCATTGCAGGATGTTACATCCAGAAAATTTGTCAGATACATCAATTATTCATTATTGTTAGAAAAACACACAACATATGACGACTTTTATGGAAATGCATAGGACCTTACAGATGAAATCCCCACATAGCAAAGGCATTTGGGCCAGATTTGGCATGAAGCTGGCACAGGTGGTATTCAGTTGGCACTGGCATACGGAACCGAACATATCCCAGGACCGACAACGGAGGCACTGTCTTGAATCTGGCAAACAAGATGTGGGCCAGTTGTTGAGTGAAGTGTCTGCCCTAGTAATCAATTTAGAAGAGTTGAATTATTCTTTTTAGTAGTCAAATTACCTGATGATACAAAGTAAATTTAAAACCGTGTTTGTGTGTTTCAGTGTAACCGCCTGGGCCACACGTCTGGGGCCAAAGACCAGGAAATCGATGCCAAATCCTAAAATGGCTACATCTGGCTCCTCATAGGGATGGTGGCAGGAAGGAGAGGATGAGAAGAAAAGAGCCCATGGAGACAAAACAATTTGGTGGATGGATAAGTGCTGTTCAAGAACAATGCTGCGTTTGGACTCCGTGTTGGGACAATTTGGACTCCATGTTCAGTGTTTGAAAAAAAAAAAAAAGTGCAGTTTTCCAGTTTACAGTATGTGCGGTGGTTTTCAAGTTCTGAAAATAAAGATCTGTTTATAACACTTTAGTTGTTGAGGCTTTTTTTTTTAATCTGGGTCAAATTTGGCTCATCAATGAAGTGGCTTAATTAAGTTTGAATTAAGGCTGATATCAGGAACCAGTTCTGGTCCATAGTGGGGCCAACTATGGTTATGAAATTTGGCTAAGATATGGGCCTTATGTGGCAGAGATGTAGATGTCAATTTTGCTATCTGGGTCCTGATCTGATTCATTAATAATAATTAATGAGGCATAATGTGTGAATTTTGATTTGTGAACTGCAATTCGAACCTGCTTATTGTGAGCCTTGGGTATGAAATACTTGTGTTAATAGAATTTTATGAAGGCAACTGTTTGACCAACAGATTTTCTAATTCATCTGTGGACATTTTTAAAGAAAGCTCCAAAAAATGTACCCTCTTCTCGGAATGAATTGTGGTCAGTCTAAGAAATTCTAGCGTACCAGTCATCCAACGCTCTTTGTTCCTCTTCCTCGCTTGCTGCACAGATGTCCATCTTTCCTTTGTGCACCTTAGTCACGTCCTGTGTGTGTGTGTGTGTGTGTGAACAACAAAGACTGACGGGGTCTGGCTGAGGGTCAGCGTGGTATTTAGGTGTGATATTTCCATCGTCTGCTTTAATGTCTAAAGTCAACCAATTTACTTTCCCGGGCAAGAGGCAGAAACTTACAAAGACAAACTATAAGGGATGAAAAGGGCAAGGCTTACTGTATACACGCATAAGGTGTGTCAGAAAAGCTCCAGGCTCCAGGTCACAAAAGATATATTTCAAACCTAAAGGCTGAATATGGGACAGGTGATCAACCAGCTTGTCTACAAACAGATCCTGCCTTGTTTGCTTCCTTCAGAAGAGGCGAAACTTGTATCAGGACAACTTGAGTCTGCTTCGCCATGACAATCTTTCTATTCACAATGCCCCGAGCATCCCACTGTTCCTGACCAAGAAGAACATTGCTGCGCTGGTGGAACTTCTCCACACATCTGACTTGGCACAATGTAATTTCATTTCCTTTTTCCCATTTCTAAAAGACGCCATCAGGGGGACCCGTTTTAAAGACGTGGATGACATTAAGATGGCCGTGACGACAGCGCTGTGGTTAATCCCAGAAGAATCTTTGTCGGAGAGTAGAGAAGGCTGGTTAAGTTTTTGACAAGATATCTGGGAAAACGGTCACTTTCTACATATCAGCCTGACTATAAGTAGAAATGACTGTGGAGCAGTAATATCTCAACTCTTCATATGACCAGCAGAATGAGTGAAACGAACGTAACTTTTGTATCTAAAGTGACAATTTGCTTCAGGATGACCCGGTCTAGATGAAATATCGTCTTTTGCGGTGATTATCTTTGCACCTGGAAGAGACCATCATTCATCTGGAGGGACATAATGACTGTTACCCTGTCTACACCCCACTAAAACAACAGTTATAAATGAACCATAGAAACATAAAAGAACCAGAGTGAGACAACATCACACCTTGGATCCAAATGATCCGAGCAGCAGTGTTTTCACCGTCTGTGTTTAATGCAAAGTGGAAGAATGTAAACCACAATATACACCAAAAAACAAACAACAAAACCCATTTATTCCTGTTTCAGGTAACTGTTACCGGTAATTAGTTACCTCCGAAAAGGAGCTCCTGATTGCGTTGGTAAACCAATGAATTTTCTCATTCAATTTGGAAGAGAATCTACACGGTTGAATTGTAAAAAAAAATTTTTTTTAATCGAAATTAATTACAATATATGACAAAAATAGTGAATTGATACTACAAAAGGGAAAACAATGTTTATACAAACTTAAAATCAGAGCTGGGCACTTTACCCTTTTTTGCTAGTCCGTCCTCCGTCCGCGATCGGGTTACCCTTCCGTCCTCGTCCCTCCGTCCTTCTTCATAAAAATGATCATCCTTTGACCCCGTCTGTCCTCATCCTTTTAAAGCGCTTCCGTCTTTACATCCCGCCCCGCCCCCACACCCTTCCACTTCCGGGTCAGAGCTTTCAATTATTTTTTTTTCCTTAGTTAGTTAGCCAAACTTCTCAGGTACATTCTATCCATTCTCAATATGATGAGTAAATCTCAGAGGTGGCTGGCAGAATGTGAGAAGGGGAGAGGTGTCGAGAAAAACACAGACGTGCAATGAGAGGAAGAGTGGTTGCCATGCATTCTTCGCATCTGCTTTTAATAAGACCCCTTCATCCTTGGAGATTCGCTACACCACGCATCTCTGTTCCTCGTCATCGTCACACCTCTCTTCCGGCAACTTTCACCCTTTCATTCAACATTCCAGTTGTTGCGTGCTCTGTTATCAGGGGTTCCACCTGAATTTTTTATTCAACTCATGACCTGAAACAGCTGTTTTGGATAATTCATAATGAGAAATGCCCTTCCCCTTTTTCCCTTTTAGAGCTTTTGGACTACATTTCTTCCGTCACCAGGCATCCCACCCCCCCGCCTTCTTTTCTTATGGCGATCTTCTCCCAGATCTGGATATCATTGAGCTCAGATTATGTAAATCTACCTAACAGCAAGTCTAGTATGTGCTTATTTCTTCTGCTTAGACACTTCAGGTTGGAGACCAGAGCTAATAAACATCTGCACACCTGTAGTATTAAATAAACAAACATAAAAGAACCCCATGACTTTTAACTTTCAGCACACAGCTCTCACCATCACTCACTTCCTCTCTGGTGGTATGAACACTTTATTGGATGCCAGCAGGACCCTTGAGGGAAACATTTTAAATGTCTCTGCAATTATACTTCTAATAATGGACACGCGGGTGTGCACGGTTTTTTTTTGTTTTTTTTTCGCCATGGGCTGACATTGACACAAAGGAATTAAGTGGAAGTTACTCCGCCGGTCTGTGAGGCTATTAATCTCTGTCACCCGAAGCAGTGTGCAGTTAGCAGGAAGTGGATGTTTGCATGCGTATGTTTGTGTGCGTGTGTTACAATTGGCAGTTGATCAACAGGTGGTTAAGACAGTTTCAAGTCAAACTAATTGGCTTATTTTATCAGTTTGAGTCGAGCAAAATGAACGAGGTCATCATCCAACGCTTAAAAAATGACATCACAACTGCTCAGGGCTCAGGTAACAACGACCAATCACAGCTCAGCTTCAGAAAACAGGTCAGCCGCTATTGGTTGTTACCTGAGCCCTGAGCAATTTAATGTCCTATTCAGTCGACAGAAGTGACAAAATGGCTGTCCCCAGAAATGGCTAAAAACGGGTAGATTAACCCTTATTCCATAAACGCTATATATGGGCTTAAAAAATATGTTTGGTTTGACTTCCCCAAAAGATTGTAAATTTGTCCTGGACCAAAGTCATTTAATGCTCCGTCATTGTTGTCTTAAACAAAAACTCACAGAGTTGGTTTGTTGGAGGCCCAACAAAAATAGATTTGCTATATTGTTTTTTTTCCTTGCTGCTCAGTGTGCCTTCAATCCCCCCCGGGAACATGTAAAGTATTTTTCAATTGGAATTTGAATGGAAAACATTACGTATGAGGTCAAGTTCAAACTGCAAAATCATGACAACTGTCTTCTGTCCACATGTCAATTAGCTATAAAATACAGAAGCACATTTGTTTGTATTTTCTTTTTTTAGCAGCTGGCAAACATGAGTTTGAGTGATGATCTTGTGTTTGTCTTCATCCAAATGAGGCTTGTAATTGCCGTCTGTTATATCATAGTCAGATGTCCACGCAATATGGCTGCCAGACGCTGTGGCCGTTTAATCCAATCTCACTTTATTGCTTGGTTTAATGGCTGTTGTGCTTTGCATTCAGACATGCAATTTCCACTCTGCATTTTACTACATGCAATATGTAACCATTTACTTTCCTTTATTTTCAAACAGTTGCTTTGGGAATACAACATATTTTTCTATCTATTGATTTCGTCAAATGTAATCGGTTGCACTGATCCAGGAAGAAACAGTTATTGTCTTTTTTTTTTTTTTTTTTTTAAAGATAAAAATGCAATAACTTGATTTCTACTCCCAGATATGTATTTTAGGGCAGTTGAATGGAGCTGTGTGCAATAATACAGACCTCTAGCTAGTGAATGTTTAGTCGGAATCGACTTAACATGCGTTAAGAGTCCATCATAGATGGATGTAACGGAGAGAATCCGGTCACTTTTCAAAATAAAATGTTTTTCAGCCTCGGATAATAAACAAACTAGAAGTACTGTACTTTTTTTTTGTTCCTTCTTTCATCTGTGCGGCCTGCCGCTGCCCGGTCCAAAGTGGACTGCGGTCCGATTCCGGTCCGCGGCCCGGTGGTTGGGGACCTCTGCACTAGATGTCCGTCATGTTGCTTTCACCAAAGCACCAATGTTATATCTATTTCGGCAAAATTTGAAGGAAAGCCTAAAATACTGAAATAGCCTGAAATACTGGCTATTATTGCACCTAGTCTTCTTCTTTTATGTTCCGGCTTGTTCTTCTCTTTTCTGGTGACTACCCATGGCTGTGCTACAACACCACTTCAGACTTGGCATGTATGTTACAGCCTAACAGCGTTTTCTTGTGGACGCACGTATTTCTTGAAGCGCTTACATGTTTACGAAATGATATGAGGGAATGAAGCCGTCTCCGTTTCCGTGTGAACAATCTTTTTTTTTTTTTTTTTTTCTTGCCAACTCCACTGCACAAATGAATGTTAGCGCACGCCTAATTGGTTAGGCAAACAGTCCCATTGCTAAGATAGTTTCAGTTACATCAGCCAACAAGACTCCTTCCGAAGGCCCTGGGTGGATTTGATTGCCGTGGCAGCACATAAAGGCTGCAATCTGAATAAAAATCGAACATCAACATACATGCAAAATGAAGTGAATCAACTTCCTGGAATCATTTGATATAATTTACTGGAACAAAATATTCGATTTTTTGGGTTTGTAAACATAGGTTTAGTGCTGCTGATAGTGTTTTTGGGCTACTTGGAAAAAAAATAAGTCAATTTATTCATTTGAAAAATGTTGTTAAACAGCAATTCCGAGATGGATTTCACATAGCCTAGTGTTGGGGCCTTAAATGAATTCCTCTCTAACAGCGTGAGTATTATGATCTTTGTGAAGGCAATATTATTGCTAAACATGCAGTAGCTCTTGTAATCAGATATTTTTTAGATTATGCACCTAATAACCTGGACAAGCGCCACTCAAATACCAGCCGGTGAAGAATGCTAAACAGTGCCTGAGAGGATTCTGAAACGCACAAACAAGACAAGATAAAATCTACAATTGGTCCATGTATTAATTTGCTGTTTTCCTGACAACACCAGTGAAAATATTGAAAAGCGAAAAACAAGTCAGCTGAGGTGTCCTTGCGTAGTGAAGAAGCAGGGCTGTAGATAAATGTTGCTCCTCGCGCCGCACGCTTCTCTCATATATCTGCGTTAGACTACAACAGCCATGACTGCACAAGACAAGGCCAATCTGAGTCCTCCGTGCGTTTGTGTCCCACATAATTGTTTATTAGAATAGATGGGACAGGTGGGCTTTCTTGCTTGCGGATAAGTCATCAAAGCTGCCGCGAAGGCGTCGGCGAGCAAGGACAACAAGCACATAGGCAGATACTGCATTTCCTCTTGAGCCACATTCTGCATCTTTGCGCATTGTGTTTTATACGCCAACGTCAAGTGTAATTAAGCTTAGCGGAAACGTTGCGCTTTCTCGTAAGATCTCACAAAACGCGGCGCACCGAGTTCCAAAACGCAGATGTTTATTTATAGTGTTTACATATCAAACGTGGACTTGTTTGTGTTTTAACTTCCTTTTTGTTTTTGTCCGAGTGACAGCACCAAAAGAGCATCTTATCTTTTACCGCACGAATCAGAAGACTTGTCATCTCTCATTTTGCGGTCAACGTCGGCCCCTTCCAACATTCATTCATAAAACACAGAGACCGTTTATCATTTTGGACACATTTATTAAGCATAAACATATGTTAGCTCTCTCATTTTTACTCAGCAGTGCCTGTTAGATGCTGGTTGTATTTTCTCATGTGAAAAGGCAGCCTTCTATTATCCGTAAAAGCAGCATAAATGCTTTCACTTGTCAAAGAGAGAGAATATATGACTCAGCAAGTCAAACTGCGTGTGCCGGTCTGCAGCCACGCATTGAATTTAAACACACTTTTTACGGCGGGATTTGTTAAAAACAGACACTCATGAGGCCGCAATTTAGCCGGTCGCTATTTGCTGTATTTCCTCACACTCTTGGTAAATCTCCATCTCCTCCTCGCCACTCAAAAGTCCATTATGCCTCCCGCCTGCAGCTTTGTGTTTATCCGCTCCCTCTCACATGTTCCCTGCCTCTGCCGTGGACTCCTCACTATCTCTTCATTATTCTGCTCAAATCAGATCTGATGTTCTTTCTCCATCGCTGATTTTCTTTATCATCTCACACTCCATGTGTGTCCATCCACCTCTCCTCCCCATTTATATTTGTCTCTTTGCAGCGGCTGTGTGTAAAGCACGTTGGCATACTTAAATATTCGATCGTCCTCTCGAGCTTCGAGACTATCTGCTCCGTGCATGCACTTTATCACTTTTGTCAGTGGAAACTTTTTAAAAAGTTATGCAGATTGGGGCCATGAAAAATGGGTGTTCAACTCCAATGTGCTGAGTAAAAAAAAAAAGAGAAAAAGAAGCACTCATTCCAATTTTGCGGTTGTGGATTTTGTTGGATGATAAGATTTGTTGTTGTCTGACACCACCAGGTACACAAATGCAATGAGATCCAATAAAAGAGAAGAAAAAATGTTCATTGCGGTTATATACTATACAACCAGATTTGAGGCACCCGTACGTCATATTTTGAAACACCAATCCACAAGATTACGCGTGCAACATTCATGTCTGAGCACACCATGATTGAACTGAGGAGAAACATGCTAATTGCTTCTATAAAATGAATAAACAGGCTACAATTCATGAAGTGAAAAATAAATATCAAAATCGTACAAAGTAGATAAACACGCAAAATCCATTGAGACATTGGATGCACATCAAACATTTTAAAGTACTTTTTGACGACGGAGTATGGGTTCGTGACCCAATTTTCCGCTCCCAAATTGTCAATTATCCACGAGCAAATACATTAATTATATATAATATTACATTTTGGGGGTAGATTTGAATGAATTATACATCAACAACGAGTGGTCCTAATGGTCTTATATAGACTGGGAGCAATTAACGAGCACATGCTAGCCAAAAGGCTATTTGTTATATATGCTATAATAACATCCTTCATTGCTGCTATGCTATAGTAATCAAGTGCTGTACTTCAATGTAGCCCGTCGCAGTGGTGCAGAACTGCGCTGTATCGTAAAGCTGTTTCAAATACATTTTGGTTTCCTTCGTGAGAGGGGCAAATTAGAAATACATTGATACCTTTAACTTCTGATTTCATCTCATTCTGCGCTAAGTAAGATACGCACATTCGAAATATAACGGAAAGGACATATTGCAGTTACGATCTGATTCACTTCGATATAAGTAATGGTATATGCATTCCACACAGTAGAAGCCTTGGCCTCTCCTGTCACCACACAATACTTTTCATGCCCTCAAGGTTGGAGGCTCCAGTCACACGAGTGGATTATCTCAGCGGGTTAGCTGTCATCTCACTGTCTGCTATTTACGATGCAGAGCTGCTGCTGACATGTCGAAAAGCGAAATGTCAGGGGTTAAACGCTAGAGAGGCCAAAACGTGAACACCCTCTTGACACATGGACGGACTTGCATATTTCACTCACATGCTGTACGTGACAAATTTAGGAAGAAATCATGTCAAGACACTTTTCATTTTACAATATTGGGAAATTTTGGAAAGTTTGATGGTCCCTTTTCTCAATGACGGCTGGTGAGGCACAAGTGTTTCTATTAAAAGCGTCTGAGAACATTGTAAGGGAGACGTGAAGCGAGGCAGAAACAGATGCCTGACAATTACAAATTCAGGTGGCCGGATGAAAGATTTTTTTTATGCTTTATGTCCCCTCGAACAAAAGTGAATGCCCCGCTGGCAGAATATCTACAATTATTTTCACGGGGCTCAATTCCAGATGACTCCGCCCCTCAGCCCCCCCTCCAGGTGGATACCGGGGGCCCCCGCCCATTGGCCCCACCCTCTGAACGCCCCTGGTGGGAGACACTGATCATGTTAATGATTTCAATAATTATCAACAATGATTTAACTGGGTAGGTAACAGATAAGCGACACGTCACCGCTACCAATGTTTACTCCAAAAATACTCCTAAAACTCAGGCGACCTAACCACAAGGCCACAGCATGCTCCCCAAGTTTCATAATAACTTGAGGCCCATACACCACTTGAGAACAACACAATCATAAGTTGCATTCATTAATAAATAGAATGGCCAGCAGCGGTGAAGTAAATATGGAAAGGAGGAAGAAAAATAATAGCCAATTTAGTCGTGTCTTCTTAAATCTACATCTTGACATTTTGGACTTTTCCTGGCTATTTCCCTTCTCTTGACACTTGTTATATTGTGAATGGGGAGAAGTATCACTTTCCTTTAAAATGGCTTGTTAGCTCAGGAGAATGCCTCATTGAAACCAAAGGGGCACAAGCTAAGCAATCCAGTTAGAAGCCTTAAAGGAAAGGAGGAGGAGGATTGCAGAGTAAAAAGGGGGATGAAGAGGAACGATGGGTCGCCGAGTGTGTGCTCGCTTCATTTTCTTTCCGCCTCTGCTTGCCGTGGTGAAAGGGGGTAATGAGGAAAGCCGAAGAGGGCCTTGGGAGCAAGGAAGGGACACGTGGGGATGGATGAGTGGTCAGACTGCTTGTAAGATGTTAGAGTGTGCATTGAAAAAAAAATAACAGCTGAAGAACAGACGTTCGTCCGTGTTTGTCTACGAGACATCTTGTATGAAATAATGTTTTAGATGAGTGTGTGTGTCTGTGTGTGTACTGAACATCTGTTGCACACCGCGTTGTGTGTGCGTGTGAGAGTGTGTGCATGTGTGCTGTTTATGCCAGCCAGCATTTCAGTTTAATATTGAAAGCAGTCTTTTGTTTGCGATACTGTTGAGGGGAGTGAAAGAAGGAACGAAGCATATTTACGCTATTCAAACATTCAGGTGGAATGAAAGGGAAAAATTCAATTTGTCCGTGTCTGACTTGCCTGAATGACAAACTCTTTTCATTGGGTGCGCGCACAGACGCGCACATGCTTATTCATGCACTACGCACCTTCAACTCTTCCAATGCATACCGAACGCACACACACATGCGCACACGGTGCTCCCCGACACAGTGATGAATGTGAGGCAGACTCATGTCTCTGTGGTAAATCTGCATGCTGCAGCTAAACTAATAACGCAGGCTGCAAACTTTATTTAACTGTAATAACTATTGAAATCCAGTTGGGGAGAAAGTGCTTCTTCAGGATATGAAAGTGTAACTCTTTCACAAGGAACCGTTGACTTCACGCTGGCACATTTGATACTCAATTGTCTAACCTAATAACACAGTGTGGAGTCTTAATTTAGTGCGGAGGACGCGTGAATGTAACAACTTTTACTTTTGTTGGCTGAACTCGTCCACTTCGCGCTGGTTTCTTCTTCCATCACAAAGCTGACATGTATCCGTCTGAGCTGCCTTTATCGCTGCTGCCTCTGCACCCGTTACCTCCTCCTTGAATGCACACCTGACCTTCCATCCTACTCGTTTCCCTTTCATGAAGATGTCTCACCCTGAGCTGCGTTGATTAATCATCGGTATATAGGCCAAAGAGGTAAGTTAGGTACTTGTTGAAAGCATTTCATCAGAGGTCCGTCTGACTGACGGACCGGTTCGTCTTTGCGTCACTGACGGATGCCCGTTTAACTGACGTTAGAAAGAGGAAAAGGCAGACTATGCAAAAACGGAAGTGGATTTTCATCCGTCTATGTTATCATCACTAACCCGGTCAAGTCCCGACGTACCTCACAGTCCATCACTGACGAGAGACGGAAACGCGATCGCCTGTCTCATGTCTGTTGTTGTGAAGGCATATTTCCTGGAATAGACTGCAGTGACCGTATATGTACAGTAGGTGGGGATATGCACCAAAGAGAGAATCATGAGTCAGGCTGGCCGTAGGGCAAGAACGAATTATGCGCTAAGCGGTAATAAAGTAGCTTTGAATAAAGAGACCGTTTTACAGAGACGTTCTTGCGAGTTAAAGTTTACATTTCTATTTGTATTTTTTTGCAAAGAGTGGGGTTAGGAGGTTGTGAAACAGTATGTTGCAGCCACCTCCCCGCACACTCCCTTTCAGAAGGTGGCAGTAATGCAGCAAAAGTTGTTAGAGGACGAAGAAGAAGAAGAAGAAGAAAAAAGAAGTAGAAGAAGAAGAAAAAAGAAAAGAAAAGAAAAAGAAGACGAATTCAAAGAAAAAAAAACTTTCATTTATTGTTGTAATCGCTGCTTTATTTCGGTTTGCACAAGGACTAGGAAGCATTTTAATCCACCAGGATTGTACCTTTGGCAACAATGTGACACGGGATTCTGGTTAAGGTAAGCAAAACTTTCAAGTAAAACTTTTTAAGTTAAAGCGGCAGTAGGCTCCCATTTAACAGTTCAACAGATTGCCAAATATGTGCAGGCCGTATGAAACGTCAAATGTATGTGAGTGTAAAGCTGTTTGAGCAGCAAGCCGACACAGTATGATGCAGTGCACTCCATTTTAATCAAATCGGTATGCCTACAAAATGGGCTTCCGTCATAGGCGGATAGATGGACCGGTCCGTCACATAGGTGGAATGCCCAGCTCTGACAACCTACAAAAGACTGCAAGAGCCACAGCCAAGTTACACGCTATTAAGTGAAAACAAAGACTGTGGGAAATAAATGTATACAAACATTTACAAATTTATACAAAGTTTTAAATGCAGGTCAGTGCTTTTGATGATGTTTAGGCCATATTTCACCAAGTGACAGTTGTAGAATTAGAATCCCGCATGATTTAACAAGAGGGGGTTGAAAGTATTGGGGATGTAAATGGGAAAAATTGATTCTTTGGTCCAGTCACATCACAGTTTGTCTAACTGAGTAGTGGCCAAAATTTCCTTCCCGCAGAGGCAGACCCAGAAGCAGACCTTTCGAAAACATTGAACTACAATAAATGTGTAGTTTAACGCTGAGATAATTGCATTACCAGTATCAGAACGCACATACACACCGGCAGTAAAAATGATTACAAACTAATTTGCTGACCATTTACTTGCAAATCAAAACCTAGTGCTCTATCTGACAAATGATAAATTTAGTGATTTGACTGGACACGCGAGGTATCCTGTTAGTCTTATCATCAACATGTGACTTGGTCTTATACTTGATATGATCACCAATTCTCCGGCATTACCATTACAGGACTTTTTAAGGCTATGAGCCTCATGCTTGTTTGCAAATGCTTGCCAAGGACTTTGGTTATTGCTGTCATCAAAATGCCTTAGAAATGGCAAATAAATCATTAAACACCTAATTGGGCACTGACGGCACACACTTTTATATCATTGGAACATCCTGCCTTGATCCTGTTACCAGTCGAATCAGATTTAACGTGCAATCGTTTTAGGGGGTTTATTATCCAACAAAGCAGACCTGAGTGACACTTTTTTTTTTTTTTATCACCAGTGTGTTTATTTCCATCCATCTTTGTTCTTTGCAGATGTCAGCATTACTTCTTGTCATTATTTTATCCGAGCAGCTGAGTGCAATTGGGTGGTCCCATAATATTTTAGGTAGTTACGAGTGGGTAGTTCAAGTGGAATAAATTGGTTGCAGAAGGATTTGCTTGGATTGTTGAATACGTGGATACTCAAACAATATTTTTTTGCATGTTACATTTGAGTGGAGGTTCTTCTGTCTTTCAATCTTAAATCTGCGCTTTGAATGTGGTGTTATTAATCTTTCAGTGGGTTCTTCAGACATGTCAAGATTATGGACGGATGATTTATTGTTGCATGCATGTATTGATGAAAAGTTTGGTCCGTTTTATGTGGTAAAAGTTTACACTTTCAGTGTGTGCCATCAATTGTATCCAGATTATTGATTTATTTGGACTAATTTGTTATACTGTTGCGCTAGATATGGTTTATTGTGTCAGTTGAGCAATACGACCTTAATTTGCTGCCGGTTTTGATAACACTAACATCAGAACCTCAGAAGCCTCGCAGCATTTAAAGGACACTCATTTAGTCCGGCTGCCGTGAGTCTCTCGTTTCAAATATCGCCCAATTGGGGGATGGGGGGGTGCCAGTCCGCCTATGCGCCTATGACTGACACCCATTTTGTAGACGATAGACGGGAAACTTGAAAAAATAGTCGGTAGATCATTCTTTTCCGTCTATGTAATCGTTTATTTTTGCATGCAATCATTCGCTATCTGAAACAAAAACTCACCGTGGCATGGAAACCTCACTGCATAAAATGGCGGATAAACGGACGGCAGAAGGGTACCCTGGCTGTTGGCGGAAGGTGATAAAAGGCCCACGAATTTTCAGTAAAATGCCCAGCTCTGGATGGCAGTATAATTCTCTTCTCATATTTTTATTACGATAAATGGTAGGAGGAAATCACTTGTGCAGACAGACTCATCGTGAGGTGGCTAAGCACAATCACTGAAAAATATGACAGTTCTTTGTTTGATAACGAATTCAAAAACGTTTGACATGCAAAGAATATTAATTGGCATATGTTTGCATAAAAAAAAACAAAGCTCTTCAATAGCGGGAACCAGTGGCAAGTCAAGCTCTTGCAGCAATTTCAATGCTGGAAAAATCTGGAGTCACACCTTCCCAGATGGAGTGATAATAAGGAAAAGGAACCATGATGAGATTTGGCGACTGTGAATCTATAGTCAACCTGTGCTCATATATACAGTACAATCTCAGGTGCCATTTTACTTTGACTAATGGACTCCCATATTGTACGATCAGAGTAAAAACTCTTTATTACAGTATTTACAGGACCAAATCCATTGTGTTTGTCGTGAAACACAACACAGGGATTTTGCGCTTTGCAAGGCTTTGCATTTTCCTGCCTCTCCCTGACGTTTATAGCACCAGCTATCCCAAGATGGTCTTCCATCCAAGCACTAACTTGCAAAGTAACCAGAATCCCTTACCTTGCTACTCCAAATATCTCACAGCCTTCATTTCCTGTCATCTCTCTCCTCTCCAATAAACATGCTGCTCAGCTCTCATGTCTCCATAAGCACATTAGTGGACTCTTTGCATAAAATTAAGAGTTCTTAATTTAGGCATGGATAAACATTCCTTCATGATAGCAAAGTGCGTGGGAACATCGGCCAGGCTTTGGACTACAATTGTTTATATGGATTACTAAACCACAAAGACTTCAATTATGTCAATCCTAAATCGTAAAAAGACAGCGTCCGTTCGTCGGGCTGGCAATATTCTGATCAGGGGTGTTAAAAGACCCACCGGCTGGTCAGCTAATTATAGACTGCTGGGGCACAGCAGCAGTTAATGCTGTTCAATTATGAATCAGAGAGACGGGGTGAAGAGAGCAGCAGAATCAATGCAAGGGAGTGTCATCGGCACGGTGGGCTACACAAAACAAAAGACTTATGGCAAAAAATACAGTAGGATGAAAAAAAGGGGCAAATAAGAGGCGATATGGAGAAAGCAAAGCAGACACAAGTAGGGCTTCATTTGATATTTTTGCAGCTGTTATTTAGACAGAAAAGGGTCATTGTGTAAGTCTTTCCGAAAATGAGGCTGATGGCAACAAGGCGTCTAGAATTTTTTTTTTTTTTTTTTGCAACAGCCAGAGGCCCCTCCCACTGTGTGACAGTCTTTTGTCATTTTTTAATTTGATCGCAACACATACTTTTTGCTGCTGTCACCTGTCTTACTCTTTGCCGTCTTTGCCATTGACTGGACCTCTGAATCGAGAACTGCAGGGGAAAATGTTCCACAGGTTTTGTCTGATTTAGACTGCAGATCAGAATGAAGAAGGGAAGGATAACTGACATTTTTGCATGCAGTATTCGTAAGACTAATGCAGTGACACTGTCGTGAATGTTTAACTTATTCAGTATTATAATCGCATATCCTCAGCACAGAGTTTGGCTGAACCAAAGAAAGGGAATGATACACAATTAGGAAGCAATCAGAAGCTTGGATGAAGGAGCTTAAATTAGCCTCTATTATTGGTATGTGTGCACCCTGCTTTATGGAAAGATTTGCAAAAAAGTAAAATGGAAAAAAAAAAATCTGACGCATGGAATTCATCCTAATTCTGTAAATTGAGTCAATTTCCCAATTGTATTGGCTTGCTTTTCATTTTCACTTTGACGTTGCTTCAATTTCTTTTGTGCTTCCAAAAGTGTCTCTGCACAAGTGTTGTATAGACACTTTCACATATTCTGTACAACACGATATTGCACACGAAATAAAATCAGTGTGCTGTTGTTTTCCTGTGCTCCAAGCAGCTCCTGATTCAATTGTCGGGGCAGATCGGCCGAAAGCGACTGCGACATTCACCTTTTACGCGGCGGAGAGGGCGAGTCGAGGAATGTGAAAAAAGGAAGGGAGTGCGGCAAAGATGTGCTGAGAGAAAAGGTAATTTCAACTGCATTATTTCAGAGTTGGAGAAGGCAGGACAAGGGGCTACCTAGAGGTTCCCTTTATGTCCTGAACATAGAAATTAAAAGGGAAGTCAACCCAAAGATATATTTTTTTCCAGAATATGTTCTATGCAGGCCCACTAGTCTAAACACGGCATTCTGGTTAATATTACGTTTGTGGAATATGAGAAATCCACACGTTTTTAGCTAGCTCAGGGGGCGGCCATTTTGTTACTTCTGTTGACCGAAGATGACAGAAGTTGCTCAGGGCTCAGACAACAATCATAGCTCAGCTTCAGAAAACAGGTGAGACGATATTGGTCGTTATCTGAGCCTTGAGCCACTTCGACGTCATCTTGAGTCGACGGAAGTGACAAAATGGCCGCCCCCTGAGCTAGCTAAAAGTGGGTGCATTTTTCTGCTGAACTTATATTCCACAAACGCAATATTAATCGGAATGCCGTATTTCATCTAGTGGGCCTGCATAGAACATATTCTGGAAAAAAATATGTTTGGGTTGACTTCTTTAAGAAAATGTTCTATCATTCGTTCAACCATGGCCAAAGTGCCCAATTCCAATTTAATGCACAGACCCATTTTTTTTTTGTCTGTTTCCATGTGCAGTACATTTCAAGACACAACCTATATTGCCGCGACCTCAGATGGGTAAAAATGGGTAGATTTTGCCGCTTAATTCACATTTCACAAACATAATATTAATCAGAATACCATGTTTATACTACTGGAACCACATAGAATATATTGTTGTAAAGACTTGACTTGCATTTTAAGTGGACAGACAGCGATTCTATGTTGCGGTGAGGAGGGAACAGTGGAAAATTAAGTTGATCTGGTGCTAAGGATGACGTCCCAAAAGAACCCAAAGAAAAACGGCGACGTCGCATTGAGGCACATTGGACCTTATGTATGAAATGTGCTACAGTATATAAATAAAGCTGCCTTGCGTTGTACTTGCATATGCTCACTTCCACAGACATAAGCCCTGATTAAATTGAGTGTGTGCTCGCTGTCCGCATTTCAGGTGTTGGTGTGTGTTCAGGCGAGATGGAGAGAGAGCGCGCGAGTGTGTGTGTGTGTGTGTGTGTGTGTGTGTGTGTGTGTGTGTGTGTGTGCCCTGTAATATTGTCTTCAGTCCCATGGGCTGTCGCTGAGCAAACTCAATCAACTCCCACTCACCTCTGTGGCCCTATACCTACTACTGTCAGGACATGACCAACTTCTTCTCTGGTTTTAGAGAGGAACAGATACACCCTGTGTTTGCTTGTGGTGTGTGTATGTGTATGCATGTGTGTCGGCCACCCTGTAAGAAAAAAAAAAAACCCTCAGCAGATTGAAGAAATAAGTGTGTGTATGTGTGTCTTTTGCTATAATGCAGGGTTGCCCAAGTCCGGTCCTTGAGAGCCCCCTACCCAGACTGTTTTACATGTTTCCCTCCTCCAACACGCCGGATTCAAATGATCAGCTCATCGGCAAGATTTGCAGAAGCCTGATGACGATC
This sequence comes from Filicampus tigris, assembly GCF_054856515.1. NCBI lineage: Eukaryota > Metazoa > Chordata > Actinopteri > Syngnathiformes > Syngnathidae > Filicampus > Filicampus tigris. The sequence continues at coordinate 21,206,618 of NC_141220.1, read as the reverse complement.
CTGATCATTTGAGTCAGGTGTGGAACAGACTTTGGCACCGCTGCTGTAATGCATATGTGCAGAAATGTCAATAGTCATGTAATAATATACAGTTATGCATATTAGGATATTTATATTCTTTGCGTGATTCTCAAACCCGGTTGCTATATTGTTTCAGGTCATTGTTAAATATATTCATCAAGTGTCCAGATGTGCTAATGTACTGCACGTATACACTTGTCAATCAGCAGCAATGGCCATGACACGCTGTTTTCACGGGAATAGTGGCTCATGGGATCGGACGACGCCAGCAGAGACAACACCAATCAATCATTAGATCAATCATAAACGGAGTACTTTGCATATTTGCTGCATATTCGCGATTATCATTCATGTATGCAAATTAGCAGCGAGCTATTGGATCCAGCGGGAGAGAGAGGTCAGCACTGAAGTTGGACCTGTTGCTGGGTGAAATATCAATTCAGGCCTTTATTTAGATTTATGCAGATGTTAACAGTAATGATATACAGCCGCCATAGCGTCCTTCCTTGTCACTTACGTTTTTTTTTTTGTTCCCCCCCCCCCCCCCCCCTCACCGCTCACATACTGTCCTGCAGGGTTGAATAGAAGAATAACTCGTTAGTCTCACTTAAATTGCGTCTTATCCTACTCTGGGGCAATGAATTGAAAATCAACTAAATCAACTTTTGGACTTTCTGGTTTCAAGGGGCGGCAGTCCCAGAGGCCTTTTCATAGTTTATGACTGTAACAAAGACAGAGATTGATTAGTTGGTTATAAACAAGAGTTCTGCATTCATCAGTCGGTACTGCATCTCTCCATCACATTGATTTACTGGATAATCCAAACACTATTGGCTTTCCTATAATATACGGGAGTGTGAAAAGTTCTTTACTTTTTCTACAGACAAGGCGGTATCATCAATCACTGATATGACATCCTGCGGGCGGCCATTTTGTCACTTCTGTCGACTGAAAATGACATCACAGTGTCTCAGGGCTCAGGTAACGACCAATCATGGCTCAGCTTCGGAAAACAGGTGAGCCGTGATTGGCCGTTACCTGAGCAACAAAGCAACAACAATCAGCTCCGTTCTTGATTGTGTTGCCACTCTCACGCGTAACTTCATGCACAAAAGTGAGTCTGGGACTTAAAACCCGTGCAGTCGGAAGGTTTCCAGCTTCTGGTGATGTAAATCTCATCTCATTATATGAGCGCGATTCACATGGACTGCGCTGAAGTACTTGACCGTCTGCGCCACGTGTGTCAACGACAACTAATTTCTAACCTTGTGTACGTAAAATGGACAACACTGCAGTGTGGCCTTTTTGTTTTGAATTAAACGTGTGCTGTCGCCATCGGTGGCGCCCCCAACTGTGATGTTAACGTGAGCAGGTCATGTCAGTGAGGAGACGGAAATGACAGTGACACAGGAAGAAAAAGAGACGGGCTGGTGCTGAGTGACCATCTGCTTAGATTTTTCCTCTCCACACCCTCGTTGGTCAGTCATGGCATCTCCCTCTCTCTCTCTCTCTCACACACGCACAGATGCACACAGGCACGCACGTCTTTGTGTTTCGTACATCTTTCAACTCTCTTTTCGTGACTCTATATCTGTGAGGGCACAAGAAGCTTAGCGTTAGTAAGAGAAGCTTACAGCCTATCTAACCGGTGCTATGACCTAAATGTTGCACTTTCAGTACCAAAACTCTTGGGTTAAGCCTGTTCTGCACACTTTTTTTTTTCAGTGTCATAATATTAATGGCAGGGCAACTGCACAACATGAATGAAATGAGTGGCTGATTTATTTATCGCATGTTCACACGATGCTATGAAACATGTTGAATTTAAGCTACGATGGAGTGAATTTCCATTGTAAAGGGCCCGAAATATAAGATCGAGACTGTAAAAGCATCCCTTCTTTTGGGGCCTGATTGGAGAGGTCGACACGGGAAGCTATGCAGGTTTCATTTAATTTGTTAGCGCTCGAGACACGATTGGCAGCACTGTAGACTAGTTCCACACAGTTGTAAGGTTCTGGTTTCGAATCTTGGATCCGGCTTAACTGTTGTTGTGTTGAATTGCTTGAAAACAATCATATTAGGTTCATTGAAGACCCAACATTTTCCATGAGTGAATGATTCATTTTCTATGTGCCCTATTGAACTGGAAGCATTTTAATTAAACAGTCGGACATAAGTCCACAAGTGTTTGTTATAACTTTGCTCTCCATAGACACACATTTCATTCCTTTCTAACTGCAGAGGTTACTTGTTGTGGTCATCACTGTAACACATTAAGTTCCTGTGAGTCTGTCTAAAAACACACCTTTGTTCCTTTTTTTTTTTCCAGACAGCATTCATTTGAGATAGAATGTGAACCATGCAGGCAGTGGCGGAGCCAGAACGTGGCTAATGGGTGGACCTGGAAAAATCAGGGTGGGCCTGAATATTTCTCTCACTGAGCACAATCCTTCTGTCCTGACACATCGTATATTCAAATAAAATGAGAAACTGAATAATATGAAGATCAGATCTTCCTTAGACAACCACAATTATGCCATTCTCAATATTCAATAGAATAAAAAAATCACAACAAAACGCAAATTAAAACATAATTTAATAATTTAAATATATTTTTTTTCTCATGAATCTCACTGGGTGGGCAGGCTGTCAATCCCATGGCTCCGCCCCTCCTTAGGTGTGAGCCTAATGAGGCCAGTGGCCAAAGAAACAAATGGATGGTTGCTTTGAATTTTCTTTGCTGATTGCCCGCCAGAAATGACCATTTTTTTTCTGACAGCCACTCCAGGTTGCACCCCACCTAACACCCAAAGTCTGCTGGGATAGGACAATCTGTGTAGAAAAAGGATGAATGGCAGGCCTGACGCTCTCCCGAATCTATTTATCTCCTAATTTGAAGTAACCAAGTGAAATGTAAGGGCATCAAAGTCCCCACCAAGCTGATGGAGCAGTGATCCATGTAAAAGGCTGCGTGTGCATACGCTGAGGCTCAAAAGCCTGTGGGTTAGTGTGGCAGTGATCACGGTCTGAATGTTCAACACTGCTTTCTGTCAACTCACATTAGCATCCTTAATGTGGCATTTATCAGCTGGGCCACACCAGGTCACTGCTTCCCAATTAGTTGGAAAATCCACACTTGCCTTCGTTCCTCACGCCATGACTCATCACGTGGGGCGGGGGGAAATGTGGATGTTAATGAAGAAAATCAGCTCAGAGAACCGTTAAGAGGGTGGCGCTGTTATCTCTGCTAAAAAGAGTTCATAATATGGCTCATAGTTTGTTGCGACAGCCCAATCCATGCGGGTGGCTTTTGTAATAACTCAATATGTTGTAGCTACTGTAAATTTGCCATTAGTCTTGCTCTGGCTTCAACAAATGCAAATGTTTTGGTTTTCTAAATCTAAACGTCTTTAAATATGCGTGACCTCAATTCTGACACATCGAGATCAATCAACATTTTAATTTGTTGACAGATGAATTAGTGAAATGGTAAGCTCAACTAATTAATTTTGAATGTAGATAAAGATTTAAATGCGTAATACCAATGGTGTCAACACTTCATGGTGGGATTCAGCTCACCTCGAAAATAGATGATGATATAGACGGACAAAAATGGACTGACTATGCTTAGTCTGACTATTTTTTTTAAAGTTTCCCGTCTATTGTTTATCGCCTATAAAATGGGCGTCCGTCATAGGCGGATAAGCGGACCGGTCCGTCACATAGGCTGTATGCCCGGCTGTGCATATTATGCTTTTGCGCTATCTAGATGCTAATCTTGAAACGTCTGTCTCAGCAAGTACTGCTATCAGAGCTGAGAGATGTCAAATAATGTTGTTGAACTCCTGGTGGTCAACACTCTTGTTTCAACCACTACTTCATGAGTCTTCATTTTACAAAAAAAAAAACCTTTAAAGAAAAATGCTGTGAGTCACTGTTAATCGCTAGAATTATTCCCTTTAAAATGTTTTCAAAGACAGCAGCATAATACGAGACAATTTCCAAAGAGGACACTTACATATAATAGACGTGAACTCAAAGGTGAACTTCTTATTTGATGTATACCTTTCTTATTCAAAAAAAATGGGTGGGTGGTTGTGCAGAGTGGTTCTCAAAGCATTTACTGGTAGACAAATGGGAAATGATAGAGGGGGGAATACATGTCCAAAAATGAAACCAGCATTATTTTGAGGTGCATTAAGAAAGAGAGGGCCACTTGGTGACAACAGAAAGAAGAAAAAAAAAAAAACGAGACAAAAGTACATGCAAGTGAAAAAACACAGAGAGAAAATACATTTAAATGACATGAAATGGGCAAACATGAGAATTTGACATAGAGAAAGGATGTGGACGTTAAATATAAGTTTAAAAAAGAGTAACGTGTACAAGTGTGTGCATAGGTGGGAGATAAGCGAAAAACAATAGAGAGGATGTGTTGCCTGACATTTACTTTCCATATTCTTCAGTCAACAAAAGACACCAACTATAAAGGTGATGAGTATATACCTACAGTATCTTTCCGCTTTGTGTAGGTCTGATTTGCCTTCCTTCCGTTGTAACTCTTCTCACCCATTTTGGCTCCCTTCCTTGTGAATCTATTAGGCTATTTCCATGTCAAACTTTTGTTCTCTTTGTTTGTAGTTCTTTTGTGTTATATTAGCTCTTACACTTTAATGCTTCCTTTCTTTAAATACATTTTGTTCAATTTCACAGTTTAGTGTCTTCACGCGAACGCACGAAAGGGGCTGTGCAAGCCAGTCTCCATTTGCCCACGTCACACACACGGCTGACTACATCATCCGAAAGGGGGGGATATTGCAGTTTAGTTTCCAATGTCATGCACGAACTCCAGTGAGTCTAATTTCTGTTTCTGCATATCAAGCGCGGCGTACTCGGGGTGCACTGTGTATCGCCCTGATTTTAATGCTAATTAGGGATGCAGTGAAGATTGGCGGGGGAAACACTACGTTCTATCCCACAATGGCGCACAAAGGGGCAAATACCCCATGACGCCCAATTCTACCAGCGCAAAGTCTAGGAAAAAAAGAAAAGAAAACTTCACCCATGCGCACATCCAGGCTTTGATTTACTCCAGATTGGACAAAAGTGGCCACAAGGAAAAGGTCCTCTTTGCTTCATGGGACCTACTGTAGATCTGACTGTAATCCGCATAGCAATGGGAGGGGCAGCAAATACAATGAAAACAGCAGGGGCTCCAAAATGGTATCCTGTGGAGCACCATACAACAAAGGGGCAGAGTGGGAAAAGGTAGTTCAAGCGGTGTCATTTCTTGGATTTAAGTGCCATGTAACAGTTATAATAAATAAAACTATTTTCCAACAATATGCTTGTACTGTGAAAGAGTCTGTACTCTATAGTCTGTATTACTTTAGATTCTAGCAAACCCAGACTGGAAGAATGCAATGACAACCCAAATGTAAACAATAGACAATAGTGTGATGGCGACTTTTCCCATTCAAGCTTTGAAACTGTCCCCCTTTAAGATGGATTCAGTCCCACGAGGCATTTTGTCCTTTAGGTGTGATCCATTTAAGTATGTGCTGTTTGAAGGCTTGTTTGAGTGAGAAAAGAAGTAAGCTGCCTGCTTTGGAAACACAAAGGCCTTCAGGGCAATATCTGGTCACATCTGCTCTCCTTTGGCAAGGTAAAATGCCCCTTCAATGCCCAATCTCACTTTGTTGTTCTTGTCCTCCCCAGGTCCCCTTTCACCTTCTTCTTGTCTGTATTGTCTCAACCCCACAGGTGGCAAACAGCTGGCCACAGCGACGCAAACGACTCTGATGTCGACAAGCATCTGGCGTAGTCGGTACACAGCAAAAAACAAACAACAGGTTGTCAAATGGTTTACACCTGTGGAGAAACAAAATTCTATCAAAGTTCTTTAAGACAGCAACAGAAGTGAAATAGATGCTAAAATTATGCCATTCTAAAAAGCCTTTCCTTAGTTTCTTTTCTTTCAGTAGAGGAAAAAAAAAATCATCACTAATCATTCTCTTTTGGCACATCAACAGGGATATTTAATCCACTTACACGGAGGGGTAGAAAATACATGTTATTAATTGAAAAAAACTTGGGTAAAAACACGAACTGGATGTCAAGGAGGAGAGAACTGAGCCGAGCTGAGTGTGACAATTACAATTTCTGCTCTGCCACTCAGATTTGGAGGAATGGGATGCATAGATTCCTCTCTCCTCCATCCAGGGACCAATCGTGTTATCCCACAGGATATGATTATGTTGAACCCCCCCAAAAGCTCTTGACGGTATTTTGTCAAATTTAATAAAATAAAATTCACACTTAAAGCGTGACGGACACATACTGATTTTTAAGTTTAACTCAGTTTTAAAGTGTGAGTGGTGGGCGCCTGTTTAAAAAAAAAAGAAAGATGTTGAAAATTGATATGAAGAGGAAAGAAATTGTTTGTTCTTACTACTACCACTACATTTACAATTCATTGCTCCAACCATTTTGTTCGTGGTCCCCGCGAGTGCACTAGAAATGATTGATGATGTCTACTGTTCTGATTGGTTGTTTTTTCCTCGGGCGCAGTGGTTTGTTGCAATTCAAATTAGAAGCAAAGTTTGTAACAAATGTGACCAAAAAGATTTCAACTGCCACTTTAAGATAATTTGCCTGATTTGACCCCATTTACTATTTCTATATTGCTGCTGCTCACAAGTCAGTGCGAGTACCACATCAATTTATCATGCAACGTTTTGGGAGGCGGGACTCTTGATTCGGCGGACAGATCATGAGTGTGTGGTGTGCAGTGTTGGTCAACTCGAATAAACCACACACTAAGGGCAGTAAGAACACAAAGATATTTATTGTCACATGTGAAACTCTCTCATTAAAAAAAAAAGAAACGTAGATATTAAAAATATTTGTGTGTGTACCAAGCAAATTATGATTTTTGGGGGGAAGTGTGCTCATGCCCAAAGTCTAAATCGAAATTGAATGTGGAAGGTTGGGACCATTGGGCGACTCCTGGTTTGGCAAAAGTCAGTTCTCTGGATCAGCCACTGGTCAAAAAAAAAAAAAAAAAAAAAAAAATATATATATATATATATATATATATATATATATATATGGAAATGTTTGTAAGCAGGATTCTTACGGATGTGTGGGCGTGCGTGTGTGGCATGGTTGTGGGGCAAAGGTTAATTTAGCCCTGCAGTGAAGAGCCCTTGATAAAGAGCAGACTGATCCCTGTTTAATTACCTTCCGTCTACATTTCAGTGGTTCACACCGGGTCATAGGTGTGCATCGCCGCGCGTGTGGGGAATGGATGATTTGGGCTTTTGCCAAACACACACACACACACACACGCACACACACCCACACCCCCCCCCCCCACACCCACCCCCACACACACACACACACACACACACACACACACACTGAGGCAGGTGAGAGTGGGAAAGACGAGTTAAGTGTCAGCCTTACATTCACATTCAGATGCATCAGGGCTGCTTTGTTGTGTTGTGGGAGTGGATGTAGTTTGTCAATGCAATACTTGTGGAGAGGTTATTTGGCCTGGCCGGTTGATGAGTGGACACGGGGAGACGCTAGGAGATGGAAAAGTTGGATGTAGAATGAGCGATATTAGGGTCTTATCATCCCTGTGCACATTAGACAAGAACCCTAACCCTCCATTTTTAAAACTAATCTTGAAACCCATTTTTATTCCCTGGCTTTCAACATAGCATTATATTCTGTCCTTGTTTTTGTTTTATTGTTTTTAATGTTATGTGTTGCGTTATATGTTCAATTTTTATTTATACATTTGTTTTAATTGATTTTTAAAAGCGCTCATTACATAAAATTAAGTTGAGCTGAGTTTTAGTTCACGCCCCTTTTTTTTCTACTTTCTTTCCCCTTCATTTCAGCTTTCCCAATTTATACATGGAAAAACCCAATATAAACAGCAACATTTAAACGCCGACCACATATGCAAATGAATTATTGTCAATTTTAATAAAGTGCACTATAGGAATATGATCTCAAACGGCTGTGGTTGGCTGGGGAGCATTCCAGAGTTTACTCCGTCTGTTGCCAGAAATCAGGTGGGATTGGCTCAAGTGCAGCAGGGCACCTGGAAGGAACATTCAAGTCCCACTGCAGACAAATGTAAAAATGGCAGCTAGTTGGAGAATTCAGAGTCTGCTTATTGGCTACTATTGAGGTGCCCAGCTTTTTCCATGCCTCCTTCTGTCTTTTTTTTAGACACAAGCAAGGTTCTTCAGCATTCCGGGCTTGTCAGGAGGTGATTGTATGCTTTGAAATTTCGTGCCACTTTTCCGAATTAATATACAAAATGGCAAGCACAATGACAAAGCTACAAAGCTCAATGTGTATCTCCAAATGCTCATTATCTGCTTTAAATGCAACACAACTTTCACACGCACGCACACAAACGCACACGCACGCTCTAATAACGTCTCTGCTCTGTGTGTTTTGAGTGAGTGTGTCGCTGCTGGCAGAATGGAAATAATGTTAATTAAATTAGGCCTAATGAAACAGCTGACTGCAGCAATTGGAAAGCCCTCGCTAGGATGAGAATGCTACCAGAATTAAATGACTGCAAAACTATGTGTACACACACACACACACACACACACATAAGCGATACATTTTCACTGCTGAAATAAAGCTAGGTAAAACGTTTGTTGCTATCTATTAAGCAGCTCATGACCAGCGTAAAACACACACACAAAAAAGCATCGTTTTGAGTTCAAACTGTATTTAAAAAGATATTGAAAAAAAGCATTGAGACAATATCATGTCATACTCACGCAGTGATTTTAAGAAACCACCTCAAAACTAAAGAAGATGAATATCCATTAAAGTCATTTTGAGTTGCTACTTTCAATACAACACTACCTTGAATTTTTAAAGCGGAAGTCAACCCAAACCATTTTTTTTTCAAGAATATGTTCTATAGAGGCCCACTTTTCTCATAAATGCGTTTGTGATATAAGAGTTAATCCACCCATTTTTAGCCATCCATGGGGGCGGCCATTGTGTTACTTCTGTCGACTGAAAATGACATCACAGTTGCTCAGGGCTCAGGTAACGACCAATCACAGCTCATCTGTTTTCTGAAGCTGAGCCGTGATTGGTTGTTACCAGAGCCATTATCAGGCGACAGAAGTGACAAAATGAGATGGCTAAATACGGCTAAATTTCTCATATTTCCACAAACGGCCACTTAACTCATATTCCACAAACACAATATTAATCAGAGTGCCGTGTGGTGGGCCTGCATTGAACATATTCTTGAAAAAAAATATGTTTGAGTTGACTTACTATTACAGACAGCGCTATTAAAAATGGCGACCAATTAGGTTTTACCTTGAGTCAGCACGGTGGCATGATGATGAGCATCTCTGGCTCACAGTCAGAATGTCCGAGCTCAAATCGCCGTCTGAACTTTGCTGTGTGGCGTTTTGTATGAGTTTCGGCTACTCCACTTACATTCCACATCACAAAAACATCCATGTTAGGGTCACCGAAGACTCTAGATTGCCCTTAGGTGTAAATGTGAGTGTGAATTGTTATTTGCTGATACAGTTTGTGCGCTGGGATTTTCTGTCGACCAGGGTGTGTCCCTCCTCTCGCCCAAAATCCGCTGGGATAAGCTCACCCGTGACCCCAATGACGTACTATAGAAACCCTAGCAGGTTTTAGAAAAGATCCACATCCCATTAAGTATACAGTATTGCCAGAACATTTGAGATATTCAGTGGTGAAATGAGCGGAATCTGTGTTTTAATACTTTCCAGTCCTTATTTGTGTGATTTTGTTCATCACTTCTTTCACTTCTCTACTTTCTTTTCCCTTCAGTTCAGCTCTCTCCATCAATGTCTGCTTCGTTCTCTTCTGCCTTGTTTGGCCGTCCTTGAGCTGAAAATAAAGACGTAGGCCACAGTGAAGGGAGAAAGATATTGCTTTGACACTCTGTAACATCCTTTTGTTCGCACCAAACTCATTCCAGTTTGTGCGTGTGTGCGCGGGGAGCCCACCGGTGTGTGCGTGTGTGCTTTTTCATGAAAACGCTCACTGAGCAGACTCAAGGCTGGAGATGCTTACAAAAGCAGTGAACTATATGGCAGATTTCAATGAACATAAATGAACACGTGAACAACGGAAGGGTAGAAAAAAAACCCGCATCAATGTGG